>NC_081360.1:22968532-24168532 GCF_030684315.1 Stegostoma tigrinum | reverse complement strand
TGCTGCAGATAGGCCTCGTGGTTATGATAATGGCCGTTTAAGACTTTCTTCCAAACAATAAATAAAGATATAAATGGAAAATCATCTAAGTAAAAACAAGAGCCAATCTCGCACCCTTAATCTTTACAGAATGAAAGCTGCTCTGAGAAAAATTGGGATGTTGTACTGTACATGTGTTTTGATTTATGTATTTTTCTTACGATAATTAAGCCATGTTTTCTGTATGAAATGCAATGGCTCTGGCTAACAAAAGTTAGCAGTGAAAGTGAGCACACTGCTTTTGCATTTATTTCTATCTCAACGAAGCCATTCAGTCAAGCATTGCTTCATATGTATGAAATAGTTCAGAGATAAGAGCTTTTCGTCGCACAGTATTATAAGCTACACATGTGGATTATGTAAATGGAACTATAACTCCATGATCTTGGGAGGACATGACCTGAACCTTCCGCTTCAATTGATTTGAGGAAGTCTTTCAACCTCTTTAAATTACCAGACTGGTAAGTCAGTAGCAACCTGTCATGTAACTCCTATTGAAAATTAAGCCAAATATTCATCTGGCATTTGAAGACAAATTTCTCATCCAATCTCTCCAAGTACAAAATTAAAGGTAAGGCATGTCTGTGTTAACACAATTAAGCTTACACAATTAGAGTCCAGCATATTGTTCTCCTCTAGTTGGACTGTCATTGAAAGTATATATTTTTTTAAATATTCATTCAGGGGGTGTGTGCATTGCTGACTAGGCCAATGTTCAGTGCCCCATCCCCAGTTGCCCTTGAGAAGGTGGTGGTGAGCTGTTTTCTTGAACGATTACAGTCCACAGAGTGTAGAAATACTCTCAGTAATGCTGACCCAGTGACAGTGATGGTGCCCATCATTACACAGTGCGGCTTGGGGAGGAATTTGCAGGTTGTGGTTTTCCCATCCATCTCCTGCCTTTGACTTCTTAGGTGGAGCCACGGTGAGTCACTGAGGTGTATTATGGCCATGTCAGTGGTGAAGGGTGTGAACACAAAAGCAAAAGAACAAAAGAGAGGTACAGCACAAGAACAGGCCCTCCAAGCCTGTGCCGATTATCATACCCTAACTAATCTAAAAAAGCCTTCTGCCCTTATTCAGTCCACTTCCCTCTATTCACTGCGTATTCATGTAACCATCCAGATGCCTCTTAAATGTAGCCGTCATGCCTGCTTCCAGCACCTCTTCTGGCAATGCGTCTGGGCTCCTATCACTTGAAGGTGAATGAATGGAGAACCAATCAAGTGGGCTGCTTGTCTTGAATGATGTCTGGCTTCTCAAATGTTGCCTGAGCTGTGCTCATCCAGGCAAGTTCAGAGTATTTGTACTGGGTGAATTACACACCAATGAATTCCTAGCCTCTGACCTGCTCTAGTAGTTATAGTGTTTAACATGACTGTGCCAGTTCAGTTTCTTGTCACAAGCAACCCCAATATATATTCATTGTGGGCGATTCAGTGAAAGTTATGCCTTTGAATGTCAAGAGGCAATGGTTAGATTATCTCCATTTGGAGCTGGCCATTGACAGATGCTTTGGTGAGGTGTGAATGTTACCTGCCATTACCATGCAGACCTGGATGCTGTCTAAGTCTCGCTGCATATAGACATGACTGCTTCAGCAATTGAAATGTTATGAAGAGCGCCGAAAATTGATGATTTATGAGGAAGTCTTTCAAAATTAACAACAGTGCTTTTAAACTTATATAAATTAGATTAATTGGGCCAGGATCCGACAGCAGTAATTTACTCTGGCTAAGATGACTGACGTGCCAAAACCACAACCATCTTCCTTTGTGTTAGGTTTGACACCAAACAGCTGATCCTATTTATGCTACACTATTGTTACTTCCACAAGCTTTAACATTAAATCAAGCTGTTCAGGCATGTCCTGACAAAATGGGACATGTGAGACTTGAGCCTTTTGGCTCAGAGATAGGGTTGGTACCAATATCTGCTTAGTGTTATTTCCATGATGATAGGTCAATTAATTCCACAGCCGGATTATCCCATGGTTGTATCCTCCAGTCAGCTTAACTCTTATGAATATGAATATGAATATCAATGTTCTATATTGTCATTTGTATTCCAGTACAGGAGTACAGTGAAAGGTTTTTACAATGGCTGCCTTCTAAAAATGCCATCTTAGATACAAGTACTTACGGTTCCTGTTTCTTCTGCTATTTATGCCAAACCTACCTGGAATTAGTGATAATGGGAACTGCAGATGCTGGAGAATCCAAAATAACAAAGTGTGGAGCTGGATGAACACAGCAGGCCAAGCAACATCTCAGGAGCACAAAAGCTGACGTTTCGGGCCTAGACCCTTCATCTACCTGGAATTAGCGCCGGGGCCGCTAATTATACTGGTTTCTGTTAAAATTATTGTTGCTGTACATTCAGTACAATATCATGGATTGTTTCAAATGACATGGTAAAATCATCACTGTGATGTTAATACAATAGGAAATATTTGCTGAGCATTAGCTTAGGGTTCTGGATCATGAGTCCAGTAACATTACCATTATGCCACTACCTTTCCTGAATTTCTGTTTCTACTACCATAACTGCAGGTTCTCCTCCAGTGCATAAAAGAAACAGCTTTATAAGTATTAAACCAGCTGCCACATGAAAAAGAAAACTTACAGAATCGGATCCTTCAAATAATCAGAAAATAATTAACTCAAATTTTAGGAGGGGAGTCAAATATGTTTTCTCTAAAGCTAACCACAAGAATCCTCTAAACAAGCTATTGCACTTCAAACTTTTATAATTGTAATTAATTTTGTGCAATTTTACAATATCACAATGAACCTTTCCTGTGTATAAATGTGAACATAATGCTTTTCGGCATTTCCCAGCTATTTTCTTTCTAATTGTTACTATAAAATTAATTGTCGTTGAAAGAGAAACATGAAATGCAAAGTGTTATGATCTCTGAAGAGACTGATAACTCTTAGAGAGGTTTGAATTTCCAGGGGACCGACTGAGATGATCATAAAATGCTAAGCTTCATATTTTTAAGCTTGTATTGCAAAAGAAAAACTAAAAGCAACATTGACTAAATAAAGTTTTGCAGGCAATTTATACCCTAAAAGACAGAAAGCAAACTCATTTAACTTTTGGCATGATTGAAGGACATGTGATCCAGTTATATTTACACTGTCCCTGAAGTTGACACCTCATTCTCTCAAAATCAGTCAAAATATCCTCCATTCTCTATGTCCTTTACAGAAGGGCAGCTGCCATTCCTAACTGATCTAGCCTACATGTGACTCCAGATCCACAACAATGTGATTGATTCTTAAATTACCCTCCAAGTCACGCAGTTGTAAACAACTGTTACAAGGTCTAAGAGAAGGCGGAGACACTGGACAGGCCCGCCTGACATTGATCTAGGCACATGCAATGACGATGGCAAACACAGCCTTGCCAAACATGCAAGGTCCTCCTCGCTAGCATCTGGCGGATAGTGCCAAAACCAGGAGAGTTATCTCATAACTGGTCAAGTAGAAGCCTGATACAGTCATCCTCACACAATGATACCTTAGATAAAATGACTCAGACACTACCATCACCACCCCTTATCATGGACAGATTCATCAGAAATGTAGGGATGGTGATATATAAGTGGTAGGGAGTTGCCCTGGGATTCGTCAACAATGGTTCCAGACGCCATGAACTCTCATTGCACCATGTCAAATGCGGGCAAGGAAACCTCCTGCTGATGACAACCTAGTGCTGCCCCTCAAACAACCTCTGTTGAATCAGTGCTCCTCCACACGGAAGTAGAGGTAGCACCAAGGATGACAAGTGCAATAGTGAGCTTAATGCAGAAAATTAAGAAGGGAAACAGTTTCTGCCCATGTTTCACCCAGTGGAACACCTCGACTAACTGCAGTGAGTATATGGGGATGGGGGCAGGGATTGGATGGTTACAGGCTGGCTTGGAGAGAGATGAATTACAGTCAGATCACCATCTGAGCTGGCGATGGAGGGCGGTGAATGAGTCAGGCTGTTCCCACCGCTGGGGTAGGGGGACAAAAAGGAGGTCATGAGGAGCAGTGATTATTGTAACAGCACAGATGGGAATGGTTGAAATATTAAATCAGGTGGGAGGTAACTTGTGTGGTGTCTTTATTGCTGACCTATACTCTGTGTGCGTGTGCGTGCGAGAGAGAGAGTGTGTGTGTGAGAGAGAGTATGATTGGATGTCAGCAAATGGATATGCTGCTGAATGGCTGGTGTGGACGAATGAATGGTGAGATAGAGCCAAACACACACAATCTCACCCACCTTTTCATCCATTCGTCCACACCAGCCATTCAGTGGCATATCCATTTGCTGACATCCAATCATCCATTCTCTCTCTCTCTATCTCTCTCTCTCTGCATCTGTCTCTGTCTCTCTCTGTCTCTCACACACACACAGACACACACCCGCCTCTCCTCCTCCTCCTCTTTTAGGCTGCTCATCCCCAAACAAAGACAGAAAGGGCACAAACATATTTTTAGTCATTACTCATTCACATTATTCATTTAATGCTGGGGTTGTTTTCCTCTGAAATTCATGTTTGAGGCAAACCTCATCTTTCTGAAATTTACTCACCGTCCTCAAGTAAGAGGACATTTGTAATAAGCCCTCCTAACACCAGGCAAATAAATTGCCCATAGTGCCCAGGGGTCTTTAGGTTAGGCGTGTTAGACATTGGGAAATCAGGGAAGTGGGTCTGAGTGGGATCCTCTTCAGAGGGGTGGTGTAGACTTGTTGATCCGAATGGCCTTTTTTCACACTGTAGGGACCATGATTTAGCCCAAAACAGGTGAATCTTCCAGCCTCCTGTAAGTCCTTACAAACTTGGTCTCTTCAATCTGAGTCCAAGAACCCACCAGCATTCTGCATCGTGAACAACAGAGATAATGTTTTTGCTGCTTTGTGCAGAAATATCTAACCCTGTCTCAATTCTGTGCCTCTCAGATGGCTGTATACCCACTTCTGCCTGTGAGGTTTTGAGATGTAGACTCAGAGTCATACAGCATGGAAGTGGATCTTTCTGTCCAACCAGTTCACGCTGACCACGTTCACAGACTAAATTAGTCCCACTTGCTTCTGTTTGGTCCACATTCCTCCAAACCTTCTTATGTGTTTACTTATCCACATGTCTTTTAAATATTGTAACCATACCGGCATCTTCCATTTCCTTCCTGACAGTTCATTCCAAACACGAACCACTTTCCGTGTAAAAAGGTTGCCCCTCATGTTCTTTTTAAAATTTACTAACCCCACGTTAAAAATGTGCCCCCTATTTTTGAACTCCTCCACCCTAAGATAAAGACCCTTGCTGTTCATCTTATCGATGCCCCTCATGATTTTATAAACCTCAGTAAGGTCACCCCTCAGCTGCCTATACTCCAGTGAAAAAAGTCCTACATTATCCAGCCTAGTTTTAAAACTTAAACCATCCATTCTTGGCAACATCCTGGAAATCTTTTCTGAACCCTCACCAATTTAATAATATCCTTCTCATAGTGGGTTTTTTTTAAGCTAGAGAGTGGTGGGCCTGTGGAATTCATTGCCACGGAGCGCTGTGGAGGCCGGGATGTTAAATGTCTTCAAGGCAGTGATTAATAAATTCTCGATCTCACAAGGAATTAAGGGCTACGGGGAGTGTGTGGGTAAGTGGAGTTGAAATGCCCATCGGCCATGATTAAATGGCAGAGTATACTTGATGGGCCAAATGGCCTTACTTCCACTCCTATGTCTTATGGTCTTATGGGTGACCAGGGCAGTACACACTACTCCAGAAGAGGCCTGACCAATGACTTGTACAACGTCAATATGATGTCTCAATTCCTATCTTCAAAAGGTCTGAGCATTGAAAGCAAGTGTGCTAAGTGCCCTCTTAACCATCCTGTCTACGTGTGATGCAAGTTTCACAGAATTACACATCTGAATCCCTCGGTCTCACTCTGTTCTATAACTTCTACCCACGGCCCTACCATAAGTTCTGCCTTTGTTTGTTTTACCAAAATGCAATACCTCACATTTGTCCAAATTAATCTCCACCTGCCACTCTTCATCCTTTTGACCCAATTAATCAAGATCTCTTTGTAATCTTAGATAGCCTTCATCTCTGTCCACAATACCACCAATTTTGGTGTCACCTGCAAACTTACTAACCATGCCTTTGAATATTCTTATTCAAATCCTTTATAGAAATAACAAACAAAAGTGGATCCCATTTCAGTCCTTGTCTGTTTCAGTCTGAAAGCCAACTCTTCACTGCCAACCTCTGTTTCCTACTGTCAAGCCAATTTTGTATCCAATTGGCAAGCTCACCCTGAATCCCATGTGATCTAACTTTACTAATTAGTCTACCAAGTGGAATCTTGTCAAAGGCTTTATTAAAGTCCATGTAAACAATATCTACTGTTTTGCCCTCATAAATACTTTGGGAACTTCCTCAAAAAACTCCATCAAGTTTGCGAGGCACGATTTCCCACACGCAAAACCATGCTGACTATCCCTAATCAGTTCTTGCCTCTCCAAATGCATGTACATTCTATCTTTCAGGATCATCTCCAACAACTTACCCACCACCAATGTCAGGCAGTTCCCAGGTTTTTCCTTTCAGCATTTCTTAAGTAAAGGCACAACGTTAGCCACCCTCTAGTCCTCTGGCACATCACGCATGCTTATAGATAATGCAAATACTTCTGCTACGAGCCCCACAATTTCTTCCCTAACTTCCCACAACATCCTGGAATACACTTGATCAGGTCCCAGAGATTGATTCCACCTGTATGTTTTCTATGACCTCTATCACTTCTTTTTTTCTGTAAAGTGAACTGTTTTCAAAATATCAACATTTATTTTCCTGAGTTCTCTGGCCTCCATTTCTTTCTCCACAGTAAAAACTGGGACGAAAATCGTTCATTTAGTATCGCTCCCATTACCCGAGGTTCAACTCATGGATGACCTCAATGATCTTTAAAAGGCCCTATTCTCTCTCAAGTTGCTCTTTTGCTCTTAAGGTAATTGCAGAATCTCATTACCCTCATTGCATTATCCTGAGCCATATCTGCCATCTCACATCCCCTCTTTGCTCTCCTGATTTCTCTCTTAAGAATACTCCTACACTCTTGATACTCTTCAAGAAATTCTGTGATTTCTGATGTCTACCTGTGATTTTCTTATTCTTGACTAGAACCTCAACATCTTTATGCATCCATTGTTCCTACTCTTACCCGCTTTACCCTTTGTTCCCTACTCTTAACAGCTTTACCCTTCACTCTAACAGGAACATAATGCCTTCGAACTCTCATTACCACACTTTTGAAAGCTTCCTACTTAATGCTTGTCCTTTTACCTGCAAACAATCTACTCTAATCAACTTTTGAAAGTTCTTGTCTCATACATTACCTGTTAAGAGCCTTAAATTTTATGGGCAGTTTATCCTTTCTCGTAACTATTAAAAAACTAACAGAATTATGATCACCAAAACCAAAATGTTCCCCCATTAACAATTCAGTCACTCGCCCTATCTAATTTCCCAACAGAAGGTCAAGTTTTGTTCCTTCTCTACATTTACATATTAATGAAGAAAATTTTCTTGAATACACTAAACAAATGCTTCTCCATCCAAGTCTTTAACACTATGGCAATCCCAGTCAATGTTTGGAAAATTAAAACCTGAAGTAGTACAACCCTATTATTCTTACATATATCTGAGATCTCTCTACATATTTGTTCATCAATTTCCCTCTGACAACTGGGTGGCCTACTGTACAATCCCATCAAGGCAATCAGCCCTTTCTTATATCACTGGAAATATCTTCTCTAATTACTGTAGTAACGGTTTCCTTAATCAAAAACTCTCCTCTCTTGCCTCCTTTTCTATCCTTTCTATAGCGTCTAAAACCCAGAACATTGACCTGGCAGTGTTGTCCTTCCCTCAGCCAAGCTTTTGTAATAGCTATGACATCAGAGTTCCATGTTCCCATACATGCCCTGAGTTCCTCAGTCTTACCTGTAGGGCCCATTGCATTGAAATATGTAGTTTAATTCCTCAGAGTTGCCTCAATCTCTGGCATGTTCTTGTCTGCCTTTACCAATTGACTTGCTCTTTACTGATTCAGAATGATTCTCAACTGCCTTTCTGTTTTGACAGCTACTTAGGAACACTCCACCCCACCCCGTCCTAGTTTCAAGGCTCCCAAAATAGAACTAGCAAATCTCCTCACCAGAGCATTGGTCCCTTTCCAGTTCAGGTGAAACTCGGCTCTTTTGAATAGGTCTTTTCTGCCCCAAAAGATATCCAATTATCTAAAAATCTGAATTCTGGCACATTGCACCATTTCTTCAGCCACTGGTTTATCTGCCCTATCTTTTCATTCCTACTCTCTGAGAATGTGACACTGGGTGTAAACTGGAGGTTACTATTTTTGTGGTTCTGCTTTTTAATCTTCTACCTAGCCTCTTATATACACTCTGCCAAGTCTTAACCCTTTCCCTAACTATGTCATTCTTACCAACATGCACAACAACTTCCAGCTTCTTGCTCTCCCCTTTAACAATATGCTTTAACTGTTCTGACCAGTAATCCACTGTTACAATGGCTGTCATTGGACCAATCTACTCTCAAGGTGCACCTGTATGCCAACATGATTCAGATAGGCCATGTGCTTGTGTAGAAATACTAAATAGCTCATCTCCAGATCCCCAAATCTGAGTTAAGCAGACGGATTGAAGTCCAACTGTTTACAAAACCAATGGGATTTCTAAATTTGCTTCCCTCTAAGAGTCTGATATTGATGATCTACAAACAAGAAGTCATCAGATTTGCTCTTGGCTACAAATGTAAACCTCTAGCATCACTTCTGTGATTCTTTTGACTTGTCTCCTTCTTGTCCTCATGGCAACTGGGCCATCCAGGCCAGTGGTTGGGCAGATTTCAGAAGAGGTCATGTGACCACCTTTGCTGTTCCATTTTACCTTACATTAAATCAGTCCAAACCATTATAATCTTATAAGCTTTATATTTGAATAAAAGGCAATTATCTTAACAGCAAGTGCGTGCCTTTGAAATGAAGCAAGAATTAATAAAAGGTGAAATTGGCAGGGACTAATAAGGATAAAAGTGGTTATTAGAAAAATACCAACAGGCAGTTGCACTTACCTAAAAATGATGACTTCTTCTGTGCCTTCTTGTTTCCTCTTATACTGCTGCAGGCAGACACTGCAATGCTCCTGTTTGGGATTCAAACCCCTGCTAACAGCTCCACGCAGGTTGCAGAGTGACCAATGGAGGTCATGGTTCAGCAGTTTGGTTGTGGTTTCCAGCAACGTCTGTAAAAACAACGATTTGGACACATTTTAAAACAAATAAAAATCTATTTTTGCAAAATCCTATCCATGCCACTCAATGAATCTCTATCATTGTGTCGTCTTCCTTCAATTATGGATTTGGGGATGACTTCGATTCTGATTATTGATAAGGTGCTATTTGGAAGGTGAAGGATTTATTGTACAGTGAATGTGCTACTTAGTTTAATTTGATCAATAATATCTCTAGAAGGTTTTTGTAATCAGGGGATCACTACAGTTGCCTATTGCCTAAGTTAGAAGCTCACCTGTTTCAACTGACTCAGAGGCAGAGGGAAGCTGTGGAAGGCTGCTTTCTGGAATGAAAGGATGGGACGGGGTGGTATTCCACAGGGGTTGGCGCTGAGACCTCTGCTAGCGGTCCGTGCTCTATATAAATGACTTAGAAGAAATCATGGCTGGTCTAATGAATAAGTTTGCAGACGATACAAAGTTTGGCGGAGTAGCAGATAGTGAGGAAGAGTGTCAGACGATACAGCAAGATTTAGATCAGGTGGAGACATGGGCAAAAAAAAGGCAGATGAATTTTAATGCAGACAATTGTGAGGTGATGCATTTTGGAAGGTCAAGTACAGGTGAAAATTGTACAATGAATGGCAGAACCTTTAGCAGTACTGATATGCAGAGGGATTTGGGTGTGTAGGTCCACAGATCACTGAAGACGGCAGCGCACGTAGATAAGATTAGATTAGATTCCTACAGTGTGCAAACAGGCCCTTTGTCCCAACAAGTCCACACCGTCCATTGAAGCATCCTACCTAGACCCATCCCCCTATAACCCACACACCCCTGAACACTACGGGCAATTTAACATGGCCGATCCACCTAGCCTGCACATCTTTGGACTGTGGGAGGAAAGCGGAGCACCTGGAGGAAACCCACGCAGACACGGGGAGAATGCGCAAACTCCACACAGACAGTTACCCGAGGCTGGAATCAAACCCGGGTCCCTGGTGCTGTGAGGCTGCAGTGCTCACCAGTGAGCCACCAGGGATCAGACTTAAATGTTATCCAAAGATAAATGTTAAAAAAAAGCTTATGGTATGGTTGCTTTCTTTGGAAGGGGCACTGAGCATAAAGATAGGCAAGCTATGCAGTAGCTTTATAGAACTTTAAGTAGGCTACACTTAGACTATTGCATACAGTTCTGGTCATCATACTACCAGAAGGATATGGATGCTTTGGAGATGCTACAGAAAATATTTACCAGGATGTTGCCTGGAATGGGGGAATTTTAGCTATGAAGAAAGGTTCAATAGATTGGGTTTGTTTTCACTGGAATGCAGGAGGTTGAGGGGTGGCCTGATAGAAGTTTTGAGATTGTGAATGGCATGGATAGAGTGGAGAGTATGAGGTTTTATCGCGGGGTGGAGGGGTCAATTATTCAGGGACACGGGTTCAAGGTGTGGAGAATGAAGTTTAAAAGAGCTGTGTGAGGCAAACGTATCACACAAAGAGTAGTGAGTGCCTGGAACACGCTGCCAGACGGGGTGGTGGAAGCAGGCGCAATAGCAGTATTCAAGAAGCACCTGGGTGGATCCATAAGTAGGAAGGGAACAGAGGCACACAGACCCTGGAAGTGAAGACAGTTTTAGTGTGGAAAGGCAAATATGTTGGCACAGGCTTGGAGGTCCAAATGATCTTGTGCCATATTATTGTCTGTTCACATGGTGACTGAAGCAAATTTTTTTCTCGAACTGAAAACCACACAAGTGTAAATTCTGTCAAGGGCATTTTGCAATTTGTCTCACATAGCTTTCAATATCAAGTTAAATTTTTTTAACAATTTTGTCATACCATGGATTACAAAGGCTTATCACTCTTGTTTGGGTGGCAGAACTGAATATGTCGAACAGCATAGGTACCATTTAGCCATTGACTAACACTACTGCCAAATGGCTTTGTAATCCATGGCATGAGAACTTTTTCCTTTGACAAAATGGTCACATTATCTCATCTACTATCCATCATTATTCCGGCCATCTACAAGCAAGATATTAATGCATTGGCTCAGAGAAAAAAGTGACAGCTAAGCCCACCCAAAAGTAGTCACACCATTCTAGTGAGGATTAAACTCAGAAATTCCTGCCCATTAGGAAAAAAAATCCAGGGCATTTTCGCAGTTCAATCGAAGTTTGTCTCGGTGATCACATTGGCACTGACTTAGTTCTTATACAAGGTGGTCCCTGCCTGACACAGACCTAGCACTGGCCTGTAGGAACACAGTAAATAGAATAAAACTGTGTAACAGTTCCACTGTTTCCTGGAGAAAGAATAAGCACCCAACATTTAACTTTGGATCACATTTAAGTCTGATCCCTGGTCACTCTTAACCTAAAACGATGAATCCTTTCGCTGGATCTATAAGATTCAGCTTATCATCAAATTATCTATTTAGCTGTTGCTGGAGTAGTTAATGCATTTTTGGGAGCAAGTCAGGCCAAAACTTGATATGAGTTGCAAATATGTTTAGGGAAGGTGCTGTGGGAAATCAAAGTATACAACACGGCATGTCTGAAACACTCTTTTGTACATTAGTTTAAGGTCAATTGCAAGTGAACAAGAGATTCACTACTTTTTTTATTCATTCACGGGATGAGGGCATCACTGGCTAGGCAGCATTTATTACCTATCCCTAATTGCTCGGATGGCAGTTAAGAGTCAACCACATCGCTGTGGATCTGGAGTCCAGACCAGGTAAGGATGGCAGTTTCCTTCCCTAAAGGACACTAGTGAACCAGATGGGTTTTTTTCCCTGACAATCAACAATGGTTTCATGGCTAGCATTAGATTCTTATTTCCAGATATTTATTGAATTCAAATTTCACCATCTGCCATGGCGGGATTCAAACCCGGGTTCCCAGAATGTTGTCTGGGTCTCTGGATTAACAGTCCGGTGATAATACCATTAGGCCATTGCCTCCCCAATCTGAGTAGCTGACACAAGAACAGATGGAACTTGTTCACTGCCTAGCCATGCCATCTCTGACCTTGCCAATTCTTATGTTAGAATATCATTTTATTAAAAGAAAAGGAATTGAATAAATATCTGGATGAGCAATTACAGTTCATTGTTCAATGGTGATGCAACAAGGAAATTCTTATTTTCACGAAAAGTACACTAACACAGATGGATAACCACAAGCAAGTAAATAAACTGTAAAAGGGAACAAAGATATTTTCATACATGTGGCATACTAGACAGGAATATAAACAAAAGCAACCTGATCAATTCAAAGTATGATGTAACAATTGAAAACAGCAAATTGCTTTAAAAGTGCGATGTTTGTTTCTGTAATTCCTTCCTCTCATGTTTTAATGCAAATTCCTTTGAGGTCCCTTTTCCAATTGACGTGAGCTATAAAGGAAAATCTCTCGCATACAGAATAGGCCAAGTAAATTAGCTTAGTCAACATTGATTACTATTTCCTAAATAGCATTACAGACAAACAATAGTAATCTGGAAGAATCCCTTTCTCCAAAGATGGTACAGTTTATTATAGCAGCAATTCCAATCAAGCATCAAACTATTTTATTTATTGATTGAAGGAGGCAGCGGATTTTGCATTGGAGGTACACAGTACAGAGGGTTAAGGAAGAAATTCAAAACAGCTTAACACACTGCTTATCATGATATGAGCTGAGCGACTGTTCCAAATTGATATCACACAACAATCAATTAAGATTAACAGTAATACCGATTGATGAAATTAAAATTGCAATATGACGGATCCCTTTTTATAACAGCAAACTGAATTTCAATATCTTGTAACATGGAAAACATGTGGTACAGAAAGCAGAACACAAAAGGCTTATTGATATAGAAATGTTAGGGTGTGCCCTTCATTCATAGTACTAGAATTGACAGACTCATTAAATGTGAATAAATAATCAAAGAAACAAAGGGATTGATTTTTCTGGTTCTGAATCTCTCCCTAATCTTGAGATAATAAGATTAAAAGAAAGGTGAGGCTTGGACAGTTCCAACAGAATCATAAATTGAAGTGATCAGACCTCACTAAAACGGAGGGCAAAATTAAACTGCATTGATCTTGTCATTCCTGCAGGGGAACTGTTCATGTACTTAAACTGTCTCCCTATATATGCTGTACATTTCCTGGAAGCAAGTGATATTGTTGAAAAAATGATAGCAGCTTTTGAAGATGCAGACAAGAATCAAAATCTTTCTAAAAAGGTATGCCAGTGAATGCTGTGGTAAGGAAACACATTCGTTTTGGAAGTAAAGGATAATTTCAGGAAAAATCTTTGGTTTGTATATTCGTAACATTTACATGCTTGCATCTCGTCAAACGCAGTGTCAGCAGCAATCATCTGCAGCACCAGCACTGCAGTCATGCATTATCAAAAACAGATGGCCGCTGTTTTAAAACCAAATTTGTCTAGGAGGAACTTTTTGTTGGAAAATCAATTCTGATGCACCTGCAAAACACAGAGATTTGAACTTCCCTCAATGAGACAGACCAAATTAACACATAAATCATTAAAGTATTTCAATTCCCTGTTTCAGCCGAGGCCTGGAGCTGTAGTTTTGGATGCTTGTTTTTATGATGCTGCACCAGATACAATGGTGCATATTTCATTATTTTTACCATTTCTTTCATTTGTTTTTTCAATTATGGAATCACAGAAATTTGCAATGATGCAGGCTATTCAGTACCAAAAAGTCCAGACTGGCTCTTTGTAATTGCAGTTGTGCTTTGTCCCACAATTAACCGTCAAATTATCTTCAAATTATTTATTGATTGTCTACAATCGCTTTTCAGGTTAGTATGCTTTGGGTCCCAACAACTTGAGTGACAAAAATTCTGATTCCTCAAGACTTTTTGTCAATTTTTTTTTGTGGCCTCTGTGTTTGAGGATATATCTTTTCTCTTTCAACTTCATAAAAGCCTCTCATCATCTAGAAAACCTCTAGTAGATTGCCTCTTAACTTTCTCTATTCCAAGTTAAACAGTCCTGACTTCTTCAATTTTTCCTCAAAGAAATCCCTCATCCCTGCTAACATTCTGGTATATCTCCTTGTTCCATTTCTAAAACTCTTAAGACTTTCCAAAAATGAACTGCCTTTAAAACAGCCATAAAATTCCAACGGAGACTGAACTTTTGATTTTATAACATTCTCCTTGCTTTTTTATTTTATTCCAACATTTTAAAACACATCTAGGCCACATGTATATTTTAAACACCATAAACTGCTTTGTGACTCTTTGTTGGCTAAATGTGAGTTGCATCATGTTTCTGGAGGGTTTCTCACCACAAAACCTGAAGATTTCTCATCACATTTTACAAAGCTCACCTCAAAAACTACCTATTTAACCACAAATGCTTCTCTCACATCCAATTCTTGTCCCCAGTCTTACAATACACTAATTCTGGAACAACTCAACACTCATGACTGACTAGTATTCTGAAGGTGCTTTGAACAGGTTGGAGATGGCACCTTGATTCTCTGCCAGGGATCTGATGGATAGGCTGGTGAAAAGGAGTGGCAAAGGAGACCACACCACGAAACATGCGTGTGCTAAAGTGTTGGTGCTGAATGAGGTGTTCAGACATGCCTGGGGCAGGGAGGTGAGCAGCATACTGGGAATCAATGCATTAGGATGGCCCGGGATTAGGAACCCCTCAGGTCAGCGTACTGTACAGTGAATGGGTTTACAAGTAGCATGGTTTCCCTTTAAAAGTTAACATATTGAGAGGTCCTGCAGTCCCCTCCCTCTCGGCTCCAGGCACTTAAGCTGTCCACTCCAGATTTGGTCATAGCCATTTTCCTTCCAACTGTGCGCTTTTCAAATTCCAGCATGATAGAATTCAGCCTTTGATTGTGTGTGTCAGTGTGGACCCAAACCTCCAGATCCCCTAGCACTTTTTCTGATGAGGGGTCAGCTTTTGTGCTCCTAAGATGCTGCTTGGCCTGCTGTGTTCATCCAGCTCCACGCTTTGTTGTCTCGGATTCTCTAGCACCTGCAGTTCCCATTATCTCCAGATCCCCTTCCTGCTAGCCCTTCCCATAAGCCCTGTAGGCTTCACACTCTCCAGGTCTTACCCAACCCCAACTAAACTTGCACCTGATCATCTTTCTCCTCTGCCCCTGGCACATGAGAGGACCATGTCAAGTGCAGTCATTCACTGTCTTGAAGTCAAAGTGCTTCTGATGGTGGATAAACCCCGCTGCATTACACCCTTCCCAGCTATGCTTTACCACGCCCGCCCACCACAAAAACAGTAACCCCCAATTGATACGTGTCAGTCCAATCCTTCTCACCACATCCTGCAGCACCCAATCCTGAAGAATAGGCTCCCTAGTCTCCATCTCGTGGCACCTCCCTTGTCCATCAAATCCCTTTCTCCCTATTTCTGTGGATGGGACCAATAGGCCACATCCTTGAGAGACCTAGCCAGACAGGCCCAGATGTGAAGGGCCAGACCCCTGGCTGAAGTCCATACAGTTGCCTGGCTGTGTTAGATCAACACGCTGAATGGCTTTTATGATGGAGTGACAAGACTGACTATGGCCACTGCCCGGATTGCAGTGGCATGGATCCACAACCAAGACCATCATGACCAGACACCCGACCATGACAAATCTCCTAGACTGGTATCAGAGGCTGCCCTTGATTACTGCACTGGTGGCCAATGACTGATAGCCCTCAAATGGGTTTGATGAGGACCACTTCACCCAAGACTTTGATACATGGCTAACTGCTTGCTGCATGTACATGCTGCTGGCACATGTGATATTGCTATAGCACTGTGCCATAAAGCGAGATTCCTGAGACCCCTCCTGTTTGACTGAGGACTGCTGACCAACTAGGCAAGCTGCCTCATTTTGTGACTGCACTCATTGCCATAGCACAGCAAGGCAAGGCAGGGGTGTCGTGAGCACCTAAGGTCAGTGAATGTGAAGAAAGTTGGCCAGCAGCCCTGAGATATTGCCTAATACAACTGTGGTGTGCATACTTATCCCTGCGTGCAAGGAGTTCTTACAGGAAAATTTAATGCTGGTGGCTGGTGCTCATGCGATGCAGGTCTGCTTTTCCTAAATGGCCTGAGAGTTGATCAGTTAGGTATTGTGATGGTAGTGAGGAACTGACAAACATTGGATGGTAAAGTCCATGACTGAGCGGTGCATGAAGCTGATGGCCATGGATTGTGCCCTAAGATTTGGTGTCGACCAACATGGACGCTAGACACAGCCAGTGATGAACTGAAGTTATTAGATATCCCCTCTAACTTCCATCTCGAGAATTCTCCATGTCGTGTGGCACATTTTGTAAGATAGGAAGCTGAATATTAAAGAGGCAGTTTGTGGCATTCTTAAGGTATTTAACAATTTTTTCAAATTGATAACTTGTCAATGCCGAGTGAGAAACCTGCTTCTTTGCACAGCAAAAGTATAGAAGGTGCAAACAAGATGCTCCTGATGCTGAGATGGGCCTCGCACGACTTTCCATTCAATTATGCCACAAATCTTACCATAATATTCGTCATTCAGACTCGTATAAGATTCCACCCACTCAACTTTTTCTGCACCTTTAAGAATTTTCCTGTTGACACCAAGTTTGCTCTGTTTTTCTACACCTTTCAAAAGACACTCCATTTCCGTAAGACCATAAGACATAGGAGCAGAAATTAGGCCATTCAGCCCATCAAATCTGATCTGACATTTGATGTGGCTGATAAGTTCCTTCACCCCATTCTCTCGCTTTCTCCCCGTAACGCTTGATCCCCTTGATAATCAAGAACCTATCTATCTCAGTTTTAAATGAACTCAATGACCTGGCCTCCACAGCCTTCTGTGGCAGTGAATTCCCACAGGTTCACCACTCTCTCGCTGAAGAAGTTTCTCCTTATCTCCATTCTGAAAGGTCTTCCTCTTTTCTCTAAGGCTGTGCCCTCGGGTCCGAGTCTCTCCTATCAATGAAAACATCTTCCCAACATCCACTCTGTCCAGGCCATTCAGTATTCTGTAAGTCTCAATTAGATCCCCCGTCATCCTTCTAAACTCCAATAAGGTTAGCCCCAGAGTCCTCAAATGTTCCTCATATGTTAAGCTTCTCATTCCTGGGACCATTCTTGAGAAACCTCCTCTGAACCCTCTCCAGGGCCGTACAGCTTTCCTCAGGTACAGAGCCCACAACTGCACACAATACTCCAAATGTGGCCTGACCAGGGCCTTGTAAAACCTCTGTAGTACATCCCTGCTTTTACATTCAAGTCCTCTCAAAATAAATGTCAACATTGCATTTGCCTTCCTGACTACTGACTTAACCTGCAAGTTTACCTTGAGACAATCCTGGACTATAACTCCCAAGTCTCTTTGCACTTCTAACTTCTAAATTTTCCATTATTGTCTTTTCAAACTAGTCCTCCATCTTGAATTCTATCTGCCATGCTTCTGTCCATTGTCCTTCCTGAGTCTTATAATTAATCTTGCAAATATCTACTATTTTGCAAAGTTTCACATGACCTGCAAAGTGTATATATACCCAAGCTAAGACCATCTGATACAAATCAAAATAATTGGTCTTTGTGGAAAACCACTGCAAACAACCTACCAGTCTAAAAAAATCCATTTCTGCTTCTTGTCACTTTGTCAATTCTGCGGCCATACTTCCATCGTTTGGCTTAATTCCATGGCCTTCAGTCTTCTCAGTGAAATTTTTTTATGCTGCTTTATTAACTGCCTTCCAAAAGTACTTTTTAAAATTCTTACATGGCATATTGGACTCACTGGCAAGGCTTGCATTTATTGCCAATCCATATTTGTCCTTGTTTGAATTGAAATAGCCTAGAGAGGTACAGCATAGCTAAGAATCATTTCTGTAGGTTTAGAGTTATTTGTAGGCCAGATCTGGTAAGGATGGCAGATGTCTTTCCTCAAGGACCTCGAGGAACAAGACGGATTTTAAGATAATTGACAAGCTCTTTGTAAAAAAATACAAAATCTAAAATGCCATCCAGCATAGTGGTATTCAAAGCAAGAACCTGAAAGCATCAATCTGGGCCTCTAGATGACCAGTTCAGTGATGTTACCACTACTGCTTATGTATAGATTATCTCCTACATCTGTTGATCAACATGCTATTGTCTCAAAGAATTCAATCAAGTCAGCTTTTAATAATTCTGTGTAAATGTTCCTGGGTAACTCATGCCTTACCAAACAAAAACTTATTTTGTCCTTGATAGAAGTGATGTTAGGCTGACTGGCCTGAATCACCTGGTTTAGCCATCAATCGTTACAGTAATACAAATGCAAGTTAGAAACTCTTTAGTTCTCTGGCAATACTCTTGAATACAATGCTGAGCTAAAGACTGTGAATAATGCCTTTGCTATTTCCATCTTTGTTTCTTTCTTTGAGCAATTGTTTTGATTCGTAAAAACCAAAAGAATTGTGGATGCTGTAAATCAGGAACAAAAACAGAAAATGCTAGAAAAGCTCAGCTGGTCTGCCAGCATTGGTGGAGAGAAATTCAAGTTAACATTTCAGATCCAGAGACCCAACCTCAGAACTGTTTTGGTTCATCTCCTCTATCTATTACTGCTCTACACATAAATACCTGCATTTCTTTCAGTGTAGTCTTTACAACATCTGCTCCCCTTGTAACACCTGATCAAAAGTATTAATTCAATACTTTGGCCATATCTACGACTGCACATGGAGACTTATCTTTGGACCCTTATAGAACTGACTTTTCTTACCTTAAACTCTTAAAAGGCATAGGTTTGTAAATTATTTTTGGGTTCAATTAAATGTTGTTTGTTGCTCTTTTAACTGTAGTCTTCCTTTGCCTCTCGTATCAATTTTTTTTCATATCCCTCCTGCACTGTTCATAATCATCCTGGGAGCTAATTGCATTTCGCTCCTGACATTTACACCAAAACCTCATATTTTGGTCTTTTACCTTTTATCGCCATCATCCAGGATTCCATAGCCTTGGATAGGCTATCTACATTCTTCAATAGAATATGTCTAGATTTTGCTTAGTCTGTCACTGAATGTCGTCTGTTATTGCTTTATCAGCTTTTCCAATTTACTGAACGCCTTTACTGAAGCTGCAGCCCTTCTTAAATTACTGAACTTAGCTCTTCCCCAGATGACCATTTTTGTCTTTAATATTTGCTGGTGATAATTAATCTAAACCAAATTGTGAGATATTTGCTGTTAGCTGCCATCTTGCATTCAATTCAGTTTCATTTCATCGAAGTCTTTTAAGGTGTTTGTTTCCCTCTGAAGTGAAATTATTGTTCTATTACCATTTCAGTTAATTCTAGAAGCAGAACAAAATGGAGTTCTGGTGATTAGAATTACAGAGTAATATCACAGCCATCAATCTTTGGAATTATATGAATTTAAGAAAAAGAAAACCTTTCCTACCAAGTTACCTTTAGTGAACAACATAACATAGTAAATTTCCTCTTCAATTGGCTCTTAATGATCAAATTACCAATTTGGCTGTCAGCATTATCATGACAAAGAAAACAACAGACTGAAATTCATAATGCCTCAATGCAGTTTGAATTAATTTCACGTAACATGTTGCTGCTGGCTGTCTGGTAAGCTGAATGTTCAATGTTTACCATTCAATGAATCACATTCACAAAGCAAGGATACCATAGTCTCAAAGGACCATGAGGCTAACCAGTGGTTTAACCTCAGGGTCACCAAGCCTCAGGCATGGGAGAGGTTGAGAAGGATAGTCCTACATGGAACTGAACCCATGGTAACAAAGTGTGGAGCTGGATGAACACAGTAGGCCAAGCAGCATCTGTGCTCCTGAGATGCTGCTTGGCCTGCTGTGTTCATCCAGCTCCACACTTCGTTATCTTGGATTCTCCAGCATCTGCAGTTCCCATTATCTCTGGAATTGAACCCATGTTGTTGTCATCACTCTGCATTGCAAACCCGCTATGCAGCCAACTGCGTTAACTGGCCCCAATTACATTACCAGTGCATATCATATTAAATCCTCAAGTTAGTTCAATTAGTAATTTTGATTATTAGGTTCAGTCTAAATGATAAAAAAATCACCACCCAGACTTACCATTTTGTGAATGCCCTGTGTGCCACAATATTATGGATGAAAAGAGTGTCGATGTACAATATCTGAGTGGGACAAGAAGTAGCTTGTGGCTGACATGATGCAATTAAAGACTCAATTGTCTAATCAATCAACAGTGATATGGACACAGAATTAATCCAGCAACAGGAAGCAGGATGGACTGGATGGGAAGTATCAGATGAGAAGCTAAATTGATTCTGTCAGTTTGTACAAATAAGGTAGGAGTATAGAACGAAAAATAAAACAACTGTTTATTTTCCAAATACTGACCACACACAAATTGAGCACTGAAGCACAAATATAATTGTCCTGAATCACCATCATTCATCAATTTACAGTAGATTGTACACTATACAGGATAAGAACCTACTATAACTTTCAAATTTTCCATTGGTAATCTGTCATTCAACAGTGCTGTTCACCCTGTATTTGGTCTCAGTATCTTATAATTCAGAAGCATTCTCAGATTGCTAAATGTTTAATTGTGCAATTGGATAACCTGTAGTGACAGTGGGAACACAGTGGAAATGGTGTTGGCAACAACAGAAAGCCCTTGTGATCGAAACTGAATACTCTGATTGAGCTTTAATTTAGAGCATAGATCAGGAGGCTGTAATGATCTTTCATGATCCAGCCTTACTATATTCAACAGATCAGGTATCAGTCATCACCACAGTACAGGTAGCTCATTGACTTGTAAGATGTTAGAGAGTCATAGAGCTGTACAGCAGGGAAACAGATCCTTTGAGCAAACTCATTCATGCAGACCAGATATCCTAAATTAATCTGGTCCCATTTGCCAGCATTTGGCCGATATCCCTCTAAACCCTTCCTATTCATATACCCATCTAGATGCTTTTTAAATTTTGTAATTGTACCAGCCTCCACCCCTTCCTTTGGCTGTTCATTCCATACACGCACCACCTCTGCGTGAAAAAGTTGCCCCTTAGGTGTCTTTTAAATCCTTCCATTCTCAACTTAAACCTATGCCGTCTAGTTTTACACTCCCCTAACCTGGAGAAAAGGCCATTCAGCCTGCCCGTGCCCTTTAAATTTGGGCGTGCAGATAAACTTGAATGATCATCCACTTCTTCCTCTCATCATCTATTTCAACGTTCCCTTCCTCATCCCATAGAGCCACCGTGTTTTGTCCCTGTTGGAGAGTGAAGTTATGTTGTGAACAGTAAACCACTGGCACATAGGGACTCTCACTAAGCTGTGCTGCAAGAAGCCAACGAACTTCTCCTGGCAATGGAACCGTTGCTTGAGAATTTCAATGGTTTGCATGACAAAGAATCTAGTCGAACCACAGCTTTGATCACAATACAGTTCTCTCTGTTTTCTTTAAGGCCAAGAATGAGGGTAGAAAAGCAACAATGTCTTCCAGTTGCATGCGGGAGGAGATTTATCTAACATCAATATGTTTTTCCTAGTTCATTAAATACTCACAAGTGGGTAAAACGCCATATTTTACAGGCAAGTGGGAGGAAAATTCTGTCCTGCCTCAGGGCCTTCTAGGCTCCAAATTTCAGGCACCATGTTTTTAAGGCAGCCCTTCAATCACTGCAATCTAGGCATATCACTCAACTCCTGCGCATCACCCACCCCCAGCCATCCCTAAAGCTGTCAGAGATCAGGCAAATAGTAGTACCACATGTTATTGATGCCTCACTACAGGTTTTCCGAAAGACTGTCCAGGGGACACGGTAAGTTATTTTCCTTTCTGATAGTAATGAGAGGCCATTCTGACTGATCAAGCCAATGTAGATAGCAGTGGCTGTGGATGGCTCAAAAGACCCAGGCTCAAGTTGCAAAAGGACGAATCATTTGCTGCATTCTGTCAGAGCATGTGCTATGGTATACTTAATGCTTCACACCACTGCAGAATGAAAGTTAGCATTATAATGTCATGCTGCAGAGAACTGCAGCACACAAGAATGGGTAACAGGCATCTCCACCTGATCCCTGATAATAAAGTGTGGAGCTGGATGAACACAGCAGGCCAAGCAGCATCTCAGGAGCACAAAAGCTGACGTTTCGGGCCTAGACCCTTCATCAGAGAGGGGAATGGGGAGAGGGAACTGGAATAAATAGGGAGAGAGGGGGAGGCAGACCGAAGATGGAGAGGAAAGAAGATAGGTGGAGAGAGTGTAGGTGGGGAGGTAGGGAGGGGATAGGTCAGTCCAGGGAAGACGGACAGGTCAAGGAGGTGGGATGAGGTTAGTGGGTAGATGGGGGTGCGGCTTGGGGTGGGAGGAAGGGATGGGTGAGAGGAAGAACAGGTTAGGGAGGCAGAGACAGGTTGGACTGGTTTTGGGATGCAGTGGGTGGGGGGGAAGAGCTGGGCTGGTTGTGTGGTGCAGTGGGGGGAGGGGATGAACTGGGCTGGTTGTGTGGTTGTGCAGCCCAGTTCATCCCCTCCCCCCACTGCACCACACAACCAGCCCAGCTCTTCCCCCCCACCCACTGCATCCCAAAACCAGTCCAACCTGTCTCTGCCTCCCTAACCTGTTCTTCCTCTCACCCATCCCTTCCTCCCACCCCAAGCCGCACCCCCATCTCCTACCTACTAACCTCATCCCACCTCCTTGACCTGTCCGTCTTCCCTGGACTGACCTATCCCCTCCCTACCTCCCCACCTATACTCTCCTCTCCACCTATCTTCTTTTCTCTCCATCTTCGGTCCGCCTCCCCCTCTCTCCCTATTTATTCCAGAACCCTTACCCCATCCCCCTCTCTGATGAAGGGTCTAGGCCCGAAACGTCAGCTTTTGTGCTCCTGAGATGCTGCTTGGCCTGCTGTGTTCGTCCAGCTCCACACTTTATTATCTTGGATTCTCCAGCATCTGCAGTTCCCATTTCCACCTGATCCCTCATGCATTTTCAATGTCTCTCACTTCATACTACTGCCATCATAACAGTACTGCCTCTCATACATCTATCTGGGTTTACAATGAAACATCAAAGGAGCTGTAACAGTCGGCAACTCTCACACTATCAGGACACTGGCCTTTCATTACAAGTAGGAGAATGTAGACATCTGATAGCTTCTCCCGTGACAAGGATACAACCGAAAAAGGCCATTGGATTGGATTCCTTATGTGAACAGCCATCCGTGCCTTCCCCATACAGTTGTGCTAGCATCACCCAGAATGATTGCCTCATTTGAGCAGGCTTGTTGGCCTGGTTAGGCTTCGTTCCTAATAATAAGAGTTTAACAAGCCAGACTGCATTAATTTTACTTGGTACCCAATGGCTGGATTCCTCAGAGCATTCATAAGCCAAGCGTGTTTGAAATCGTTTATGATGGAAGGGTTAGCCAGCCAGGAGGTCAGAACAGTGGCTGTTATTTGGTGACTGGATGGGTGCAATACTTGCGAATTAGATTGATACTTGTTCATTGCAGTGAAACTGCTGAATTGAATAGTACCTTTCGAACATTTGTTAATTATGACAAATAGCTGAAGTCAGAAGAGGCTGACGGAACCAGAACGCAACCGCAGTGGGACAGGAATATGCCCTAGATTTAACTTACTTCTTTACTTTTCAATGTTTTGTACCTAGGTACCTTGTATCTAAGATGGTGCCATTGTAAACTTTTCACCAGACTCAATTCCCTGTACTTGAGTATATGTCACAATAAAACTTAATTCTAAACTCGAGATGACCAATCAAATGGAAACATTTTGGAATGTGCTAAATAATCAAAAGCTGATCAGTCCAGACAAATCGAGCTGAAGATCTCAGTCAAATATTTTTTTAAAATTCTTTAATGAATGTGGGCGCCACTGGCTGGGTCAGCATTTATAGCCCATCTCTAAATGCCAAGAGGCAGTTAAGAGTCACCCACATCTAAATGGGTCTGGCCAGGTAAGGACAACAGTTTCCTTCCCTAAAATTAACTCGTGAACTACATGACTCTTTCTGGAAATCTTGAAAATTGAAAAAAATTGAAAACAGTGCTTTCAATGATCATCATTACTGTCTTAGTTCCAGGTTTTTATTGAATTATTTGCCATAGCAGGGCTTGAACCCAGGACATTACCTGGGGGTGACTGGATTAATAGCTGAGCAATAATACTATGAGGTCATTGGCTCCCCTAAGGGAGGACTACTCCAAAGGATTCACATGCCTCTCAAACTGACCACTTCAGGGCAACTACATGATTGAATTGAAACTATTTTGTTTAAATTCTCAATAAAATTGTTAGATTTAGAGTGGGATCCTGTTAATTATAATTCTTGGTTTCTGAATGTTTAAAAAATAATGTAAAATCTCCTACAAGTCCCTGATCCTTTCCTCTTTTTCCAGAGTAAATACAAACAGCAAGGTGAATGGATGTTCATTACAAAATAAAAAAAACAGGAAATCAGACGCAGAAGTGCACAAGACATTACCAGGAACTGTACATCAGTCTTATGTCAATGCAGTGGCGCCCTTGAGATTCATAATGGCAGTGTGTTTTTGAAGATAACTATGGATGTAAATAAAACAAAACCCTACTTGTTGTTTCTGGAAGCATGGGCAAACAAGGGAAGTAATCTCCTGCAAAACATGTCATTGTCACATGCTTGACATTACCAATTTCCCTGTGGCAGCCTAGGAACTGAAGTCAATAAAGTTACAGTGACCTTGACAGGAATAGACAATGATGTGTTAACTCTAACAGGTGACTCAAAGTGGCACAAGTCTCCACCCAGAACTGGAGCCTCCTTAACAACTGCTCTTCCAAACAAAGCAGGGCTATATTATCCTGGGCTTGAAACATGCTGTTAGGAGGAAGAAATATCAACGAGTGTGTCTCCTTCTATTTGGTTTTCTGATGTCACATTGCTGTTTCCTCACTCCTCTTTTTACAGAAGGAAACAACTGAAGAAATAGCAGTCTCCTAAAGTTCTGTACTAGTTCAGAACATTGTACTAACGCTATGAGAAATTTAACATACTCCAAGTGTATTGGGCCAAATGGTTAAACAACAAAGAAACTTTCAAAAAATATCCAGAACAAATGAATATCACTCCAGAATCACTGAAAATATCTGCAAACTATTTACTATCCCACCTCAGGTTGTTTAATGAGTCTCATCAGTGAAGATTTGTGATTTAATCAAAGGAAAACTCTCAAGTATATTGGCACTCATCACGCACAAGCAGCTTTTTGGCTTAGGGACACTGATGTGACAGAAGACCTTGGCCTAGCTATGGACTTTCGATATTGTTAGGTAGCCAGAAGTTCTTCAGGAAGCCCAAAGCTCCACTTTAAGGAGACCTGTAAGTGTGACATGAACACCTGTGAGACATTAGTTGACAACAGAGAAAACTGATAACATCACGTGTGGGTTGGTTATATCACCATGATGATTCATCAGCACATCCATTTAGCAACAGGTGCCAATACAGAAGACAACTCACGGAGATACCTGATAACTGATTCATTGTGTCACTTGTGGCAGAACCTGATTCTTATGGATTGGTCTCATCAGCCGTCAGTAAAAATACACACTATGAAATTTCCCCAACCCCACTCCATTTGATACACTGCTTGTCTATTATTTTACTTAGATGTAAGGATGATGATCATCTGATCACCGCAAAAACCTCTTCAATCTCTGGTTTACTAACACCTCACATTCTCCTGTAGCAGAGATTACAAACTGTGGCTCTTTAAACTTATAAAAATTCACCTGATTTAAAGCACAATACCTAAGTATAGCTTGTTCCAAAATCATCTTTGAGGAAAAGCAAAATGAAAAATCTTGAAAAATTACTGAAACTAATGTAAAAAAAATTCTAATTAAATGTTTACTTTCATTTAGTCACCTGGGGTGTTGAAAGTATGGAATCATGATCCAAGTATAGTTATGAAGAACTTTAATCTCTGTTTTAAACAAATTCTATTCTTATTTGTGTTCCTTAATAAAGTTATATATTCAAATTTATAATAAAAATCATTTATGTAAACTTGACACACTGTAACTACATTCACCTGCTACAGCACCTCCATTGCATTTCTGTTTAATTGCTGTGTGACAGGTTTACATAAAGTGGCAATTCTAAAATTGAGCATAGTGCTTTCCTCAAGAACATGTTGATAGAAAGTATACATAGATTTAAGATGCATACAGATATAATATTTTATAGTAACTAACATAAGAGATCCATTAATAATTAAACAATTCAGAATAAAATGGTTACACCACATCCTTGCCTAAGCTGCTCTTCTTTTTGTTTTAACGTGATTTTATTTTTAAGGTCCATTTTCTTGAATAACTTTGACATTATCTGGTTATCATCATTCCCCTCGATTCCAGGCTTAGGGAATTAACCTCCCCTCCTCATGGTTTTGCTTGCCTCTGACATTATCTCTCTGCACCCAGGACCTGACCTTACCTCCCAGCTTACGCCCCAGACTTAGCTTCTCTTTCCACACTGAAATAACTCCCCAGAGGCTGGTATCATGTCACCAAGTCATCGTTTATTTACGCATGAAAAGTCCTAGCCACTGGTCCAGCTCCCTCAGAACCACTTCCAGAGCGTCAGAATGTTGAACACTCCTTTTTATCTGTCAGCCAGGGCTCCCTGATTGGACAGACTAACAGTCCCAATCAGAGGACTCATATTCTATGAGGTCCACCTGGCTGACCTCATAACAATCACAACACCCACGCCAGCCATGTCTCCCTCTGCCCTTATCCAAGATTGTTTCCTTCATCGTTGAAGCCGATCCCTTCTCCTGTGGCACCAAACTCACGCTAAGGGATTTGTCTAGTATCAGAAGTTGATCAATACAACAACACTGCAGCTTCCTGAACTGACTAACTTCCACCACTGGGTACAGCCTGGCTTCTCAAATACAACAGGTGAGTATTATTTTTTAAAATACCATAATATACACTGGGTGTACTGCATTTAATTTATTTTATAGCTAGTGATATATTTTAGTTTGGGACTTATTTCAGTCAGGAATGCACGGCGCTGCGTAGTCTTTCAACTTGCATAATGTTTTTCTTCCCAGGACAAGAAATGTCCAAAGGAGCTAAAGGATTTGAACATAGGTTTGTTTCGGAATGAATGACACATTTAAGTTAAGATTTTCAGGAACACAGCAGTGTTAGAAATTGCTGGAAAATATCCTAAAAGTTTCCTCCTCTATTGAGAGGAAAGAGTTCAAGTGTTAACACCTGGTTAAGCTCTCCTAATCATTTTCGTCGCAATTGCTTCAGTTCTTCTGGATTTTCAGAAACAGACCCTCTTCCCAATTAATTGTGCCGCAGTGGCTTCAAACTGTTCCCGACTTGCATCCTGAATGCCTCTGTACTCATTGGCCCATACCAACTGCTTCTTACTATACCTACAATTGAATTCTTTGAGCTTACTGTCACACACTTTGTCTACACGTCAGGAAGTGACACGCAGCACAGTGGCTCGGTCATTAGCACTGTTGCCTCACAGTGCCAGGGATCGGGGTTCAATACCACTCTCGGGCGATTGTCTGTGTGGAGTTTGCACATTCTCCTTTTGTCTGTGTGGGTTTCCTCCGACAGTCCAAAGATGTGCAGGTTAGGTGGATTGGTCATGTTAAATTGCCCGCAGTGTTCAGGGATGTACAGACTTGGTAGATTAGCCACAGGATATGCAGGGTTACAGGGATATGGTAGGTGGGGTTGGGTCAGGGTGGGTAGGTCTTTGGAGGGTCAGTGTGACTTGATGGGCCAAATGGCTTGGTTCCACACCGTAGGGAGTCTATGAAGTCTCCCGACATAACAGTCACTTGATCTTATATGCACTGTAGCCCTTCCAAGTGTTGAAGTTGCCATAATTAAGGTCGATCTGATCCTACTTTATGTGTTAAAACTACACAATCCAGTTACACATGCCCTCTTTCGCAAACCTGGAACATATTCTTTGCTAGCTATAAAAGCATGTAAGCTTTTACGGGACATTTGAGCTTTCAATTCTTTCTTCTAATTCAAGGTAAAATGATGCATGTGACCTTCAACTAATTTTGCCTGTCAATAAGCCAATGTGACCTGTTTGCCACTGGAATTAAGTTAAGACCTACTAAAATCCAATTTCCACCTTTTACAGCTGAACAACAACAGCCAAAGCTGTTTGTTTCTCTCTTGCTGACTCAGAGACCCTGGACAGAGGGTGCATAAGTCCCAGAGTGAGACAGAGATAGGGAACTGAGACAGAAGGAAAAATAAGTTCTGTTTCGCCACCAGGAAGAATGCAGATGGGGATACATTTTTATCTTAAGAGACACAGCCCATGAAAATGTAAGGATACTGAAGGATTCATCCCAGGTTAACTGGTAAGTGTTGTAATATCATGGACTCGTTTTGGAAGTCAGTTTGGGGGTTTTCAGAAAGTGAGAGAAATAACTTTTGCCAGGCATTGTGATTCATGGAAATGGGAAGTAGGAGTTTCTTAGAAACTGGGAGTAACTTTGGACTGAGTCCTGGGAAATATACAATACTTTGTAGAGTTTGGTGTATTGACATATAGAACATAGAACAATACAGCGCAGAACAGGCCCTTCGGCCCTCGATGTTGCACCGACCTGTGAACTAATCCAAGCCCATTCCCCCTACACTATCCCATCATCATCCATATGCTTATACAAGGACTGTTTAAATGCCCCTAATGTGGCTGAGTTAACTACATTGGCAGGCAGGGCATTCCACGCACTTACCACTCTGAGTAAAGAACCTGTCTCTGACATCTGTCTTCAATCTATCACGCCTCAATTTTCCCCCTCGTGCAAGCCAACGTCATCATCCTCGGAAAAAGACTCTCACTGTCCACCCTATCTAATCCTCTGATCATCTTGTATATCTCTATTAAATCCCCTCTTAGCCTCCTTCTCTCCAATGAGAACGGACCCAAGTCCCTCAGCCTTTCCTCATAAGAATTTCACTCCAGACCAGGAAACATCCTGTAAATCTCCTCTACACCTTTTCCAATGCTTCCACATCCTTCCTGTAATGGGGCAACCAGAACTGTACGCAATATTCCAAGTGAGGCCGTACTAGCGTTTTGTACAGTGTTCTGTTTTGTATAGTATTCTGTTTTTTGGTTGTGCTAAGTTCAATAAGTTAGTGGGTTAGTTAACCACTAAAATAACATTTGTTCAATGCTAATTTTGCTTGTGAGGTACAGTGAAAGTATGAAAGGCTGCCATGTACTCCTTTGAGGCTATCAGTGGGAATTCAAATCTCCATTTTTAAAGTTATTGCTCTCTGTAGGGAATGTGACATATGAGAATATGATTATGTGATTGCTATATAATGTTCACTTTCAAAGATTTTTTTGTTTTTAAGTATGTGGTGCTCACAATCTACATATGCCAGAGGTTGGCTCTGACAAACCTGTTCAGTTTGCGTAATCACCACTGTCAGTTTATTGCTGTCGCTGCTCAAGAAATATTGACTAAAATGTAATGAGAATTTATCGTTCCAGTTGCATCAATTGTACTCAACATTTTAATGTCTTTCATTGGGGGGACACTGAGATGCCCAAGACAATAACTATTGTGAATTAAACATTGCTTTAGCTTTCAATAACAGTTGAAAGATACAAATCTTTCTTCATAAGGGATTTCTGTTGCTGTCATTACATTAAATAGTCAGTTGCCTAGCTCAATGAATATAATATACAATTTACATGTTTTTAAATGTAAGGCCATGGAACTATTCTTATTAAACATGCATACAATAAGATTTGATCTGTGGTGAAAAATGAGATGCTAGGACTTTACTGAAGACATAAACCTTACGTGACATACTTCCTGATTATAGGTGATTTCATGATGATACACAGGGTTCCATTGAGAGTTTATCACATTGTTCAAAATAGTTGAGATGTTTTCGAACAAGTAAAAAAGAAAAAAATTGCATTTTTATGGCTCTTTTCATGAGCACAGCTTACCCCAAGGCACTTTACAGCCACCAAAGTAATTTTGAAGTGGTATCAGTGCTGTAAAATGGGAAATTCAGCAGCCAATATGCGCACACTCAGCTCCCATAAAGAGAAATAGGACAACGACCAAATAAACTGGCTCAGTGGTACCATTTGAAGAAGCAAACATTGGTCAGGACACCAGGGAATTTTTTTTTAAAAGCAAAGTGTCTTGGGGATTTTGTGTCCACTCGCCAATGCAGATAGGGCCTCGGGTTTTACATCTCACCTCAAATTTTGGATCAGAGTGCCATTTTGTTTTTATGTTCAAGTGATTATGTGGAACTCGCACTCACAACCCTCTGACTCAAGCTGAGCATGCTACCCACTGAGCCATGAAGGGCAGATTTCCTCAACTATTTCCTGTGGTTAGTAAAATTTATATTCAGTAGACAGTGCTGAATCCGGAATCAGAGTTGTCTGAATGACAGAAAATGCTGCATGATACAAATGCTCATTTAGCGAAGGAAGCTATTTTTCCTTGACAAGGAGTTTATACCATACCAATCTTATTGTCGTGAATCAAAATAATCTGTTTAAAACTTGTAAAAACACCTGTTCCTATTATAGTTATCACGTTACCTGCACATCAATAAAACTCATTCCATTGAACACATACCGATTCTTCGCAAATAAAATAACTAGCCTCTGCTACGATGGCTCAACGGCTGCAAGTCAGTACTCATTATATTCGACATATATGTAAAGAATGGCCAATGGGAACAGAGGAACCACCTGCTACTGGATTGCACTCAAACATCTATTAACTCAAAGGGAAAAACAGACCAAAAAACAACAAAATTCAAAAATGGTTTTTTTGTAGCTACTGCGATAGACACAATTCTGTGTGCTTTCAGAGTCACCTTGCTGTTTTCAAATTAACGATTTTATGCCTCCCCGAAGCAGTTCTGAACTAACAACAGGTAACTCGGATTAAAATGCTAAAGCTGTAGACTATTATTAATTGGCTTTATAAGGATTGGCAACGGAACATCAAGCTACAAATCTCTTTCTTTGGTGAGGAAAAAGCTTTGCTCAAACACTGCTGCCTGTCCTGTGCCCATTTTATGACCATATTGTCACTGGCCTTGTATTTCTCATATAATATATCAGAATATCAACAGTTGATTCGACTCATAGTGCTGTCTCCTCTGATAAGCCACTTTGAATTGGTAATGTGAAGTTGGAATTGTGATTTGAAAAGCCCTTATTTTCTAAAAATCAGCAATCTGAAACATACCATTCAAAATGATACCCCACAAAAAGCACGACTGAAACAAATTATAACCCTAATTGAAAGTCGGATGCCACATAAAAGGTGATGATGACAAGGTGTACAAAGGAAAACTCAATAAGGCATCCAGTCCAGAATTTTATACGAACTGCTACTAATGGTCCAAGAAAATAAATCAAGGAATAGGAACATTTTATTAAGGATTTCGGAGCTGCGATATAGATGTCCAAAGCGTAATCATACAATTTCTCGAATAGCAGTCAACATGTTGGTCAATTTAAATTATTCTTTGTACTTTAGTATTCATGCATTTTGGAATTTAACACACTTTGACACTAAATTACCACCAGTATCACTTTCAAGTTCTACCAAGGCACTTTCAGTGAACTGATATCTTTATTGATGAAGCTCAACAGATAGATTTTACATGACACATAATTAGATGCAAATAATCAGGTAATTAGATGCAAATAATCCAGTAATTAGATGCAAATAATCCATTAAAAAACAACGGGTTCAATCTTTTAAAGTGCTAGTAAACACAAAAGGATTGTTATCTGAAGAGCCCGTAAAATATTGCAAGATAGAAAATCTTAATATTCTCTTCACTCCAGATGAATCTAAGCCAATAAGCAGGGTACTCCTTCCAAATAAAAGGTTCAGCCTGTCAAATTATGTGCCTGCCAAGTTAGAAATGACAGAATCATGAATTATCCCGCCAAGTTTGGACTGGTGTTCTCAAATTCAGCCCAAGATATTCCTGTAAACTCGCTGCAATAACATCATCACGCAGCTTTCTACCTTGAAAAACCAAACTACCTACTACAACAACGTTTGTTTGTAAGCGGCAGAGTCTGGCCTCAGCATCAAGTGCAACCGAAATAATTTCCTAGAATTATGTGCTGACCCAGCTATATTAGTACAGCACCCTAAAGACTCTTTGACATCCCTCAGTAAGAAATTAGAATTCCTATTTCTATTTAAAGGATGATGTATTAAAAAAGATGGAAGGGCAAACTCTTGTGCCTGTGAAATCAGAAAATCCTGATGTTTGGCTATTAGGGGAGTGGAAAAAATTGGTTCATTTCTCTATCAGGTAGGAGAATTTCAGTGCCACATAATTTCTGGAAGGAAGTAAAACTGATTTGGGATTATCAAATATCAAGGTGCAGTATGTCATCAACGTAGATTTAGTTTCTGCTTCTTTTTCCCCAAAATTCACTGAAGTTAGGGAATAAAAGTGATGCATGTACAAGCTCATACATTTAAGAGAGCACTATCTCACTAAGCATCCAATCTGGCCTGTAGCCGGAACAGAAATGTGGAAATGATTATACATAAAAGACAGCTTTAACTCCAAAAGAAGTTGCATTATTTAAATGTCACATTAATATACAAGTAGCTTAGGTATATTTGTCTCTTTCAAACCTACACCAGCCACAGTTTGGGAAATTAGGCTGAGTTTCTGCCCTTGGCACCAATGGCATGTCAAGTTAAAGGAAATAAATGACACTTTTTGCTTTACATCATAGCTGAGTATCATTGTGATACCTGCCTTAGCAGCATTGAGATTGATCGTTGATCAGCACTAACTTGATTATAAAATGCAACCGGTTAACATCAAATTTGTTTTATCAGGATTATATTATTTGAATTGCAAGTTTGTGTTTATTTGATATACATTCCTTCTGTGCCTATCAATAACACTGATGTCCAGTCAACTAAATGAATTAAAAGTGAGTGGTAAATATTTCATAGAAAAGTCTATTTAGTCAACACAAAAAGGCAAACAACATGCTACGATGGAACTATGATGTTGCGGCCATTACAGAAACTTGGGTAACATAGGGAGAGGAGTGGTTGTTGGAAGTTTCAGGATTTAGATGCTTTAAAAGAAACAGAAGAGTGGAAAAAGAGGCGGGGGAGTGGCATTGCTAGTCAGGGCTAGTACAGCAGCTACTGAAAGGCAGTTCGAGAATGATATGTCGAAAGAGTCCATTGGGATGAGGTCCAGAACAAGAAAGGAGCAGTCACTTTGTTGGGTGTTTTTTTTAGACTCCCTAATAGTTGCAGAAAGGTACAGGAGTGGATTGAGATGCAGATGGAAAGATGCAGAAGGCACAGGGTTGTGGTCACGGGTGACGTCAACTTTCCCAATATTGACTGGAAACATTTTAGGTGTAACAGTTTAGATGGAACGGATTTTGTCCAATGCATTCAGGAATCCTTCTGTGTACAAAGGCCACCATGAGGAGAGGCCACTTTGGATTTGGTGCTTGGCAATGAACTGGGCCAAGTGTTAGACCTATTGTGAGAGCATGTTGGCGGTAGCCATCATAACTTTGTTACTTTTACAATAATCATGGAAAGGGATATATTTGGGGGAAGGGCAATTATAATTCTGTTAGGCAAGAACTGGGTAACAAATTGGGAACAAATGCTGTCAGGGAAGAGCAGTATTAAAATGTGGATATTGTTTAAGGAATGCATACTGTGTGTGCTCGATATGTTAGTCCCTAGCAGCAAGGAAGATGCGGATGAGTCAGGGAGCTTTGGTTCTCGAGAGAAGTCGAGCAACTGGTTAAGAGGAAGAAGGATGCTTATATAAGGTTTAGGAAACAAGGATTGGAAAAGGCTCTAGGCGGATACAAGTAATACAGGAAAGAGCTGAAGAAAGGGCTTAAGAGAGCTACAAGGGGGCATGACAAAACTTTGGCAACAGGAACAAGGAAAACTCCAAGGCTTTTTACACGTACGTGAGGAATAAGAGAATGACCAGAAAAAGGGTAGGGCTGATCAAGGGTTATAAAGGGAATTTGTGCACGGAGCCGAAAGAGATAGGAGAGGTCCTAAATGAATACTTTTCTTCAGTATTTACAACTGAGAGGGACCGAGTTGTAGAGGAGGACAGTGTGAAACAGGTTGGTCGGCTAGAGGAGGTAGATGTTAGTAAGGAAGATGTGCTAGGAATTTTGAAGATGTTGATGACAGATAAGTCCCCCGGGCCTGATGGGAAGTGAGGGAAGAGATCGCATGACCTCTGGCGATGATCTTTTCGTCTGCACTGTCCATGGGTATAGTGCCGGATGACTGAAGAGAGGCAAACATCATTCCCTTGTTCAAAAATGGGAATAGTGATAACCCCGGGAATTACAGGTCAGTTAGTCTTACATCAGTGGTGGGCAAATTATTGGAAAGGGCTCTGACAGATAGGATTTATGGTCACTTGGAAAGGCACAGTTTGATTCGTGATAGTCAGCATGGAATTGTGAGGGGTAGATCATGCCTCACAAACCTTAATGAATGCTTTAGAGAGGCGACCATACACGTGGATGAAGGTACAGCAGTGGATGTGGTATACCTGGATTTAAGTAAGGCATTTGATAAGGTTCCCTATGGTAGGCTCATGCAGAAGGTAAGGAGGAATGGGATAGGGGGAAATGTGACAGATCGGATTCAGGACTGGCTGACCCTTAGAAGAAAAAGGGTAGTAGTGAATGGAAAATATTCAACATGGTGCTCAGTTATGAGTGGTGTACCACAAGGATCTGTCCTGGGTCCTCTTTTTTTGTGATTTTTGTAAATGATTTGGATGAAGGCGTGGAAGGGTGGATTAGTAAGTTCACGTACGATACGAAGGTGGGTCACATTGTGGACGGTGTGGACGGCTGTTCTATGTTACAAAGGGACATTGAAAGGATGCAGAGCTGGGCTGAGAAGTGGCAGATGGCGTTTAACCCTGAAAAGTGTGAGGTGATTCATTTTGGAAGTACAAACTTGAAAGCAGAATACAGGGTTAACGGAAAGATTCTTGGCAGTGTGGAGGAGCAGAGGGATCTTGGGGTTCATGTTCACAGTTCCCTGAAAGCTGCCACCCAGGTGGATAGAGTTGTTAAGAAGGCGTATGGTGTGTTAGCTTTAATTAATAGAGGGATCGAGTTCCAGAGCCATGAAGTTATGCTCCAGCTATACAAAAGCCTGGTTCGGCCACATCTGGAGAATTGTGTCCAATTCTCATTGCCTCATTACAGGAAAGATGTGGAGGTGTTGGAAAAGGTGCAGAGGAGATTTACCAGGATGTTGCCTGGAACGGAGAGAAGGTCTTACGAGGAAAGGTTGAGAGAGTTAGGGCTTTTCTCCTTAGAATGACGAAGGATGAGAGGTGACTTGATAGAGGTGTACAAAATGATCAAAGGTATAGATCGAATAGACAGCCTAGTTTCCTAGGGTGGAGGTAGCTATTATGAGGGGGCATAGTTTTAAAGTGAAAGGAGGTAGATATAGGGGAGATGTCAGAGGTAGGTTCTTTACTCAGAGAGTGGTCCAGGCATGGAATGCATTGCCAGAGAGGATAGTGGAGTCGGCCTCATTAGGGTCATTTAAGCGGCTATTAGATAGGCATATGGATGATAGTATAAGGTAGGGGTGGGGGTTAGATAGACCTTAGGATTAGGGTAAAAGTTTGGCACAACGTCATGCGCCGAAAGGCCTGTACTGTACTGTACTGTTCTACGTTCTAACAGTCTATAGCGTGCCATGATCCACGTCGAGATTGCTAACTTTTTAAACACAGGAATCCCCACATTGTTAAGGGAAATAACTGAAGGACCATATTTCACTTTTAAGACACTTACTGTGACAACTGAATCAATGTTTGATAAATGAATAGTTTTAGTTAACAGGCAACTAATATGTAATACAATAAAGGTAAATTTGGCATTAGCTAATTAATAGTCACAATATACCTTACAAAACTCATACTCCACATTACACTGACAGATACAGGGAATTAAAAAGGGCAGTCTCAAAGGCTCTTCTGGCTCTACATCAGAGGTCCACCACTCACTACCATCCCAAGTCAAAGCTTCCGTTGTCACTTAGCAATCGTTCCATTTCACATGAATTTTCCAGATCACGAGCAATAAATCCTAATCCACAGGTCACAATTGTCTTGATGATCCAAAATTCTAAAGACGCCCGTAGTCAACTCCTTTCAACCATTTAGCCAGCTCTTGCAAAACTATTCCTCCCATAGAGTGTTTCACTCCTGCTTCCCATCTTTTCCAGAATGGAAAAGACCTGTTCCAAGGAGAATCCCAATTCTTCTCCTGCCTGCATCTCAGTAAGAGTTGTTGCCTGTTTTGTGAGATACTGACAAAGGTCTTAAAACTGTCACTTGATATCTTGATGGGTTTTAACTTGAGTTTCTCTCCCTCTGGCAACCAGTGATCGTGTGGACATTCGCCGAATGATAGTGTTCACCAGGAATTCACCATCCTTTCCTTTCATAACTACAATGACAAGTTAAAGAAGAATGATTCGGTTCCCCACTACATCAACATTTCCCGGTTGGTCACAAATATTTTTATTTTGTTTTGGCATTCTGCTCTCACATTTCAACTGACACATAGTATGTATCGCCAAAATTGAAAAGACAGCTACAAGGCTTTCATGAGTTAACAAAGTAGAAGGAGAATTTTGTTATGCACCAACCTCAAGCAAAATAATAAAATGCAACATCAAACACGCAAATACAAGTGAACAGTTTTAAAAGTGGCACATGTCAAATTCAGACAGGTAGCTTAAAGGCTACACAGCTTAGAGGTCCTTGGAATCTTTAACATGTGAGAATTTTATTGTGAGACCACAACTGTTTAATTATTGACTTGCATTCTCAGCGGCGGTCGAGTTTATAAGTTATCTTCGAGTTCTCGGTGAATGATTGTTTCTCCAATTTGTTTTTTCACCTGGTATTATCTTTTCAGAAGCTGACAGAAACAAGAAGAAAGAGAGACTTCCAGCCATTGTTTTTATACTTTCATCTTTTTTTGTTTAATTGCTCTGCTGCTGAAAATCTAGTTTCCTTGTATATTCACAAGTTTGGCTTCATTGTATGAATTAAACAGGATATGTGAATTTATCGATACTGACTCAGTTGTCTGATTTCAATGCCCTCAGATAAAATGGCTATTTCATTGCAGGTAATTTGGATTATTCTACACAGGTTCCTGCCTTGTCTCATTCTGCAGTCAGATGACTATGGCAGCCACTTTGGGTTAGTATTTATTCTTTTGTTGAAAAAAATGTTGACGATGAAAGCTCTCAGGTATAACAATCAGATCATGGAAGTTAAAATTTGATTGTCGATTTCTACCACTATCATAACAGAATTGTCTGTTTTACTTTAAGTAATTATCCTGGAAAATTCATAATAAAAGTATACTTAAAAACATAATCTCTATAAACTAGAGGAAATAGCTCATGGCCAAAAGTACAGCAATCTCTTTTGATAAAAGCAGACTGCTTTTATCAGCAAAATGCAGTGACTTAAGGATGGTTATATATAACTTGTGTGCTTACTATCAATTTAAATCACTTACGACAATATAATCTTCAGATATGATTGTTGGGGTAATTATCTAATCATCACCTTCTGGCAGGGAATCATGGGTGCTCTGAAACATAACGGTAAGCTAGCAAGTGACACAAAAGAAGGTTGCAAGAGTTTTTTTTAAGGTATCTAAAAAGGTAAGAGAGAGGCAAGAGTAGACACTGGACTGCCAGAAAATCAGGCTGGAAAAGTAGTAATGCGGAATAAAGAAATGGCATAAGAACTGAATAGGTACTTTATATCAGTTTTCACAGTGGAAGACACCAGCAGCATGTCAGAATTTTAAAAGAGTCGGGGGCAGAGTTGAGTGTCGTGGCCATCACTAAGGAATAGGTGCTGGTAAAGTTGAAAGGTCTGCAAGTGAATAAATCTCCCAGACTAGATTGACTATACCGCAGAGTTCTGAAGGAGATAGCTGACTAGACTGTGAAGGCATTAATGGCAAACTTTCAGGAATCATTGGAGTCAGGGTGGGCCCCAGAGGACTGAAAAGTGGCTAATTTACTCACCCCACCCCCACCGTTTGCGAAGGGAGGGAGGTGGAAGATGGGAAAGTATAGGGTGGTTCACCTGAACTAGATCGTTGGTAAGATTTTAGAGATTATTAAAGACGAGATCGCAGAGTTCTTGGAAGCGTGAAGTAAGTTAGGGGTGAGGCAGCATGCCTTCCTTAATGGGACGACATGCCTGAGAAATCTGTTCGAATTCTTTGGGGAAGTAACAAGCACATTAGACAAAGGAAAGCCTGTGGAGGGGATCTATTTGGATTTCCAGAAAGCCTTTGATAAGTTGCTGAGCAGGAGGCAGTCATACAAGATCTGAGCCCCTTGAGATAAGGGCTAGATGGTGGCACGGATAGAGGACTGACTGACTGGCAAAAGGCAGAGAATCAGGGTAAATGGGTCTTTTTCAAGATGACAGTTGATGACCAGTGGAGTTCTGCATGCAACAGTGTTGTTACTGTAATAATTAATGTTATATATTGATGATCTGGAACCGAGGGCATTGTTGCCAGGTTTGCAAATGACACAAAGACAAGTGGAGGGATAGGGAGTGGTGAGGAAGCAAAGAGGCTGCAGAGCTCATTGGATAGGCAAGGAGAGTGGGCAAAGAAAGGGCAGATGGAATATAATGCAGCAAAGTGTGAGGCAATACATTTTGGTAGGAAGAATACAGGCATGAACGATCTTCAAAATGGGAAAAAGGCTTCAGAAATCTAAAGCGCAAAGGGACTCGCATTCCCAATTCAGGATTCTCTTCAGGTTAGCATGCAGGCTGAGGTGGCATTGAGGAAGGCAAATGCAATGTTGGCATTCATTTCAAGATGGATAGAATACCAGAGCAGAAATTTACTGCTGAGGCTGTAAAAGGCTCTGGTCAGACAGCATTTAGAATAGAATGAGTAGTTTTCGGCCTTTATCTAAGGATAGACGGACTGGCATCGGAAGGAGTCCATAGGAGGTTCACAAGAATGATCCTGGGGATGACGAGCTTGTCATGTGAGGAGCGCTTAAGGACTGTGAATCTGTATCCAATGGATTTTAGAAGGATTAGGGGTGATTTGATTGTTACATACAGAATACTGAGGGGCCTGGATGGAGTGAATGTGGAGAAGAGGTTTCCTTTGGTAGGAGAGACTAGGACCTGAGGCCACAGACTCAGAGTGAAAGTATGACCCTTTAGAACTGAGATGAGGAGGAACTTCTTCAGCCAGAGTATAGTTAATATGTGGAACTCACTGTTGCACAAGAATGTCAAGGTTATGTCATTCAGTGTTTTTAAGAAAGAGACAGGTTCTTGATCGCTAAGGGGTTCAAGGGTTATGGGGAGAAGGTAGGAGAATGGGACTGAGAAACATATCAACCATGATTGAATGGCAGAGCAGGCTCAATAGGCCAAATACCCTAATTTGGCTCCTATGTCCAATAGCATTGTATGCTGTCATATTTTTGATATCCCCTTCTCTATTTCATAAGTTAAGTTGGAATGGTAAGTACATAATAAGCAAGTTTTATTTTAGGCCAAGGCAAGCTCTTTTGAATACATTAATCTCCTCAAATATTCACAGCTCAACAACTGAATGCCAGACTTAAAAATTCTCATTAATAATGAAATACAAAATCTGCATTTTCAAACAGATACTCAGGACCAAGTGGGACAAGAGAAAACAAACAGACCCATCCACAACCTAAAGTATGCAAACAACTGCAGATTGAGAAATTAAATTAACTTTTGCGAAGTTGCAGATATCAGGAAACATTTCACTCTAATACATCCAAGGTTTAATTAAAGCTTCAGAAAAAGGTCTATTTTTCTTTGAAACATTTCTGAGTCTTTCATTTCAATCTAATATTAATACAAGTCAACTGTAGGTTATACTCGTCTATGTTCCAATCAGACTCGGGGACCATCCCCACAACTCTTTCTCTGGTACACTGATGACATCATCAGTGCTGCTTTCTTCTTTTGTACTGAACTGGAAAAATTTATCAATCTTGCTTCCAATTTTCACTTGGCTCTCAAATTCACCTCATCCATCTCCAACTTCTCCCTTCCCTTCCTCAACATCTTCTTCTATGTCTGCGGGTAGGCTGCCGCTGTAAACCCACCAACTCCCACACTTACCTTGACTACACATTCTCATACCCTGCTTCCTGTAAGGACTCCACCCTATTCTCCCAGTTTCTTCATTTCCGTCATGTCTGATGATGCCACCTTCTGCAAGGGGCCTCAGAAATGTCCATCCTTTTCCTCAAGCAATGATTCCAGGCCACCATGGCTGATGGGACCCTTAGCTGTGTCTGGCCTATCTCCCACACTTTTAGTTTCACCCGCTCTCTTCTCTCCCAGAACAATGTACAGACCTCTGTCCTTACTTCCCACCCTACCAGCCTCGGCATCCAAAAGATTATAAGCTGCCATTTCTGTCACTTCCAACAGGATGCCCCAACTGGACACATAATCCTCTTACCCTCCCTTGTCAGTATTCCAAAGCTGCAATACCTGCCCGGTTACCTCCTCCCTCCTCATTGGACAAAGTGCTAGACACATCTTCCAGATGAAGCAGAAATTTACCTGCACTTCATTCAATCACAGTGCAGTCTCCTCCACATTGAGGAGACAGAACGCAGACTAGTTGACTGTTTTACAGAAAACACCTATGTTCCGTATGTAAACATGACCCAGAGCTTCCAGTCATCTGTCCCATTCAACACAAAACCATATTTCCCCGTCAATATTTCTTTCGCAGAACTGCTGCAGTGTTGCAGCAAGCCTCAGTGCAAGCTCAAAGAACAACATCTCATTTTTCGCTTGGGGACTCTGCAGCCTCTAGGACTCAACATCAAGTTTACTAACTTTAGAACCTAATTCCATCCTTCCAAGTCTTTTACCCACCCCACAGCCAGTCTGTTGTGACATGGGTTGCTATCAGCACACACATAGTGGTGGGTCAGTCAAGTGATCCGGGTTCAATTCCGCACTTGGGTGACTGTCTGTGTGGAGTTTGCACATTCTCCCCGTGTCTGTGTGGATTTCCTCTGCGGGCTCCAGTCTCCTCCCATAGTCCAAAGATGTACAGATTACGTGGAATGATCCCTTTTCTGCATCTACACTGGCCCCAAACACCGACCTCTTCCTCTGTTACACTGATGACTGTGTTGGCGCCGCCTCATGCTCCCACGAACAGTTTATCCACTTCATCAACATCTTCGACCCCAACCTCAAGTTCACCTGGACTATCTCTAACACATCCCTCACCTTCCTGGACCTCTCTGTCTCCATCTCAGGCAACCACCTGGAAACCGATATCCATCTCAAGCTCACCGACACCCACAGCAACCTAGAATACACCACCTCCCACCCACCCTCCTGCAAACATTCCATCCTCTATTCCCATTTCCTTCACCTCTGCCGCATCTGCTCCCAGAATGAGGCATCTCAGATGTGCTCCTTTTTCAAGGGCCGCAACTTCCCCCTGGCAGTGGTCAAGAATACCCTCGACCATGTCTCCCGCATTTCCTGCAACTCGTCCCTCACACCTCGTCCCCGCAATAACCACCAAAAGAGAATCCCCCTCATCCTCACGTACTACCCCACCAATCTCCGGATCCAATCCATCATCCTCCGACACTTCCTCCATCTGCAATCTGATCCCACCACCTCCCCATTTTCCCCTCCCCATCTTGTCTGCTTTCTGAAGGGACCACTCTCTCCATGACTCCCTTGTCCGCTCCACACTCGGCTCTAACCCCACCACTTTCCCCTGCAACCACAGTAAGTGCTACACCTGCCCCCACACCTCCTCCCTCACCCCCAACCCAAGCCCCAAGAAGACTTTCCACATCAAGCAGATGTTCAACTGCACATCTGCTAATGTGGTATACTGCATCCACTGTTCCCGTTGTGGCCTCCTCTATATTGGGGAAACCGAGCGGAGGCTTGGGGACCGCTTTGCAGAACACCTATGCTCGGTTCGTAATAAACAATCGCACCTCCCAGTCGCAAACCATTTCAACTCGCCCTCCCATTCCTCAGACGGCATGTCCATCATGGGCCTCCTGCAGTGCCACAATGATGCCACCCAAAGGTTGCAGGAACAGCAACTGATATTCTGCTTGGGAATCCTGCAGCCCAATGGTATCAATGTAGATGCCACAAGCTTCAAAATCTCCCCTCCCGCTACTGCAACCCAAAATCAGCCAAGCTCGATCCTGCCTCCCTAACCCATTCTTCCTCTGACCTATCCCATCCTGCCACCTCAAGCCGCACCCCCATTCCCGACCTACTAATCTCATCCGACCCCCTCGACCTGTCCGTCCTCCGCAGGCTGACCTATCCCCTCCCTACCTCCCCACCTACACTCATCTACTGGCTCCATCCCCGCCTCTTTAGCCTGTCTGTCTCCTCTCTACCTATCTTCTCCTCTGTCCATCTTCTATCTGCCTCCCCCACTCTCCCTATTTATTTAGAACCTTCTCCCCCTCCCCCATTTCTGATGAAGGGTCTAGGCCCAAAACATCAGCTTTTCTGCTCCTAAGATGCTGCTTGGCCTGCTGTGTTCATCCAGCTCTACACTTAGTTATACAGGCTATGTGGATTGGCCATTCTAAATTGTTCATAGTATCCAGGGATGTGCAAGCTGTTTAGGTTAGTCATGGGAAATGGGGGATTATGGGGATAGGGTGGGGGCTGGTTTTGGGTGGGATGCCCTTTGGAGGGACAGTGCAGATTCGATATGCTGATTTCACCCCCTCAGAGGCCTTTTATCACATTACGTGGTTTGCTTTCAGCGCAGCTACCCATTCTTTGCTCCTCTCAGTTCTTATTATCACTTATTCATCCTCTCTTCTGTCCTGCCCTGGCCTTCTAATCCATAATCCCTTTGTATACCCACCCTTTTCAAATCTCTTTCTGATCTCCATCTCCCCCTACCCTTTAGGCCCCCACCCAACCACCAGCTGATATCGGTTTGAAGAGTCACCAGAAGCAAAATGTTAACTCTGCTTTCTTCCACAGATGCTGCCAGACCTTCAAGTTTCACCCACAAATTTCCATTTTTGTTTGTCAAAATTAGATTTCCTTTATCAAAATCAGGTGAGTTGTATCTTTGATAAAGAGATAACAAAGTGTAGAGCTGGATGAACATAGCAGGCCAAACAGCAACAGAGGAGCAGGAAAGCTGACATTTCGGGTCTCGACCCATCTTCGAGAATGTTATCTCAGATTCACCAGTATCTGCAGTTCCCACTATCTCCGAGTTGCATCTTTGTTTCCTTTGTATCTTTTCTCCAACATCCACTCTGATTGTCTCCTACAGTCTATCTGCTCCTGAAGATGATGGCACGAGCTAGTTGAGTTTTGATGACTCAACTAAACAGCATAAGTGAGTGAATGAGCTTAGCCTGTAAATATTAGGATCCCACTCACTGTAATAACAATGCAGCTGAATTATCCACAGACCCAATTCTAACATATCGGCAGAAAAGATGGTCAAATGAGGTTAAAATCCCAACAATCCAAGTACCAACTCCAAGCAGGTTTTCAATGCGTTGTTACTAAAAGTGTTTGTCTTCATATCATTTATGAATAATGTAAACATGACAGAACTCCAAGCAGATGCCTGTGGAGTTTCTGCTAATAGTCAAAATAATCATTTTATCATCAATATTATCCGTTTGATTTGACAGTAATTTTGAATCTAATTAATTCCATCAATCTTAATCATTCTGAATATGACCTTGAAACCCAACTAGGTTTTTCTTCTCTCCAGTGGATTGCTTTAACAGCATTGTTCCCCAAGGAACTTTTACACAATTGTGGATATAACAGCCAAGCATCTCTCTCTTCTTTGGGAAGCAATGTATGAAATTCGATAAAACGGCCTCAAATACTTTGTCACTAAAAAGCTTGGCTAAATTTTCCTACCATTTCAAGCTCACATCTTTTCTGCGATTCGTCATGGTACATACAGCTTGCTCTTCTATACCTAACCCAAATCAATAGATGAACTGAGTCTATCAATGAAGGAACTGGCAATTATATATTGCCTTTCATGACTTCAGAATACCTCAAATGGCTTCAGAACCAACAGATAAGCACCTTTAAATGCTTTTGAATTGAAGTCACCATTATAATGTTAGGATACTGACAACAAAAGTCAAATTAAATCTACCACATTGTGAGAAAAATATTTCTACAATCTTTACTCCTTTCAAAAAGCAAACAGACCATGCCACATGACTGACATTGTTCACCTGGGGGAATGGGGTTCATGTTGATGAGAACAGTCTCCCTGATTACTCACTTGCTCGTAATTGAAGGTGTCTAACATTCCAAGTATGAGTGTTTGAATCTCTCCCAGTTTCCCCTTTGCATACATTGGATCCTGTAAATAAACAAGACATGAGTCAACTGTTAATGTACACAGCTTATGAACTGCAGAAGAATCCTAATTTTAGACAAATTTTCATGTCTGTAAAGATATAACAGCTCAAACATGCCATGGAAATATTTCTCCTGCATTTTATTTTTTGAGCCAACTAATTTGTACAATCATTTGTATTTATACATAGAGCCTTTAACTTACTAACTACTGCAAGGGCTTGAACCGAGTTGGAAATGAACTGGGAAATGCAACTGAAGCGAGATTTTAAAGAAACACGAGGGGTTTTAATGAGCGAGTTCTGAGTACAACACCAAGATCGCTGAACTTCATTGTTGAAGACGGTTGGTTAGCTCAGTTGGCTGGACAGTTCGTTTGCGACGCAGAATGACTCCAAAAACATGTGTTCAATTCCCACATTTGCTGAAGTTACCATAAAGGTCACACATTCTAAAAATCTCCTCTTGCCTGAGGCATGGCGACTGTCAGATTAAACCACCACCAGTCGTGTGTCTCTCCCTCTCCAATGAGAGAGCAGTCCTCTGGGACTATGGTGACTTTACCTTTACCTATTACAGAAGGTAGGGAATGTGCCGTCAGGAAAATGAAGTACTGGGACATAAAGTAGGAGGTGGCTGTGACAATCAGATAGAGCAAATCTGCGACAGTATTTATAAACTTGGCAAGGACTGTGAATTTAAGATGATTAAGGCCATAAAGCCATTAGAAATGGTGGAGGATAGTCATGGTAACAGATCTAATGTAGTGAGAAATCATATCTGTGCAGCAGCTTTGTGGCTGAACTATCGTTACAGAAATTGCCAAGGAAAACAATGTAACAATTGAGTTGCAAACCAACAAAGCATGGTTGAAGTGCTCACTAGTAGTGAGACTGAAGGACATTACTGGAGAAGTAGAAACACATAATATATGACGATGAATAAGACGCTGGGTTTGAAACTGAGCTGGACTCCAAACCTGCCCACAATAAAGTGCACTTAAAGTGAGCAGGAAAGGGGCAGAGACTTTGCTGGGAGTCTTCTCTCTGCCAATGTTAAGTTGGAAAATAGTCCAACTCAACCAGGACTTGATGTCACACAGTCTACAACTGACCTGTTCAGAGGACTGTGTAAATGACTGATAACCCAGCTGCAAGGGAAGTATAAGGTCACTTACTATGAAACTTTCCAAATTTCCTAAATATGGCTCAGAAACTCAGTTCATTAGAGGATCAAACTAAAGCTTGACTGCTGTATGAGACCAAGGCAATAGACAGTGACCAAAGACCTTCAATTGTTTAAATCTTCTGCTGGAATCAGGATTTCAATTGCTAACGAAACAGAAATAAGAAGAAAGATGACCTATTGCTTCAGCTTGACAACTATCAGTTTTGATCAGTTTCTGAACATATTAGAGTGCCCGTCTTAACATAAATACAACTGTAATTAAAAACTTGAATGCGTACAATGCCTTTGACATTGGAAGATGCTTCACAGAAGAATTACCAGACAAAACATGTGACACACTTTAAGGGGAATTTAGAAAGGGTAATCAAAAGGTTGGTCATGGAGATAGATTTTGGGAAGATTTTAAACCGTGGTGAAATAAAATCAGCTTTTGAAAATCAAAGTCGCATTTGAATATCCAACAGCCACATTTGAATATCTTTGTACCTGTTTTTCAAAAAGTGAAGATTTTCCAAACCCAATAATCATCTTAAGAGATACACGAAGGCCACAGTAAAGTAAGTTTCTGTTATGTGACTTAGGTCATAGAGTCATACAGCACACAAACAGAGACTTTGGTCCAACCAGTCTGTGCTCAACGTAATCCTAAACTAAACCAGTCCCACCTGCTGCTGGCCCATATCCCTCTAAACTTCTCTTATTCATGTACTTGTCCAAATGTCTTTGAAATGTTGTAATTGTACCCAATCTACTATTACTTCAGGAAATGTAAAAAAAACATGCCCCTCGTGTTTTTAAATCTCTCTCTTCTCACCTCAAAGATGCACCCCATAGTCTTGAAATCCCCCATCCTAAGGAAAAGACAACCACCATTAACTCTATCTATACCCCTTATTATTTTGTAAACTTCTGTAAGGCCTGGGGAGTGTTGCAGAACAGAGACCTGAGTGTGCAGGTTCACAGTTCCTTGAAAGTGGAATCTCAGGTAGATGGGATAGTGAAGGAGGTGTTTAGTTTCTCTGCCTTTATTGGTCACTGCACTGAGTCAGGAGTTGGGAAGTCATGTTGTGGCTGTACATGGCATTGGTTAGGCTACTACTGAATATTGTGTGCAATTCTTGTCTCCCTACAAAACAAAGGATGTTGTGAAAGTAGAAAGGTTTCAGAAAAGATTTACAAGCACATTGCATGGTTGGACAGTTTGAGCTAAAGAAAGAAGCTGAATAAACCGGGGGTATTTTCCCTGGGGCATCAGAGGCTGAGGGGGTGACCTTATAGATGGTCATAAAATCATGAGGGGTATGGATAGGGTAAATAGACAATGCCTTTTCCCAGGGGTGGGGGGTGTCCAAAACTAGACGGTGTAGGTTTAAGGTAAGGGGGTAAAGATTTAAAAGGGATTTAAGGGGCAACTTTTTCTCACAGAGGGTGATGCGTATATGGAATGGGCTGCCAGAGGAAGTGGTGGAGGCTGGTACAATTACAACATTTAAAAGGCATCTGTGTGGGTAAATGAATAGGGAGGGTTTAGAGGAACGTGGACCAAATGCTAGCAGATAAGACTAGATTAATTTAGGATATCTGGTTGGCATGAACAAGTTGGGTTGAAGGGTTTGTCTCCATGCTGTATATCTCTATGGCTTTACAATTCTATGACCCTCAACCTCTTATGCTCCAGTGAAAAAAAAGGTCCTAGCTGATTGCAAAGGCAAAGGGATGGAGGAATAGATTCCATTTTCCAGAAGGTGGCAATGGGGAATCTGAGAGAAAGTCAATGCATGATGCGGTGGATCTTACTTGGAATGGTTGTAATTCAATATTTAGATTTACCAGAATGACCCCTGAACTCCAAGGGTTAAATTATGATGAATGATTACAAAACTAAGCTTGTGTTCAGAGATAATGGGAACTGCAGATGCTGGAGAATCCAAGATAACAAAGTGTGAAGCTGGATGAACACAGCAGGCCAAGCAGCATCTCAGGAGCACAAAAGCTGACGTTTCGGGCCTAGACCCTTGGCCTGCTGTGTTCATCCAGCTTCACACTTTGTTATCTAAGCTTGTGTTCCCTGGAATTGATGAGATTAAAAGGTGATATGATCAAAGTTTTAAAGATATTATGAGAATCTAATAGGACAAATTGGGAGAAACTACTCATTGGGAAGTCTCGGTCTGGGGTCATTGTTTAAAAAGCAGAGCCAGGCCTTTCAGAAGTGGAATTAGGAAATAATTACTGACACAAAACGTAGAAGTTTTGACTTCTCTTCGCTAAATATCAATTGACGATGGACCAATACTGCAGTAAACTTTAAGTCTAAGATATACAGATTTATGTTTAACGTTATTAAAAAGACATGAAATAAAAGAATGTATAATGAGCTACTCTGCAGATCAGCCATGATTGGCATATTTAGCATTGAATTATGGGAATAAAGTAAGCACCTAAATGGCTTCCTCCTGTCGTAAACCGAAAACAAAATAATTTGTGGAGATCTGAAACAAGAGTAACAAGTGTTAGATAAACTCAGCAGGTCTGGTAGCAATCTGTGGAGTGAGAAACAGAGTTAACATTCTGAGCCACTATGACTCTTCTTTGGAACAAATTACTTCCTCCTGTCCTGGTGTTTTATGTACTTTCTATGTAACAGGAGGACCCAAAGAAAAGTTGTAATAGCTTACGTAATATTTCTGTTATCCCTATCACTCAGTCACCAAAATTACAGCAGCAGATAGTAAGGAACCTTGAGACTTTCAAGGGCTTGTTTGTGCTTATTTTATCCTTTCCATCACAGAAAACTGGACGCAAGATAATAGTATTATGTTGAGAATTTTTGACATACAGGCTTACAGAAGATTACCCTCAAAACAATTTGGTATCTGGCCAGCTACAATAAAAAAAGGTAGTTTAAATTAGAGAAGACACAGCTGCCATTCAGATACTTTCATAGCAAATCAGCAGTATTGAAAGGTTAGTGCTCAAACAATAATCAAACAATAACTGGTGGTGTCACAATTCTGGGTTTTATTCAGGAAAATACCACTAATGCTGAAAGAGACTGCAAGAGGGCTGAAAATCAGGATCCTGTATTTCACATTACCTCTCCAGGCAACAAACATCTGCTTGTAAGACATATTTTATGCAAACATATCATTAAACAAAAATGTAGAATAACACATTAATTTATGCCAACACTTTGAAAAAACAAAATGCTGGATGGTAGATTATTTACTATTGGCTGGAGCCATTTATTATTTTCTTTAAGAATGTTAACCAGCAATGACAGTTTAACTGGTTGTTATCCAATAGAGGAAATTTTCCATGAAAAATGGGTACTTTGGTACTGAAGTGATTTTTTCTAAGATTGTATTACTCCTTGATGTTAGCCTGGTTTTATTCAACAGTATTACCGGGGAGATATAAAGAACACGAGCAACTATTACTAGAAATAATGACATGGAAATCCATCATTTTAATAGGGACTGATATAGATTATTCAACAAGTGCTTTTGAAGCAATGTTGCTGATGTTTGTAGGGTCTGAACGAAAGTGAACATGTCTCTCAGCCTCATACTGTGGCCTGCTGCTGGTTCCACTCTTCTCGATATTTACCTCTTCTCACGATTCCCTCCCTCCCCCACCACCTTGTGGCTTGGTTTTGCAGGAGAGCCTCCAGATTTCCTGTGCTCTTCTCGATCAGTCAGTTGGAAACTTACTAATCACATTAAGGTATTGACAACATGCCCTAGCAAGCTAAAATCTCTCAGCAATACTTCAGAACAGTATCTTAACAATTCCAGCATCCACGATTTAGCTTAAGAGCAGCAAATCATAAAAGCAAAAGAAAGAACTGAAGAAACAGTGTGTCTTGAAATTTAATACATTGTAAAAATTGAACAAGAGCTTAGTGGGTTAGCAACATTACACAGTTGATATTTTTAGAAACTGTAACAAAAGCCTCAAAATTCTGTGGCAGCCATTAGAGCCATTCTCGTCAAAATAGAATCCATCTGCAACTATTCTGATATATCGCTCCCATACCTTATTCACACTGACCTTTTACACTATCAACTTCCTTTGCAGCAGGTTTACTTCACCATTACTCTTCCTTCCAATCGGTTATACATCTGACTCAGATAAATTAGTGTTGTCAGAAGACTAAAATGACAAAAGGAAACCTGTCCCATGACAATCACATTTCTGTCATATTTCTGCCACAAGCATGTGAAATGTTTTGTTCTCAAATTGGCCATTTCAAATGTTCCAGACAACACGAGCTTAAAAAGACCTTTCTCCACTCATTCTTTGAGCCACAGTCCCAGTTCAGTTAATTATTTTTGACAGCATATTCTCAAGAGGGCAGGCTTTAATAAGTGAGAGAAATACAGAGGCACTCAGCCAAAACAAGTTGAGAACATTAGTGTTGCTTATTGTACACAGTAGCAAGGGAGACTGTAGATTGTGGCAGTAAATTCATGCAAGAAAGAATATTTGATGAGAAACAAACAAAAAATCTCAATGATTGGATGTTCAAGTGTCTCACAAATTACCAGCAGTTTGAATGAATTGTTTTAAAAGATCCCTCTGTTTTTCTGATTGCTTTGTATCTCTTTTCATAGTCATACAGCATGGAAACCGACCCTTCGGTCCAACTAGTCCATGCTGACCCTGTTCTCAATCTTAACTAGTCCCACCTGCCTGCAGTTGGTTCATATGCCTCCAAATCCTTCCTATTCATGAACTTATCCAAATGTCTTTTAAACTCTGTAACCGTACCTGCAACTACCACTTTCTCAGGCAATTCATTCCACACAAGAATCACTCTCTGAGTAAAAACATTGCCCTTTCTTTAACACTCTCCTCCTTCTAAAACCCATTTTTATCGAGGATATTGATCACCTCTCCTAATCACTCCTCCTTTGTGTCAAAATCCAATTTCAAATGTGTGAAGTGCTTTGTGGTATTATAGTTGCAATATAAATATTATTATGAAGAGATATGATCCAAATGCTAATTTGAGAGGATTATGTGAATCAATACATACGTCTCAAACTTTTAAATAAAGGGTATAAACAGCAAAAATGTTACAGCTGCAAGGAGCAGGGAGTTCAGATGGCGTCAACGAGCTGGATTTTCTGAGGAGCATTAATCTGAAAAGAAGTGAGCTGCACAAACAGGATATCCAGTAAGGGCTCCCCCAGAAATACCGAGCAGTACTTCCATCATGACGGTTATTTTGCAATGCAGAATTTTTAATCAGAGGAAGAAATTCAATGCCTCTTTTTCACTGCAGTCAACTGCTGTATTCCGACATTGAAAGGTGCTGAAAGCGACTTTGACAGCTGCTACTGGGTTGTAAACACGCAAGGCAAGTGTGATGTTAGGGTGCTGGGAGGATATGGTGCCGGATGGGGGGCAGGGTATGATGCCAGATGTGGAGGGGTAAGTTGTCGGCATAGGATTCCAGGCAAGCGTGAAGGTTTCAGGGATAAAGTTCCAGGTAAGGAGAGTGTCATCTGGGTAGAGGGTAGGGTGAAAAATACAGAGGGTGGAACGTGGCAACAGAAGTATAATGTAGTGCCAAGGGTAGCTCAGGGCAGGTGCAGGAATTAGGTATAGTTGACGGCGAGCAATGTTGGGTGGGTAAGTGGACTGAGGGAGGTGCAGTTGTGGCCGTGTGAGGTAAATGTGAAAATATTACTCAGGAGTTAGAATATGTACCTAGTAATCTAACTTTGCCCAAGTGCTCCCTCCACCTTGCTCTGCAATTCCTTTCAGCCAACTAACAGCTGAAACCTCCCACCCCCACCAGAAATCACCTTTATCACTCATGGACAATTCTGCACAGGTTTCATCAGAAACTATCCTATCATCTCAAACAAGGGAATTCAGCCAGTACAACTTTTGTTAAAAGAGAGCCCATTTCTTCAGTGAAGTGTGGTGCTGCCTTGTCATGTTGATCTTCCTCTTCAACCGGTTTTGGCATTGCCTCTACGCCTACATGCCATTTTTCAAGTCCTGATCCTTAAGCCCATAAGCAGGCTGCTGCCAAACACCAACTAAGCCGTAACACCACATGGCCCAGTTGGGAAATCCAGACGTCAGATGCAATTGCAGTGGCTTGGGTAAAAATGCAATCATAAACACACCGCTGAAACACCTGGCTACTCAAATGGACTGCTATTTGTTCACGTAGCAAGTTGGTTTGCTGGTTTAAATTCAAGCCCTTAGCTCATATACAACATAAAAACAGAAGTTGCTGCAAAAACTCAGCAGGTCTGGCAGCATTTGTGAAGAAAAAAACAGAGTTAACATTTCAGGTCCAGTGGCTGAGGAAGGGTCGCTGGACCTAAAACGTTAACTCTGAGTTTTTCCAGCAACTTCTGCTTTTCTTCCTGACTGACAGCATATGCAGTTTTTCTTTTTCGATTTTTATTCCCTTAGCTCATTTATTTCACATGGATGTTGACTTCCATTAATAATAATTGTCAAAGGAGCTGCACTTGAACCTATCAATCATATAGGCACTGATGTTCAGACTGTGTCATTTCATGGCTCTGGTTTCTAATTTTCTTTAGCCCCCACTGTGATCAAAGCTGCACATTTCATACCTAAAATGTTTCACAATTCTTCTAAGCAAAAAGCCTAATTAAGCTCACCTCACTTAGTTCTAAAGTGTCTGCTTATCAGAGTCCATGTGCAGGGTCAGCTCCACTGATCTACTTGATAGAATGGTTGGCTAAGGCACAGTTATCAAATGATTTTTGATGTGATCTGATATGACATGTTAGCCCACGGTTTTAGATTGCTCGGGTATTGGGACTGGTTCTGGGGGAGGTGGGATTATTACAAACTAGACAGGTTACTGCTGGGCAGGACTTGGGCTGATGCTTGAGGGAGAATGTTTGCTAGGGTAGTTGAAAAGGCATTAAATTAAAACATCAGTGTGGATGTGAACCTATGCATCGAGTCAGAGGAAGGGGAATCAAGAAAAGGAGCAGAAGTCAGAAAGGTATAAAAGAAATGTGATAGGCAGAGGAATCAAGTGGATCATACTGACACACCATGAAAATTAGTGGGAATGGAACAAGTAATGTTTAAAACAAAACAAGCTTTTAGGCTTTGTGCCTTAATGCATAGAACATTTGAAATAAAATGGATGAATTAATTATGTAAATAAGTGAATACAGGTATAATATAGTTGAGATTATGGAGACATAGTTGCAGGGTGACCAGGGATGGGAACAGATGGTACAGGGATATTGTTTTTTTAGGAAGGACAAACGGAATAGATAAGATAGAGGAGTTGCATTTCCATTAAAGAGGATATTCACGTGACAGTGAGAGAGAACATTAGCCCTGAAGACTGGAATCCTTTCTGGGATGAAACACCAAGGTGTAAAAACAAACATTAGTGGCATTTGTATAAACCCAAACTGAAACAGCAGTAAACGGGAAACTAGAGACACATGCCATAAAGGAACATACAGGTGACTTTAATCTACTAATAGACTGAGCAAATATAATTCAAAACAATAACATGCTGTGCAGTGTAGAGGGATGGTCTTCTGGACCCCAAGAAACCAACTAGAAAATAGGCCATCCTAGACCTTCCTTCGCCTCCACTGCCTCTGCTCCCAGGATGAGGTATTCTACTCCCGGATATCTCAGATGTCCTCGTTTTTCAAGGACCACAACATCCCCCCTCAGTGGTCGAAAACACCCTTGATCATGTCTCCTGCTTTTCCGGCAACTCATCCCTCACACGCACCACGCACCACCCACCCCCCCCCACCCCCCCCCACGCCCGCTACAATAACAACCAAAACAGAATCCCCCTCATCCTCACGTACCACCCCACTAACCACCGGATCCAACCCATCATCCTGCGACACTTCCACCATCTGCAATCCGACCCCATCATCAAAGACATTTTTCCTTCCCCAACCTTATCTGCCTTCTGGAGGGACCACTCTCTCCATGACTCCCTTATCTGCTCCACACTCCCCTCCAGCCCCACCACACCCGGCACTTTTCCCTGCAACCTCAGGAAGTGCTATACCTGCCCCTACACAACCCCCCTACCCCCAACCCAGGCCCCAAGCAGACCTTCCACATAAAGCAGATGTTCACCTGCACATCTGCCAATGTGGTATACTGTATCCGCTGTTCCAGATATGGCCTTCTCTACATCAGGGAAACCAAGGCTCACCAAACAACTGCACCTCCCAGTTGCGAACCATTTCAACTCCCCCTCCCGTTCCTTAGATGACATGTCCATCCTGGGCCTCCTGCAGTGCCATAATGATGCCACCTGAAGGATGCAGGAACAGCATCTGATATTTCGTTTGGGGACTCCGCAGCCCAATGACATCAATGTGGACTCCACAAGCTTCAAAATCTCCCCTCCCCCAACCACATCCCAAAACCAGCCCAGCTTGTCGCTGCCTCCCTAACCTGTCCTTCCTCCCACCTATCCCCTCTTTCCGCCTCAAGCCCCATCCCCATCTCCTACCTACTACCTTCATCCCACCCTCTTGACCAATCCATCCTCCCTGGATTGACCTATCCCCTCCCTAACTCCCCACCTACACTCATCTTTACTGGCTCCACCCCCACCTCTTTGACCTGTCTGTCTCCTCTATCCACCTCCTATCCGTCTCCCCCTCTCTCTCCCTATTTATTTCAGAATCCCCTTCCCCTCCCCCATTTCTGAAGAAATGTCAGCTTTCCTGCTCCTCTGATGCTGCTTGGCCTGCTGTGTTCATCCAGCTCCACACCTTGTTATCGCTCATCCTAGACTGGGTATTGTGCAAATGAGAAAAGAATAGTTGGCAATCGAGTTGTGGGAGGCCCCTTGGAGATGACCATTAAATGATCAAATTGCTCATTAAAATATAATACTGGGGCCATGAATCTAAATAGATTAAACTATGCTGATACGAGGCATGACTTGGCTGTGATGGATTGGGGAACATTTGTTAAAAGCGATGATGGTGGAAAGGCAACGGCAAATATTCAAAGAGCGCATGGGTGAGCTGCAACAATGATTCATTCTAGCCTGGTGCAAAAGTAAAATGTGAAAGTTGGCTGAAACATACTTTACAAAGAAAGTTAGAGACAGCATTAGATCCAAGGAAGAGGCAAACAAACTATCTAGCAAGTAAACAAGGCCTGAGGAGTGGCAACAGTTCAGAATGCAGCAAAGGATGACAAAGGGATTGATTAAGTAAGGGAAAATGGAATACAAGAGAAAGCTTAAGGAGAACACAAAAACTTACTGTAATAAGTTTCTGCAAGGATCAGAAGAGAGAAAGATCGGTGAAGACAAATGTAGGTCTCTTACTGTCAGAAATGGGGAATTTATAACAGGTAACAAAAAAATAGCCTATCAACTGAATATATACTTTGGTTCTGTGTTCACGAAAGTGGACACAAATGACATACCAGAAATGTTTTGGTACACAGGGTTTAGTGAGAGGATGGAAATGAAAGAAGTCAGTACTAGTACGGAAATGATGCTGGAGAAATTGATGGGATTGGAGGCCGATAAATCACCCAGGCTCTCATAACCTACATCCCAGAGTATTTAATGAAGGGGCCTTCGAAAGACTGGATGCATTGGTAGTCATTTTCCATTTAAATATCGACTCTGGAACAGTTCCCACAGATTGGAGGGCACTTAACATGATTTAAGAGGGAGACGGAGGGAAAATGAAGCATTATAACCTGCTAGCCTGATGTCAAAGTGTTGTTCAGATGAATAGGGAGATCACATACAAACCCATAAAATTCTAACAGAATACAGCAGTGCAGATGCAGGATGGATGCACCTGATGGCAGAGAGCCCAGAAGTAGGATTCACAGTCAAAGGCTACAGGGTAAACCACTTATGACTGAGACAAGGAGAAATAATCTTCACCCAGAGAGTGGTGAGCCTGTGGAATTTGCTACCACAGAACGCGGTCAAGACTAAATCATTGCATGATTTTTAAGAAGGAGCTGTATATAGCATGTGAAGCAAAATGAATCTAAGGAAATGGGGCAACATCAGGAAGAGACTATGGAGTTGGATTGATCAGTCATGATCATAATGAATGATGAAGCATGCAAAGGGCTGAATGGCTGATTTCAGATCCTATATTCTATGTTTCTATGAACACACAATGAAACTGTATCTTGGCTGCTGCAGTCCCAATCCAGGCAGCGGGCTAGAAATGAGAAAGCAAGGCCTTTGTATTTTAATGATCGGTTGGACATATATTCAGTACCAGGCTGAGGAAAGCTGTGCTGTCAGAGACAGTTCAAAGAAACATTAAACCTCTTAAGTGGATGTGAACGATCCTATACTGCCATTCAAGGATGAGTAGGACAGTTCCCTCGGACAAAAATTATTTTTCAGCTGACATTTGTAAAACATTTCTCTTTATTTATCTCATTCCTGTCCTAGACATACCACTGTGTACAAATTAGCTTCAGCAGCTTCCTAATTCTTACAATGAAGGAATCAAAAATATTTCAGTATCTAAGAAATGTTGTGGGAGATCCTGAAGTTGTGAAAGGCTTTATTTTAATGCAAATTCTTGGTTTATATTATCTGCAGCTAACATTCAAATAATGTAGATAAAACAAATCAGCATATGCATTGCTGTCATACATTATGCATAATAGGTTAGATGTTTTCCTGTAATGGGCATATTCTTGAAAAACTTAATAAAAGTAAATGTTCTATCAGGATTTACTACCACACTATTTCACACAATGCCTAACATCCAACTGTAAATATATCCTCCAAAATCAGGCTCCCAGATGCATTTGAATCCATAAAACTAATCCACAGATTCCAGGTATCACAGAATTTCTCTGGCCATGACGCACTGTCACAGATACCATGCATCCTATTTCTAACAGTTTCAACAACAAGGATCACTCATACAAAATTTAACGATGAAAAGGTGCACAATATGTTATCATTATTTAGCATTTGGATTTTACAATAGAGGCAGATGGGTCTCATTCAGTTCTGTGAAGGTAACTGTTTGAGAAGTCAGAAGGTTGAAAATTGAACTGAAAATAAATAGGGCCTGATCTTAGTTTATCAACATTTTATTTTAGAAACATACAGTAAGAGAACTATGGCCTCCCATTGTGTTGCATGTCATTTTTTTTATTCTTCAGACAGTCAAACCTGTTGCCTGTTAAATCCTAGTAGCTGGAGACAGACGTCAAGAAAGGATATGTCTATCCCTAGGGTCTGCGTTCCACTACCAAGACTGGTGTGACTGCGTGGCAGAGGCTTAGTATTTCACCTTCTGCAATTAAGTATAGCAAGGCTATGATCAGACTGGGCAGCTCCACATTCTGTAGAAAATCTTGTTTGAGCTGAGAAGTGGCCCACTTTGAACAATAAGCAAGGAAGTGGAGAAAGTAATTTAATAGTCTTAAGTGAAGGCACATTGCTGTGAATGTAACAGTTACTTCCTGCAACACAAAAGACAACTGCAATAAATCAGAAATGGACAGAGGTAACAGAGATAGATAGAGCTCTTAAAGATTGTGGAATCAAGGGTTATGGGGATAAGGCAGGAACAGGATACTGATTGTGGATGATCAGCCATGATCATAATGAATGGTGGTGCTGGCTTGAAGGGCTGAATGGCCTACTCCAGCCCCTATTGTCTATTTTCTATTGTATTTCAAAGGTAAAATATTTAGCAAACTGTCAATGGTAAATTACTCAGAGTTTCTGAAAACAATCTATCCTGACAGACCAGTGACAAACACCACAAATACAACATCAAATGATCAGTCCCAAAATATGTCAACTCCCTGAACTTCACTCTCACAATAATTGGCATTTCTAATGTTCTTTAGTTCAATGCTTCATTTTAGATATCATTAAGTTACATAATTCACAGTACTATTATTGAATTACAAATTCATCACTCAGCTTATAACAGTCCTCAAGCCAGGAGATAATTTTACATAAAGAAAATCATCACAATATCTACAGAGTAGGGTGCACCCTCACTTTTCTACCTCAGCTTTGACATATCCAAAATTGAAATTATAAAGTGACTAGGTTAAGGCATGCAGCTCAGTTAAAACTTCATTTGCATTATTGTGACGAACTGACAGAATTTAACCTGCTTACAGCAAGCATGATATTGAAGTATTACCCATCACCAACTAAAGTGACACAATTCAAAAATTCACTTTGGAAAGTAACTTGTATTTTCCAGAAAATGTGATATTTTAGATGACACATAGATTTGATATTAACCTATGAACTCAAGAGACTGATTGATGAAGTAATTCATCTTAAACATAGAAACAATCAAACATAATCCTTTGCCATTCTCCTGTCACTCGTTTAATAAGGTTACGCGGTGCATTACTGTTGTTACATTCAGCACGACAACATACCTGTGGTTTCTGACCTCCTCTGACCCCTGGGTCAGCACTGAGTAAATGACAGGGTTAATAATTCTGCACAATGCTCAGTGCTTAAATATACTGTATTATATTGTACAAACCTAACAGACCAGAGAATTCCAGCTCTTATGTTGTGACCACAGGTAGGACAGCAGCACTGTGCTCAAAAATAACCTCAGCAAATGAAGATAAACAGATGGAAAAAAATATTGCCATGGCCTTACTATTTCAGGGCCACTAAGTCAAATGGAACACAAAACAAAATTTGCTGAAATGAGTGAATTTACTAGGGGAGACCAAGAACAACATTAGGTTAACTGTTCAAAATCAGGCTCATGTGCAGGCTCACAGATGATGAAAGCCCACATTTTTAGCATCTAATTAAGTCAACTGTAGCAGAAAATGCATAGATAGTAAAGTAGAAGGGAAGAAAGAAGGTAGTTGATAAGAAGGCATGCAAACCAGAAACGATGGCAACTGCCTACGGACAATGTTTTTTAGACATAAATCCATTTACACTTTAAGGAAAGTCCTCAAATGGAATGCCCAGATATCCCTTCCCTGAATAACACTAAGCTCAAACTGGGCAAAAGTGGAAGTAATTTCTAGTCAAACTGGAAATGCAGAAAAGATATTTTGATGTAAAAAAAATACTTCACAAGCGAAATCCCAAAACAACATCATGGCACTTCCATAAATAAAATACTATTTGGTCCCCTTTTGGCAATGGTCGCATAATCCCACCATATTTCACTGCACGAGAAGTAAATGAAATGAAATCAGTTTCTGAAATTTTGTTAACATCATTATTATTCTTGTTACTCGTATTGTTCCAGTGTGACTTATCAGCGTTTGATTAATATTTCTGGACGACACACTCTGTAATAAATCACGAAGGTCAACTTATTCTTTATCTCCTGTTTTGAATTAATTCTGTTCTTTCACCTAGATCTAATTTCCCTCTTCTTATTATTTAAAGATTCATGATAAAGACCAATGTGATATCAGTAATACCTTTTATTTGATCTGGTCCAGATATATGACATGGATTCACCATAAGCAGAAAATGTTATTTTAATAACTTGAGGCTTGCACAAAACAAGAATATTTTCAAAGAAAGAGGGATTTATGTAGAAAAACAATGCAAAATTGAGCCGTGATTTCATTCTGTAATGAGATGTAACATTTTAAGAATGTGCATCCTTCCTGCGCCATGGGGCCCAAAACTGCTATCAATATTCTAAATGTGGTCTGACCCGAACCTTATCAAGCCTCAGAAGTACATCCCTGTTTTTATATTCCAGTCATCTCAAAATAAATGCCAATATTGCAGCTGTCTTCCTAACTACTGACTCAACCTGCAAGTTAGCCTTAAGGGAATCGTGGATGAGAACTCCCAATTCCCTTTGCATTTCAGATTTCTGAATTTTCTCCCCATTTAGAAAATAGTCTATGCCTCTATTTTTCTTACCAAAATGCATGATCTTACACTTCCCCATGTTGCACTCCATTTGTCACTTCTCTGCCCACTCTCCTACCCTGTCTAAATCCTTCTGCAGCCTCCCCACCTCCTCAATACTACCTGTCCCTCCACCTTTCTTTGTGTCATCTGCAAACTTAGCTAGAATGCCTTCAGTTCCTTCATCGCGATCATTGATGTTCAAAGTGAAAAGTGGTGGTCTCAACACTGACCCTTGTGGAACACCAATAGTCACCAGCTCCATCCTGAGAAGGACACCATTATCCCCACTCTCTGCTTTCTGACAGACAGCCAATCTTCTATCCATGCTAGCACCTTGCCTCTAACACCATGGGCCCTTATCTTACTCAGCAGCCTCCCGTGTGGCATCTTATCAAGTCCAAATAGGTAACATCCATTGGCTCTCTCTTGTCTAACCTGCTTGTTACGTCCTCAGAGAATTCTAACAGATTTGTCAGGTATGACCGCCTCTTGACGAAACCATGCTGACTTTGCCTTATTTTACCATGAATTTTCAAGTATTCAGAAATCTCATCTTTCACAACGGACTCCAAAAATGTACCAACAACCGAGGTCAGGATAATCGTCCTGTAATTTACCAACTTTTGCCTCACTCCCTTCTTAAATGGGTGGGGGGTGGGGGAGTATAACAGCGATTATCCAGTCTCTGGGACCCTCCCTGACTCCTGATCCTGACCACCTCTAGTGCCTCCATTATCTCTTCAGTTATCTCCCTCTGGGGTACAGTCCATTTGCTCCAGGTGATTTATCCACCTTCAGACCTTTCAGTTTTTCTTGCACCTTCTCCTTGACAATGGCCACCACACTCACCTCTGACTCCTGACTCTCTCGAATTTTTGGGATGTTACTCATGTCTTCCACCATGAAAGCTGACACAAAGTACATGTTCGGTTCCTCTGCCATTTCTTTGTTCCCCATTACTACTTCTCCAGTGTCATTTTCCAGTTGCCCAATGTCCACTTTTGCCTCTCTCTTACCTACTGTTTACATATCTAAAGAAACTCTTGTGATCCTCTTTTATATTACTGGCTAGCTTACCCTCATATTTAATTTTCTTCCTCCTTATTTCTTTTTTAGTTTTCCTCTGTTGGTCTTTGTAGGCTTCCCAATCCCCTGGCTTCCCTTTGCAGCATCGTATGCTTTCTCTTTCGCTATTGTGCTGTCCGAACTTCCCTTCTTCCCCTGCCAGCCATTGTTGCCTTATCCTCCTTTTAGTATGCTTCTTTTCCCTAGGGATGAATCTTTGCTGTGTTTTTTTAATTACTCCCATAAACTCCTGCCATTGTTGTTCCACTATCTTTCCTGCTAGGCTTGTCAGCTCCTTCCTCATGCCTCTGTGGTAACCTTTATTCAACTGTAATACCATTAGGACTGACTTCAGCCTCTCCCTTTCAAATTGCACAGTAGATTCTATCATTATTATGGTCACTGCCTTTTAAGGGTTCCTTCACCTTAAGCTCCCTTGTCAAGTCTGCCTCACTACTCATCACTAAATCTAGTATTGCCTGGTCCCTAGTGGGCTCCACAACAAGCTGCTCTAAAAAGTCATCTCATAGACATTCCACAAAGTTCTTTTCTTGGGATCCACTACCAACCTGATTCTCCCAGTCCACTTGCATATTGAAATCTCCCATGGTCACTGTAACATTGCCTTTCTTTGATGCCTTGTCTATCTCTTGGTATATCTTCTGTCCAACATCCTGACTACTGTTTGGAGGCCTGTACGTAACTCACATTATGTTTTTTTTACCTTTGCGGTTCCAAGGGTCTAGGCCCGAAACGTCAGCTTTTGTGCTCCTGAGATGCTGCTTGGCCTGCTGTGTTCATCCAGCCTCACATTTTATTATCTTGGAATTCTCCAGCATCTGCAGTTCCCATTAGCTCGTTTACCTTATTTTGTATACTGTGTGCATTCAGATCCAACACTTCAGTCCTGCATTTATCATCCCTTGTGCTTGTAGTTAGATTCCTAAACCTTTCCAAACACTCTTATTGTGTGCTCTGGAAACTTTAATAACCTCTTCTGAGCTCTGCTTTCTTTTCATTCTTTTCTATGCTGTTGAATCCACTGCCACATGCTAACCTGCTGCTTTGTTTCCCATTAGCGATTATACTTCTTGAGACATTTACCTTCCTACCACCCCCATTTTCTAGCTGAATGTCCTGTTGACCTCCCGATTAATCCTTTTTGATGAAACGCTGATCCCAGCTCAGTTCTGGTGAAGACCATTCCAACAGTACAGATCCCTCTTCAATCAAATCTGTGCTGGGAAAAGAAAACAACAATCCAAACTGAGCAATTAACAAGGTGACAAATCGTCATCACACAGACTGAGTAGATTCTGATTCACCAATGTTTGATGTCTTGCCAACATGGTGTTAAAATCAGCAACATAAGCTATTTACAGCTTCAGGTGGAAGGGCCTCATTGCGAATGACTGAACATCTGAAATGTTCTTCATCCATGGCTGGTCAAGCTGAGGACATTGCTTAATTTGGACAAAAAGAACAGTCAGGCTGCTAAAACTGTAAACTGAAACAGATTATGAAGGCTGTCAGAGCAAGTGAATGACTAGTTTAACTGACAAGCAGTCTGGATCTTGTCATAAGTGCAGCTTGAGACAGTGAGCACCTGCTGTCCGTTTGTGACTTGCACAAAGCAATTAGCTGAAGATTATTAAAGTTGTATCTGTATTTCCCTTAACAAGTACTTTTTACACCGACTATATTCTTAGGTCTCTAACAGAGCAAGAAAATAAGAACACAAGAAACTGCAGGAGTAGACCATTCTAATCTGCGAGCTTGCTTCTCTATTCAATATGGATAGGACTTATTAGATTATTGCCTCAATTCTTTTTTTCTAACTATCTCCCCCATAACCCCGACTCCTCTGTGAATCAAAATTCTGAATACATTCAAGGGCAAGTCAAGACAATGAGGCTCAACTGCTCTCCAGAGTACAGTATTCAAAAAGACCAATGGCCCTCAGGGAAAACATCTTTTCTCAACTATTTATTAAATGGGAAACCCCTTACTTATAAACTGTGTTCCCTAATTCTAGATTTCTTCACAAGGGGAATCATCATCTTAGCAGCTACCCCATCAAACTCCCTCAGAATTTCATTTCTTTCAATACAATCACCACTCATACTCTTAAATTCCAATGAGTATGGACTCAACCTGCTCTAACCCTTCAACCCATAAATCAGGCAACTGAACGCACTGTGAATTGCTTCCAAATGCAAGTATATGCCTCCTTAAATAAAATGTCCAGTACTGTACACAAGGCCCATAAGATGGTCTCATCAATGCCTATGGTTTTTTGCAAGATTTCCCTATTTTTACACTCCATCCTCACTGTAATAAAGGCCAAGAAAGAATTAATTAGGCACCAAAGCAAAGCTCTTACACCTGGAAAACTTTCAATCCTGGTTGATTTAACTGACAGTACTATTTCAAACCCTGATAGTTATGGGGAACGAGTGTGATCTGCAGGAACTGAGGAACCCAAAAATGCAAAGGTCCTACTTTATTTAACACAATGGTAGAAAGGCATTTATCCACTTGATTCTACCTTTCTTGCCTCACTTTGGTTTTCCATGACCCAGGGAAACATAGTCCACAGCATTTAAATCAAAAAGTCCATAAAATATTGAGGCCTGTCACTCTCTGGTAAAAATAAATGAAGAACAACTTCCCAGAGCAGGTTAGTTGCTCGACTCCACAACTGACCCCCATTAAGACTAAGATAATAAAATGTGAGGCTGGATGAACACAGCAGGCCAAGCAGCATCTCAGGAGCACAAAAGCTGACGTTTCAGGCCTAGACCCTTCATCAGAGAGGATTAAGACTAAGACTAAGACTAAGACCCATTAAGACTAAACTTGTTGGGCATATTCATGGCTGATTAAGGTTGGATTCCAGGTTTTGATCAAAGACTACTTTATTTTTGGTCTACATTTGGCTGCTTGGCAGAAAATCCAGTCCTGACCCCGTAGTGCTTTTAATATTCAGAGATCTGCTGGAGCCTACGTCCCCAAATCACAATAATATAGCACTCATTTTCATGTACATAGCTGAACTCAAATGGAGTCATCTTTTGCCGAATAAGCAGAAGTGGAGAATGCAAGTCGTCCTGTGCTTAGCAATTATCAAAGTTAATCTATAATAAAAATGCTTCAGTTATGTTCAAATGACACTCTTTTGATTACTTTCAAAATGATCCATACACTTTTTCTCAAACATTTCCTGTTTTCATATTTACTTCTTGTTAATGACTTTAAGTATATTTGCTTCTGTTTTTCTTGAACCTTGAGTTGATATCTGAGGATACCTAGGATTAGGTCACTATCCCGTGGGGCTGTTGTGGATCCAAATGTAGAGTCATAGAGTCATACAGCACAGAAACAGACCCTTTGGTCCAACCAGTCCATGCTGAACATAATCCCAAATTAAACTAGTCCCACCTGCCTGCTCCTGGCACATATCCCTCCAAATACTTCTTATTCACATACTTATCTGAGTGTATTTATTCATTGTAACTGAGCCAGATCCACCACTTCCTGAGGATATTCATTCCACACGTGAAATACCCTCTGTGTGAAAAAATTCGCCCGTCCTGTTTTTTTATACCTCTCTCCTTTCCCCTTGTAAATAAAACCCTCTAATCTTGAAATCTCCCATCTTAGAAAAAGATTCCTACCGTTAACTGTGTCTACATCCTCATGACTTTATAAAGTTTTGTAAGGGCACCTCTCTTGACCTCCTACGATCCAGTCAACATAGTCCTAGCCTATCCAGCCTTTCTTTATAGTTCAAACTTTCCATACCCGATCACATCCTCATAACCAGAGCTGGACACAGTGGTTCAGAAGAGGTCTCACCAATGTCCTGTACAACTTCAACATGACTTCCCAACTCCTGTACTCAAAGGACTGAGCAATGAACACAAGCACACTAATTGCCTTCTTACCTTGAATTTGCTTTCCATTCAGGTTTGCTCTGATGTAGTTTTTTTTCATTCATCAAGTCCCAAGACAGTGATGGAACTTATTAACTCACAAATTGTTCAACAGCTGCAGTATTATTCAATTTACAACCAAGTGTTTTTAAAAATCAGTCCAACTTATTGAATTCTGACCCAATCAATTTCCATATTATTTACTTAATTAACTAAATTTATTATTAGGAGCACAGTCTGCCTGCTGGATTTTTTCCACCAAATTTTGACATTAAGAAACTAACTGAAACAGCTTATTTTTGAACTTTCAATCAGTCCATTACAACCGAAGTTCTGCAAAATAATCTTCAAGTTGCTGGTGAAAGCATATGATTTCACTGTAAGCGGACAGCACAACTCTTCAGCTGGTTACGTACCAGTAATTAAGTAGAAACAATCAGGGCACTATCAGGGCACCAATGAGCTACATCCTAGAGTTCTGAGGGAGGTGGCTGAGGAAGTAGCAGAGGCTTTGGTTGTGATCTTTCAAAAGTCCCAGATGATTGGAAAATTGCTGTTGTAACCCCCTTGTTTAAGAAAGGATCAAGGCAAAAGATGGAAAATTATAGGCCGATTAGCCTAACCTCGGTTGTTGGTAAAATTCTAGAATCCATTGTCAAGGATGAGATTTCTAAATTCCTGGTAGTGCAGAGTCAGATTAGAGCAAATCAGCATGGATTTAGTTAGGGGAGGTCATGCCTGACAAACCTGTTAGAATTCTTTGAAGAGGTAACAAATATGTTAGACCAGGGAAACCCAGGAGATGTTATCTATCTAGACTTCCAAAAGGCCTCTGATAAGGCACCTCATGGGAGGTTGCTGAGCAAGGTGAGGGCCCATGGTGTTCGACGTGAGCTACTGGCTTGGATTGAGAATTGGCTGTCTGACAGAAGGCAGAGAGTTGGGATAAAAGGCTCTTTATCAGAATGGCAATCGGTGACGAATGGTGTCCCGCAGGGTTCAGTATTGGGGCCACAGCTGTTCACCTTATATATTAATGATCTGGATGAAGGGACTGGGGGCATTCTGGCGAAGTTTGCCGATGATATGAAGATAGGTGGACAGGCAGGTAGTACTGAGGAGGTGGGGAAGCTGCAGAAAGATTTAGACAGTTTAGGAGAATGAACCAGGAAATGGCTGATGAAATTCAATGCGAGCAAATGTGAGGTTTTGCACTTTCGAAAAAGAATACAGGTATGGACTATTTTCTAAACGGTGAGAAAATTCGTAAAGCAGAAGCACAAAGGGATCTGGGAGTACTGGTCCAGGATTCTCTAAAAGTTAACTTGCAGGTAGAGTCCGTGATTAAGAAAGTGAATGTAATGTTGTCGTTTATCTCAACAGGGTTGGAATATAAAAGCAGTGATGTGCTTCTGAGACTTTGTAAAGCTCTAGTTAGGCCCCATTTAGAATACGGTGTCCAATTTTGGGCCCACACCTCAGGAAGGACATACTGGCACTGGAGCGTGTCCAGCAGAGATTCACACGGATGATCCCTGGAATGGTAGGTTTAACGTATGATGAATGGCTTAGGATCCTGGGATTGTACTCATTAGAGTTAGAAGGTTGAGGGGAGATCTAATAGAAACTTACAAGATTACGTATGGCTTAGAAGGGCTGGACGCTAGGAAGTTGTTTCCGTTAGGCGGGGAGACTAGGACCCATGGGCACAGCCTTAGAATTAGAGGGGGTAATTTAAAACGGAAATGAGGAGACATTTCTTCAGCTAGAGAGTGGTGGGCTTGTGGAATTCACTGCCACGGAGCGCAGTGGAGGACAGGACGTTAGATGCCTTCAAGGCAGAGATCAACAAACTGATCTCACAAGGAATCAAGAGCTATGGGGAGAGTGCAGAGAAGTGGAGTTGAAATGCCCATCAGCCATGATTTAAATGGCAGAGTGGACCCAATGGGCCGAATGGCCTTACTTCCACTCCTATGTCTTACGGTCTTATGGTCTTCTGGCACAATAGGTATTGTGGAAATTAAATACTAATTTAAACCCAGACTTGGGCATTTTCAGTCAGGGAACAAAGAGGGTATTTTGGCAAGGTGAGTAAATACAAAATGATAAATCTCTCCAATGTCAAAAAAGCCCTGTGGGCCAAGCGGATTCAGTTGACTGTATTTTTATACAGTTAATCTATTTCCTTTTTTCTATACACTCAGCATGTTTATTAGAGTGAATACTGCATCAGTAACATTCCATACTGGATAGAATAACTGAGCTTCCAATTGACACTGACTGCATTTCTGCCTAACTTCATTCAAATTCAATCAATGTGTTTATTATCAGTTCACTGCCTGGTGAAAACAGATTTTCCCTCAGCACAGTAATAGCTCAAAGCTCTGCATCCACCTAATGAACTAATAGCGGAATATTCAAGAACTCTTTTTTTTAAATAAATAGTTGCTGTTTCAGTAGTCTGCAGAGCAGCATTCTTGCTAATTTACGTATTAGAATTAGAATCCCTACAGTGGGGAAACAGGACCTTTGGCCCAAAAACTCCACACTGAACCTCGGAGCATCCCACCCAGACCCAACCCCCTATTACTACACCTTCCTGAACACTATGGGCAATTTAGCACGGCCGATCCACCTAACCTGCACACCTTTGGACCGAGGGAGAAAAATGGAGCACCCAGAGGAAACCCACACAGACACAGCGAGAATGTGCAAACTCCACACAGACAGTCGCCCGAGGCTGGAATTGGACCCGGGTCCCTGCTGCTGTGAGGCTGCAGCGCTAACCACTATGCCACCGTGTCACCCCACATCAGACCACATCAGATCCCACTTCCTTGTTTGGCTGAGCTACAGAGTAGAAATGAAAATTGAGACTTTCTTGTCTCCTTTCTCTTGAATGTTATTGAAGTGTTTTGCATATTATCTAAGAACGGACAAAGCTCTTCCAAATTTTCTAACAGGCAGAAAATGGCACAACATCATCACATTGCTACATGCATGGAAACTGGCCCCAATAACAAGTCTGATTTTGGACTTGGCATAAAATTACACCACGGAACATGCAATCAGTTCATTGCACAGCTTACTTCACAAATAATATTCTTTAGTATCTTTCAGAGCAGTTTTGTTGGGGGGAGGGGATCATAAATAATCCACTCTCACTGTAACAGATATTCATTGATCGTTTATTTGAAAGAAGGACTTTGTTGCTTAAACCCACATTCAGCAATAAGTTATCAAACAATTAATAGCTGCAAAGGTTCTTGCAAAGCAGTGAGATTTATTGTGCTCGATAAATGGTGCATTTTGAAGCTACAATTGTAATTTAATAGTTTTTGCTTCAATGACTTTTTTGTGAATCATCACCATTATTTGGAAATTGACAAAGCCTTCACTGCTTGCAGTAAAGAACATGGATATTGCAGTGATGAGGGTGCATCATTAAATGCACTTAAACATTTCCCCAGATTTCAAAATCGATAGTCATTCCTCACACAGCTACGAAAAAAGATTGGTCAAATATGGTGGGCTTGCGTTGTAGCATCTAGAAACAATTCTTGATCAACTCCCGAGGGTACTGCAGTATTAGAATCCTAATTAATATTAGGAGCAAAACAAATTGTATTCGTCGTGTCTGCACCACTACCCTGCTGGCAGGTGTCGAGATTGGCAAACTCCACACAGACAGTCGCCCGAGGCTGGAATTGGACCCGGGTCCCTGGTGCTGTGAGGCTGCAGTGCTAACCACTGAGCCACCGTGTCACCCCACATCAGATCCCACTTCCTTGTTTGACTGAGCTACAGAGTAGAAATGAAAATTGAGACTTTCTTGTCTCACCACTACTCTGCTGGCAGGTGTCAAAATTGGCAAATCCATACAAAATGAAAATAAAATTCAGCTTATCGTATGGAGGTAGTGAAGTGATGTGCTATTTATTTAGAGACTTTCTAATTTTAGAGCTGGTGCTGCAATTCAGCCCACCATGTCTATGCTGATCAATGAAAACCAAATTACACTAATCCCATTTACAAGCTCTTAGTCCATAGCCTAAAATACCCTGACATTTTAAGTACGTATCCAGATTCTTCCACCACCCTCTGGGTGAAAAATGTTTCCTCAGATCCCCTTCAAAACACTTACACCTCACCTTAAACTTATGTTCTCTGGTCTCAGACACATGTGCCAGGGGGAAAAGATTCTCATCATCTACCCTATCTATGCCTCTCATAATTTTGTATATCTCAGTTAGATCATCTTGTCAACTTCTTCTGCTCCAGGGAAAACAAACACAGTCTATCCAGTCTTCCCTCATAACTGAAACTTTCCATCCCAGATAACATCTTGGTAAATCTCCCCTGCATGCTCTCCAGCGCAATCATGTCCTTCCGATAGCGTGGTGACCAATTTACCAGCTGACAGACTGTAGGCCGAGACCATCCGCCTATCAATAACACCCCCAATCTTTATGTCATCTGCAATTTGCTAAATTATACCTTCTACACTGACATCCAAGTCATTAACATATGTACAAACAGCAAGGTTCCAGCATCAATTCCTGTAGTACACCACTGATCACAGGTTTCCTATCACAAAACAACCCTTCACCATGACACTTTGTCTCTTAATCGCAAGCCAGTTTTGAAGCCAGTTTGCCAACTTGCCTTGGATCTGATCTTTTGAACCAGCCTTTCATGTGGGACTTTGTTTAAAGCCTTACTGAAATCCACATCAACCACATGAACTGCAATATCCACATCAATATATTTAGTCACCTTTTAAAAAAAAAGGTCAATTAAATTAGTCAGACAGGACCTCCCTCCAACAGATCCTGATCAATCACTACCTTTCAAAGTGCCAATTAGTCCTGTCCCTCAGACGCTTTTCCAATAATTTCGTCACTGCTAACCTCAGATTGACTGGTCTGTAATTACTTGGCCTATCCCTGCTACCCTCCTTTAACAAAAGAACAACACTAGTTAGTCTCCAGTCATCTGGCACCACCTGTGGCCAGCGAGGTATTAAATATCTCTGCCTGGGCCACAGCAAAATCCTCCCTTGCCCTCCACAGAAGCCTGGAATACAATTCATCAGACCATGGGGACTTATGCAACTTTACGCTTGATGAAACATTTAATATCTCCTTTTTAATAATCTTACCATGCTCTAGAACCTCACCTTCACCTACAATATCTTTCTCCTTTGGGCATCTGTGAAACAGCTGATTAAGACCTCACCAACATCACCCCTTTGGTCTCTAATATGCCCCACTGTTTCCCTGGTAATCCTCTTGCTCTTAAAATATGATAAAATGCTTTGAGGTTTGCCTTAATCCTTTCTGCCAAAGATATTTCAATGCCTCTCTTTGCTCTCCTAACAGTCTATACTTCTGATGGGTCTCCCCTGTTTTTTTAAGGCTCTATACCGAACATAAGCTTCCTTACTTTTCTTTGTCAAATTTTCAATAGCCCTTGAATTCCCTGGAATTGCTCCCCTTCCCTCTCATTCTGGCCCTGAACTCTTAGTACATCACTTTTAAAAGACTCCTACATTCCAAATTCAGACCGATCTGCAACTAGCCCCTCCCAGTCAATGTTTGTCAGATTCTGTCTTTAAGATACTGAAATTGACATTACCCCAATTGAGACCCTTAACTTTCGCACAATAACAAGACCATACTAAATTGCAGCAAAATTACGCAATTGGTCCATCGAGTCTGCTCTGCCATTCAATCATGGCTGATACGTTTCTCAACTTCATTCTCTTTTCTTCTCCCTACAACCTTTGATTCCCTTCCCTTACTGATCAGGAATGTACCTGTCTTAAATGAAATCAATGAACTGGCCTCTACAGCCTTCTGCGGCAAGAAATGCACCATCTTCTCAGTGGAGAAATTCCTCCTCACCTCAGTACTAAAGCATTGCCCTTTTACTCTGAGGCTGTGCCTCAGGTCTTATTCTCTCCTACTACCGGAAACATCCTCCCAACATCCACACCAAACAAAAATCAAAGAACTATAAATGCTAGAGATCAAAAACAAAAACAGAAATTGCTGGGAAAACATTTCTGAAGGGTCACTGAACCCAAAACATTAGCTCTGCTTTCTCTCCACAGATGCTGCCAGACCCGAATTATCCCAGCAGTTTCTTTTTTTTTGTTTCACCATGTCCAATTTATCCAGGCCTCTCAGGGGTCCTTTCCACAATGACTCTGAAACTTAGAATTATGGTCACTGTCTCCAAGATGTTTGCCCACTGACAATGCAACCACTTGACTCACTTAATTGCCTAGGATTAAGTCTGGACTTGCCCCATCTCTAGTAGGATTATTTCTGTACTGGCACTAAAAGCTCTCCTGGATACACTTTAAAAATTCCACCCTGTCTTACACTTTGACACAATGGCCATTCCAGTTACTGTTAGCAAAGTTGAAATACCCTAAAACTATAAGGCTATTCTTCTGATATGTCACTGCAATTCGCCTACATACCTGCTCCACTATCTCCCTCTGATGTTTGGGAGGCTGGTAGCATAATCCAGGCAAATTGATTACCCCATTTTTATATTGAAAGGTCTATCCAGGTGGGCTTGTTTGAAAAGCACTATAACACATTCTGTCTCATTACGATAGTGATTGTTTATTTATCAAAAAATGCAATTCCCATCTCCGCACCCCCCTCACCCCCACCTTTACATCCTCATATTATGCATGAAACTTCTACAGTCTGGAATGCTGAACTGCTGGTTCTGCCCTTTTCTCAACCACGTTTTAGTGACTGCAACAATGTCATATTCTAACATGCTGATCAACGCTAAAGTTATAATTAGATATAATTTAGCTTTCTGGTCCACTCACTTGACTAATCATGGCCATGTCTTCTCTGCCTGCTGAAGCATCTGGTATTCATTCTATATTTGATTCAACCTTGCTCCCAACTTTATATCTAGTCTCTGCCCAATGCCCTTAGTTTAGTTTAAAATTAGTTTATGGCGAAATTAGTTTAAAACTTCCCAACAGCATGAGTAAAGCTCCCAGTTGATTTGTGGTTTTCTCAGAATCCTTCTATTCAAACTTTCTGATGAGACAATGCACCATTCATTTAGCAATTAGATGAAGCTTGCCACTACCAGCAGTGTTCTCATTAGATATATAAATTGTATTTGTGTTCATATGCTGGAAAAGAAATTGTCTGTCAATAACTTCTACTCCCCATGATTTGTCAACACAAATAGCTCCTACTACCAATTAATGAACAATGCTACAACATGTTCCTCAACAAATGTTGTGCATTAATAATACTACTTCTACTAACAATGATAGTCATCAAGTTCAACTCAAGTTCAAGTTAACAGGTAAAAATAATCATTCTTTCTGGCGACCTTCCATCTACACAAGATGATGAAAATACAACGAACAATCCATTTCAGATGGGGTGGCTTCACACTGCAGACCATTGCTGATGGCTGAAAAAGCCACGTACCTTCTGCCACAAGTGTGAAACATGAAACTGCCAACTTTCAATGCGGGCTGTTGTTTGAAGCATTTGGGTCTGTTGCCAAGTTCCTGAAGCTTCTGATTGTTGTGGTGGTGTGTGCCTGCCACTAGCCAATGACCACATTCCCCTCTGTTGTCAGTCAATGAAGCCTAGGTCACACACGCTAGCATCCTTGAAGTGGCGTTTGTGTACCTAATGATAACCTGGCTCTTGTCACCTCAGCATACCAAAGAAATCCTTGAATATACAATCATCTTCTCCCCTGCAGATGGGCCTTAGCCAACACAGCCATCTACAATTGATGAGTGCAATAAACTTGGGAGTTGTGTGTTTGGGAGGACTGCCATATTTGGAGTTGGTCCTGCCAGGGCTTATCCTTAATGAACTGCAGATAGCAAAGATGAAAAGTGTTGAGCATCTTTTCCTGATAGCTGTAAGATATCTATGTTCCATAGCCATATGGTAAGGTGCTGTGTGAAGACAGATCTTACAAACTATGAGCATGGTCCTGAAGGTCACCTTAATATTATTCCATATGGAATGACCCCTTACACCATGGCCACTGCACTGATAGAATGACTCAGCACTGGGGACAGCAGCAACTGTGACTCATTGCTGTTGCGTTTGGAACAAGCAGCATACAGATGCAGTGCGCTGGATCCAGATGTGTTTCTTTTTAAAAAGCATAACATTGCACAGATATTACATGAAATAAGATCAGATAGCTCTGCCCCAGTTCAGAGCACATTGCATAATAATGTCCAAAATACAACAAACGTTCACCTTACATTACAGTTTTGCCATAACCGTGTGAATGTGCAATATTGGAAATGTGAAATAAAAACAAAGTGCTGGAGAAAGTGAGCATCTGGCACATTAGTGGAGACAGAAAGAGAGTTAACATTTCAAGTGCAATATGATGCTTCTTTGAAAACCTGTTTTTGTTTTACTACAACTGTTCCGCAGGTACATGATTGCATGGATTACACCATCTCCCAAAAGATTGTCTATAACCTGAGATTTGGACATATTATTTGCCTGGTGGGTGGAAATTCTACCATGTATCTGATGCGAACAGTAAATGCAACACAGGGAGAAGAATTCTGCAAGATGTATTTGGATCCCAGATAAAAGGACATCTGCTTCTATTTAATCACCATCTAATATAAAGCCAATTGGAGTCTCTTCTGCTGCGGTGGTAGTGTTTTTACACTGAACCTGGCACTGCTTCAAGTCCAAGCTGCTCCAGAAGTGTGCAATAATACCTCTAATCAGATTGTTGATATTTGCTAATCAAACACAATTTTATTTTTAAAGGGAAAAAAAAACAGAAGAACCTTGGATGCTCTAAATCAGAAACAAGGACTGAAATTGCTGGAAAGCTCAGCAGGTCTGGCAGCATCTGTTGAGAGAAATCAAAGTTAACATTTCGTGTCAACTGACCCTTCCTCAGAACCCAGAAACACGGACTGAGAGCAATTTGAGAACTCACTTCTGACTATTTCAAGAACATTGCTCATATTTTGGATCCAGTCAAAGACATTCTTGAAGGTGTAACATTGTACATTGAGGAGTGACGGAAAAAATAATACTTTATAAACTTAGAATTGTATTGCTCAAAGGTAGTAGAACCGATAGCTGTGTTTCCTTCTAACTATTCTGCGAACAGCAGCACATATCATTGCAGCACAGCACCGACTGCATCATTTAAAGCAGTTATCAGGCTGTGTGCGATAAGCTATTATTCATTCTGAACTGGGTCAGAGCTATAATGCATGTTCCATGCTGTGCACAAAATATTGCTTTAGTTTTGTATAAGCAACATCATTAAAAATAAGATAAACACTGATATATTTTTAAAAAATGAACATGAGAGTCTATCATAACTGACAAAATCTAAGTGTTCAGAAATGCTTCAGTAGCTTAAATAAGAAAATACACAACATTCCTGTGCAAAATTAAACCACAGTAGAGGCTATTGCAAAATATCAAATTTTATATGCGCATAGCATAGCTTCCTTATGCTTACATTTCATCTTCTGTTTCAGCATATTAGAGGTATTACTGCACACTTCTGGAGCAGCTTGGACTTGAAGCAGTGCCAGGATCAGTTTTAAGACACTACCACCACAGCAGAAGAGACTCCATATTATGTTTCAGTAATATACAGATACTTATTAAAGCTAGTTCAGACTCAGAATCATTCTAATCACTCAATTGGACCATTTTACAATGCAAAAGTTTTCAATCAATCTGCATGCTCTTTAGACTTCTGTTCCAGCTCTTTTCTCAACAGAGCTCAGTGTTTCCCACCTTTCTAGCTTTTTTGTTATTAAAGGTTCTCTTGTGTACCATTTTTCAGGACCAATCGATGTCCCAAGTTGTTTATACCCAATGAAAGAACTTTATAGTAGCTCATAACTGTTTTGATATTTGAACAAGCTTGAAAATAAAATTCACCTTCTAAAGTATTCAAATCCCTGTGGCCAATTAACTACTGTAAGAAGAGTTCAACATCTTTTATCTGCAGAAATAAATGTCAGTTACTTAAACTGCTATCTTAGCAAGTAGGTCAGCTCAAGTAGCTCATCATCTGGACGACAAGTTGTGATGGGACCATCTGAAGGTTCTCAATCATGAGCTCACATAAAACATAGTTGACATGTAAAGTATACAGAATTACTGAATGATCCAGGATGGTCCAGCATTGCAGGATAGTTAGCCCATTGTGCCTTTGTTGCTCGTTCTTTTATAAGATTCATTCTATTAATCCCATTTAGCTCATAGTGCTGTATGGATAGGAGCTGAAACAATGCAATTGGTGCTGGTGCATGATTGGTAATTTAAACTTCTGTACACAATCTATCACCTGATAAAGTTGCATTTGTTAAGGCCTACAGTATCCCCTCTGACATGTAAGGCAAGGCAACCTCAAGAAATATTTATATTTTCACACAAATTCAATTGGTTTTCAGAAGATCAAGAAGACTTTGAATGGAAGAGTTACACTACTTTTCGTTCAGACACTGCCCCCATACAAATGTAACCTGAAAGACTGAATCACATCCATCCTAGGACAAGCCAAACAGAGACACGCACGAGAATTCCTAGAAGCATGGCGTTCCAACCGGAACTCCATCAACAAACACATTGATTTGGAGCCAATCTACCATCCCCTGAGAAAAAGAACAGGAAATGACATCACCATCGCAGGAAATGACATCGCCAACCCAAGGAAACCTAAACAGATAAATAGAAAGTGGGACATAACACCAGCGCTTTGTTGGAGGCTCACTGTTGATGTTACCTAGAATGGTGATGAAATGTCTGAAAACTAACCTACCAGCTTACATCTGGAACAAAATAAAGACCCACTCTCTTGTGGACCGAGAGGAGGAGAGCGCTGTGTTGGAGGTGAAAGGAGGACGTCGGGTTGGCTGTGCACCCTTGCAACCGGTGGATCTTAATGCTGGCTTTGGCCTAACGCTGGTTCAGAGGAGCAGCCAACCTGCAACGATGGCTGCGGCAAGTGCTCGTGCCCCAGGTCAGGGGGTCTGGAACACCACCTGTGTTTCCGTGAAGAAGGTGGATGAAGGTGCACCTGTGGACCGCACCTTCTTCGTCAAGAGGGTCCTGTTGGACTGTTGTGGGTTCGCTGCTGCGGACATTTACTGCCTGCAGGATTTTCCCGGAGGAGGTTTTTACAATGTGACCTTCAGGAGTGCCAAGCTTTGCGAGCGCTTCCTGGAGGTTTTCAAGGAGAAAGGAGGTGAGGGCCCCTCTCTGTATTGACCGCTGTCCCGCTGTTTGTGATGCCAGCGCAGAGGAGCCGTATGGTGACTGTACACATGTACAACCCGCATGTGCCAGCAGTTGATGTCCTGACCTTCCTTGGAAAGTACGTGAAGGTGGAAAGGGGACCTAAGTGACATCATGGACTCCTTTGGCATCTGGACTAGTAAGAGGCAGGTCAAAGTGACGCTGAGGATGGGCGAGGACAGGAACATCGTACACCCACCGTCCAGCTTCGCGATCGGCGGGAGCAAGGGCTACCTGACCTACGCAGGGCAACCTAAAGTCTGCCATGCCTGTGGTAGGTCAGGTCACGTGGCGGCCGACTGCAAAGCCACCATCTGCAGGGAGGAGGGACACCTTGCAAAGGATTGCCCACAAGAGAAAAGCTGCAACCTTTGCGGGGAAGCGGGCCACCTCTATAGGGCATGCCCACAACGGGGGAACCACCTACGCCCAGGTCACCGGCAGGGGCAATGCAGGGCCAGCCCCCCCGGAGAAGAGGAAGGCACTAGGGCCCTGCAAGGACCCCACTAACGTGCAGGAGGGCCCAGCCCCGCAGGATGGGCCCGAGGACGGCAAAGCGCTCCTGCAGGCTCTGCTCCCAGCCGACAACCTGGAGTCGATGGAGGCGGCGACAGGCAACCCAGGGGAGCGGACGACGGTCCGGAAAGCGAGGAGGACGGTGCGTCGGTGGGCCCAGGAACCGCAACCTTCAGGCGGGAAGAGGCAGCTACAGGGGGGCTATAAGAGCTCCTCTGACGAGGGGGATTCGGAGATGGCCCGCCCGAAGCAGAGGTTAAAGATCTCAAGGGGGAAGGAAAGCAGCACCATGCTTCCAGGTGACAGGAGGCACCCTGAGGTTCCCTCCGACACCCAGCCACGTGCCGCTGGGGCACTGGAGGGGGCCCCCCGGAACTTCCAGGCGGGAAGGAAGAAACAGCGCGTCCCCAGCCTGACCCAGAGCCGGACTCTCCTGCCTCCGTACCCCCGACAGGGGGATGCCACCCGGAAGGCAGCACTGAAGGTTTCCTGAGCCCGGAGAGCGTCCAGCAGTTAGCCCGAGCAATGGGCATGAAGTGACAGATAGAGGGGCTGGACCTTGGACTTGGGGAGGGTACAGCAGTCACTGCCCACAATGGGGGTAGGAGTTGTGAGCATTAATGTGCGCAGCGTCAAGTCAACCGCAAGATGTGTGTCCACGTTGGCCTACCTGACCACCGTCAGGGTGGACCTCCTGTTTCCGCAGGAGTGCGGGATACCGCACCTCGGCAGGAACAGGAAATGGTCCGGCGCCTGGACCTGTGGGCCTTCGATCTGGTCGGGGGGTAACGACTGTCGGTCCTCGGGCCTGGCTATTCTGCCGCGGGGGCGCGACTTCACCATCTCTCAAGTTCAGGTGGTGGTGGGGGGAGGCGCCTCCTAGTGGCTGACGTCACCTACAGGAACGCTCCCCTGAGGCTGATCAACGTGTACGCCCCAGTGGTACGGAGCAAGCGGTTGGCCGTCCTGCAGCGGCTTCCACCCCTGCTGGCTACATCCAGGCCGGTCATCCTAGGCGGAGACTTCAACTGCATCATTGATGCAGACGGAAGATCCGGCGTGGGGACAGCGGGTGGGGGGAGTCAACTGGACGTCACGTCCAGATTCCTGATGGGCACAGTGAAGGACGCCAAGCTGCTCGATGTCTTCAGCGCCCCTGCAGACGAAGTGCAGCGGAGGTACACCTGGTCGCGGCCAGACGGGCCTTTTCGCTCAAGGATAGACTTCCTGTTTGTGTCACGGGCGTTCTCGGTCAGGTCCACCGGCGTCAAGCCGGTGTTCTTCTCTGACCACTGCCTCCTGCTGGCCGACTGTCACTTACAGGACGACCAGCCGGCCGGCAAGGGGACGTCGAAGCTCAACACGACTCTGTTGACCCCAGAGAACGTTGAGGAGCTTAAGAGGGAGTATGCCGGTTGGAGAACCGTGAAACCCCTCTTTGAGTCTCCGGGCGACTGGTGGGAGACTGTGAAGGAGAACATCAAGAGGGGTTCTTTGTCCTCAAGGGTATTCAGAAGGCGAGAGAGAGGCGGGGAAAGCTGTCGCGGCTCCAGAAAAGGGTGCAGAACCTGCTCCTTCTGCAGTTGATGGGGGTCGATGTCACGGAGGACCTCCGCAAGGTGAGGGGCCAGCAAGCCTCGTTCTTCGCCGCGGAGGCCTCCAGGATAATCTTCCGGTCCAGGGTCCGCTCCGTGAAGCAGGACAAGACGTGCTCGCGTTTCTTCTTTCAGAAGGCGCACAAAGAGAGCTCCGTGCTTAGCCAGCTGAAGGAGGATGACGGCTCGGTGACGTCGTCTCGGCCCGACTTTTTGAGCATCAGCAGATCCTTCTATGCCGGACTGTACAACACGAAGCCCATGGACAGCATGGCCTCCGAGTCGTTCCTGTCGTCTATCACGGAGGTCTTAGACGACGGCACGAGGGAGTGGCTGGACCGACCGATATCCCTGGACGAGCTGACCAGAGCCCTCAAGTCCTTGGAGAGGAATAGGACTCCCGGGAGCGACGGCTTACCGATCGAGCTGTATTCCGCTCTGCGGGACCTGGTCGGTCAGGACCTGCTGGAGGTGTACCATAGTGCGCTTCGCCAGGGGAAATGTGCAAGTCCATGAGGAAGGGCATCATCACCCTCATTTACAAGAGGAAGGGGGAGAGGGAAGAAATTAAGAATTGGCGTCCCATTTCACTATTGAACGTGGACTACAAAATCCTGGCCAAGGTCATAGCCAACCGGGTCAGGTCTGTCCTGGAGTCGGTGATTCACCCTGACCAAACCTGTGCTGTGCCGGGCAGGAAGATCGCTGAGAGCCTCGCGCTCATCAGGGGTACGATCGCCTACGTGCAGGACAGGCGGGTGGACACCTGCCTCATCAGCCTGGACCAGGAGAAGGCCTTCGATAGGGTCTCTCATGCTTACATGAGGGACGTCCTCTCCAAATTGGGGTTCGGGGAGGGCATCCGCAATTGGATCCGGCTGCTCTATACCAACATCGTTAGTGCAGTCTCGATCAACGGGTGGGAATCGGACAGTTTTCCCGTCAGATCTGGAGTCAGGCAGGGCTGCCCGCTCTCTCCTGCCTTGTTTGTGTGCTGCATGGAGCCCTTCGCCACATCCATCAGGAAGGACGTGAGCCTGAAGGGCGTGATTATCCCCGGCAGCAGAGGCCTTCAGGTCAAGACCTCCCTGTACACGGACGATGTCGCCGTCTTCTGCACCGATCGTCGGTCGGTGAGTAGACTATTGGACATCTGCGGCCAGTTTGAACTGGCCTCGGGTGCCAAAGTCAATAGGGGTAAGAGCGAGGTCATGTTCTTTGGGAACTGGGACGACTGCTCCTTCGTCCCCTTCACTGTCAGGACAGACTACCTGAAGGTGCTGGGTGTTTGGTTCGGTGGAGCTGGGGCGTGCACTAAGACTTGGGAGGAGCGTATCACCAAATTGAAGCAGAAGCTGGGCAGGTGGACACTCCGGTCCCTCTCCATCGCGGGTAAGAACCTGGTTGTCAGGTGCGAGGGGCTTTCAGTACTGTTGTATGTGGCGCAGGCCTGGCCTATTCCCTGGACCTGTGCCACTGCGGTCACCCAGGCCATCTTCCACTTCATTTGGAGGTCGAGGATGGACCGGGTCCGCAGGGACACCATGTACAAAGACCTGGAAAATGGGGGAAAGGGCGTACCGAACGCCACCCTCGCCCTGACAGCTACCTTTGTGTGCGGCTGCATCAAGCTGTGTGCAGATCCTCAGTACGCAAACACCAAGTGTCACTACTTACTGAGGTTCTACCTGTCCCCGGTGTTGCGAAGGATGAGCCTGGCCTCGTTGCCGCGGAACGCTCCGAGTAGTTGGACCGTTCCATACCACCTGTCCTTCGTGGAGAAATTTTTGAAAGGAAACACCTTTGGCCACAAGGCCGTCAGGCAGTGGTCAGCACGTAGTATCCTCGAGACCCTTCGGGAAAAGGAGAGGGTGGATCCCGTCGTGTGGTTCCCCATGCAGACTGCCAAAGTCGTTCGGCAGAATGCCTCATCGCCAGAACTTTCAAACAAGCACAAGGACATTGCTTGGCTGACGGTGAGAGGGGTTCTGCCAGCGAGATCCTTTATGTGTGCTCGGAATCTCTGCGCCACCGCACACTGCCCTCGAGGTGGCTGCGGAGGGGACGAGACTGTTGATCACCTCCTTCTGGAGTGTGCCTATGCGCAGGATGTCTGGAGGGGGATGCAGTGGTATTTGTCGAGGTTTGTCCCGAGCAGCTCTGTGACACGGTACTCCGTGCTCTACAGGCCGTTTCCCGGGATGCACACCGAGACCAACATCAACTGCGCCTGGAGGACCATCAATGCGGGGAAAGACGCTCTTTGGTCTGCCAGTTGAAAGAACTGAAGCCGACCGAATGTTGCAGACTGGTGCACTCCAAGGTCCAGGACTACGTGCTGAGGGACGCGTTAAAGCTTGGGGCAGCCGCCGCCAAGGCGCGGTGGGAAAAGACCATGGTATGAAACCCCTCGTCCAGAATAGAAACAAGGGCCCTATTTGGTAACTGGGCCCAGCTGGCGCCTTCCCCAACTGGTCTGGGGGCCAACGGGGACTGTGCAGGGGGACGACTGCCGGGGTATTTTCTTTGCTTTGTTTTTTTCCTTCTTTGTTTTGTTTTTTTCCTTTAGTTGGTGTACGTACCCCCTGGGTAACCCGGAGCGGCTTGCATGACTGGGTAGTTGTATAAATGTTTTATTTTTTGTATATCTTATGAATAAAGTATATTTTTTTCAAATAAAAAAAAGTGACAATGTCTGAAAACTAAGCTTCCAGCTCAGCGAGCAAACTCACATCCAGACTGAATCACATTTGCCCCAAAACAATTCAGCAATCAGAGGCCCGTGTTTCATGTCAAGATTTAAAAATGGTAAGGCAGGACCTGATTCCAGGATTTCTGCCTACATTCTTGTCCTGTGGGATTCTTATAGTGACTTGGAGACACTAAGGACTGCAATGTTGGAAGCTAGAGGCAGTGCACGTGGAGCTGGAAAAGCACAACTGGTCAGACAGCATCCAAGGTGCGGGAAAGTCAATGTATCAGGCTGAAACCCTTCATCAGGACTGATGAAGGGTTCTGGCTCAAAACACTGACTTTTTTGCTCCTCAGATGCTATCTGACTTTTTTTTATAGCTCTGAGATAAGGATGCATTTAGTGACACTGCATGCTGGAACATTGCACTTGTCCAAACTGTTTTTAAACAGCTCCCTCTATTTCTACAAATTGGAACCTCGGAGCACTCATCAACCTTCAAGGAAATTTGCTTGGGGTAGAGAATGGTTTAACTGGCAAGTTTAAAAAGGTCTTTGCAACTTCAACTGTCATAAATAAATACTGCATAAGTTAAAACTGTTTGTAGTGCAATGAGTGACCAAAGAACCCTGACCTTAATAGGCAAGTATTATTAAGATAACAAGGTGTGGAGCTGGAAAAGAAATTTTCTGATGAAGGGTCCAGATCTGAAACATAAGCTTTCCCACTCCTCTGGTTATGCCTGGCCTGCTGGGCTCATCCAGCTCCACACCTCGTTACCTCAGGCTCCAGCATCAGCAGTTCCTGCTATCTCTGAGTAAGTATTATTAAATTGTCCAGTATTTTATAAATGTTCAAATGCATGAGACACCGAAAAAGAACTCAAGTCCTATTTAAATGTGCCTTGTGGACACTATGCTTCCATCTTTCATAGAGTGAAAGTTCAGCAATCTGTTGTACCACTGAAGTACTCAGTGTCCAAAACTACTGAATTCATGAAACCTGCAATTACTCTGGGAAGTCTTTCAAATGCTCATGAAACTGTTGAAGCAAAAAGAAAATCCATTTTAAAAAAAAGAAATCCTGCACAGAAGCATGACTTTCACACTAGGTCATAAAAGTATCTCACAGAACTCACATTCTCCTGAGAAACTACACAAACAATGCCTGAAGTTCATCCATAAGTGGGATTTGGAGCTCAACCAAGCAGTTGAATGGCATTTCATCTTAAGGTTAAATAAACAAAAGGTGCCAGAGAGGAATACATTGGAATCTGTGCACTCATTAATAATTCCAAATAATTTGTTGCATTTCACTCAAAAGCAAACTGGGGATCTGCTCAACTGTATATTTGATGCCTTATGTGCACTAAATTTTCAGCTAGGTGTTTCCTACGAAATTCAGGCTGTTCACAATTGGTAGCTGTTGGAGCTACTTCATGCCCACTAACTGGAAGAGGCTGGATATACTTGGATTAGTGACTTAGAGCTCAGGCTGCACATCTTTACTGGGGATTGGCAGGTCCTCAAGATGAAGTGTTGAATTGTTGGAATGTTTTCTTAAGTTGTTTTACAAATCAGAGGGTTTGTCCGGTCGATCTTTAGACATCTGTGCTAATCAAGCTCATTTATTTGATTGACAGGTGAGTTATCCATTTAGCCTCTGAAGCAGGTCAACAAATGGCAAACTATTCAGGAGTAAAGGTACCTCAAAATCATTAACAGAATTAGCCTAACAAACCAGTCAGCAAAAGTGGGCCATTGAACCTACTGGCCATGGTACTTATCTGGCTCCATTCCCAACATGTGCTTGCTTCCAGTGATGGTGACACTAGTGCCAGCTCATCCCCACATCTCAATGATATTAACACAGTTTAGACAAGGGATATTTTCAGGAGCTTGTCCAGCTCACAAATTTCACCTCAAGGATGAAATGCCACGTCATAGTGTAATCTACAGCCGACGAGAGAACACTCAACTCACTGACTCCATGCCAGCACATTACGGAGCAATTCAGCCATTTTGCTCCCCTTTCTACTGGTGTTGCCATGAAAGTTTACTTCCATCATGTGTTCATCAATGTACTTTTGAAATCACTGACTGCGTTTGCTTCCAACACACTGGTGGCCAGCGAGCTCCAAGTCATTTTATAAATAAGCCCTTCACAGAACACAGAAACTAGAACAGTACAGCACAGTACAGGCTCCTCGGCCCATAATGTTGTGACGACCTATTATCTTAAGATCAATTTACCCTGCATACCCTACATTTTACTATTCTCCATGTGCCTATCCAAGAGTCACTTAAAAGTCTCTAAAGTATCTGATTCCACTATCACTGCTGGTAGCGCATTCCACATTCCTACCACTCTCTGTGTAAAGAACCTACCTCTGACATCTCCCCCGTACCTTCCTCCAATCACCTTAAAATTATGCCTCCTCGTAATAATTACTTGCGCCCTGGAAAAACGTCTCTGACTGTCCACTATATCTATGCCTCTCATCATATTGTACACCTCTATCAGGTCACCATTCATCCCCCTTCGCTCCAATGAAAACACCCCTGGCTCCCTCAACCTGAAACATTTTTTACTTAAAATTAATATTCTTTCGTGGGATGTCGATGTCACCAACAAGGCCAGTATTTGATGCGCTTCCCTTCCCTAATTACACCGTGAACTGAGTAATTGCTGGGCCATATCAAGAGTCAGCCACAGGGCAGTGGATCTAGAATCTGGGCAGATAAAGTCAAAATATGTCCTTATCTGAAGGCATTTGTGAACCACTTGGGTTTCGACAATAGTTTCATGGTCACCGTGACTGAGACTGTCTTCCAATTAAATTTTATCAATTGAATTTTAATTCTAAATCTCCAGACTATTAGCCTGAGTCTCTGGATTACTAACATAAAAACAGAAGACGCAAGAGAAATTCAGCAGTTTTGGCAGCACTGCTGGAGTCATAAAGAGTAAATGTTTCATCTCACATCCACTTGTGTATCTCTCACCCAAAACTGCAGATCAGTGTCCTCTAGTCCTTGTGCCATGAGCTAATAGGAACAAATCTTCCTTGTCCACCTCAACTAAAGATATCATAATCTTCTTCTCTAGAATGCTTTTCTTCAGAGCAACAAGATTTTAGGACAACTGCACTTCTCAAGGCTGACCATAACTAAATCCCCCCCCAAGTCATGGAACCATTCAGTAAACAATTGCATAATTTTTCTGAGGCCCTAGTCAATGAAGTCAGTCATTTTCTGATAAACTCGATAAATCATAAAATTCAGCACAATCACAGAATCCCTACAGTGTGGAAACAGGCCTTTTGGCCCAGCAAGTCCTCTCTGACCCTCCAAAGAACATCCTACCCAGACTCAACTCCTACCCTATCCTATCCTTGTAACGCTGCATTTCCTGTGGCTAATCCACCTAGCCTATACATCCCTGGACACTATGGCAATTCATTATGGCCACTCCACCAAACCTGCACATCTTTGGACAGTGGGAGGAAACCAGAGCACGCGAGGGAACCCACGCAGAAACAAGGAGAATGTGCAGACAAAGACAGTCGCCTCAGGGAGGAATCAAACCTGGGTCCCTGGCACTGTGAGGCAGCAATGCTACCCACTGAGCTAGCAGATTTAGGTTTGATGATTTGAAAAATTCATCCATTCTATTTCAATAATCACACTTAATTTGTTGCATTTCACTCAAAAGTAAACTGGGGATCTGCTTTAACTCTACACTTGACTCCTTATATGGGGACTTAATTTTCAGTTAAGAGTTTTAGTGTAAAATTCAAGCTCTTCACAATTGGTAGCATTTTCAAAGATATAGTAAGAACTGCCGATGCTGAAGTCTGAGATAACACAGTGTGGAGCTGGAGTAACACAGGCCAGGCAGCATCAGAGGTGTAAGAAAGCTAACATTTCGGGTTGGGACTCTTTTTCACAAATGGGGGGAGGGGGAGGGGAGCTCAGAAATAAAGAGAGTGGAGGAGTGGGGCTGGGGAAGATAGGTGGGATGGTGATAGGTGAGTCAGGTAGGAAGTGGTGGGATTGGTCAGTGGGATGGGAGGTGCAGATAGGTGGGAGGCTCAGTGCCACGCATCTAGAAGATGCTGGATATACTTGGATCAGTGACAGATCTCAGGCTGAATATCTTCACTAGTGATTGGCACAACTTCAACAGGAGGTGTTGAATCACTGGAATATTTTCTTTAGTAGTTTTCCCTCAGATCTACAAATTAGAAAGGTTTTCTGGTTTAACTCAACACATAAGCATACAGACACATCTTGATTAATGTAGTATTCTATAAATTTGAGAAATGCATTTAGCAAGATTGTTTTGGGGAAGGTGGTGGTGATGGAAAATAAATGAAAGAGAGAGTATTTTATTTGTGACATCTTTTGAGGCACTTTGCTGATAACTGCTACCACTCTTCACGGGTAAATTCCATCAACGATAATTTTCAGAAGCAAGGTTTCTTTTGAATATGATTTTCTTTGAGAAATGTGTCTGATGCAGTCCTCGAATGAATCCTGAAATAAAACAGTTTCCTTGAATCCAAGGAAACTAGAATTCCCTGGCCATGTGAAAAAAATCTCTCGTCTTCCTTAATAATTCATTATTGTACCTATCTTTCAAACCAAGGTACAAAGCTTTGTAAAATTACCGTGAGCTTGATACAAATTACATGTAGAAAATAATTGAACGAAATACAGTACCGTCTCCTCTCTTAGTAGCAGGATGAAGACGATTTTCACATGTGCTATGGTGGCACATAATGGAGGGGATGCAATGGCCTAATGGTATTATCGTTGGACTGTTAATCCAGAGGCCCAGATAATATTCTGGGGACCCAAGTTTGAATCCTGCCACAGCAGACGGTGGAATTTGAATTCAATAAATATATGGAATTAAGAACCTAACAATGACTGTGAATCCATTGCTGGAAAAAACCCACATGGGTCACTGATGTCCTTTAGGGAAGGAAACTGCCATCCTTACCTGGTCTGGCCTACATATGGCTCCAATTCCATAGCAATGTGACTGACTCTTAACTGTCCTCTGGGCAATAAATGCTGGCCTAGCCAGTGAAACTCATCCCGCGAATAAAGAAAACAAAATGTTCGTGAAAGTAGATTTCAAGGAATAATAGGATAGATGGCCAGAAAAGATTCAAGTCTAAAAAGGTATGATAATATTTATTGGTTTAATATACAGAATGCAATTACAAAGAAGAACATCCAAGTAAGGAGGATATCTGAAAGGGTTACGGTAACTTCAGCTCACAGTAAAGATGGACTCACCAAGGCACACAAATATTAAATTGATAGTTAAGGTAAACCCAAACTATTAATTTTTAATAAATAGTTCACCAGTTCTATTAGGGTAAAAGTCAAATCTTGAAGAACATACACAGAATAATTTATAGTACATTGCTAGTATCACTGGAAGATATGAAAAGGCTTTTTGACCCCTCTGGAACTGACAGTTTTCAATTATGTAAAATGAAAATCATTCAAGTCTGGTGGCTTGCATCTGCCCACTTAATTCAAATTCCATAAGCACAAATTACTGACTTTACAACTAAATTTAAGGCCTGTCAATGAAGGGTTTGCTGCAAATCAGGAGTGCAAGGTGTATTTAGGATTATTTCAAACTTTGGTTTGTTTTCTTATCAGTGAAAGCTGGCTTTGCTTTGTAAAATGTATCGGGAAAAACTTGAATTAGAACACCCTGTTTCCAAAACCTTCCAAACAGACAATGGGCTAGCTTAACCCCAAGGATTTACTACAGGAAAATAAAAACATTTGAAGGTTCCAGCAGAGAGGAAAGCTGATAAAAATATTGTAAAATCAACCACAGGGTGAAAATTTATGTACAAAATTTCTCACTAAATGGGAAGCTGAGCAAGAATAAAGTATTCAAAAAAGGTTTAAGGACAATTGATCTTGACTGAAATTACAATTGTGCATCTGTCTTGGAAACAGAAAAATATTTTAGTGCCAAATTGTTTAACAGAAATAATCCCGAAAGTGCAGTTATATTCTCCAAAATGGAAGAGTTGAAACTGCATTATTTTATCCCATGAAACAAACATACAAGTTGTTCCAGAATGAAAACACTTCAGATTATTCATTGAATATATAGCAGCAACTTAAAACATGACTTAAGAAGTTTCTCACATTGTTATCAATGCAGCGTACTTTGCTAAAAGCTCTTTTCCAAAAATTATTTTGCTATACGAACTGATCTATTATTGCTGCAAAGATGCCAATTTATGATTGATGTGCTCATTTAGCAGCTGATTTCTGCAGATGGCAGTGCAGCTGGTGTGGATATTAACCATTTTAGTCAATAAAAGCATTGATAGGTTTTTTTTTCATGTCGGTAATGAGATATTCCAGATATTCTATCATCTCTAACCTAAAAAAAAGCATGGCTGAAAAGATTTAACCTTTCCAATGCCACACATGGGAGGTAAAGTTTGGAACTCTTCCACAAAGGGCAGCTTATGCTGGATTGATTATACACTTTAAATCTGAAATTGTTACATGTTTTGTCAGATACTAAATTAAGGTATATAAGGCAAATGCAGATACATGAATTTTGATCACAGATCAGCTATAGTCTTATTGGAGCTCCCCCTGTCCATACGTTGGAAATGCCATTATCATCAGTTTTGGAAAAGTTCACTTGATTCAATCAAGATGTTTTCAAATGCAGCTTGGTGCAAGATGAAAATTCTTGATGAACAGTCAGAATTTTGGTCCACCTCCAGTCCATTAGACGCAAATAAATTTAGAAATGACCACACTGACACTTTTATTGTGCAAAAGAATTGAATTATATGAAAGATGTTGCCCAAAAGGCAGTGAAGTTAGAGCTGCCAGATTAAGTAATATGGAAGGGGAAACGGGGCTGTCAGAGGTGGATAAACTTTGAGTTTTACAAATTAAAAACTTGCATGGTTGACTGCGAGGGGTCAAAATAACTTTTCTCATTGTCTAACACCAAAATAGATCTAACAAGGACTGAACAAAAACCAAAAGAACAGCAGATGCTGTAAATCAGGAACAAAAACAAAATTGCCGGAAAAGCTCAGCAGGTCTGGCACCAGTTCTGAGGAAGGGTCACCGGACCCGAAATGTTACCTCTGTTTTTTTCCTTTGCAGATGCTGAGCAGGTCTGGCAGCATCTGCAAAGGAAAAAACAGAGGTAACATTTCGGGTCTGGTGACCCTTCCTCAGAACTGGTGCCAGACCTGCTGAGCTTTCCAGTAATTTTGTTTTTGTTCCTAACAAGGACTGTGGTTGGTTCACTCGCCGAGCTGGTTTGTTCGTTTGCAGATGTTTCATTATGCTGCTGGGTAACACCATCAGTGCAGCCTCCAATTAAGCTCTGTTGTGTTTTCCCGCCTGGTATTTACACTCTGGGGTCCGTTGGATTTGATTACCTCATTTCCTGTTTTCCTTCGCAGTGGTGTACGTAAATAGGGTCTAGTTCTAGTTCTAGGTGTTTGTTGATAGCCTTCTGAGTTCCCGTGCTTCGAGAACCAGGCCTTGAGGAATTCCCGTGCTTGTCTCTGCTTGGCCTGCCCTCGGATCCGGGTGTTGTCCCGATCGAACTGCTGGCTCTCCTTATCCATGTGAATGGAGATGGGCGAGTATTGGTCATGTCTTTTTGTTGCTGGTTGTGTTCATGTACCCAAATGGCCACAAGACTACAAGAACACCAACTAGCAACAAAAAGACATGACCAATATTCACTCATCTCCAATCACACGGATAAGGAGTGCCACCAGTTTGATCAGAACACTACCAGAATCCAAGGGCAGGCCATACAGGGACAAGCACAGGAATTCCTAGAGGCCTGGTTCTCCACCAAGAAGGCCATCAATGAACATATAAAACTGGGCCCTATATATACACCACTGCAAAGGAAAACTGGAAATGAGGTAATCAAATCCAATGGACTCCAAGAGTGTAAATACCAGGTGGGAAAACATAACAGCGCTTCTTCTGAGGCTGCACTGTTGATGTTACCCAGCAGGGTAATGAAACGTTTGTGAACTAACAAACCAGCTTGGCGAGCAAACCAACGAAAACATCCACAACCCGAGCTTAAGATCGATTCAAGAATCTAAGAAGACTCAATAATGCATAATAAAAATGCATTTTATCTGGTATGATAGTATTTATGGGATTGTTAAGCTCTACATATGCAGCAAACTTTCCTATTTCCTACCAGTTTTTCTCACCAGTGTACCCAAATGTACTTTGTCTTAAAATCATGCTTTCAAAATGAATAAGATATTTTGTAATTGTTCCAATTTAAAGGAATGTTCAAGCTATACAGTGTCGGAAAGATGATCCTTAAAGATGGCAAAGACATCAGTTCACTATTTAGATAACATAAAACGTGAGCAAGCAAATTAATTGTAACGTAGAAAATCAAAGATCACAAAAATTTACTGGCTCAAATGAACACGATGGGAGTTTATCAATTATTCAATCCAAGATTTAGATAAATATTATATAAAAAGTCTGGTTTTGAAGTATATAAACAAAGGGAACATCAAGATACCTGCACTTTGGATGTAATATGGTTTAGCCAATGTTAAAAAAAATTACAAATTGTTTTTCTAAGATAAATAACTTACCTAATCATTTATTTAAACAGTGAGGATTCTTTCTGTGTGGAAAATTGGGCAATAACCTCAAAATAAGTCATTAGTTTGGAAAGTTGTTACAACATGATTGGTGCCAGCTAAATGCAAATGCTTTCTTTTCATTCTTTGTGAGTATCCTTCCACATTTGAATTTTGCATAGAAAAACAGAGGTTACTTCATTGGAACAGAATGTTCATTGTACACATTTATACCATAATATTGCTTCTTACAGAGCGTGTGAGAATGTTCTGTGATAATGGGAACTGCAGATGCTGGAGAGTCCAAGATAACAAAGTGTGGAGCTAGATGAACACAGCAGGCCAAGCAGCATCTCAGGAGCACAAAAGCTGACATTTTGGGCCTAGACCCTTCATCAGAGAGGGGGATGGGGAGAGGGAACTGGGATTAATAGGGAAAGAGGGGGAGGCGGACCGAAGATGGAGACAAAGCAAGATAGGTAGAGAGGAGAGTATAGTGAGGAGGTAGGGAGGGGATAGGTCAGTCCAGGGAAGATGGACAAGTCAAGGAGGCGGGATGAGGTGGTAGGTAGGAAATAGAGGTGCGGCTTGAGGTGGGAGGAAGGGATGGGTGAGAGGAAGAACAGGTTAGTGAAGCAGAGACAGACTGGGCTGGTTTTGGGATGTGGTGGGGGGAGGGGACGAGCTGGGCTGGTTTTGTGATGCAGTGGGGGGAGGGCAAGAACTGGGCTGGTTTTGGGATGCTGTGGGGGAAGGGGAGATTTTGAAGCTTGTGAAGTCCACATTGATACCATTGGGCTGCAGGGTTCCCAAGCGGAATAGGAGTTGCTGTTCCTACACTCTATGGGTGGCATCATTATGGCACTGCAGGAGGCCCATGATGGACATGTCGTCTGAGGAATGGGAGGGGGGGTTTTGAAATGGTTCGCGACTGGGAGGTGCAGTTGTTTGTTGCGAACCGAGCGGAGGTGTTCTGCAAAGCGGTCCCCAAGCCTCAGCTTGGTTTCCCCAAAGTAGAGGAAGCCACACCGGGTGCAATGGATACAATATACCACATTGGCAGATGTGCAGGTGAACATCTGCTTGATATGGAAGGTCATCTTGGGGCCTGGGATAGGGGTGAGGGAGGAGGTGTGGGGGCAAGTGTAGCACTTCCTGCATTTGCAGGGGAAGGTGCCGGGTGTGGTGGGGTTGGAGGGGAGTGTGGAGCGGACAAGGGAGTCACGGAGACAGTGGTCTCTCCGGAAGGCAGACAAGGGTGGGGATGGAAAAATGTCTTGGTTGGTGGGGTCGGATTGTAGATGGCGGAAGTGTCGGAGGATGATACATTGTATGCGGAGGTTGGTGGGGTGGTATGTGAGAACGAGGGGGATCCTCTGGGGACGGTTGTGGCGGGGGCGGGGTGTGAGGGATGTGTTGCGGGAGACGCGGTCAAGGGCATTCTCGACCACCTCAAGGGGAAAGTTGCGGTCTTTGAAGAACATGGACATCTGGGATGTGTGGGAGTGGAATGCCTCATCCTGGCAGCAGATGCGGCAGAGGCGGAGGAATTGGGAATATGGGATGGAATTTTTGCAGGAGGGTGGGTGGGAGGAGGTGTATTCTAGGCAGCTGTAGGAGTCGGTGGGCTTGAAATGGACATCAGTTTCTAGCTGGTTACCTGCGATGGAGACTGAGAGGTCCAGGAAGGCGAGGGATGTGCTGGAGATAGCCCAGGTGAACTTGAGGTTGGGGTGGAAGGTGTTGGTAAAGTGGATGAACTGTTCGAGCTCCTCTGGGGAGCAAGAGGTGGCGCCGATACAGTCATCAATGTAATGGAGGAAGAGGTGGGGTTTGGGGCCTGTGTAGGTGCGGAAGACGGACTGTTCCACGTAACCTACAAAGAGGCAGGCATAGCTTGGGCCCATGCGGATACCCATGGCCACCCCCTTTGTCTGTAGGAAGTGGGAGGAATCGAAAGAGAAGTTGTTGACGGTGAGGACAAGTTCGGCCAGGCGGATGAGGGTGTCAATGGAGAGGGATTGGTCGGGCCTGTGGGACAGGAAGAAGCGGAGGGCCTTGAGGCCATCTGCATGAGGAATACAGGTGTATAGGGGCTGGACATCAGAATGTTCAGAATGACACAAGAATGTTCTACTGCTTTGAGCAGTATGGGTAATGAAGTGAACATTGGAAAAACACAGCAAAAAAGGAGAAAATCAGACTCTTGACATCGAGGAAAAGAAGTCTGATTTTCTCCTTAGGGTTGAAACAGCAAGTTCAGGAACTTGTAAACGAGTGGCGACTATTTTATTTTATTTCCAATAATTTACATCTCATTATTACCTGCACTCTCCTCATTTTTATGCAGCTGCCAATTCTTCCCTTTTTCTCCAAGAAACTAGATGGTACCGATTCCTGACATGAAAGTCAGAGTGGAAACCTGGCAGCAACAGCTCACCAGTTGCTTCTGCGGACATTCATCTACAGATTTAACTGCTTTTAACATAACATCCTTGCATGCTCCATTGACACTATCCTCTTCCAACCTTCATCCAAGCAAGTTGGCAGAGACAAACCACCAGTGTCACCACATCATCACGCTTGGTGTCAGACTAACTCTGTCACTAATTCAGGCTTTCAGGACTTAACCTTGGAGCTTAGGGATATTTAAGGCTTGAATATTTCGGCCAGTTTGTTTGTACATGAGGAAAGCACACATCTCTTGCATCTGTACAAAATGCACCCTGGGTCTTTTGGTTTCATAATGCTCACTCATTTTGTGCTTACTTGGAGCCGGTGAGTCTTAATAGTTTGCATTTCTGTCTAGTGCACTAGAGGTAACAACTTTGAGAACTGAATTGTCAAGTGGATGGTTCGGTTGCTGCATGGCATTACATTGTGTCAATGTCCCACCTACAGCACAGGTCAGCAGCTTACATAGTAAACACGTTGCATGTCCCATGTGAAAGTCAAAGGGAAGCAGCCCAAGTGGGATGGTCGGGGGGGGGGGGGGGGGGGGAGAAGAGGGTTTATTGTCAGTCAGATGGTACTGCCACAGTCAAGGGGATGAGGTTGGCCACAATATGGTGTGCAGGTCAGATGCAACAGATACATCAATTAAGGAAGGCTTTTGTAGAGTGCCAGAGAAAGATGACCCAGGGTCAAGTCTCACCTGTTCTAGAGATGTGTAACAACATCTCTGAATGGGTTGATTAAAAAAAATCTACATCAGTTGGAGTGTGGTGGGTGTCATGAATTTGGAGCAGACAGCTTTTCTCTAATCGTCAACTGGAGGTACTCAGTAAGATGAAAGAATGGTTTGTGATGATGCTTGGATGGGAGAGGTAATAAAATGCCCCCAAGTGACTGAGTATGAAGTACAAAGGGCATGAACACTTAGTAGTTTGAGAGAATAAAAAGTGTGAGAGAACCGTTGAATAATCATAATACATGCCCTCGTGAGACCTGTAGTTCTTGGTGAGGGGTCTGTGCAGACGGCCCTGAGAGTATGTGGTAGCATGGAAAAGATAGTGGTGTTTATCCCTGTAAAGCATAGGAGATCTTCTCCTTGCTGAGTGGTGGATTTCACTAAAGACATTGCAGTGACCAGGCTATATCCATAAGGGAAGGCGATGGCCTAGTGGTATTATCACTAGACTGTTAATCCAGAAACTCTGGGTTCTGTGTTCAAATCCTGCCATGGCAGATGGTGCAATATGAATTCAATAAAAATATCTGGAGTTAAGAATCTAATGATAACCATGAGTCCATTTTCAATTGTCAGAAAAACCCATCTGGTTCACTGATGTCCTTTAGCGAAGGAAACTAACATCCTTTCTGGGTCTGGCCTACATGTGACTCCAGACCAACAGCAATGTAGCTGACTTTTATCTGCCCGCTGGGCAATTGCAGATGGGCAATAAATTTTGCCTAGCCAGCAATACCCTTGTTCCATTGATGAATGAAGGAAATAAATAAATACTCTCTAAGCATAGTCTCCTTTGTTGGTCAGTAGGAAAAGCACTGCTCTCCTTTCCGTGCGCAGTCCACCAACACCTTCAGGTCGTTGTTGGTGAAAACAGGGGCTATCTTGCCTTTCTAGGCTGTTTTCACCAGGATAACACCAGAACACAACAGTGAAAGGAGCTGTTCCTAGCTTGCAATGCATCATGTACTGTGGAGCTAGGGTTTGAATATGCCACCTGTGGGATGTGAACTTCACAAGGTTCAGATAAGCAATTCCTCAATACAGGCACTCAATAGACTAAGTGCATAACTAATAAGATGAAGAGCGAAGGTTAAGTGAGAAACACCAACACAGGCCGTGGAAGCGAGTGTACCATGAATGTCAATTGAGTAAAACCTTAGCAAAAATGGAAAAAATGCAGCCCAATGAAACTGTTCAAAAGATTAATTCCAGGACAGCAGTAGTTACAGCTTCAAGATTCCAGTGAGAAGCTATTAATATTATAAATAGAGAAGCATTATACAATCTCCTCCTGTAGGTGCTCCAGAATACTGAAGATGATGAAATGAATTGAACATCACATACAAATACTGGCTCCATATTTACCACAAGTAAAATAACATTGGCAAACTCATTCTATACACTATGTTTAGCGACCAAATACTTCAGAATTATAACTGGCAATTTTTAAATTCACAATTGCCCATACGTGTCGCATCTGGGGGAATGTACCTCCCACTTCAATGGGGGAATGTGGGTCACATGAGCTTGCAAGCAAAATCAAAGTGGTGGGGATGAGGGATAACTTCTGTTAAATATTCAACTTTACTGCTTAACATTGCATTCTTCAAAATATTGAACAAGCCACCCAGGCTTAAATGGTATCAAGGATGCACTGAAGGAAACTTGGCATGATGACATTGCAAAGTCGTGGAATGCTGCCTACAGAAAGACAGATATTGTTTCTGAGACATTGCATACAGCATAGGCCATGGCATCAGTAGGAGGTAGTAGCTGGCTACAGATCAGGCAATTTTTGGAATGAAATATTACATGTATCAAGAACCTCTGAAGTCCTTCAATTAAGTCAGTGTTTGAAAAGATTATGCAATTGCAAGCTAATTTGCAAGGATGTGGTGGCAGTTTGGCTTTAAAAAGATTTCCACTTCTGACAAGCTCCAGTTCAATATGATTTCTTTCAATTATCAAAACGCTTTGGCATGATTAGAGTTTAATGGAGTTGTTTTCTTGGTTTAAAGTGTTACCTTTGGGAAACAAATCAAAGGCTTATAAGATCAAATGTTGTCAGTTGACAACAGGTTATCAAGACTTTCTCAATGCATTCTGGAAATTGTGCACTAGTACTTACATTTCAATGTCATAATACTTCATGAACTCTCTATCTTGTTACACCCAGCATGCAAACCGATTATTTTGCAACCTATTACAGAGAATATTTTCTCATGTCATCCATACCCTTAAAATGTTCAGCAATAATTTGAAACATTTATACTTGTTTGTTGATCACTTTTGCAATGCACAGGGTTGTGCAAAACGAGAACAGGCAGTCCCTAGGTTGTGAACGGGTTCCATTCTTGAGTCCATTCGCAAATCAGAACACAATGTAAGACAATGTAAAATAGCTGTTCATAAACATAAGAAACATTTGTATGTCAGATCCTTAAAATTTCTGGCTCGTGCTCATATATATGAGCATTCGTAAGTCAGGGATTCCCTGCAATTTCATAATAAACGTGAAGTAGGCGCAAAAATGCCTCTTCTTCCTCAGGCAGCTCAGGAAATTTGGCATGTCACCAACTTTTATCTGCCCAGGGCCATAAGAAACTACAGATGCCCAGACCATCACGGAAGCCAACCTTCTATCCATGGACTCCATTTACACAGCCAGTTGCCATGGAAAGGCTGCCATCAAAGACCCATCGCACCCTGGAATGCTCTACCACAACCTCTTCCGTCAAGCAGAAGATTGAACACATGTACTAGTAGGTTCAAGAACAACTTCTTCCCTGCCATTATTAGACTAATGCATGGACACTCTAACTTCAAATAATGCTGATCTGGCTAATATTGATCTTGCCTGGCACATGTGTGATCTAACTTGTATGCTTGTGTCATTTTATTTTCACCTATGATCTGTATGCCCTACTCACTATGATCTGCCTGTACTGCTTATAAACAAGACTTTTCACTGTACTTAGGTACACGTGACATTAAATCAAATAAATCAAACTTATGTTACTTAGCAAAACACATCAACAGTACAGAATTCAAAGAACTTTATTCTTATTTTACACATAAGTTGGAGGTATGTTGGGATCTTATGCAGCAATTTTTAATTCTACATCTGACATTAGTATAATGGGCATTGTGTTTACCAAACAGAACAGATTAATGTTTACCCTGTATCTCTCGCCTGCTTTGTAGAGTTTAGTCAACCTGTTTCATCTTAGTAGTTAATATTCTTCCAGTAATGAAAGAACAATGGGTTTTGTCCTGCAACTATCTTTTCTGTACTTGACTAGTTTGCTGAATAATGCAGTATATTGGAAACTTATCCTTGATCAATTGGATGCTATATCAGCCACTTGAGTGACTAGATGAAGAAAATACAATAAGAATGGGTGTAGAAGGTGGACACAATTCATTGAACCACACCAGTTAGAGCACAGAAGATGCCATTCAGCAATCATGTCTGTGCAGGCTGTTTGCAACACCAATTTTGCAAATTCAAAACCAATTTCAATGTTCAAGTCAATCTGCGCTGCAAATGGTCTTCTGCTTTACATTTTTCTCTTTGAAAATGCAGTGGTTTCAGACGTAATTGTTCCCAGTGGCAAATATGCCTCATTCCAAAAAAAAACTCACAATCCCCCAGTAATCAGTTTAAACTGATGATTCAGTTACCATTCTATCTGCAAAGAGTAAACAGTCTTACTGATTCACGCCATCAATATTTAACATAACGTTAACAACAACTAAGTCTCTCTTAGTCTACACTCTTCTAGTGAAATTATTTGAACCAACACAAGTTTGTGTTGCTCAATGTTCACTCTAAATATTTTACAGCCTTTTTACAAAGCTGTTGTGCTTTGAAGCAAACATTTCACTGAAATAAATATATTGCTATTTTCCTCATGAACTCTATAAACCTATTTATAACATTATCTGGAGGACCCTTTAGGTGAGGATGATTCTCTATCACTCTCAGAGCGAGACCGTAGGTGGCAATATAGACCAAAGCAGTTACCACAGGCTCGGTTACAATTGGGCCAGCTGGTGATCATGGGAAGGGGTGGGTGGGACATTGGTGTGGTACTTTCATTGTTTATGCCTGGTTTTCATATTTTCTCAACAGCAAGTCTTGAGGTGCTCAGTGTCGTCCCAGATGGTCTGCGTCCACTTTGGATGTTCTTGGGCCAGTGATTCCCAGATGTTTGTGGGAACACCACACTTTGCCAGTCAGGCCTTGAGAGTATGACTGAAGCGCTTCTTCTATCCATCTAGGGCTTGTTTCAAAGCAGGGAGTAGAGCACCAGCAAGGGGAGGCTTGTGTCGGTTATGCGGGGGTTGACATGCCCAGTCCATTGTAGCCGATCAAGGGTGGTCAGTGCCTCAATGCTGGGGATGTTGGCCTGGTGCTGGTGCATCTTTCTTCCCAGTGGATTTGCAGAATGTTGTGCAAGCTGCACTGACGGTACAGCTCCGGTGCCTTGAGGTGTCATTGTAGACATTCCACATTTCAGAGCTATATAGGAGGGCCAGAACCACCACCATTCTGTAAACCATGAGCTTGGCATTAGATTTAATGTTTTTGTCCTCAGACACCCTTTTCCTCGTGCAGCTGAAAGCTGCACTCGCACACTGAAGGTGATGTCGGATCTCTTTATCAACAGCTGCTGGCTGACAGGGCACTCCCAACATATGGGAAGTGGTCAGTGTTACCTGCCTCCTGTCAATATTGTCTACGTATGACATTAAATATATGGCTGCGATTAGCTACACTCAAACTTAAGAGGAAATATGCATTTGAACTTTTAGGTGCCTATTTATTCACATAAGTTACTTTCTTTCTATTGGATGCATACACCATTCTCTAGTTGTAACCCAACATGCATGAATGAACCGTCTCACTTATAAGTCAAATTTTATCCAACATTCAACCTCCTGACCATTCAACCTCCTGAAATCTGGTTATTTTAAAAATAAAATTCAATTGTGGGATATAGGCTTCGCTGCCTGACTAGCATTTAGTGCCTGACTTTAGTTGCCCTTGACAAGACAGTGGTCAGCTGCATTCTTGAACCCACCACAGTCCATTTACAGTAAGTTGAACCACAATGCCATTAAGGGAAAAAAATTCAGGATTCTGACCCAGCGACAGTGAAGGAATGGCGACATATTTGCAAGTCAGGATGGTGAGTGGTTGGAAGGGGCACTAACAGGTGGTGATGTTCCCACGTGTCTGCTGCCCTTGCCCTTTAAGATGGAAGTGGTCCTGGGTTTGGAAGGTGTTGTCTGAGGATCTTAGGTGAATTCCTGCAGTGCATCTTGTAGATTGCACACACTGTTGCCACTGAGCACGAGTGATGGAGTGAGTGGATGCCTGTTGATGTGGTGCCAATACGCAGGCTATTGTGTCATGGAGGGTGTCAAGCTTCTTGAGTGTTGTTTGGCCTGTACCCATTCAGACAAGAAGGCAATATTTATCACATTCCTGACCTGTGCCTTGTAGATGGTAGGCAGGCTTTGGAGAGTCAGGAATTGAGTTACTTGCTGCTGTATTCCAAACTTCTGGCCTGTTCTTTGAGCCATTGTATCAGTGATAATGGGAACTGCAGATGCTGGAGAATCCAAGATAATAAAATGTGAGGCTGGATGAACACAGCAGGCTCAGCAGCATCTCAGGTGCACAAAAGCTCACGTTTCGGGCCTAGACCGAAGGGTCTAGGCCCGAAACGTCAGCTTTTGTGCTCCTGAGATGCTGCTGAGCCTGCTGTGTTCATCCAGCCTCACATTTTATTATCTTTGAGCCATTGTGTTTATTTTCATCAATGGTAACCCCCAGGAAGTTGATAGTACAGTATTCAATTATGGTAGTACCATTGAAAGCCAAGAGAGATGGTTATATTTTCTCTTATTGGTGATAGCCATTGCCTGGCATTTGAGTGATGCGCATGTTGTTTGCCTCTTGACAGCCCAAGCCTGGACCTTGTTGCATTTGAACATGGACAGTATCTGAGGAGCTGAAAATGGTGCTAAACATTGTTTGCTAATGACTGTACGTTCCCACTTCTGACCTTATGATTAAGGAAAGTCAGTGATGAAGCAACTAACTTACTGAATGACAGATCACAGTCATATTGTAGCATTAATGTGAAAGCTGTCCCGAGATGTCTCATAGATGGAAATAAATGAAAACAGATGCCAAACAAGGAAGCAAATGGTCAGGAAAGGAGATTCCTCTAGGGCACAAGTGGCAGATCACATGCAGTTAAATTTTCTACACAACTTCATTTTGTAATCAAGAGGGTTAAATCTCCCATGAATCAGTGCAAGTGAGCAACACAATGGATGATAAGCAATTGGTCAGTGAAACACCATTCTGCAGGATCACAACATGGAGTGAGGTGGCCAGGGAATTAACCATTTATAAACATAACATATTAACACCCTTGCTCCAATTAACTGCTTTGACCTGCTCTAGATGCTGAAAACCAGAATCACGTTTTGCTGCAATTGTCTAAATTCAACTCGATTGAAAGTAACTGCAGTAAGAGAAGAAACAAACAAAGGCTGGTTTCAAATGGCTGCTGATCAGTGTGGATATAGGTGAGCACCCATAAATCTGAACACAACATAACATTACCAAATGAGCACAAGCAACTGAAACTCAACACCTCAATCTTGGCTATCTTTGGGAGGATGATACTGCTTCAGGTAACTGAACTTTGCAAACAACCCAAGCACAAAGAATTCATCTCATTTAAAATTCCACATGCTTTATGCTATTTCATTCAATACTATTTCCATTGTAATATTCAGACCACACAATACGCACAATGGCCAAATGGGCAAAATGAGTTTAAAATTGTGGATTATTGCAGAGGCAGAAATAAAGAGAGGAGCGAGCAGGAACAGACAAGTTTAGAAAATTATTTGCCAAGAGCAGATCCAAAGCCACTGAACCCTTCGTCAACAGTGGAACCAAGAATAAAGTGCGAGTGAATACACAAAGGCTGAAATCAACTGAACCCCCTCAGAATCTTGCATGCCTCAATGAGATTACCTCGCATTCTTCTAAATTCTAATGAATAAAGATCTACACTGTTTAGCCGTAACTGAGAAGTCAACACCTTTAGCCCAGAAACTAGCTTTGTGATTCTCTTTTGAACTGCCTTCAATGCCAGTACGACGTTTCTTAAATATGGGGGCAAAACTATAGACCAAATTCCAAATGCAGTTTCACCAACACCCTGCATATCTGTAACAAGACTTCTTTATTAAACTCCAACCCCCTTGCAATAAAGTCCTAAACTCCACTTCCCTTCTTAGTTACTTACTGCATCTGCATGCTAACACCCAGATCCCATTGTGCTACTTTTTTCTGGGAGTCTCCCTCTCCCCATCTAGTCTGCCTTTTGATTTTTCCTGCTTTGGCTGCCTTTGGTAACCATGGATGATTTGTCCTTCTCATCGAGTACTCCTTTTCAACACAACAGATTTTTGCTAAGCATTGTGAATTATCTGCTTAAATGTCTGACATTGACATCCCCCTTAGAGTCATCTCCCAGCCCACTTTATGCAACCCTTTCTTCGTACTTCAGTAGATGCCCTTATTTGAGTTTAAGGGCACTTGTTTTAATCCTCTTCCTCAAACTGAGTTTGAAATTCTACCATGTTGAAATTGCTACCCCTCCAGGATTCTCACCTATGAGGTCACTTTTTAGTCCTACCTTATTGGCTTTAAAATCTATTCAGAGATTTGAAAAGGAGGGTTGTGAACTGTTTCGTTCATCCATAGAGAATGCTTAGATAGGTCCAAGGACATCGATGACGAGTGAGGGCAAAAGGCAATGCTACGAACAAATGTTGTTACTTTTACCCTGATGTACAAATTCAAATCATCTACATGTGTTTCAAAATCTGGACTGAGTACTGACCTCCATGGCAATTACTTAACACACTGCTGCACTCAGAGGTACACACATGAATCTTAATATCTTATCAGCCAACTTTCAATCTCGGCTGTCAGAATTCTTGATTATTTACATCAAGCCATGTGTGAAACACAGAAATAAATGTTTTCGAAAAATTCATCCATCCCATTATTATGCATGTAACAATTTCTTCAGAAGAAAAATAGTAAATTATCCAAAAGTAAGTTGCCTTTAACAAATTTATTCTGATCATTCCCATTTAATCTGTAGTTCTAAAACTGCTCACAAAGCTCATCTATGTATTCCTTCGGACTGCCCATAACTGATGTTAGCTATGCTAATCCAGTTTACCCTGTTTTCTGTTCTTATACATCATGGAATACATTCAGTTTTTTAAAGGCAAAATTTCACTTGGACTTCAAGCCATAAACAGAAATTGCTGAATGCCCACGCCTTTTTGCTCATAACAGTGCTACTATTTAATATCAGTTAGACCTGACCATGGCAGCTAATTACAATCTGCATCATGTACTTCTATTGTTTTACAGAATATTCAGTCCAAAAGTTGTACATCACGATGATCAAACAAAACCCCACAGTAATCACCTGAAATTCTAATTTATCAACATTACACATTCTAAGAAAATCAACACGTCATTGTTATTGTCAAAGAGTTCGAAACTGTCAATTAATTTTCTCTAATTCCAATCATATGGAACTCAAATGGATTTCCTCAATTATAGAATGGAAAATAATTATTAACATACAGATAATTGATATTTCAGCTTCTTCACTTCCCAAATACACATGAACATTGCCTGCTATGGAATTAGTGCTCTACTTTGGTTCCAATTTTTTTTATAACAAACATTATTTTTGCTGAGTAAGGCCAATTTTGTGACTCATCTTCTCAAGCAGTATGCGGCAAGAAATCTGTCCTTAGCACACTCAAGAGTCAAATAACTTTACTGGATGAACACAGCAGGCCTCTCTGATGAAGGGTCTAGGACCGAAACGTCAGCTTTTATGCTCCTGAGATGCTGCTGGGCCTGCTGTGTTCATCCAGCCTCACACTTTATTATCTCAGTTTTCAACATTCCCATCAGTGTCAATAGTGTCAGATATTTACCCTAAGTTACAAAATAAATTTCATTGCACAAAATAAAACTTTCTGTTTCATACTCTAAAGACCATTGCTATTGGAGTGGTTAATGATCCTACAACACATTATTTAACTTTGGAGACTCAACAAAAACTAAGATCTTGGGGTTTTGGTTCATTAGGTGACAACTGTTCTTGAAGCTTTTTAAATTCACATCCCTCTCTTGTTTCTTTCATCTTTTCCTTTATTTCTAGGGATAGGAATAGGCTATTTATCATCACAATACTGATCCATCAGTCAATCAGATCATAGCTGGCCCATGACTTAACACCACATATCTGCCTATTCACCATACTGCTGAAGTGCTTCGGGCAATTAAATTTGATCAATCAATTACCACAGTAGAGGACAGCTCCAATCTGCCATAGCACTGAGTTTAGAATTACTTCCTAATTTAACAGCTGACAACTTTGCTTTTAATTTTTAGACAACAGTTCCTATCCCTAGATTCCACAATGGGCAGAAATAGTTATTTGCAATCCATCCTATCTGCTCTTATTAATCCATTGAAAAGTTTGTTGAAATCATAGCTTGGCCTTGCATGTTCTAGAGAACACAACACTGTATAATCTTACCTCATAATTTAACCATTGGTGTCCAGGAATAACTTGAATAGACCAATGCTACTATTTTTACAAGGCCAACATATCAAAAGTGTAGTCTGGTGCACGGAACAGCTTACAGCACTCCAGGTGTGATTTCAGAAAAGCTTTGCTGAATGCTTTTGGAACTCACCTGTAATATTCGCTGTAAAATTGATGGAAGTGCGATAAATCCTGTCATGCTGTTCAGTACTTGTTTTGTCAAGTGCTTCAGAGCTATGAATAGAAGATCAGAGTATAAATTTAACCGACATGAGCCAGGATATTATAAAGAGTGTTGCATATGATTGTGGAATTGAGTGTTAGTTACACCACATCTCTGACATCCAGTTGCTAGAATGAAGGTCTCCTCTCTCGAGGTGCCATGAAAAACTTCAAATGATTGAGGCATTTTGCTCAGAGCAGCAGCAGCTTGTTGGAGAGGAGATTAAATATTTCTTTGTTAATTAATATTTGAGATAGAGTCATCAGTAATACACCATGGAAACAGGACCTTCAGCCCAAGCTGACCATGGTGACCATGGTAAACTAGTTCCAAACTGCCCACATTTGGTCTCTATCTCTTTTAACCCTTCCCATCCATGTAACTATCTAAATACTTTTTTAAATGTTGTTGTACTTGCCTCAACCACTTTCTCTGGCAGCCCATTCTATATATGCACCACTCACTGCATGAAGATGCCGCCTCTCAGGTCCTTCTTCAATCATTCCCCTCTCACCTTAAACCTAAGCCCTCTAGTTTTCAATTCCCCATCCCCGGGGGTAAAGGCTATATGCATTCAACACATCTATGTCCCTCATGATTTTATATACCTCAATAAAGGTCACTCCTCAATCTCTGATGTTCCAAGGAATAAACTCCCATCCAGGCCGACCTCTCCGTATAACTCAGGCCGACTAGTCCTGGCAACATCCTCGCAGATCTTCTTAACACATTTTCCAGTTTAACTATGCACTTCCTCTGTCAGAGTGGCCAAAACCAATACACCAAGTGTGACCTTACCAACGACATACAACTGTAACATAACGTCCCAACTCCTATGTTCATTGCTTTGACCGATGAAGGCCAGCATGCCAAGTGCCATCTTCATCATCCTGTCTACCTTTGACATCACTTTCAACAAACTATGCACTTGTACTGCTTGGTCCTTCTGTTCCAGAACACTCCTCAGGACTTTCCCATTTACCAATCCATGCTGACTATTCCAAATCAGGCCTTGACTACCCAAATGTTGGTTAATCCTGTCCCTGAGTATCCTCACCAATAACTTGCCTAGCACTGATGTCAGGCTCACTGGCCTGTAGTTTCCTGGCGTGTCTTCGCTTTCTTTCTTAAACAATGGGACAACATTTGCCACCCTCCAATCTTCCAGAGCTTCACCAAAGGCTAAAGATGAAGCAAAATTCTCTGCAAGGGCCTCTGCAATTTCTTCCCTAGCCTCCCACAACGTCTGAGGATGGGCTTGATCAGGCCCAGGGGATTTGTCCATGTTAGTGGCGTCTAAACTGCAAACACCTCCTCTCTGGTCATATGTATGCAGTCTAAAACATCGCCACTTGTTTTGCTTATTTCTTTAGTATCCACAGTCCAAAACTTCTCCACTTGTTTCCCTTATTTCCTTAGCATCCATGATTCTCTCCTCAGTAAACAGTGACGAGAAATATTCATTAAAAATCTTCCCCATCTTATGTGGCTGCACACATAGACAACGATGCTGACCCTCACATGGGATTTGTTGCTAAGGCACTTGGGTATATATTGTCAATTTTATTTTTAAAAGACTATAAATTCTGGTACAGATGCATATTAGAGAGGTGATATCTCAAACTGGGATTGAAAATTAAAATTCATTTGAAGATTACACTATAAACTGATCAAAGTGGGACCATTTGGAATAAAGTGCGAGATGTGAACGCATATCATCAACTGCTTGGACACTTGCACTCTGCAGATATAGAGGCCACTTACGATCATAGGTCATCAGGAATCCACAAATGTTATCAGCCCATTCTCACAGAAACCGAGCAAAATTTTAATTTCACCATTTCTGTGGAATCTGATGTTTAACAACAGAAAATAGATACTTTTGATTGTTGTATGGCATGTGGGACATTACAGCATCAGCTAACTGTCTGCATCACACTATTAGATTGCTGAGCTGATTCAAAGTGTGCATGAGGGAACACACGGCCTGATATTGGACAAGTAATTCACAAGGTCGTTTTCTCCTTGAGCTCAGAACATCAATTATCTGCTGCACAACAGAGCTAAGGTCATTAAGAATCCCATCAATATCTGGAATATTAAATGCTTCATTTTTTAATACAGTAGGGGGAATCTAATACTAAGCTGCTGTGTATTACCTTTGTTTTGACCGTAAGAAGCTGTAATCAGAGTGCCGTAATAAACTGTACCCAAGATTAAAATGCTGCTTGTAAGTAAACAAATACTGAATTGTTAAATCCAAAGAAAAATCTTAATTACAAGGTATTAGATGACTCTTTAAATTAATAGCTTGAAGTACAATCTTAAATATCATGACAGGCTGTGCACTGTAGCTGAGTGAAATATCTAATCTCATATCATTTTACATTCACTGGTCAAAAGCCATGGGACAAATCTTAGATGCACAGATTAAATATTGTTCTGGCTGAAAGTATAATTTCCACTAATCTGGTCAGGCCTCACAGGCTTCTTTTAAAATGCCATCATTGTCAGTAAAGTCTTGATGCTTATCTTTCCAAATAGCATTTCAGTCAGACCAAAACCAGAAGGTAAAAAACAGTAAGATTTGAGATTGAGACATACATAAAGCAAATACTGTGGATGCTGGAAATCTGAAACAAACACACAGAATGTTAGCGAAACACAGCAAAACGACTTTTCTTCAGAGCCCTGTAGAAGAAGATTTTGTTGAAGGAGAGTCATCCCGGACTCAAAATGTTAGCTGTCTCTCTTGCTCTCCACTCATGCTGCCAGATCTGCTGAACTTCTCCAGCATTCTTTGCATTTATTACTGGTCCAACTTGTCTGGTACCCTTCAAAATAGAGTTGCAGTTTAACCACACACTGGTTTCCAATTATTATGGTTTATCCCAGGTTTTCCCTTGGCATTAGGTAAATTTGGTGCTCAGACGCCCACAAAAGATCGAGCAGTTATATAATTCTCTTAATTTGCAATCTCAGCTAGTCAGTTTTACATTGCATTCCACTGATTTGTTAGTTTCTATGACACACAATGGAGGGGTGGGCAAAATATGTACACTGAGACAGGCAGTCAGCAAAACCTAGATGAGCAGGCAAGTTAAGGGCCTTCATACAGAAGAAGTCAGATCCACAGCAGACTTGAGTGAGATTTGAGAGATAAAGAATAAGGTGTCTCCAGTTTAACCAGCTGGTCTGTGTAAAGTGAGGTCTTTGATTTTTTGGATACAGTCAGTGTTTTTCTTTATTTACTTTATATGCAACTGTACAGAGCTGATCCGCTTTTGTTACTATATATATGAGATTTTTTATAAATAGAGTATGTTCTTGAAATTAAACAAAAGATGTTTCCAGTCTGTACCTACGTAGGAATGACAGTTAAATAAAGCTAAGGGTCTATTTAGTTAAGGTATGTTTTGGGAGCCCATGCAATGACATCAACATCTGGTAATAAATGGGAAATCCGAGATGCTTCACGTGGTCTGGATCACCATGTTTGAACTCTGGATTTTGGACCTTGAGAGGTGGCTGAGGTGGGGGTGGGCACAATGGTGCATTTGTAAAACTGACAAGCTCGAGGATAGCACATTTCAGGTCCCAGTTACCCAGCAGCTCAAGGACATGTGCGCAGAAAGGGAAGGGGAGACCTTCAGATAGAAGAAGGAGGCAACAATGTGGTGGGGGAATCCCCAGGGTACATCTTACTTGTAAACCATTTTTCAGCTTTGGAAAACAGTCTGAATGACAATTGCTCTGCAGAGGCAAGCCAGAGTCAAGCCATGGTTCTGTGGATGTTCTACCTGTTTCTTTTGGGGAGGTGGGGGGATTATGTTAACACGTTGAGGGACAATAGTGTTAGGGAATTCATTTGTGAAGGGAGTAGAGGGTATGATGGTGGCTGTAGACCTAACTCCAGAACGGTATGTGGCTTTCCAGAAGGTCAAAGATGTCATGAACAGCCGCATGGCATTCTGAAGGGGGATGGTAAACAGAAAGAGATTGTGGTCCAAGTTGGAAACAATGATATAGGAAAGAGGAGGGATTAGGTCATGTGAGCAGACCTGACAGAGTTAAGTAGGAAACTGAGAAGCCAAACTTCAAAGATGGTAATCTCTGGAATACTCCCAATGCTACAAAGTTCTGAATATGGAAATTGAATGATAAAGCAAGTAAATACGTGGTTCAAGAGATGGTGCAGGAGAGAAGGGTCTAGACTCCTCTGGCTTTGGGGCCATTTCTAGGAAGGTGGGACCTGTACAAGTTGGTTACATCTGAACAGGAACAGAATCAATCCCTTCATGTGGAGGTTTGTTACTGCTACTGGCTTAAACTAAATGGGTGAAGAGGCGGGGTGGGCAATGGATCCTTATGAGTTATTCACAGGGAAGAGGGGCCAAGGTGGAGTTATAAGTTAAAACACGAATGAGAGAGTCTGGAAGATAAAGCAAACATATGTTAGTTAAAGAAATTTTCAGCAAGGCTAAATGGAAGCTATTTTAGTACAAGTAGCCTGGGGAATAAGATAGTCGTGTTGCACGCACATGTAGGTACGTGACAGTTTAATATGATAGCTATGATTGGAACTTGGTTGAAGGATAGGCAGGAGTGGTTGTTCAATATTCCTGGATATTAGAAGAAATTAACATAGAAAGAGGAGATAATAGTGGCCTTAGTAGCCTCAAAAGTTGTTAAATCTAAAAGTTCAGATGAGGTGTATTGAAGAGAGGAAAGTTTGGGGCCTGGCATAAGTTTTTAAATCCTCTCATGCCACAGATGAGATGTTCGCATTGTTCCATTATTAGAAAGGGAAAGAAGGGGTATACCAGGAAATTACAGGCCAGTCAAAGTAGCCTCAGCGGGAAACTTATTCGGAAGCATTCTCGGGAACAGGATATATCTGGACTTGGAGCGACATGGATTAAGAAAGAGTAGCTAAGCTAGGTGCAGGATCCTTGGATGATGCAAGTTGGGTACTCATAATGAGAAATAGGGTATGTGTTAAATTTATGTTTCCACTATGGGAGATGTGAAATTAGGGGACACAGGTTACAGAGTAAGAGGACACTCATTTGAAAGTAAGACACGAAAGAATTTCTTTTCACAGAGCAGAAAATGTCTGGAATTCTTCAACTCAGAGCTGTGGAGGCGAGATCACAGATAGCATTTGAACAGGAGATTGAGGCATTTTAAAAATATTGGGAAGTAGAGATCGATGAGGAACTGGTTCAAAAGAAGAACTGAGGCTTGGAGGAGATCTGTCTGTCCCATTTAGCACGGTGATGGTGTCACACAACACAATGCAGGGTGTTCTCAATGTGAAGGCAGGACTTCAACTCCACAAGGATTGTGCGGTGGTCACTGTACTGCAACTGTCATGGACAGAGGCATCTGCGGCCAGTAGATCAGTAAGGGTGAGGTCAATTATGTTTTTCCCTCTTCTCGGTTCCCTCACCATCTGCTGCAGACCCAGTCAAGTAGTTATGTCCGTTAGGAACTAGCCAGCTCTATCAGTAGCGCTGCTGTCAAGCCACTTTTGGTGGGGTAAATTAAAATTGCCCACCCAGAGTACATTTTGCTCCCTCGCCACCCTCATTGCTTCCTTCAAGTGTTGTTTAACATGCAGGAGTACCGATTCCTCAGCTGAGATATGATCGTACCTTACAATCAGCAGGAGATTTCCTTGCCCATGTTTAATCTGAAACCATGAGACTGGGTGGCACAGTGGCTCAGTGGTTAGCATTGCAGCCTCACAGCACCAGGGACCTGGGGTCAATTCCACCCCCAGGTGGCTGTGCGTGGCGTTTGTACATTCTCCCCGTGTCTGTGTGGGGTTCCTCCGGGTGCTCCGGTTTCCTCCTACAGTCCAAAGATGTGCAGGCTCGGCAGATTAGCCATGGGAAATGCAAGATCACATGGATTGTGTAGGAGGGTGGGATGCTCTTCAGAGGGTCAGTGTGAACTCGATGGGCTGAATGGCTTGCCTGCACCCTGCAGGGATTCTATGATTCATGGGGTCAGTGTTGAGGACTCTCAGGGCAACTCCCTCCCAACTGTACACCACAGTGCCATCACCACTGCTGGGTCTGTCCTGCTGGTGGGACAGGACATATTCAGAGATGCTGATGGTGGTGTCTAGGACATGATAACTTATGTTTCTGTGAATATGACAATGCCAGGCTGTTGCCTGATTAGTGTGCAAGACACCTCTCCCAATGTGGACACAAGACCCCAGATGTTAGTAAGAAGGACTTTGCAGGGTCAATGGTTTCCTGATAATCAGGAGATTCTCAATCCATCTGCCATGATAGGGTGTAAACCCATTTTCCCAGCACATTTTCTTAGTTTCTGGATTAAATTCTAGTAATTGTATTACTAGGCCATTGCTTTCCCCCTGGTAATTTAATTGAAATTTGGCATTCCAATGAATCATTAAGATTGACCATCAGCACCTCTTCACCCTACATTGTCATTTAGATGATAGCAATCTAATTTCTTCACTTCTCTTCCTGGTTTACCAGAGAGAAAAAGAAATCACCTTGTCACATGACTAGAGCCTGTGCACGTTAACTATTTGACTTCTGACTTCAGTTGTTGCCTTAACATCCTAAAGATAGAAGCTCCGGGTCTCAGTAGATGGAAGGCTTTCTCATAATAACAGTATTGCAAAGCATAAAATATTTCTCTACTTACATGCCAAGGCATGGTTGGATGATCCGACTTTCAACAGTTTCTTAGTGGACATAACAGCCTCAAGCAATGGAAACCATAATGCCTGAAAGAGAAAAAAATAAACAAAGAACCGTTCTTATTCTTGTGTCCCGGATTTGTCTTTTGTTCTCAGGATGAGGGTGTCATTGCCTAGGGAAGGATGTATTGCCTCTCCCTAAGTGTCCAGAGGGCAGTTAAGAGTCAACCACATTGCTGTGGGTCTGGAGTCACGTGTAGTCCAGACCAGGTAAGGGTGTCAGTCTCCTTCCTAATGGATATTAGTGAACCAGATAAGTTCTTCTAACAATCAGCAATGAATTCATGATCATCATTAGACTGTTAATTCCATTTTTTTTTAATTGGATCCAAGTTCCACAATCTGTCATGGTGAAATTCCAACTTGGATCTCCAGAACATTACCTGGGTCTCTGGATTAACGGTCCAGAGACAATAAAAACAGGCTATCATCTCCTCAGAGATAATGGGAACTGCAGATGCTGGAGATTCCAAGATAATAAGATGTGAGGCTGGATGAACACAGCAGGCCAAGCAGCATCTCAGGAGCACAAGAGCTGACGTTTCGGGCCTAGACCCTTCATCAGAGAGGGGGATGGGGGGAGGGAACTGGAATAAATAGGGAGAAAGGGGGAGGCGGACCGAAGATGGAGAGTAAAGAAGATAGGTGGAGAAAGTGTAGGTGGGGAGGTAGGGAGGGGATAGGTCAGTCCAGGGAAGACGGACAGGTCAAGGAGGTGGGATGAGGTTAGTAGGTAGCTGGGGGTGCGGCTTGGGGTGGGAGGAAGGGATGGGTGAGAGGAAGAACCGGTTAGGGAGGCAGAGACAGGTTGGACTGGTTTTGGGATGCAGTGGGTCGGGGGGAAGAGCTGGGCTGGTTGTGTGGTGCAGTGGGGGGAGGGGATGAACTGGGCTGGTTTAGGGATGCAGTGGGGGAAGGGGAGATTTTGAAACTGGTGAAGTCCACATTGATACCATATGGCTGCAGGGTTCCCAGGCGGAATATGAGTTGCTGTTCCTGCAACCTTCGGGTGGCATCACGGAGGCTTGGGGACCGCTTTGCAGAACACCTCCGCTCAGTTCGCAACAAACAATTGCACCTCCCAGTCGCAAACCATTTCCACTCCCCCTCCCATTCTCTTGATGACATGTCCACCATGGGCCTCCTGCACTGCCACAATGATGCCACCCGAAGGTTGCAGGAACAGCAACTCATATTCCGCCTGGGAACCCTGCAGCCATATGGTATCAATGTGGACTTCACCAGTTTCAAAATCTCCCCTTCCCCCACTGCATCCCTAAACCAGCCCAGTTCATCCCCTCCCCCCACTGCACCACACAACCAGCCCAGCTCTTCCCCCCCGACCCACTGCATCCCAAAACCAGTCCAACCTGTCTCTGCCTCCCTAACCGGTTCTTCCTCTCACCCATCCCTTCCTCCCACCCCAAGCCGCACCCCCAGCTACCTACTAACCTCATCCCACCTCCTTGACCAGTCCGTCTTCCCTGGACTGACCTATCCCCTCCCTACCTCCCCACCTACACTTTCTCCACCTATCTTTACTCTCCATCTTCGGTCCGCCTCCCCCTCTCTCCCTATTTATTCCAGTTCCCTCCCCCCATCCCCCTCTCTGATGAAGGGTCTAGGCCCGAAACGTCAGCTTTTGTGCTCCTGAGATGCTGCTTGGCCTGCTGTGTTCATCCAGCCTCACATCTTACTATCATCTCCTCAGATGTACAAACATCCAACGTATGTGATTGCAGTTGTAAGTACAATCACATGTACAGGAGTAATTTTAAAGATCCTACTAAAAAACAAGTCATTGCACATATAATGGGCTATTTTATTTTGCCCTGCATTGTACATATCGACTTGAGTTCAGACTCAAGAATGGAAGCCATTTGCAACCTGGGGACTGCCTGTACATTATAGCATACAGGTAGGACTTCTGTGATGAATCAGTTTCTAAGTCTCAGGTCCCATTCACAGAATTTTGCCAAGTTGATCTCAGCTGAGTCAACAGTAAAAATATAACAGTTAACCTCAATGCTCTTCTCAACTGCAGAAAAGGAAACCTGCTTTGACCTAAACTCCCAAAACCATCTGGCATTTCCTAGAAGGAAGTTGAAGTGTATTGAAGTCGTCTGTCTGCTCAGTAATGATAACCACAGCATCCTCAGCTCACTGACCAGACTCACAAATAAAGAACGCTCACGTCAATGGGTACGAGAGGCAATCGACATTTTGGGGTGAGTAGCTTAGAATGAATGTCAAATTCCAGGACAGAAAGCAAGAAGGTGAATAACTGAAACAAAATCTGAAGCATGCATAAGGTAACTATCTAATAAAAATCTCTTTCGAAAGACAGTGCAACTATATAAGCAAGATTCATGAAAACCATTATTACAAAAACACATTTGTGTTAGCTTTATCATACATTATCCAATTACTGACTGAGAAAGTAAGTGCTCAAAGTTTGAGACCTTTTCTCTGCTTACGTTTAATATTCCAGTCAGCACATTGCATAGGACTGTATATTTCAGCTCCACTGAATTATCATTTTTCTCCTCATTGAATTTAAAGGAATACGCATACTAGTATGTTCTTTCGATAATTGCACTGTCAATTTCATTTACTATTACAGTGATTAAAGGACAAAGAACACTGAATGCTGTTAGCCACAAAATCACTTCCATTGTGGTCACGGCAACTTATTCAATTCAAAAAATGAATAAAATGGCCATAGTTTCCAGAACTCGCAAATTACTGAAAAAAAGTGCATTTCTGGTTACGAAGCTATTTACACACAAATATATTAATCAACATAAAGCCTGTGGTTAAAGAGATACATTTATGGGGAATGTGTGTGTTCATCAAAATCATTGTATGCCAATGCTGGCACAATAGAATGCATCTCTGCTTTGGTAGCACTTTTAAGCATAGTTATATACTTCTCATTCTGAAACATTTAAGATCAAACTCAGAAGATGGCTCCACTCCACAAAGAATTAGCATGATGCTTTCCTTAAATTATGCACCAGATGTACAACATAAACTGTCCTGCTCTTAAGTTTTGATTTTTCTTCCAGTTATCCTACATGCCACACAATTGGAGTTTACAGTGTGCCATAAAAAAGAAATGACAGCTGAAGCGACTTTGGTCATCGGTCACATAACGGACTGCACTCAAGCAGTGGAAACTGGTCACTTATCCATACATACTGTCTAAATTTTGCTAACCCCAACTTCCACAACTAAATAGAGGAAAATAGCAAAATATAGCTGTTTTACAGATTAATGACATGAACATAAGAGCTGGGAGCAGGAGAAGGCCATCTGGCCCCTCAAGCCTGCCCCGCCATTTAAAAAGATCATGGCTGATCTTTGAGACACAGCTCCACTTACCCATTCACTCACCATAACCCTTAATTCCTTTACCTTTCAAAAATTTATCCAGCCTTGCCTTAAAAACATTCAGTGAGGTAGCTTCAACCACTTCACTAGGCAGGGAATTCCACAGATTCACAACCCTTTGGGTGAAGAAGTGCCTCCTGACCTGGTTCAACATCTGCTTCCCTTTATTTTGAGGCAATGCCCTCCTAGTTTCACCTGCTAGCGGAAACAACCTCCCTGCCTCCACTTTATCTATTCCCTTCATAATCTTATATGTTTCTCTTAGATCTCCCCTCATTTTTCTGAATTCCAACGAATATAATCCCAGCCTACTCAGCCTCTCCTCATAATCCAACCCTCTCAACTCTGGAATCAACTGAGTGAATCTCCTCTGCACCCCCTCCAGAGCTAGTATATCTCTTCTCAAGTAAGGAGACCAAGACTGCACACAGTACTCCAGATGTGGCCTCACCAGGACCCTATACAGCTGCAACATAGCCTCCCTGTTTTTAAACTCCATAACATCAACTAATTCTCCTTGCAGATGTTTCCTGGCTTATTGTGCATTTTCAGCATTGTGTTGTTGGTTCAGATTTTCCTCATCCAGGAAATTTTACGTCCATATTAGAGCTTTACGGATCATCATTCAATAGAAGCTAGAGAATTAAACCAATTATTTGATTAATGAGAACAATATTACACATGCTAGGAATGATGCATTGGTAGAAGTGCAGGAAAAAAAAAACAAACTGCAAAACTAACTTTTAGGAAGCTTTGTATTCTCTTGATAGAAACAGGTATTACTTAGTCATGCATTTATCCTGGCATTCATGTTACTACTGATATTATCGCTGTTGCTTTACAACTGAATAAAACTGTCAAATGTGCTAAGGCATAAACATTAAAACATCAAATTAAATTGAGGTAAGCAAGCTGAATAATTAGGTGAGCAACACCAAAATAACAAAGGGGAGAAGCACTAAAAATGGGATGAGGTTGGTGGACTGGGAATGAATTGCACATCTCAAACCTCAGATCTAAAAGAAATTCTCTAGCTTTCTGTTCCAGAATGCTTACATTCAACTTTACACACAAATTGCAGGTCTGAATCACTGAAAGCTCTCTGTTTCTATCTACCTTGCTCTATCTCTTCAGAAATTCAAATCCAACCTGTCAGATCATTTGATGATCTTGGCCATGCTAGACAACAACCAGTCATAACTACTTCTTATTACTTTGCCTCCCCAACATGCTTCCCCCAGATGCATTGCACAGCACTAGTTGCTGACAGGGAAATAGTTCACAGCTGAAGCTATCATTTTTTCATTTGCTGGGATACAGCTACCAGGCATCTTAAATGGAAGGAGAAAAGCAAAAAAAAGGAAGCTCCGTTGAAGTCTGAAAACTGCATTCAAAGAAGGTACTATACATACACATAGGAAACTTTCATCACTCACCTCCCGCTGCTGTTGGTTGAGACTGTGCGAATTGCGCTGACATAATGCAATTGTCTCTTCTAAAGCAGATTCTGCAGCTTGCGCCATTTCTTCATTTTCCTCTCCTGCAGAGTTTCACATGAAAAAAGGAGAATACAGTGCAACACTCTACTGTGGCTTTGCACATCAGAAAGCTAAGAAAGAGCAACAATGCAGTTTGCCAGACTTATGAGCCATTTTTATAGCACGGCAGTTTGGAAAGGAGGGGTAGGAGCAGAATGTCAGGCCCATGGACTACAAGAGCTTGGGCTGGAAGTGACTGTCAGTGTTTTCCTTAGGACCAAAGAAGCATCCCTCCTGCAGCCACTCAAAGGCAGGCCAAATGAAAGATCACCGTGGGCTATATAATACATACACTGTGTTTACCCATGATTTGGAGACACTGCCACTTCATTTCTGTCAGCTGCGAGGCCTGAAAACTCAATCATATTAATTCAGCAAATCTCTCAAATTAATGTCAAGTCTCCTCAATCGAACTATCATGCATGTACACAGATACCCACTTCACAACTAATTTACAACCACACCAAATGTCAATGAAAAGTTATTGTTTCGTCAAAGTTCATCTATATCGTTGACTTTGGTGAAGGTATCCGTTGAACAATGCACCTCACAGTGGCACTCAGTCTGTGATTTGCAGGCTCTGACACCATGATAGCATAAGCCTCAAAGCCTGAGAACTTTGTTGTGTTGACCATTCTTCCTAGTTTGAGGACTTCACCTCAGCTTGTCTGTGGCTTATTTATTCATTAAGTTTTGAAGGACTCAAAATTGGTTCAAAATTCGAGATTTGTTCATGGGTTTAAGAGGCAAAGTCAGCACAGAGTAAATAAGCCAAACTGAATAGATTAAAAACAAAGTCAAATAACTAGGGTGATAGAATTGAACCAAACTTGCATATATACTGACACGGAAAAATGTTAGGTTTCAACTGGAGTCTTTCCTCTGTTGGTTACTACAAACAAGACAGCATTTGCAAGTCAATGGAATCACCAACATTTACTTCAGCAGTTTGCCTTTACAGAGCCACCTAGAATACAGCTTTTCTAGCCTTACAACCCACATCTCTGCTGCATTTCTAACACTGTCCTTTGCATGAGAAAAAGTCATAGATACAAATTAGTGTCAAACAAAATTGAACATATTCATCTCTGCTATCCTTTCTGCATTCATCATAAACCATGATGCCTAGATTGAAAGATGACATCCATAAAAAGAATTTGAACTTCACTCTCAAAATATTTCCAACCAGTTTTACGAATTAACAACATTTATAGAAATTAACTAGTATGTCAATGATTAATAGCTTAACTAACTCAACCTGAAAATATATGATCAGTGGACTAATACAAAATGCAGTGAGCAGATGTTTCGGTTTTACTCTTAAGTAAAAAATATTTGCATTTTGCAACGCATTCTAATTATTTACACACTGAACATCCAGAATATGAAATCTTTTTTCTTGTTTCCTGATTGTTTACCACTACATCATGAATTATGATAACATGTTTTATTTGTACTATTCACAATTTGGGCCTAGTCATTGTAGTGATTTTTCAACAAATCAATTATCTCAAGATTCAGGAAACAATAGTTTTCATTCTTGTGCTATGCCAATGAATAAATGGCATCGTTCTCCTTTTTTTGGAACCTTGAATCTGTGTCAGTCAAACAAATAGCTGCTGTTTAAAATCTGAATGTGGATTATTGGAAAGGTCTGTGTCGGAGGTACATTTAGTAAACAGTAAATTAATAAAACAATGCAATAAAGCTTTAGCAGAAAAGAGTCCTGAGTAGGAGTTTGTTTATGAAAACATGTTAAAATAAATTAAAAAATTTCAGAGGGCAAGGAAATGGTTTACCTCGCACAATCTACCTCTACTGGTATAAATATTTAAACAAAGGAACTATCAAAGTATTATTTAAACTACATCAAATTTGTGACTGATTCAATGTGCTGTCTAAAGGTCTGCAAAACCATACCTCAGCCTCAGGCTGGGGCAAATCCAATTACAATGACCACTGCAAGGACAAACAATATGCAATCATCAGACTCATATCTGTATAGCTTAGAGCAAATTGGATATTGACAGAGTCTCAGCCAATTACAGTGCTACTACCTGCACAGAACTGATATTAAAACCACAGCTAGAGAGAATAGGTGCTGTTAAGTTGTATAAATGCAGCACGAGATATTTTATGATGCACCATATCCAAGCAAAGTGAACTCTACACTTATGCTCTCATCTGTTGGAAGCTAATCTCCAAAATTGCTGGATTCTATTTTTCTCAACTCACAGCAGTAAACAATAAAGCTTGATGCTGCGCTTTTTCTCTTGAAGGATTTTTCAGCTATCTTTCTAGACAATGGATTTATTTTCAAATGTATAGGCATAGTACCACAATCACAGTTCTGTTCAAGGTTTGTAAATGTTGCATCAAAGAAAAAAGAATGTTCAGTACAGGCTTGGCATCCTAAACATCAGTAAAGTAGAACATGAATGCAGGAACTTGTGTGTACATTTTAGCATTTGTCATTTTTGCATTAAAAACCTTCTCCGTAATCTTCTTTAATCTCATGATCATGCATCAATTTGAATGGACTAAGCACAGCAGATTAATGTGGAGAATCTCTGGTACCAAAGTGTACAGAATCTAATCCGTTGTCCCAATCCTGGAGGTGTGTGTGACAGAAGCCTCAATCATTGATTCGAGAGTCTGGCAGTATGTCACCTGAATTCCCTGGGTTTGTGGATAATAGGCAAAAGACTCCAATTCTTCCATTCCAAGATTGATTGTTACAAATTGAAAAAGCTTCGATCTGGAGGAACGTATAGATGGTCTGATTAGCAAGTTTGCAGATGACACCACGATTGGTGGAGTAGCAGACAGCCAAGGGGACTGTCGGAGAATGCAGGAGAATATAGGTAGATTTGGAGTAGGGCAGAGAAATGGTAGATAGAATTCAATCCAGGAAAATGCAAGGTGATGCATTTTGGAAGATCTAATTCAAGAGTGAACTATATGGTAAATGGAAAAGCCCTGGGGGAAAATTGATGCACAGAGAGATCTGGGTGCTCAGGTCCATTGTACCCTGAAGGTGGTAACGCAGATTGATAGAGTGGTCAAGAAGGCATATGGCATGCTTTCATTCATCGGACGGGATATTGAGTACAAGAGTTGGCAGATCATGTTACAGTTCTATAGGACTTTGGTTCGATGACATTTGGAATACTGCGTACAGTTATGATCGCCACATTACCAAAATGATGTGGGTGCTTTGGAGAGGGTGCAGAGGAGGTACACCAGGATGTTGCCTGGTATGGAGGGCACTAGCTATGAAGAGAGGTGGAGTAGATTAGTATTATTTACATTAAAAAGACAAAGGTTGAGGGGGTCCTGATTGAGGCCTACGAAATCATGAGAGGTATAGACAGAAGCTATGGATAGCAAGAAGCTTTTTCCCAGAGTGGAGGACTAATTACTAGAGGTCGTGATTTCAAGGGGAAAAGCTTAAGGGAGATATGCATGGAAAGTTTTTTACACAGAGGGTGGTGGGTGCCTGGAACGCATTGCCAGCGGAGGTGGTAGAAGTAGGCATGATGGCGTCATCTAAGATGTATCTAGACAGGTACATGAACGCGCAGGGAGCATAGGGTTATAGATCCTTGGAAAATAGGCGACAGGTTCAGATAGACTATCTGGATCGGCGCATGCTTGGAGGGTTGAAAGGCCTGTTCCTGTGCTGTAATTTTCTTTCAGAGATAGTAGGAACTGCAGATGCTGGAGAATCTGAGATAACAAAGTGTACAGCTGGATGAACACAGCAGGCTAAGCAGCATCAGAGGAGCAGAAAGGCTGAAGAAGGGTCACGGCCCTAGATGTCAGCCTTCCTGCTCCTCTGATACAGCTTGACCTGCTGTGTTCATCCAGCTCTACACCTTGCTTTCGGTAATTTTCTTTGTTCTTTGTTTTCTTTGTTTTTACACATGAAGTGTGAATCCTGATCTGATTGTACTTCAACTGGTAGATCATAACAAGTAAAACACTGAATGAGGAATCTAATCTTGCTCTGCGTGATGTAGGCTACGGCAACATGAATAGTGGAAGTCAAAAGGATTATCTTTCCTTTTGTGAAACCCCTTTATATTTCTCATCTACCTTATTCACCTCTGCTGCACTCACATCACTCTGGTCTCATAATTGTAGTTAAAGCTACAATTTGGTCACGGCATTTTCTTTGTCAGGTCCTTTCTCCGATTCACTCTTATGTACACCACAAAATTTCCCTCACAGCCCTTGAGCATTCAGAACAAAAGCGCCCCCTTCATTACACTAGAAACACTTCGGCCTCGATTTTCATCTCCACCCTCAGCACCATTTTTTTTCCTGGTCTGAAGCAGAGCTCATGGCACAGTCACAGCTGTCCCTTCTTTACTCTGGCTACAATCATTGAATGTCAACAGTGTGAAGCTAGCCATTCAGCCCACCAAGTCTGCATCAAACCTCCAAAAAGCATCCCAACCAGTCCCACCCACTCTTTCCGCAGTGACAAGGCCCTAAACTTGACTTGGAACCGTGTGTTAATAATCAGGCCATACTGTTCCACATGTTATCATGAACTGTATAAACATATTAAATTCCATTGAGACCATTAAAATGATAAATTGACCTGACTGACTGCTATTCAGGGCAAAATCAATTCATATCAGATTCTTTGGGAACAGGGAAGTAGTTCTATATATTCCAGCACTTTACTTCAACCAGGAGCATTGATTAGAAGGATTTATGCAACTTAAACTGTACCCTTTCAAAAATCCCACACGCACTCAATAATGAGTAAGACACGGTTTGACACATAAGTTATTAAGGAAAAAATAGATAAACAGGATGATAAAAAATTCCAAAGGTCAAAAGTCTAAACTATTAAGGTAGAAATTAATTTTCCTCCCAGTCCTGTTGATTTTGTAATGATGAAATGCTGTTGTTAGTGTTGTTCGATTTGATGGGTGATTAGTTGAGCTTGCATCTTTTCTTACATGAATGACTGATTTATTTTAAGCTTTCTTAGGTTTTCTGTTGTCTTCCCCATGTGGAGAAAAAAGGATACGTAGAAACAGAAGAGAAGGAGAGAGACAGTAAGAGACAGAGAGAGAGAGAGAGAGAGAGAGAGAGAGAGAGAGAGAGAGAGAGAGAGAGAGAGAGCGAGAGAGAGAGAGATGCTTTCCATCTGTAGGATTTTTCACTCTCGGCTGCCCTACAGCTTTTTAACATCCTGCAACTGAGGCCAGCTGAGCTACTGTCATCTATGACTAGTTTTAATTCTTCTTTGCATATAGTTAATGGGATTCAAAATATTACCTGCTGGCAAGTAGAAGCCCAAATAGTTCATAAACGTCAGAATGGTCAAACACAACAATGATCCCTCAGAGGCTCATTACAAAAGTCTGAATTTCCTTTAAGTTTTAAACATCGATGTGAAAGAGTCATAAAGTCATACAGCATGGAAACAGACCTTTCGGCCCAATCAGTCCATGCCAAACATAACCCCAAACTAAACTAGTTCCACCTGCCTGCTCCTTGCCCATATCCTTCTAAGTGTTTCCTATTCATACATCTATCCAAATGTCTTTTAAATATTGTAATTGTACCTGCATCAACCACTTCATCAGGAAGTTCATTCCAGATGTGAACCACCCTCTGTGTAAAAAATTTGCTTTATGTCTTTTCTAAATCTCTATCCTTTCGCTTTAAAAATGTGCCCCTTAGTCTTGAAATGTTCTTAGAGAAAAGACAACTACCACCAGCTCTACTTACAGCTCTCATTATTTTATAAACTTTCACCAGGTCACTTCTCAACCTCCTACGCTCCAGTGAAAGAAGTCCCAGCCAATCCAGCCATTTCTTGGAACTCGAAAATTCCATACCTGGCAACATCCTGCAAAATCTCTTCCGAACCATCTCCAGCTTGATAATATCATTCCCAAAACTGGGCAACCAGAACAGGACATAGTATTCCCGAGAAGGCCTTACCAATGATCTGTACAACCACAATATAACGTCCCAACTCGTATATTCAGAGGACTGAGCTATGAAAGCAAGCATGCTAAATGTCTTTTTAACCATCGTGTCTATATATATGATCCAGAGATATTTGAATAGCCAAGAGAATATTTGAATGAAAACTAAATAGGTTTGATACCCAATGAATACTTGCAATAGGGCAAGAAATGGGCCTTACAGTTGGACATTAAAAGAGGGTCTAATCAGAAAGACAGGAATGTAATTATCTAAAAGCACAACTTTCATTTTAACCCAAACTCTTTCAAGGAAGTGTGACATGTTTGGTTAACTTTGATTTGGTTATTTATAGTTCCAACAAGTTTAATAAGCTCAGCATTGATGACAAATTGGTAATAAACATCGGAGTTAAAAACAGACTAGCCTTGACTATAAATATTTGGAAATCTTAAAACTGCCAACAAAATACCACCATATTAAAAACAGTTAAATTTTTGCTTACTTGCATCTTCAGTAAACAACGACAGCTTGTGTTTCAAGATCTGGAGAAACAGAAAATGTCTGATTACTTGCAAACATTGATTACAATACTGTGCAGCAGCTGAAAGATAATATTTCATTGAACTCTAAGAAGAAAGTAAAAGCTCCCAGCTTGATTAGACAGGCTCTTGAAAATAGTTTTTTTTTTAAAATGTGTGCACTAAAAGCAAACTCATTTCAAGAGACTAAAGTACTCTTACACACTACCCTGAATCAAAAGGTGGCTTTTGTCACATTGCAAGTGAATTATCCAGGGACGTTTGACAATTATTGCCCTCTGCAAAGCAAGAAGGCACAATCAAAAGTCATTCATTCCTTCCATTTTTCTTTACATCTTGATTTACTAGTTCTTGACTGAATTACCTTACAAATTACGTTTTTACAGCAATTTAAATGTAGAAAAACATCCTAAAGGCACAATGGTAAATCTATCACATAAAAAAAGTCAAACATTTGGTCAAAGGATTGAATTGTAAAAAAAATTTTAAGGAGAGGAGGTGAAAAGATTCTATAGTGTGAGCTGTAAACAGCTGAAGACTTGGCTACCACTGGTTTGGTAATATGAGTGGGTAATATGACAAAAGACAAGGACTCGATGAAGACAGACAGAAGACATTGTTTGTTTAAAAGGTTACATGAATATATAGGCGTGTGAGTGAGTGACCGAGGACGAGTGGATGGATGTTAGGAACAGTTGGATGGGCAAGCAAGTGGGTTTCTGGGGTTAGGTGAGCAGGTGGATAAGTGAATGTCTAGGGGTGGGTGAGGGAATAACCACATAGTTGTCAAAGGAGGAGGAAGGGTGTCAGATTCCTGATGGATTGGAACTAGTTCTGGAGCAGGAGGGACCTGAACAAACTGGGACTGATATTCTCCTAAGGAGATTTACTGCATTTGATAAACAGACAATTGATTGGGTACGTAGCATCTCAGGAGCACAAAAGCTGACGTTTCGGGCCTATACCCTTCATCAGAGAGCTGATGAAGGGTCTAGGCCCGAAACGTCAGCTTTTGTGCTCCTGAGATGCTGCTTGGCCTGCTGTGTTCATCCAGCCTCACATTTTATTATCTTGGAATTCTCCAGCATCTGCAGTTCCCATAATCTCTCAATTGATTGGGTATGGTCAGGATGGATGTGGGAATAGGAAGTCTTGTTTGATGAAAAGTTTTATCAGATATTACAAAATTGATAAAGGGGAGTCTAAAGACACAGCAATAAAACAGAAACTGCTGGTGAAACTCAGCATGTCTGGGAGTATCTGTGATGAGTGAAACATAGTTCACACTTTAGTCTGATATGACTTTTCTTCTTACAGCATACTGAGATCTTCAGTAGGGTGTTGACAAGGCTCCCCACAGGATGCTGATTATTAAAATTGTGGCATATGTGATGGAAGGCAACAAACTGACATTGATCAAGGTTTAGATAACAGGCAGAGAAAAGAAAATTTGCACATTTTGGCACTTGAATAGGGATAACAGTGTTGAGAATGTCTTGAGAAGAGTTTAATTGAATTAAGTAGTTTGAGGGACTAGTTGGTGTGGCAAAGTCCAAAGTAATTTCTGGCTGTAAGTCAATTACCTTCCAACAGGCTGCCTGCTAGCCTGAGATAAGCAGTCAGCTGAGTCATCTCAAAAACATAAAGGAGGACATTAAGCAAAAGTTGGAGAGCTGTTAGCATTTTTCAAAGACAAACAGAAGGTAAGCTCAACGAGGTAGAAGAGTAGATTGACTCAGAGTTGCAATGTTCAGGGAGCTATGAACAGGTGATAAGCCTGAACAACTTACACAAAACAAAACTTGTAAACTCCCAAGACAGGAGGAACAAATGAGAATATGAAAACAACACACAGGTGCAAATTTCAGCTTAGGTAAAAAATATTGCAGGATGGATAAAGGCAAAACAGCTACTGGCAGTTCCACTGACAGTTAAAAAGCAAGTAACATGAGGAAATGTTATGAAGAATGATGAACAGTCACAGCAGAATTTTTATTAACAGGGGTTTTGTGAAAATTGATATTTAGGCATTCAACAAAAAGAGAAACAAGAGTGAGACAAACTTAGTCTAAAGGGATGTGAAATGGGAGTTGCAAGATTGCATCAAGCAGTGAGACCAGTAGTGGTTAAAGCAAAGGGTCTAGGTATTTTGATTTGATCCTGAGGATCTCTTTCTGCCAAAGGCTAGATCACTATAACTCTACCAGACGAGAGCAAAAACTGAGCAGCAGGTGGACGAGTTAAATTAATAGCATGTCTCTCTCTTTACTAAAGAAGCAGATGCTACGGAAGTCATAATGACTGAGAAGTCATGAAAAGGTTTCAAAACTGATAAGGAGGAGATGAAACTGAATAGAGTGTACTTTAAATTGACAAAATATCAGGATCAAACGAGATGCATTCAAGGAAACTGAAAGGCAGTGGGACTGCTATATTGTGGGCATTGTTATTAATATTTCAATCTTCCCTGTACTCAGATGTGGTCTCAAGGTTGCAGACTTGCAAATATCATATGCTTGCTCAAAAAAGGGTGCAAGGATAAGCCCAGAAATTACGGACCAGTCAGTTCAACATCGGTGGTATGAAAACTTCTAGATGGCATCAATAATCACATGGACAAATGTGGATTAATTCAGGCGAGCCAGGCTGGATTTCTTAAGGGAAAAGTAACTAGCTTGAGCAATTCTCTACAGTTCATGATTAATGCTCAAGTTGTTTACATGGACTTCCAAAAGCGTTTTGATACCAAGTCACATAACAGAACAGAACAGAACAGTGATGAAGCGGTTGTAGCAACATAAATACAAAATTAACTGTGATGGGAAACAGACAGTAATGGTTAATGGATAATGTTTGGACTAGAGGCAAGTTGTAATAGAGCTCCCCACAGATGGGCATTGAGGTATTTGCATTTCCTGATATATGTTAATGATCTCGACTTTGGCATGCAGGGGTTAATGTCAAAGTTTGTGGACAATTCAAAACATGAATGAATTGCCAACTATGAAGAGAACACCATAAACTTCAAAATATCACTAAGCAACTTGTAGAGTGGGCAGATTGTTGGCAAGTAATATTCAATGCAGAAAAGCGTGAGGCAATACTTTATGGTACAAAGAATATGAAGAACATTGGTAAGATAATAAAATGTGAGGCTGGATGAACACAGCAGGCCAAGCAGCATCTCAGGAGCACAAAAGCTGACGTTTCGGGCCTAGACCCTTCATCAGAGAGGGGGATGGGGGGAGGGAACTGGAATAAATGGGGAGAGAGGGGGAGGCGGACCGAAGATGGAGAGCAAAGAAGATAGGTGGAGAGGGTGTAGGTGGGGAGGTAGGGAGGGGATAGGTCAGTCCAGGGAAGACGGACAGGTCAAGGAGGTGGGATGAGGTTAGTAGGTAGCTGGGGGTGCGGCTGGGGGTGGGAGGAAGGGATGGGTGAGAGGAAGAACCGGTTAGGGAGGCAGAGACAGGTTGGACTGGTTTTGGGATGCAGTGGGTGGGGGGGAAGAGCTGGGCTGGTTGTGTGGTGCAGTGGGGGGAGGGGATGAACTGGGCTGGTTTAGGGATGCAGTGGGGGAAGGGGAGATTTTGAAACTGGTGAAGTCCACATTGATACCATATGGCTGCAGGGTTCCCAGGCGGAATATGAGTTGCTGTTCCTGCAACCTTCGGGTGGCATCATTGTGGCAGTGCAGGAGGCCCATGATGGACATGTCATCAAGAGAATGGGAGGGGGAGTGGAAATGGTTTGCGACTGGGAGGTGCAGTTGTTTGTTGCGAACTGAGCGGAGGTGTTCTGCAAAGCGGTCCCCAAGCCTCCGCTTGGTTTCCCCAATGTAGAGAAAGCCGCACCGGGTACAGTATACCACATTGGCAGATGTGCAGGTGAACCTCTGCTTAATGTGGAATGTCATCTTGGGGCCTGGGATGGGGGTGAGGGAGGAGGTGTGGGGACAAGTGTAGCATTTCCTGCGGTTGCAGGGGAAGGTGCCGGGTGTGGTGGGGTTGGAGGGCAGTGTGGAGCGAACAAGGGAGTCACGGAGAGAGTGGTCTCTCCGGAAAGCAGACAGGGGTGGGGATGGAAAAATGTCTTGGGTGGTGGGGTCGGATTGTAAATGGCGGAAGTGTCGGAGGATAATGCGTTGTATCCGGAGGTTGGTAGGGTGGTGTGTGAGAACGAGGGGGATCCTCTTGGGGCGGTTGTGGCGGGGGCGGGGTGTGAGGGATGTGTCGCGGGAAATGCGGGAGACGCGGTCAAGGGCGTTCTCAATCACCGTGGGGGGGAAGTTGCGGTCCTTAAAGAACTTGGACATCTGGGATGTGCGGGAGTGGAATGTCTTATCGTGGGAGCAGATGCGGCGGAGGCGGAGGAATTGGGAATAGGGGATGGAGTTTTTGCAGGAGGGTGGGTGGGAGGAGGTGTATCCCTCCTGCAAAAACTCCATCCCCTATTCCCAATTCCTCCGCCTCCGCCGCATCTGCTCCCACGATAAGACATTCCACTCCCGCACATCCCAGATGTCCAAGTTCTTTAAGGACCGCAACTTCCCCCCCACGGTGATTGAGAACGCCCTTGACCGCGTCTCCCGCATTTCCCGCGACACATCCCTCACACCCCGCCCCCGCCACAACCGCCCCAAGAGGATCCCCCTCGTTCTCACACACCACCCTACCAACCTCCGGATACAACGCATTATCCTCCGACACTTCCGCCATTTACAATCCGACCCCACCACCCAAGACATTTTTCCATCCCCACCCCTGTCTGCTTTCCGGAGAGACCACTCTCTCCGTGACTCCCTTGTTCGCTCCACACTGCCCTCCAACCCCACCACACCCGGCACCTTCCCCTGCAACCGCAGGAAATGCTACACTTGTCCCCACACCTCCTCCCTCACCCCCATCCCAGGCCCCAAGATGACATTCCACATTAAGCAGAGGTTCACCTGCACATCTGCCAATGTGGTATACTGCATCCACTGTACCCGGTGCGGCTTTCTCTACATTGGGGAAACCAAGCGGAGGCTTGGGGACCGCTTTGCAGAACACCTCCGCTCAGTTCGCAACAAACAACTGCACCTCCCAGTCGCAAACCATTTCCACTCCCCCTCCCATTCTCTTGATGACATGTCCATCATGGGCCTCCTGCACTGCCACAATGATGCCACCCGAAGGTTGCAGGAACAGCAACTCATATTCCGCCTGGGAACCCTGCAGCCATATGGTATCAATGTGGACTTCACCAGTTTCAAAATCTCCCCTTCCCCCACTGCATCCCTAAACCAGCCCAGTTCATCCCCTCCCCCCACTGCACCACACAACCAGCCCAGCTCTTCCCCCCCACCCACTGCATCCCAAAACCAGTCCAACCTGTCTCTGCCTCCCTAACCGGTTCTTCCTCTCACCCATCCCTTCCTCCCACCCCCAGCCGCACCCCCAGCTACCTACTAACCTCATCCCACCTCCTTGACCTGTCCGTCTTCCCTGGACTGACCTATCCCCTCCCTACCTCCCCACCTACACCCTCTCCACCTATCTTCTTTGCTCTCCATCTTCGGTCCGCCTCCCCCTCTCTCCCCATTTATTCCAGTTCCCTCCCCCCATCCCCCTCTCTGATGAAGGGTCTAGGCCCGAAACGTCAGCTTTTGTGCTCCTGAGATGCTGCTTGGCCTGCTGTGTTCATCCAGCCTCACATTTTATTATCTTGGAATCTCCAGCATCTGCAGTTCCCATTATCTCTAAGAACATTGGTAAAATGAGTTGTTCAGGAGCAGAGAGACATGAGTGTACAAGTGCATAAAAATTGAAGATTGAGGACAGCTGGAGACAGAAGTTAATAAAAATACAGTATTCTAGACTTTATTAATAGAAGCAGAGCATACAATAACAAGGAAGTTACGCTGTCCTTGAATAAGACACAAGCTAGATCTCAGCTGTAGTGCTATGGGCACCATCCTTTAGGAAGGACTTTATGGCATTGCAGAGAGTACAGATGAGATTCCACAATGAGATACTTAGTTATGAAGATAAATTAGAGAAGCTGGGGCTGTATTTTTTGGTGGAGAGAAGGCCAAGTGAAGATTTGAGACATGCTTTCAAAATTATGAGGGGACAGGACAGTGTAGTTTGAGAGAGACTGTTCCCACTCAAATGGATCAAGTAGGAGAGGGAATTGATTGAAGGTAGATAGCAAAACAAGCAAATACAACATGAGAAAATACTTTTTTCACACAACCAGTTGTCAGTGTCTGGGATGCATGAGCTGGAAATGTCGTAGACGTAGGTTCAGCTTAGAAATAATAGGTTTGATACAAGAATGATGTTCACCTGGGAGTCCAGACCCAGGGATAACAGTCTAAGGATGGGGCATAGATCTTTTAGCGGTGAGATGAAGAGAAATTTATTCACCCAGACAGCTGTGAGCCTATGGAATTCGCAACCACAGAAGGCAGTCGAGGGCTGTATGATTTTGAGCAAGAGTTGGATTTAGCATTCGGGCTTAAAGGAATCAAAGAATATCAGTAAGAAACAGGATCCACCACAAACATAATGAATGGTGGAGCAGGCTCATAGGGCTGAATGACCTGATGTTGCTTCAACTTTCACAGGTATTATAATAACAACAAACTCACATAACTATTCAGAGCAAAGCATTTGATTCTTTTTTGATGCATTGTGAGGATGCCATCAGAACAAAAAGAAGCTCAATTCCAAAATTTCTAAAGTGGTATTATTTTCACAAATGAAAACATGCCTGAGTCCCTATTGGAGATAATAGCTTCAGAAAGCCAAGTTCCTTGATGTAAATAGGCAAAGAAATCCAAAATAAAATAAAATCTAACATTTTAAAAGTAACATTCTCTCTCTGGAAGGGCAAGAATAAAATATCTAAACAATGAAAGAGGGTCAAATTAAAATTCAATGTTGATTAGTGGTGCACCATCAACTGACTGAAAAATCGCACAGATCTGTGAAGAATTCTGAGCACGTAACGTTCATACCTCAAGCAGGACAAAAAAAGCAGCGTGTACATCTCCCTTCTTCTCCAGTAAGTAGGCCGAAGCTTCATGAAGTTTATGCTTCTCTGTAACCTAAGTAATAAATGCGTTAAATTAAATCTCCAGCAACAACAACTTAATGGAAAAACCAATCTCAAATGAATCACAGAACGTTGGCCACAATTGCAATTTGCTGTTGGCTTTAGTACTTTTGATTCATGAATTAAGTACTAGGCACCTAGATGCTGAATTATGCTTAATCTGTTCTGTCTCAATACTGCTTGCAGCCCAAACGACAAAAAGGCTTATTTTTAAATGGGAGCAGGGACCATATTCAGACTTCCCAGATGAGCTACATATGTGCGCCGAATAGAATGCCAGCTCAAGGCAAACTGATAACAGTTCTGGATTATGGGACATGATCAGTGGCTGTCGGATGCTGGGTTGACAAGATTCCCAATTAATTTCACCTAGGGCCATTAAAGCTATGACACAGAGGGCAATCTTGCATTCCATCAGGCAATGTTGAATTAAAATCCAGGTACAGGTAATAAACCCAAAATGTTTTAACTTATTGAGTCAAAAGCAAAGTACCATTGGCAATTAGAACAAGGTCCAATAATTGGGTAATAGCTCAGTATAGATACTGAATATCGATACAGGTACAGAAACATAATATTCAACTTCCATGCCCGGGCAACCGGATGCCTACCAATTCTAAAACCTTCACTGATTTTCATAGCATGTATGATTGACAAGATGAAATTCAAATAATCTTAGCGAATGGAAATTTGGTCCACCTAATAAATGCAGTTCAGTACCTAAAAGCATTGCTATGGAATTGAATAGGACCACTTTGTACAAGTGCCACACTGGACAGTAGATACCAAGGTTATTCATTAACAGAAAGGGATGATTAATGCATCACGCAATTCACTTAGTTTCCACCATTGTGCCAAATTCCAACCCGACTATTCACACAACTGTTGTTGACTACAATCAATATTATGTGCAAAAGAATGTGAAATAAAATGGATACTCTGCCTCCCCGTTAGTTTTGTTGCTGTACAAAAGTTGTTTTTTCCCCCCTAAGGAATAAAACAATCCATACTAAAGTAACAGCATTGTCAATAATTAAGCAGAGAGGTAGGATATTTATGACAGTGGTATTCTTAAGAATTTAAGGTCATAAGAAAATTTGACTATGAGCTCTGAATGTATTTGGCAAACACAATATGACATTATCTTACCAAAACATTGGAAGGTGCATCAATATGTACAAAAATAAAGACTGGTGGAAAAATAAACACAAATATACATTTCAACAAAGTGAACATAAAACTGAAGCTAGACCATTTTATGCTGTAACAACATTCATGAGAGCTAGCTGACAAATACATACAGACATTCCAATGTCACTACATGGAGGGGAAGCAAGTTAATTGGTATCCAGATCAAAATCAGATGATTGATCTGTGTCTTGTCATCTATGTTCAAAATTAAATCAATTCACAAAAACTGAAGCACTCCATGAATTCCAACTGTACATTAAAAAAAATTAACTGCATTCACTTCTGGGTAGCACGCTTCAGGAAGGGCATAATGGTGTCAGAGTGTATCTCGAACAAATTCACTGGAATGCTCAAGAGCCAAAAGGATTAATTTACAAAAAGAGGTTTCACAGATCTTGTATTCTTCTGAGAACAGATATTAAAAGGCGATCTGATTGAGACGTATAACGTAATTAAACATATCTACAACACACCCTTAAACTAAGGAAAATCCACAAACTGCTGAATCCATCCATTTTGCCCCACATTTGCGACTCCAAGATGGTCTGTTCAGTCCATCTATTTCCCACATTACATCTTGGCATATCGCACAGGGCAACCTCCCTGAATAATATCTACTAAAACATATCTTTTAGATCAAGGAATGGGAGTCACATGAAGCCACTAACACGATTCCTTGTGACAAACCTTACTTGTCAAATGGGCAGCTTTGACATAACACAAGGTATGGTCCTTGTTAAAAAGAGTCAAGAGCTAAGGCCTCTATCCAGTCAGTCTCAACTTCTTTAGACGCATAAACAATGTTCCACATTCCAAAGTGTGTTCCTGAGATTAAAGGGTTAAATATACCTCTACTCCAAGAATTGCACTCTTCCTTCAAAAATAAATCACTTTACATTCTGCTGTCATTTGTCACTTGTCTGTTCATTCTACCAACTTGCATCCTTTTGAAGTTCTACACTTTTTCCTCACTGTTCTTAATACTTCCAAGTCTTGAATCATCTACAAATTTTGTACTTATACCTGCACACCTGAAAAGCTGAGATCCTCATACTGACTACTGGAGAACTCCACTATAAACATGACTCCAGTCGAAAAGAAAATTCACCATTACTTTTTGTTCTTTGCCATTCAGTCCATTTTGGATCCATCTTGCTACTAAATTTCTAATTCCATTTCTTGTGTGTTCTTGGATGCATCTCTGGTGCAATATCAGTTTTATTTACAAAGAACCTGTCCATCTCCTCCACATCATTAGTTTATATCCCTTCAGTATCTGAGCTGCCTGCTCATTTAATATGACATGGATAGCATCATCCGCCTTGGTAAAGGCACATACGTGTTATTCAATAAATACCTCAGCTATGTCTCCTGTCACCATGCTTAAATCTCTTTTTTTTGTCCCTAATTGACCTTATTTTGTTCTTAAAACCATCCTTCTAATGTTCACACTCTCTCTTTGCTTCTCTTACTTGTTTTTTTCAATTGCCCTCTGAACATTTGATGTGCAGTCCTGGCTGTCAACTTTTGGTTCCAAATGACTGGCCGAGTTCTGCTCTTACCTACTGAAGTTGCCTTCCTACTAATTAATTATTCATGCTCTGAATTATTCTTTGGCCTTTTCCACAGCATGCCTAAACCATATGACACAATGCAGATTACCTCATAAATATTCCAGTACTGACATTTGATCCACTTGACCTATGTCATTTGCAAGAACCAGGGCTACCAGTAACTCCTGTCCCATTGCAACTGGAAACCTACTGCAATTGAAAAATTCTCCCAAACAAATTCTCAGAAGTTTTGCTCCTCTCTGCCCATTACACTATTATTATCCCAGTGTACATTCTCAAATAGAAAGTGCCTATTAGCATATATACGGTAGCATTTTCACCTTTTGAGGCAAATGTTTGATGTGTTAAACCCCAGAGGCTCAAGCACAAAATATTTTAGGCTGACACTGCTCTGCAGCACTGAGAGTGTATAGCAACACTGGAGGTGATTCCTTTGGGATGAGATATTAAACTGTTGTCCTGTTTGTTCTCTCAGCTGGATAGCAGAGGTCCCATAGTGCCTTAGTCAATACTTACTCCTCAAACAACATGACTCAAAAGATAATGTGGACATTTGTCATCTTATTATTGATGAGAGCTTGCTATGTGCAAATTGACTGCCATATTTCCTATATTACAATAGCCACTACACTTCATAAGTAATTTATCATCACCAAGTGCTTTGGGACATTTAGAGGCCAGGAAAGATGTTGTACAAATGCAAGCTTTTATTTCTTGAAATTTGTTTCTGTAAATGACAAGTTTAACAAGCCCCTGGGACCATCTCTCCCATACATTTGTATGTCTCAGTTATATTGGCTTTGCCACTTCTAAATGGATTGGACATTGCTGTCTGCAAGAAATTCTCTCCAATCTGGGGTTAGAAGCTGACACAGACTGCAGTGATTGTTATCTCGGGAGCATGTGCTGCAGATACCATGAGAGGAATGGATTGTGACATGCAGTGAAAAATAAAAGAATTCAACAGAATAAATTCAATAGGAGAAAATACAGGAAGCTCTTCTGGAAAAGGAAGCAAAAAACTAACAAAATGCAAAGGTGCAAAATGTACTGGTGATATGAATAATCCTGTTGAGTGTCATGATCAATGTTGGCATTGAATGTACCCTACATGGAAGTTTAATGAATAAAAAATGTGAATCAGCAATGTTGGAGCACGCTTCAATTGCTGAGCATCAACGGCTTAGAAGTGGGCTTTATGGTCAACTGGAGTCTTAAAAATCATCCAAGGGATATCATGTTCAATTTTAATTCTGTACACAAGAAGTGCATTTATATGCTTACTCACACTAAAATCTTTGTATTATCACAGAACCGTTGCATTCATTGTATTCGTAGGTCAGAGTCTGGTGCATGCCAGGAACACAAATCGGCTGAATGATTAGATCGGAGTATTCTGTAAATGCCAGTGGAATTCAGGGATGTGTAAAACATTTCCACCCCGAGTGATTCTACATAAATATAGTGCAGGCTTGCTCATCCACTGACCATTAGTCATTTGAATCAAGGATGTCAGAATAGAGAACAACACAAACACAGGAATAACGAGTAAGCAAATTTGCATGAAGTTCAAATTTTTAGCAGGTTAAAATTTAACCCTGACATTCCTCTGCACTCTGGCGGTGTTAAGACTAAGTAGAAATTGCATTTTAATTCCAGGAGGGAAAATATCTCAGCGGGGTTGGGTGTTAATTAACGAGGCACAATATTGTTGATATTCATTAACTTATCATTTTGTTAGTAAGGTCTGTTCAGGAGCCACCCAGTGGCCAGCTTCTGCAAATGTGGAAAAATTTGTTAAAACGATTTCATGCTTTCATCTCCAATTTGCAAGTTAAAACATTGTGTGATTAATTTAAATTAAAAATTCTCAATTGGCAGTCACCCTCAGATGTTACTGGTACTCTATTCAAGTTGGTGCCCTGCCCAGATCCTGACTTCTGCATTTTCTACTCACATCAGGGCGACACGGTGGCTCAGTGGTTAGCACTGTAGCCTCACAGTGCCAGGGACCCGGGCTCGATTCCCACCTGGGGCGACTGTCTGTGTGGAGTTTACACATTGTCCCCGTGTCTGTGTGGGTTTCCTCCGGGTGCTCCGGTTTCCTCCCTTGGGGTGAGTGGGTTATAGGGGGATAGGTTTGGGTGGGATGCTTCAAGGGCGGTGTGGACTTGTTGGGCCGAAGGGCCTGTTTTCACACTGTAGGAAATCTAAAAAAAACAATTGCCATACGCACCTCTTCACTGTTCTATTACATATTCAACCCTTTTTCCCTCATTCCATTGTTACTACGCTCATTTTCAACAAGATATTCATTATCCTGAGAACAGACGGTGAGAGGGCACATCTTCCTTTAGCAATAAGTCATTTCCCTCTTCAACCCTCACTTTTCATTTCTCTCACAAGAAACTTGCTTAGGTTTCAAGATTCAACTTATCTTATAATGGGTAAGGGCAGGTAACCCATTTGATTGATAAACTGAGCAAACTAGATCATCTGCCTGATTAGTAATCTGTCAGTATAGATCAGCTATTTGGTTAGTAATCTGGCAGAGTCGATCACCCTTCCATTTTCTTAGCATTATTTTCATGATAGCATTAACGAGGTTTCACTGAACTAAACTGTAGGAAATCTAATTTAGAGGTTGCAATTTCACAAATTTATGTAAAAGCCATTCTGCTCAATTTTGCAAGAATATTAGCTATGTTAGCTTTTACTACCTGCTGTGCTAGCAAGACATCATCATTTTTTAACAGGTTCAAATTTCTACAGGATCATTCCTGAGATAGGGCCTCTTGGTATAACAACAACAATGCTTTTTATTATTAGCAAGCCCAAGTAACAATATTGCTGCCTTCCAGATAATGTAGATTATAGACAACTCATAAGGAAAAATGCCCCAAGGGACAACTGAATTCATGGTTTAGAAAGAAACATTATGACTCTTCTTAACTGGACTGTTTGTTTAAAAAAATAGTGAACTGGCCTGGCTAAGGAATTCGCCATACAACAATCAGCAATGTCTTTTGTTCCAGGCACTTTAATAGTAATTCTACGATATACACACTGTTAAGTAGTACCTGAATGGCTTCTTCGAGTCTGCAATATTCTGACACCTTGAGGAAATCCATCACCCGATGTGGATCATACTGACAAAGCAGGTCAAGGTACTGTTCGTGAATGTCAGGATTCAGTTGCTGAAGCTCTCGATTCACTTGCACACCATCTCTGAAAATCAAATACATGGAGTAAGTGTTCAATGATAAGAATGCATGTACAGCACAAAGACATGCCATTCACTGTGAATGTGGGAGCTTTGATGACAGCCTGATAAACATGCCATAAAGTAAAATAAAAACATGTTCTATGCAGAAGAACACATCTATGAGTGGCGTCAAAACTTCCTTGATTCTTTCCCAAATGTACAGAAGCAGAAAACAATAGAACATGATTTTTTTTTCGGTATACTAGCATCTAATGTTTTAATCAACCACAAATTTTTCCTGAAGTAAACGGAGAAAACATTTTTATTTCAATACAAACAAAGCATATAAATTAATGTTATGGTTGGTTGTGATGTAGAAAATAGATTGTATTGATGCACCCATTAGTTGATGACTTTCATATCCCATAACATAAAGGTGGAGTGAAACTGCACACTGGGGACCTGTCTGAGTACACCAGTCCACAGATATGACTTAATTATGATTAGGAATGCCAGATGTTACTTTCCACAACTCATGATCCAAATTTGATCACATTGAATTTTCATAATTATTATTCAAGTGGCAATTTTCATATCATAAATAAAAAAAAACTTGGTCTGTGCCTTCTAATGCTTGCCAACCTCAATTTTCGATTATTTCAATTCGGTGAAGTCCTTAAGATAACTACTCCACAAGTGACGCAATAGCTGCCCAATTCATTCCAATCACTTAAGTAAAGTTCAAGGAAATTTGTTACTATTGAATTTTCAGTGTTGACAATTGACTAAATGACTGGGAAGAAGACTGAAAGCTGCTGTCAAGAGCCTGTTGTATTAATCATACACAGTTGGTTGATGGGCAGCTATAATAATAAACACACAATTATGTTAATGACCTGGAGCTGAGATGACTGACTTTTAGCAATGATAAAAGCATTTTCCGATGTTTCAGCTATAATTCCAGCCACCAAAAAAGGTTGCCACCTATACCATGATTGCAGTTTTTCTAGGGTTCCTTGCATTTCTTGCAGTCATTTGCAATTTCTGTCAAGTTTTAGGGCATTGTATTTCGACAAGACTTCACACATTTTTAAACTCGTATTTATAAAACAGAATAACAAGCTTAATTATAGGCAACTGAGGGCACAACTGCACTTTCTGTCTATCAAGAAGGTTAATTGCAGAAAAAAGCTGTCGCCCAAAAGAAGTGTTTTTAAAGGACTGTTGTGTTAAGTATTTTCTACAAATCAAAGTTTCTATCTAATAGAAAACAAAATACATCAAAAGGTATTAGTTACTAACCAGTCACATTTTGCAGCCTTTTTTTAAATATTCAATTATTGGGCATAGGCATCTTGGGCAGGCCAGCATTTATTGTGTCCCTAACTAACTTGGAGAATTTGGTGGTGAGCTTCCTTCTTGAACCACTGCAGTCTGCGCAATGGGTTAACTCACAAAGGCCTTCGGGGGTATGCTAGGATTTTGGCTCAGCAGAGGTGAAGGTATGGTGGTACATTTCTAAGTTAGGCTGGTGAGTGGCTTGGAGGGGAATTTGCAGGTGGTCGTGTTCCCTGGTAGCTGCTCCCCTTGTCCACTTAGTGGGTTTGGAAGGTGCTGTCGAAGATTTTTAATGAATTTCTGCAGTGCAGCTTGTGGATAGTACACACTATCACTGATGAAGCAGCTGGAGATGTTCAGGCAGAGGACACTATCCTGAGGAACTGCTGCACAGATGTTCTGGAGCTGAGACGACTGACAGCCAGCAACAAGAACCATTTTCCTATGTTTCAGGTATAACTCCAACCACCAAAGAGTTTGCCCCCAATAGCCAGTGATTTTAGTTTTTCTACGGCTCCTTGTTGCCACACTTGGTCGAGATCAAGGGTGCATTCAAGGGCTGTCACTCTCACCTCATTTCTGGAATTCAGCTCTTGTGTCCATGTCTGAACCAGAGTTGTGCTGAGGCCAGGAACTGAGGGGCCCTGGGAGGCCTCCAACTGGACATCAGTGGTCAGGTAATTGCTGAGCGGGTGCTGCTCGATAGCACTGGCGATGACATTTTCCATCACTTTACTGGTGACTGATAGTTAACCGATGGGATGGTAAATAGCCACGTTTGATTTCTCCTCCTTTTGTGTACAGGACACATCGGGGCAAATTTCAGGCAGCTGCCAGTGCTGTATGTGATCTGGAACAGCTTGGCTAGGGGATTGGCAAGTTCTGCAGCACAAGTCTTCAATACTATTGCCAGAATGTTGTTAGGGATGTTTTCAGGATCAAACATCTCCAACTATTTCTTGATATCACGTTAAATGAATCGAAGTGGCTGAAGACTGGTATCTGTAATGTTGGGGGCCACTGGAGGAGGCCGATATGGATCTTCTACTCGGCACTTCTGGCTGAGTTTTCTAGCCTAAATTTCCAATCCTAGCCTTTTTTTCATTGACATAAACTAAATAGTACAGCAGGCTGGAACAAAAATCACTGCAGCTACTACCAGCTATCATTTACCTAGAACTGCAGGGAATAATCAATAACGTATTAGTTCATCTTCTATGCATATTTTAACCTTTTAAGGAATTACGAGTTTTCATTAATTCTTCTTGTTTAACTTCAAATCTCAACTCAAAAAGACAAATTAGTTGGGCAAATAGGCTGTCTATGAATTCCCACACACAAGTCGCACAGCCTGCCGCCAAAACATGTACTATAAGCAGCATCAAGCATTACCTTTAATAAACATCTGTCCACGCTATAAAGTATCAGGAACCAATACAATTAATTCAACAGCTGTCGTGTTTCGCATTCTGATAGATTCTTGGGCACTACCAACAATCCCATGTTTGCCCCTTTCAATGAAAACAAACTCTCTTGCATAGTATTAGACCGTGTGATATAATGTAACTCAGTTACGTGGTTTTTATTCTCAACAGAATCCTACTCCAGCTTACTTCCATCTCATCATTATATCCGTCCATTCCATTCTTAAGTTTATCCAGCTTCCCCTTAAATGCATGAATGGAATTCACCTCCTCTACTCCATGTGTACCGAGTTCCACATTCTAAATTACTCTGTGTAAATGAGTTTCTATAGAACATAGGACATGGAACAGTACAGCACAGAACAGGCCCTTCAGCCCACAATGTTGTGCCGACCATTGATCCTCATGTATGCACCCTCAAATTTCTGTGACCATATGCATGTCCAGCAGTCTCTTAAATGACCCCAATGACCTTGCTTCCACAACTGCTGCTGGCAACGCATTCCATGCTCTCACAACTCTCTGTGTAAAGAACCCGCCTCTGACATCCCCTCTATACTTTCCTCCAACCAGCTTAAAACTATGACCCCTCGTGCTAGCCATTTCTGCCCTGGGAAATAGTCTCTGGCTATCAACTCTATCTATGCCTCTCATTATCTTGTATACCTCAATTAGGTCCCCTCTCCTCCTCCTTTTCTCCAATGAAAAAAGTCCAAGCTCAGTCAACCTCTCTTCATAAGATAAGCCCTCCAGTCCAGGCAGCATCCTGGTAAACCTCCTCTGAACCCTCTCCAAAGAATCCACATCTTTCCTATAATAGGGCGACCAGAACTGGACGCAGTATTCCAAGTGCGGTCTAACCAAAGTTTTATAGAGCTGCAACAAGATCTCACGACTCTTAAACTCAATCCCCCTGCTAATGAAAGCCAAAACACCATATGCTTTCTTAACAACCCTGTCCACTTGGGTGGCCATTTTAAGGGATCTATGTATCTGCACACCAAGATCCCTCTGTTCCTCCACACTGCCAAGAATCCTATCCTTAATCCTGTACTCAGCTTTCAAATTCGACCTTCCAAAATGCATCACCTCGCATTTATCCAGGTTGAACTCCATCTGCCACCTCTCAGCCCATCTCTGCATCCTATCAATGTCCCGCTGCAGCCTACAACAGCCCTCTATACTGTCAACGACACCTCCGACCTTTGTGTCGTCTGCAAACTTGCTGACCCATCCTTCAATCCCCTCATCCAAGTCATTAATAAAAATTACAAACAGTAGAGGCCCAAGGACAGAGCCCTGTGGAACACCACTCACCACTGACTTCCAGGCAGAATATTTTCCTTCTACTACCACTTGCTGCCTTCTGTTGGCCAGCCATTTCTGTATCCAGACAGCTAAGTTCCCTTGTACCCCATTCCTCCTGACCTTCTGAATGAGCCTACCATGGCGAACCTTATCAAATGCCTTACTGAAGTCCATATACACCACATCCACAGCTCGACCCTCATCAACTTTTCTATCACATCCTCAAAAAACTCGATAAGGTTTGTCAGGCATGACCTGCCCCTCACAAAGCCGTGTTGACTGCATTTGATCAAGCCATGCTCTTCCAGATGGTCATAAATCCTATCCCTCAGAATCCTTTCTAACGCCTTGCAGATGACAGACGTGAGACTTATTGGTCTGTAATTGCCGGGGATTTCCCTATTTCCTTTCTTGAAGAGAGGAATTATATTTGCCTCTCTCCAGTCCTCAGATACAACTCCAGTGGAGAGCGAGGATGCAAAGATCTTCGCAAGTGGCGAAGCAATTGCATTTCTCGCTTCCCAAAGCAGCCGAGGACAAATCTGGTCCGGGCCTGACGACTTGTCAATCTTAATGTTTGACAAAGTTTTCAGCACATCAGCTTCCTCTATCTCTATCCATTCCAGCATGCACACCTGCTCTTCAAAGGTTTCATTCACTACAAAGTTCGTTTCTTTCATAAAGACAGAAGCAAAAAACTCATTTAGGGCTTTCCCTACCTCCTCAGACTCCACACACAAGTTCCCTATGCTATCCCTGGTCGGCCCTACTCTTTCTTTGACCATTCTCTTATTCCTCACGTAAGTGTAAAATGCCTTTGTGTTTTCCCTAATTCGTTCTGCCAAGCCTTTCTCGTGCCCCCTCCTGGCTCTCCTCAGACCATTTTTGAGATCCTTCCTTGCCTGTGTGTAATCCTCTCTAGCTGAACTTGACCCTAGCTTCCTCCACCTTATGTAAGCTACCTTCTTCCTTTTCACAAGACGCTCCACCGCTCTCGTCATCCAAGGTTCCTTTACCTTACCCCTTGCCTGTCTCAGAGAGACATACTTACTCATCACTCGCAACAACTGTTCCTTAAACAGTCTCCACATGTCTATAGTGCCTTTACCATGGAACAATTGCTCCCAATCCATGCTTCCTAACTCATGTCTAATCGCGTCATAGTTTCCTCTTCCCCAATTAAATATCCTCCCATTTTGCCTAATCCTCTCCTTCTCTATAGCTATGTAGAATGTGAGGCAGTTATGGTCACTATCACCAAAATGCTCTCCCACCACAAGATCTGGTACCTGCCCCGGCTCGTTTCCGAGCACCAAGTCTAGAATGGCCTCTCCCCTCGTCGGCCTGTCAACGTACTGCGTTAGGAAACCCCTCCTGAACACACCTTACAAAAACAGCTCCATTCAAATCTTCTGCTCGAAGGAGGTTCCAATCAATATTAGGAAAGTTAAAGTCACCCATTACAACAACCCTACTGCGTCCACACTTTTCCAAAATCTGTCAACCTATGCTTTCTTCAATCTCCCTGCTGCTATTGGGGGGCCTGTAGTAAACCCCTAACAAGGTGACTACTCCCTTGCTGTTCCTAATTTCCACCCATACTGACTCAGTAGGCAGAGCTTCCTCGACAATGGAAGCTTCTGTAGCTGTGATACCCTCTCTGATTAGTAGTGCTACACCCCCTCCACATTTTCCCCCCTCCCTATTCTTTTACATAGTTCCCACAAATGCCTTATTTTTGTCAGTAGCTTTATTCAGTTTATCTTCCCTAGCTCCATTCTCACTACCTCAAAATTAACTTGATTCCAACTAATTACATCATTCTCTGATAGCATTTGCAACTACCAGTCATTATCTTAAACCATATTTTGTTGCGATTGCTATTGTCTCGACAGCCCCTCAACTTGATTTATTTACTTGATTCATTTTCCATCAACAGATCCAGCAATCAAGACTATATTAAAAGGTAATGAACTACAAAAGCGGCAGCAACAATGCCATAAAGCACAGCATTATGAAAATAACATAATGCAAATAAATTTTCAAAGGAAAAATGACAGTGCCAAAATAAATAAATGTTGTATTATTGAAGTGTCATGTATGATCTCTGTGGGTTTTGATATTTCTTTGCAGCAAGGAATTAATGGATAAATTAGATAAATGTTTGCAATGTTCTGGTCTAATAATTCCAGACATTGTTTGAAACTGTCTGGAGAGCTGCCTTAATTATCAATCTCTGTATCTAGAACTTGTCTTATACAAGTTAATATGCGGAGCCTCATGCTATTTTAGTATCTTCAGAATTATCAGGGCATGATCTTTGGTGGTTCAAGTACAGTTTTGATTAAAAATGCCATGAAAGCAAATTTAAAATGTCACAAATGATTCTGTTTGCTAGATCATCCCAGGAGCTAGTGAAACACAGCATGGTGTAGTCGAGGGAGGTATTCATTTAGCCACCATCTGCAAGAAGCAACAGCTTTTAAACACATAAAGGAACTAAATCTGTGCCAGTTCTGGCTCAGAAATGTCACTTTGATCAATGTAACACATGATGGTCTTGAAGTGGAAACCAGGAAGTAATTTTTAAAGTTATAGCAGCACAATGAGAAGCCCATTCCACCCACAATTGGGGAAAAAAAACAAGTTTAGAAGGATGATCCAATGAAAAACCACGAATTGTGCTTATTATCCCAACTCTGTCCAAGTAATTTCTGTGAAGAAGCCCACAGCACATCTAGAGAATAGTCTAGTGTATTCTTATCCAATATAAAAATAGGAATAAGTAATTCCTCAAATATAATGTCAAATTCAAGTTCTTGCTGAACCAAACACGTGGTGTTTCGTAGTTCTCAACAAAACTGAAATCCCTTGAAGTTCAATGGATCACTGCGAATGCACAGTACATGCAGCTTATCAGTTCCCCGTGTTTATTGTTCCTGCTCAAATTCCATGGTATTCTCAATCTTTTGCTGCATACTCTTCCCTCTCTTGCAAAAGCATTGAATTAAAAAATGCATGTAGGGCAAATTCTTACAGGGATCAGAGAACTGTGGGCGAGGTTGAAATGTGCGATAGAGTCAGGGAACCAAGTGCAAGGAGGTCCGTCACAATGTGGAGGTCATCTTGCTCCATTTTTTATGCTTTATACAAGCAGTGTGGCAAGATTCTTGCTGGTAAGGAGGTAGATACCGATTGATACTTATTATTGCATGTTAACCCACCTTGTTAATGCCACAATATTCAGACTCCCATCTTACCAAACTCACCAAACAAGCTAGATGGTCAGGAAAATGTAACAAGGAAACCACAGCATTGTACCTGCTAGAGTCAGCTCATAGTTTGCTCTAAACAACCTCCACGTTGCAGAATGGAAAAACTCCATGAGCACTAGCTGCTCACGTCCTTAATCAACTGGCATTGGCTTCCAGCATCCACCAACTCTTATGACCATCCAGGGATTTCCCATTCACAAGGTATGGACATGCACTGTGAGCTGTCCAACAACTAGAATTAAAAGTCTGTAATAGGGAAACTTTGCATGTAGAGACGAGGATCCAGCTCACAGATTGGACCAGGCCGCTTTTCGAGGACGGACGGTTGCTCTTCAGAAGATGTTCTGAAATTTGAGGAGGTGCAGAAAGGATTTACAAGAGTGTTGCTGGGACTGAAGGGCTTAAGCTATGGGAAGAGGCTGAAGAACACACAGAACATAGAACAGTACAGCACAGAACAGGCCCTTCGGCCCATGATGCTGTACTGACCTATTATCCGACTAAGATCAATCTACCTTGAATACCCTACATTTTACTATCGTTCATGTGCCTATCCAAGAGTCGCTTAGAAGTTTCTAAAGTATCTGACTCGACTAGAACTGCCAGCAGTGCATTCCACATGCCCACCACACTCTGTGTAAAGAACCTACCTGACATCTCCCCACACCTTCCTCCAAACACCTTAAAATTATGCCGCCTCATAATAGTAATTTCCGCCCTGGGAAAAAGTCTCTGACTATCCACTCTACCTTTGCCTCTCGTCATCTTATACTCTTCTATCAAGTCACCTCTCATCCTTCTTTGTTCCAATGAAAAAAGCCCTAGTTCCTTCAATCTTTCTTCATAAGACCTGCCCACCAGTCCAGGAAGCATCCTGGTAAATTTCCTCTGCACCATCTCTCAAGCTTGGATGGGTATATGAATAGGAAGGGCTTAGAGGGATATGAGCCAAATGCTGTCTGTATGACTCTATTTCTAGGATCTGTTCATCAAAGTTGATCAGAGGTCTGAAACAAATGCTATTCTCAGAGTCCTGAAGTCACATTTCAAGAGGATGTATTGGGGCTGCGGGGGTCAATAATAGAAGCGGTGAAGAAGTCAATGCCAAGTTACACAAATCCTTTGAATGAATTGAAATAAAATGCCTCAACCAGGGCTGTAGTGGAGCAGACAATAGGGCTGCTGATGATATGGTTCCAATGCTTGAATCAGTCTTTTGCAGGGAGGATGAAGGGTTCCGGGATCATGTAGACAAAGTGTTCCACATCTTCCTGGCATGCTGTGATCTGCACAATTGGAGCAGTCATTGAGGCAATGTCCTGGATGCAGACCTTTGCTCCAAATGTCTTGCTATCATTCGAACAAATAACTAATAAGCTCAGACTTAAATGTTCTTGCGGACTCAGCACCCACAGCTTGAGGCTGAAATCTGTCCCAGCAGGGACATCATTTCAGAAAACTGGAGAACATGTGACCACAGAAACCTGGATCTCACACAACTCCTACATGCCTACATTCCCAAAAGTGGCAATCTCAGAAAGGATCTCAAGCGCACATGTTCGTCCAAGGGGTGTTTAACAGAATACCAAAACCCTAAGGAAAATCCTTTTCTAAAGATTAACACTTGGTCTCAATATCTAATGTATTGGCTGGATAAATTTGCCAAGCTATTACTCAACATAAACGCAGAAACTACTACTTTGAGAAGCATAACTTGAAGAAAAGAAAGGTTCAAGGAATGAAGAAAATCCTAACAAAATGGTTAATCAAGATCAGAAGAAACAGGTCCACACTTCCATTTAATAAGATCATGGCTGCTTTGATTGTGGTCTTCATTTCACTTTATTACCGGAAAACAACGTCACACCACACTGTGCCCCCAATTACTACCACCTCCATCACACTCAGCTCCCTTATTGATCAAAAATCTTTCTAATCCAGCCCTAGCACTCTCAACAACCCAGAATCCGTAGCTTCCTGAGATAGAGAATGCCATACACAAATGGTCTTTGGAAGAAATTCTTCCCCATTTTAATCTGAAATGGGAGAATCCTTATTTTTAAACCGTGCCCTTTATCAACTACCATCATGGATTTTAATATTAGCAAAGCAAATTTTTAAAGACAATTGAATAAAACTGGAAAATCCTGGGGACATTCTTTACGTGGTCTGGACCACGTAAAAGGTTCTGTTGGTTTGATCTCAGGGTCATTCCCTAGCTACATCCATACTTCAGTTCTTTTCCCTCTGATATTGGCAGTAATCCTGACTGCTACCCGTACAGGCTAGCAAAGGTCCTGGGTTTGCAAAGTGCAGTGCTGCTTTTGAAAGCTTTAATAAAGCATATTCTAGGCATTATAACCTCAGGTGACATTCTGCAAAATAATATTTTGAGTTTTTCATTTTATCCTCCAAAGGTCAACAACACTACTCCTCTGACAGCAGCGTATACATTTTCATAGATTTGATACCAGCCAGATAAGCCAATATTCCAGCTCAATCATCTTCCACCAACCACTGTTGTTAGTATTAAAATGTGAACTGTGTGGTGGGAAATGTTCTTTGAAACAGAACCATTTGCATTTATTTCTATTTCCTGCAGGCTACCTGACTTCTTGAATTCTGCAATTATAAAGTTGGCTTTAATGAACTGCTTCCCTTGTCTTACATTCAGAAAACCCATTTCACGCTCCAGATAGAAAGATAGCCAAATCCTTTTATCTTAACTGAACCTTCATGCAAGCAAAAGCAGCTGACGGAGGTCACAGACAATAATCCCTTCGAGGGATTCAATCAGTCCAAGGGTACACAATTACAGGACAACTACCACGTGCATCAGTACAGATATTCAGACACTTCAGTGGGGCCAGGAAGAAACAGTTGGGTTTTCAACTGCTGACTCACACTTCACAATGCACTCAAGTCGATGGCTCGCTGTGGACAGCAGTTGACCGCCCACAAAATGTCATCCAAGCTCTGGCAGCTGGATGCAGATGCCGTTTCCCAGCGGTTACTGATTAAGATGTTAATATTAAACTACAGCTGAGAATGTACAATTTACTGTGTGGTCTTTCAATCGCACTGATCACAATTTCTGGGAGATTGAAGGAGTGAATTACAGCATGAGACAGTTTGAATCAGAGTGCTTCCAGCACAGAGAGAGTCCATTCAGCCAATTCAGTCCATGCTGTGTCTCCGCAACAGCAATTCACTCAGTCACCATGCTGCCCTGCAACTATTTCATATTTAACTAACCATCCAATACCTTTTTGACAGCAAAGTTTAAATCTAACTCCATCCCCAAAAATGCATTCCAGATCATAAACACTCTACTTGAAAACGTTTTCCCTTATTTTCCTGCTGCCTCTTTAGCTAATGACCTTAAATGTCTGCCTCCTTGTACTTGATTCTGCCATCAATAGAAACAATCCAGACCACTTATGATTTTGAATACTTCTACCAAATCTCATCACGGATGTTTCTAGTCATAGCTGTTCTGATCCATCTATATAGTCAAATGATCACAAAGATTATGGCATGCCTTCTGCTCCAAACCTTGGAAACATGAAATTGCACTTTGAAACATTAAATATTTAAAAACACAGATTAGAAGTGACTGAATATCTTAAGATGACTACCCTTAATTTGCAACAATATACATTCCATACTTCAACGCGACTGGAATGAAAACAACAAGGCTGCAAACCCAAAAAATGCACTGAATCTCCTAAGGGCCTGAAAAACCTTCCAACCCTGCCTTATTAACAAAACATCTACTGAAAGTAACTGTTGAAGTACCATTAAAAGCTTAATGATTGGACAATTATTACAACTAAGACTTACAAAAGAAATGTACAATTATGCTTAAAGTACTGGCAGTTAGTGAGGGGGTTGCATGGTAAGCCAAAGTCCTTTGTATCTTTAAACACCTGCTTCCCAACGAGAAGGATATAAACAGCCAACAAGCTAAGTGGGGTTCCACCAGCTTCTTTTTCTCTCTCAACATAATTTACGACTTGGGCTTCATATGCTGTTTGGTCAACTTTTCCTTCTCCATTTTGTAATCTGTATTTGTGTGCACGTGAACCTGGAGACAGAGTGTGTGTGTATGTGAAAATCAGTGCATATCTTACTATTTTGCTTAGATTGATTTAAGTACCGTAAACTAACCTCTCTATTTGTTAAACTGAAGAGAAACAGTCTTATTAGTTGTTAATTACTCACCTTAGCAAAATACTTAGCAAAAATTCTTTTAAAGCAGTTCAACCTATTGGGGTCAGAGCCACACACTATCCTCACTTGGAACAATATCACCATTCATTCACTATAACTGGGTCAAAACATTAGAACTCCTTTCACAGCCACACTGGAGGCATCCCAAATCCTCGAATATCCCAGCGCCTCAAAACAAAGGAACTCCAGGCAAATTAGAGATGCACAATAAATGCTGACTAACCACTAATGGCCACATATCGTGAATATTTGTTTTAAAACACAGCTGCCTTCTCCTGATGTTGACAAAGTGTTTTCACATTATCTTTCTCTGTGGAGATTATTTTTCATGTTTTGTAGTTTTGATTTATCACTCCAGGAGAACTACTACTCATGCTGCCTCATCTTGTATCACTACTGAGGACTGAATTGACATCAGTGGTAACAGCCTGATAAACACAGAGCCGAAGGTGAAAGGGGATCGGTACAAAAGTGAAACGCTCTTTTCTGAAATATGGTACTCAGTGCAAGCTACTTCATTTTGCATAATGTTATTGAAACGGAACCTAATCAAGACTTATACTGCTCCAAGTACAAACCTACATATGGTACTTGAACACGTACACGCTAGCAACTCTAAGTTCTGCACATCTACATTGAAGCCAAGTTCAAAGACACATCCCTTGTCTGCGCCATCACTACTAACAGAGAGAGATACAGCAAATGATTAGGATTATAAATGGAATGTTGCCACGGGGAAAGGAATAAAAGGGTAGAGAAGTTTTACTGCACCTGTACAAGACCATGGGAGACCACAGTACACAGTTCTAGTTTTATTTGAAAAAATATATAATCACATTTGAAGCAGTTAAGAGAAGGTTCATTCAATTAATTCTAGGGATGAAGGGTTTATTCTGTGAAGAAAGATTGAACATGTTGGACCTATTTTTTTTAAGAGGGATGTTAATATGTGAAATTCTCTTCGCGAGAAAACAATGAAGGCTGGGCCATTGAATTTATTCAAGGCTAAGATAGATATTTTTGTTTATATTTCATCAACAGAGTAGAGATTTATCGGAGGCAGACAGGAAGATGGAGTGGAGACCTTAGCTACACCAGTATTTTAACAGTAGAGCAAGTTTGATGGATCAAGTAGTCTTCTGCTCGTAAAGACTTTGGTTTCTATGTGTCTAAACAATTTCAAAGGGCTCAATTTTCACTAACAGTAACTCCTTTTAGGCTGTTGTAAAACATTATTCCTTTACCCCAATTGAACAGATAATAAATAAATTGTGCTTGACGGTCACAAAAAAGGTGTCATATAGATGCAAGTGTTTTAATGATAAAGAAATTAATGGATTCCAAGAATTCTAAGTGAATACATCAAAATTTGCTGCTTTCAGAATCCGAAAATAACGCAGGACAGAAGTTATTCCTGTCAGAAGTTAATTATTTTTTTCTTTTTCCCCCACAGTATCACAGTGACTACCTTCAAAAGATACTTCACTGGCTGTGAAATGCTTGGAGGCATCTGGTAAATAAAGTTTTATTCTACAATTCCACCATTTCACATTCCCCATTTATCATGATGATCATACTTTTGATTATAGGGCTTCAAAGCAAACAAGGATTAAATGTTTTCTTTTAAGAGAATTGTTCTCCATTTTGTAATGAATAACTGATATTAATACTATCAATATAGCACAGTCTCCATACACTGGGTGTGTACAACCATTTCCTACCCACCTTTCCGTCATTAAATAGGGTTAATTGTTTGATATTGAATTCTAAAAGCTGAATAGTAGATCCCAGACATATCAGGAACATATTATCATAGCAAATATCCTCTGGATCTTCAATCTATCCTGTTGGAACATCAAAGTGATGATATGTGCTATTGCTCCAGAACTAGTATACCCTTGGCCGAGCTGTTTTAGAACAGTTACTAAAGTGGCATCTAAACAGCAATGTGGATTATTGCTCAGCAATGACCTGTGGCGAGAAAGCAAGTTCATATCCAACCCAGTCAATTACCATTCCTTCAGTCTAATCTCAATCACTCTCAAAGGGAGGGAAGGAGTTGCAACAGTGCTATCAAACAGCACTGGCAAAGGAATACCTGCTCTTTGACATTCAGTTTGGTTTCCATCAGCACCTTAGTTTATTAAATTCTTGATCCAAACACATGAGGTACTGCCATTGACATCAAAGCAATGTGTGGCCTCAAGGAGCTCAAAGCAAAACTGGGGTCAATAGGAACTTGGGAGAAAATTCTCCACTGGTGGAAATCTGTTTTAGCACAAGGGAGACTGATAGCAGCTGGTGCACGTCAAATATCTCATTCCCAACACTGCACAAGTTCCTTGCGGGTAGCGTGCTGGACCCAACCAAGAGGAAAGGGAATTGTACCGGATGGGAACTTAGGAGGTATAGTTAGTAAGTCTGCAGATTACACTAAAATTGGAAGTGTAGTGGACAGCAAAGGTTACGTTAGAGTACAACAGGATCTTGGTAAGATGGGCCAACGGGCCGAGGGGTGGCAGAAGGAGGTTAATTTAGACAAATGTGAGGTGCTGCATTTTAGAAGGGTAAATCAGGGCATGATTATACAATTAGTGGTAACGTCTTGGGAGTGTGTGATGAACAAAGAGACCTTGGAGAGCAGTTTCATAGTTCCTTGGAAGTTGAGTCACAGATAGACAGAAAAGTGAAGAAGGTATTTGGTATGCTTGCCTTTATCAGTTAGTACATTGAGTATAGGAGTCGGGAGATCATGTTGAGGCTGTGCGGGACATTGGTTCGGCCACTTTTGGAGTACTGAATGCAATTCCGGTCTCCGTCCCATCAGAAGGATGATGCGAAATAGAAAGGGTTCAGAAAAGATTTACAAGGGTGTTGCCAAGGTTGCAGGGTTTGACCTATAGAGAGAAGCTGAATAGGCTGGGGTTATTTTCCGTGGAGCATTGGAGGCTGAGGGGTGGCCTTATAGAAGTTTATAAAATCACGAGGGGCATGGGCAGGGTAAATAGGAACAGCTTTTCTCCAGTGTGGTGGAGTCCAAAACGAGACGGCACAGGTTTAAGATGAGCGGGGAAAGGTATAAAAGGGAACCAAGGGGCAACTTTTTCACGCAGAGGGTGGTGCATGTATGGAATGAGTTGCCACAGGAGCTGGTGGAGGCTGGTACAATTATGACATTTTAAAGGCATCTGGATGGGCATATGAATAGGAAGTGTTTGGACAGATATGGGCCAAATGCTGGCAAATGGGATGAGATTTATACACGAAATCCGGTTGGCATGGGCAAGTTGGACCGAAGGGTCTGTTTTGTGCTATACATCTCTATGATTCAATGTCTGTTCAGCATGTGTGGGAGAAGATAGGTCATGGTGTGGTCAGGTGACATGAAATCAGAACCTTAGTGTGTAAGCCTCTAAGTAAGGTGTCCTCCCTTATGATCTAAAGTATATAGTTACATTCAATTAATTCTAATACTGTTCAGTCAACAGGGGTAGCAGTGTCTACCCACCTCAAAATACGCTACAAGAACTTGCCAAAGCTTCTTCAGTAGCACCTTCTAAACCTACAACCACTAGCACTTAGAAAGAGGAAGGCAGCACATCCATCGTGGAACCAGCATCTGCAAGTTTCCCTCCAAGCCTTCTTGACTTAGCATTACTTTACCACCATTCAGTCAACATCACAGAATCACTGAATCCCTACAGTGTGGAAGTACGCCATTCAGCCCAAAACGTCCACACTGTTTCTCTGAAAAGCATCCCACCCAGATTCAAACACCTCCACCCTATTCCCGTAACCCTGCAGTTCCGATGACTAATCCACCTAATCTACACATCCCTAGACATTATGGGACAATTTAGCAAGGCCAATCCATCTGATTTGCACGTCTTTGGACTGTGGGAAGGAACCGGAACACCCGGAGGAAACCCACACAGACACAGGGAGAATGTACAAACTCCACAAAGACAGTCACCCAAGGCTGGAATTGAACCCAGGTCCTGGCGATGTGAGGCAGCAATGAGCCACGATGCCACCAATATCTTGCAACTTGCTTGCTAACTGAAAAGTAGGTGTACACATGGACTGCAGCAGTTCAAGAAAGCAGCTTACCTCATTACTGTCTCAAAAGCAATTAGGAATTTGACAATAAATTCTGGCGTAGCCAGTGACATTCACAAGTCATAAGCAAATATAATAACATCTGATTGTAAGCCATCATTACAATTATAAATTGTTGAAAAGAAATATTGAAAGGTCATGGTTGCAACTTACTAAACTATTATGTTGTCTGGTAAATCAGTTCTGCTATGAATAGCACCTGATCAGGTATAATTCTATTTTAAAAACAGCTTTTCAGATGCAAAATCTTGAAACAGGCTATCACAAGAGATATAAAAAAATTCCAAAGATTGCTACATCAGTCCTCAGTGCATTTCTGAACAACGAGGGAAAGCAGCAAACATTTTAGCACAGGCTACTTAGTATCAACATAAGATGTAGCTCTCCCAATACAGAGATGAATAAAATGGATTGTGCTGTACGCTATACTACCTATAAAATCTAAAAAGAATATCTCATAATATCCTCAAGGCACCATGCTTTTGGGACCTGACCCAAAATACTGCAAGATCTTCCTGAGCTCATCAGTAATCAATTTATACATTTAAGCTTTTGAAACATATTCAAGGCTACTCCCGGAGCTCTGTCAGTTTTATTCCAAAAGTTGGCTTCTCCTTAAAGGCAGCTTCGGCATACAGACATCATCTGATTAATTGATTTTTTATTATGAGAAAATGTAATTTAGTTATATAATGTGAAAATATTGCTTCTGCTTTCACCAAAGCATCTTTTAGTCAATTAGTGTCAGTTAACCTTAAAGCCTTTCAGGAAGAGTGAACCAGAGCTGGCTCAAAAGCTTCAACACCATTAGACACAATGATTAGACCGCCTAATGACATAAATGTATGAATGTCTCTTCTAGCTGAAACAGAACGTGTGAGACAAGAAATTATACTCTCTCAACATAGGTCAGATGCTTATTCGTTCATTAAGAAATGGAAAAGTATTCAATTCACTTAGCTAAGAAAAAGCATTACCCAACTGCCACATAATAAGAGGGCATATCACTTGATTGAATGCCAGGGTTGCACTCGATGAAGACAAAGAACCTACATTTCACATAGACAAGTTGGAAATGTTGACCTACGCCACCTTACAGCAGCCCAGCAACCATCAAATACCAATCAGGTAGAGTGCCATCTCCTTTGCATGGGAAAAGCACTGCTGGAAAATTAGATGAAGTAGATGCAAATCCAGACTGAGCTGGCAATCCTTCCATGGACAGCACAATTCCAGACTGGACCTTCATCAACCAAGGGGCCCAATTCGTTACATAAGTTCTGTGAAGAAATCTTGCCAAACTGGTTGTGTAAGTTTAGCTATGCAGAGGATGCCCACTATGGCATAATGATGCAAACTCTCCTTGAGTTGTCAGATAAGCCAGCCAACTGCCACAAGACAACCAGCAAAAACAGAATCCAGCAGATTCCACTTACACGATGCAAACATTAAGATGAAGCCAGACATCATCATGGATTCCCCTCCCAGTTTATTTTGGCATTACCCTTAACAGAACCTCTGGAGAAGAAGATCTCAGAGATTTCAGAAGTGAAAACCCATAACAACCTCCTCACTGAACTGCCCACTACCATATGGAGATCACAGGTTATGAACCTAAGGATCTCAGCTTTTTTCCATCACATACTCACCTACAGAATTCAGAGATCCAGTGCCATGCCAATCTGCTTACACAGAAGTTAACAATGTGCAGCTCAACGCAATAATGTTCATCATCACAGGTATTGTTTTGATGACTCACCTTCCCTAATTCCCAGTCCAGAGCAAATTGCCACTCTCCCTACCCAGGTCAGAAGGATAATTGCAACAGGCAAGCTACTACAGAAAGTCTATGCTGACCCATACCTTCCCTTATTCAACAGCATCCGCAATCCACCAGCAGTATGTCTTCTCTCAAACCACTTGACATGATTTCAACCCACCCCACCAAGGAACCATGATAGGAAAACTGGCAGGAGAAAAGATCAACCAGAAACCATTCTCTGATCGAAGACCCCATCACTTGCCCACCTGGCTTTACATACATACAGCATAAAAATTAGGAGAAGGAGACTATTTAGTCTTTGAGCCTATTTGCCTTCAATAAGATCTTGAAGCGTCTGTTTTACTTTTGAATCCCACACTCCAATCTACCCAAATAATCTTTGGTTCTGTTGCCAAAAGAGAATCCATCTATCTCGGCCAGAAAAGTATTCAATGACCCCATCTCCTGAGGTAGAGAATTCCAACATTGCACAACTCTCAGAAAAATGAAATTCCTCATCTCTACCTTAAATGGGAGACCTCTCATTTTAAAACTGCTCTTCTGAATTCTGGGATGAAGCACAAAAGGAAACATTCTTTCCATGTCCTGCTTGTCAAGACCATTTGGGATCGATCACGTAATTTCTCATTCTTCTAAACTTCAGCGGAAACACGCACAGCCTGTCCAATCCTGTCCGCTGAAGACAATCCATTCACTCCAGGTATCGATACAGTAAACCTCAGCTGGCCTGCCTTGAATGCATTAATAATTTTATTTCAACAGTAAAACCTAAACTACAAACAATACTTGATTTGTGTTCTCTCTGAGTAAATGAAGCAAAACATTCTCACTTTTATAATCAATACCCCTCATAATAAAGGATAGCACTCCATTCACTTTCCTGGTGGCATACTGCACATGCAGACTAACGTTTTGTGACACAAATACCTTTGATCTCCTTTGGTGACTCTTAAACCATTTCTGGGCCAGTCAAGATCCCTATGTGATCTGCCAACATCAGTGTGTTCACCAAGAACACCCAGGTTATAGGTGAAGTGCAGACCAAACAATGACTTACACTACCAAGCAGCATCCACTGACAAAAAGAGCAGGTAGCCTTAAAGAAATCCATCTAACCATAGATCAGGCAATTACTCGGCTCTAACTACGCATATGCTTAATAAATAAATATCTTGATGACTGGTTGACTTGTCGATTTCAGTCGTATTGGTCAATATCTCAGGTGACCTCCTTGTTATTTTGTTTTCAAATAGAAGGCTATGATTTAGTCCCTTTGTTGGGGTCTACCATTCTCCCACTTGGCTGGAGAGCCTCCAGTGAGAATTTGGATTACCTGAGCCAATTGAGGACCAATACCTCTCCACAGTCTAAGTATGAACAAGAGGCATGGCTGCTGCTGGTAACATTCTTTGGCACAGCCTAGATCACTGAGCCCAAGTGAGTGGAGGGACTTAGGAGTCACGCACAGAGGTTTATCAGAGGAAGGATAGCCCTTGGGAGCTACGGGAGCACCAGGCAAATCTGTTTAATCCCAAAATCACCAGTGAATTCCAGTGAGCTCAGGGATAATTGTTGTGGCTTTTAAACAGGCCTACTCAATATCCCTCACCAGAAAAGATTCCAGTGTATCCAATAAAGATTCAGGTAAAGATTCCAGTATCCAGTAAAGATTCCAAGATTCCAGAAAAGATTCCCTGCCCACTCCAATTTAGTTAGCAATGGCCTTTCCCAAACCCGGAATGCTAATGTGGAGTCCAGTTCGGCTCAAACAAATTCCACATTGTTTACAGTTGTTTGAACAGCCAGCTAAAGCTGCAAATTAACACCTCCAACAAAGCGCATCACTATTGCACTAGAATGTCAGCCATAATTAAGTACTCAATCTGCAGCAGATCCTGAAACCACAGAAGTAAGTGTCCTGCAGAAGGAAGACTGCTCCTGGAGTCATGCTGTCACATTAAAGAAGCAGTGGGACTGTATTACGTTCTAATTTAACTGGGTACCAAAATCCTCATTATCAATTACAATAGCAGGGGCCTCCCATCATCCAATGGATAAATTGCTAATAATTAGGACTCTTGAAATCTTTGCTTTGTAATTATAGTACAATAGCACAAGCACAGAACAAAGACAAAGCACTACAAACAGCGTAAATTGATTCCAACTCCCTCATGATCTATTGTATTAATTCCAAACAGGAAGAGATGTTAAAAAGCTTTGCAATACAATAATATTTTATACAAGGCTTTCTCCTTGAAACATGTTGATATATAATAGGTAAGGCAAAAACTAATGGTGCCATGGGATGCTGTACTTCATTACTGCTGCCATATAAATGCAAGCTGGTGCTAAGCATGGATAATAAAAGGCTCTGCAGTAAATAGTAGACATTAACATCAGATTGATGTTTGCCACCCACCTCTATTCTATGTTTCATAAATGTTTTAGAGGATTAGAAACTGAACAACCATTAGAGAGTTATTATTCACTCACAGAATATTTGCACTATCCTGTATACTGATATCCATGTTTCCTAAATGATTAAATTATTCAAAAGTGCCCAGCTGTTCAAAAATGTGCATCATTATCACTTCCACACAATTAAACAAAAACCAGTAATGTTATTAAAAAACCCAACTGTGCATTTTTTAGGCCATTCAAACAAACAGTTCCTACTTCTATGTTAAGGAAACCCACACTGCAAAAGTCTTTTTCTGTACCATTTTGACAGCTGGCTAGTATTGCTCAAGCATGCTTAACATGTAAAACATTGAGATTAATTCTTTACACAGTAAAATACATTTCCAGATTTCAAAATAGATTTCATCGGTCAACCGTGTTTTAAAGAATAAGTTGTATGCTGAATACTTATTTAAAGTGAAACCTTTTTCAAATCCTCTAGCTCCCTGGAGAGGGGGGAAATGTTTGAAACAAAATCTTTTCTTTGAAGGTTATGAAATCTCTCAATTTCTCCTGAAATATTCTGGCACATCAATCGAATGAGATGATAACAAAACTACGCTAAACATAGTACGACTATACTACAAATAAAAGTTCCAGGCTTGATAGGGAAGTTGTGGACATTATAAACGTGGCAAGGCAAAAAGCTCAGTTTAGAGGGTGTAGAGGATCACAGCTGTTTCTCCTGGCCCACCAGCAGCTCAGGATAACCTCTTCCCATTTAACTATCCTCACTTCCCGTTAGCTGCCAGGATTTGTAAGGTCCAGATAACCCAGTCAGCCAGGATTAAATTTGGAGGTTGGATAACTTCACTTTACTTTTTCCAAGGAAGGATATTATTAAACTGGAGAGAGCTCAGAAAAGATTTACCAGGATGCTGCCGGGAATGCAGCTGTAAAAACAGGCTGAGACTTTTTTTCACCGGAGTGTAGCAGGTTGAGGGGTAACCTTATAGGGTTATATAAAATCATGAGGGGCATAGATAAGGTGAATAGCAAAGGTATTTTCCCTAAGGTGCAGGGATTTCAAAACCAGGCAGCATATTTTTAAGGTTAGAGGAGAAAGATTCTAAAAGAACACCAGGGGCAACGTTTTTACACAGAAGGTGGTTCAAGAGTGGCATGAACTGCTAGAGGATGTGGTGGGTGCAGGTACAGTTACAATTTTTAAAAGACATTTGTATAAGTTCTTGACTAGGAAAGGTCTGGGTGGGGTCCATGTTTGGCTCATGTCCTAGGGTAGTTTGGGAACATGGTCAGCGTGGACTCGTTGGACCGAGGGGTCTGTTTCTATGCTGCATGACTCTATGATTCCAAGTGTTCAGAAGTCACTGTCAACCAGCATCTTTGACAGGATAGCAACTTAAGTACAAGGCATTCATCCATACGGAATGAATTGGCTTCCCACCCCATCCAGTTTCTACTAAAACTAGAAGTTTATTTAAAATTCACAAAATTCAAAGACATGTATTTTGTCACAGTTAATATAATCAGGTTCAACATCACTAAGCCACATCTTTTTTGTTGCTCGCCCTGATTCACAAAAAGAAGTTCACTATCTTGTGTACAAAAAACATGTTTTTGATAATGAGCTCAAGGCGAGCTGATAATTTGTTGTTTTTTTAAATATTCACATTTCATATGGCTCTTTCCAATCAGTTTTCAGGAGTTGGAATTCCCTAGGACTGGAAGGGATCGCATCAGAATTCACAACCCATCCCATGTTGAACAATTCCTGCTTCCACTTAAGCTTGATCATAGATCCTAGATCACAGAATCCCTACACAGTGTGGAAACAGGCCCTTCATCCCAGCAAGTCCATACTGGCCCTAGGAGCATTCCACCCAGACCCTATCCCCCTATAACTCACCTGACTTACACAGCCCTGAACACTACAGACAATTTAGCACGGCCAATCCACCCAACACATACATCTTTGGACTGTGGGAGGAAACCAGTGCACCCGCAGGAAACCCACACAGACACGGGGAGAATTGTAGACTCCACATAGACAGTTAACTGAGGGTGGAATCGAACCCGGGTCCCGGCGCTGTGAGGCAGCAGCGTTAACCAATGAGACACCGTGCCACTCCGAAGAAAAGTTAAGAGTTGGTATAGCCCAATTCCCAAACTGTATAAAGTTCAGCACTAATGTAAGCAGTTCAGTATCATAGACGTCTGAGAACTGGAAACGTCATGCTGATATAACAAAGATTTAACGCTAGTTTGGGTCAAGGAGGAGCTTTTGCGTGTAATTAACCAGTTTTATTTGACTTAAGGGCACTTAAATAAACAATGTAGAAGCCAATTTATTTTTCATCTAACTTTTGCAACACTTGAAGATCAGTTTTTAGGACAGTATACAAGGAACTGAGCTTTAAAATTGCAAGGTACTGATGTTGGTGCAGAAGCTGAAAAAAAGAAAAGACCACTCAAGAAGCACATAAGAAAAAGCGATAACAAAGAGAAAGGGAATCTAGAAATGAGAAGAGCTGCATATATTAAACACAACAGTCGAAAATGTTCCTAACACTCCAACTGCGGATAGATAATAAATAGAATGAAAAGCACAGTTTTTTTTTAACAAAATAGTTTTTGCTACAGAACAATCCAGTAACATGGAATTTATTTATGGAAGTCATTTTTATAGAAAACAAGTGAGATTCTTAAAAACTCAAAAATTCACAAAATATGTCAATTCCTGGGGATGGAATCAATCCATTTCAACATTGAGGATGAAGAAATTGTCAATCAACAGCTTATTTTCCCCTGCATAGCAGTATGCGTCCCACACTACTGAGTGGTATCCAATGAAGTACTAAGTCTTTGGCATCGTGATCTCAGTGATTTCAAGTACAAGGTTTATGTTGCAAGGAGTAAGCATTTACAAGCACTTGTGATCACACAATGCTAGCATGACTTCACAACGGGAAGTCATACCTGACATATTTGCTCGAATTCTTCAAGAGTGTAACAAGCAGAATGGATAAAGGGGAAACAGTGGATGTTATATATTTTGATTTTCAGAAGGCGTTTGATAAATTACCACATTTTAGGCAACTTAATAAGGTAAGTGTCCATGGTGACAGACGTATTATATTGACATGCATCGAGGATTAGTTAACGAATAGAGGACACAGAGTTGGGATAAGAGGGGTATTATCAAGATGACAGCCAATAAGTGAAGGAGATCCTTCGGGAGCCATGCTGGAAAACAATTATTTACAATATATATTACTGAGTTGTGTGAGGAAAATGAATCTGGTATAGCTAAACTTGTGGATGATAAGTGAGAATGCAACTGGTGAGAAAGACACAAAGTATCTGCAACGAGTTTTTGACAGGTCATAAGAGTGGGCCAAAACCTGACAGATGGAAAACAGTATGGGAAAATGTGAGATTACGCACTTTGGCAGGAAGAATAGAGGAAGAAAATATTACTTAAATGGAGAAAGACAGCAGAAACCTACGGAATAAGGGATTTGAGAGTCCTCATGACTAAATCACAAAAAGCTAGCATCCAAATTTAGCAAATAACATGAAAAGCAATTTAAATATTTGCCTTTGGCTCAATGAGACTGGAGTATAGAAGTGGGTAGAATTTGCTAAAAGTATACAAAGCACTTATCAGACCACTACTGGAATACTGTGAACAGTTCTGGGCCCCTTATCTGAGGAAAGATATAGTGGCATTGGGGGTAGTATAGGTAAGGATCACAAGACCAATCCTGGGTGAAGGGGGGACTGTCTTATGGGAACAAGTTGAGTTGGTTTGGCTGTACTCACTAGAGTTCAGAAGTAATAGTGCTGACCTTATTGAAACACATAAGATTCTTAGAGATCTTGATGGGGTAGATATGGAAAGGTCACTTCCCTTTGTGACAGAGTCTTGAACCATCAGGAATAACTTCAGAATTAATGGTTGCCCACTAAAATAGAGGTAAAGAGAAATTTCTTCTCTTCTTTACCACAAAGGGCTTTTGAGTCTGAGTCATTCGTATATTCATTGCTTAGGCAGATTTTACAATCAGTAAGAGAATCAATGATTGTGAAGAAAGGGCAAGAAAGTGGGATTGAGGATTATTAGATCAACCATGATCTCTTGGAATGACACAGCCGACGTGATGGGCTGATTGGCCCACTTCTGCTCTTATTACCTTGTGGCCTTATCACGTCTGCCCATGGATCTTGCTAATAGCGGGAGTGTGAATAATGACGTGTACCGGAAAAGAAGCCCAAATCATGACATATTGGCTTTGTTGCTCAATGTTCTTAATGCACTATTATGCATGATTGACGTTAATTCTAAAAATATATTTTCACTTCTGCGAAAGGATGGTCAATTCCTGCATTGATACATATCAACTTACAGTTATTTGCTATTCTTCAATCCATCTGTTGATTAGATCCCAATCCCTGAAAATGTTCGCAACTTGCCCTAGACTCATAACCTGATTTTAATCAATCATAATTTGACATCAGCAGAAAGTATTATCAAGTCATTTGCAAGTATTGCCAGCAAGTGGTTTACGAATATTGGAAAAGCCCATCAGCCTTGAAAAATTCCAACGCAGACTTTAACCTATTGCCTTTGTGTATTCAAACCATATTTTACAGTCAAATAATAGCATACTCACGAAGAATCTAGTAGACTTTGTAACAACTGAAACACTAAGCGCTGATCCTGGAAAAAAACACATTTGTAAAATGTTAATAAACAGCTATTACAATACAACCAAGTTGTTTTATGCACAGAAGTAGCTAAAGAAAACAATGTCACCATCAATTGAGAACAAAATAAGATTAAAAGCAGACACGGATCAAGTTTATCTGATGGATCAAACGAAACAAAGAAATTAATTTAGTTTACATTTTGCCCAATTATCTAAATTTCAGATTTCATGTGGAGAATTCTCTGATAATGCCACTTTGGGTTGGATTGCATTTACCTCAAGGAGACAAAGTAACTAAGACAACGTTTGCATCCTGGAATTTAATCAATTAGTGGAAATAAATATCAACTCCATATCAGGTCCTTGGTACCTCTGATTCTTTCTGGTGCCTCGTCAGTTACACTTACATTACAACTGGTGCAATTCAGTTTTGTTTCATCAATGAAAACTTTGTGCAATATTAATCTAGTGTTAGGGCTGACCTTACACTAGAAGGATTGCTTGAAACCAAACTAGTAGAAATGATCTGCTTTACTTCAAAGTCAGGGCATAATGCCACAGTTTTAGTATATGGGGTAGCTGATTTAAAACAGAAATGAGGAGGAATTATTTTTCTCAAAGAGTAACAAATCTATGGAAGTCACTATCAGATTGTGGTGGATGCCATGACATTGCGTAAATTTATAGAAGAAAAGAGGCAGATTTTTATTAATAATGGGTTAAAGGATTATGGAGACCTTCAAAAGGTTGTAACAGTGGAATTAAGGCCAAAATTCGATCAGTCATAGTGTTACACAGCACAGAAACAGACCCTTCAGTCCAAGTATGCTGACTATAATACCAAACTAAACTAGTCCCAATAGCCTGGGCTTAATCCATATCCCGCAATTCATTCCTTATTCATGTATTTATCCAATATCTCTTAAACATTGTAACTGTACCAGCATCCACCATATCCCCTGGAAGTGCATTCCACGTACAAACCACATTCTGTATAAAATGTTGCCCCTCGTGTCCTGATCATAATAAATAATAGGACTGAACCAAGCTCCAACTCTGAGTACTTCCGCTCTTACGACCGCAGTGCAGACTGTTTAGGATTAACAGTAACATCGACCATGCTGAGAGAAATATAGTGTAAATATATCATAAAATTTCATGTGCGCATTTACAATTGTGGTGAAAACGTACCAATCTGTCTTCAATCCTTCGTTGTTCACAGTTTAAAACACACCAGCCTCTGATATCTCAAATTAATTCACAATAGGAGTAAGCAGCTTAGGAAGCCAAAACTGATAAGGAAATATCATTTGGAGTTAAGAATAGTTCCTTCTCCTAACCTTTTGAAAAATATTTCCTCTTGCTCCAAGGAAATTATGTCAGATCTCAAATGATCTGGAATGTTCTGATCTTTATATAAAATTCCCACCATCTTGTTTCATTATAAGCAGCTTGAATATAGGTGAATACAAGAGTAGTGAAATCAACCATATTAAGAAATCTAGGAAAAGAATTGGAGCACGATATTGCATATGCATGCAAACAGAAATGCATAAAACACCTCTTTTCAAATTGATACTGCACACAGTTACAACTCAATATCAGTTGTCCTATTGTCCAGATACTTCTTCTTGCCCTGATATTTAATGATATATGGATTCCTGGGATAAACAGCTGTGCATGTATGTCAACTTGTATCCTCAACTGACCTCAATTAACTTTTCAAGAAAATGACACTGAGCTGTAATTGTTCATAAAAGCCTATTTAATTGCTCACTTTTTCTGGCTTCTCTTCTTCATCCCATCGTAGATCCTCATTTTTCTTAACTGCATGATACTCCTGAAAAATACATCAGGTTCATGTATGCAACTGACACCTAGCTCCACCTCAACACTATCCCTCTTAACTGCAGCTCTTTCTCTAGTTTGTTAAATTGCTAATCCTGCATGCAATATGTCATAAACAAATGCTCCTCTAACTAAATACGGCAAAGACTGAAGCAATCACCTTTTTATCTCTGCCGCAAATCCACGTCTTTCCTGACCATTGTAATCTTGATGCTGTGTATCACTTTGAGATCTCTATGCTCCTACTGGCATATTTGATCATTATGGCAAATAATGTTGTTAATGCAGCTAATACACTTGCCTGAAAATAACCACTTTATGCAAAATGTAATTCATTTCATGAATTTAACTGTATTGTCAGAGTGTAGCTGAATTTAAGTCCCCGTTTTGCTGTCCTTGCAATAAGATTTCTTTTAAAATTATAGTAAATCAGTAAATTTATTAAGATTTTAAGCGTTATATGCTCGTATCGAAGGGATGGTAACAAGGTGGAGCAAAGTGTCAGTAGCATAAATGTGGATCTGATCTATTTTTCAGTAGTATCATGAAAGTGAGAAAAAGACTAGATCCTCGGAGGTGCTATTGTGCTAATACACTTGCCTGAAAATAGCTACTTTATGCAAAATGTAAATCATTACATGAATTAAGCATGTGAGATACTTTGCACCAAAATAACAAGTTACAAGAATAATGATACTATTTATATAATTCCAACTCTCCACTCTTCAACAATCCATATTCTGCTTCAGGAAGTCCTGATATTGAGACTTCAGCTCTGCTGGGAGACTGAAAATAGATCCAAAGAGCTTCAGTCTTCTGAGAAGATTGCACCCTGTCACCTCATTTAAAATGTACGAAAAGCACAAGTAAGTGTGTTTATGGCAAAGAGCATTTGTCAATACCTCATTCTCATGTAATAACTCCTGGATCATCATCATGAATTCAATGATTAGGAAGTCCCAGCTCACACTTAAATAATAATCAGCAAATATTCAGCACCATCTGGCAATGTTGACAGCATGTATCAATTCCCATTATACAGACACATCGTCAATCAAACACCTTTCCTTCAATGCCATCTTCAGTTGATTTTTAAAGAATGCACATTATCAAGGGCAGTACAATTGCTAACAGTAATTGTAAAGATGCTGCTGCTGGTAATTAAAGATCACTTTGAATTGTAAAGTTGTTGTCAGCACTGAATTATGCTTCACAGCTACAGAGCTCAGAGAAACCTAATTTTAAATACACTGACACAAACAACTGTCAACGCCTTTATTATAACTGGGGTGTTATCAGTTTTCTTTTCCTGTTACCCAATCTATACCACACTAAGGCTTGTAACACTTTGCTCCTCAAGTACTTTCTGAACCAAAGGGTGAAATGCAACACAGAAAATGTCCACGTTGCATGTCCAGATGCTGGTACACACCATTTCAAATCTTAATAAATTTACTGATTATTAATTATACAATCTTAAAAGAAATCTCACTACAGGGATAATAAAACAGGGGCCTTCAACTATTTTGTCACAGATTAGCTGAAATTAGGATATCTTCAATTAAAGAAATTTCCAAACTGACAGACCATCTACTAAGCAGCAGTGTTTAGGAGAGTAGTTAAATGAAAAACAAAGGTTGACAGAACTTGATTAACTAGGCTTTTAGAGATATGAGAATTTATTGCTAACTGGCTTAACCTTCCAAGGTAGGGAATATACAGGATGCAGAACTGAGCCGAAGAAAAGAGTTTAGAAAAGAAAACTTCATTCTCAAAAAAAACTCAGTTGGTATCCCTAATTGTCACCAGTTGGGAAAAGATTGCTCTGTCAAATTGAAAAGTCTCTGCAAACAACATTGCATTAGCATCTACCTTGCTTTAATCTCTGGCAACCAAATGCTTCTCAGAACGTTAAAAATACAGGGGAAGTGGGGATGGTCCATACAAAGATCAAAGGCTTCCACTTTGAGCACAACCTGCCATCTGGGCACGAACTACACTCAAAACTGTTCTACTTCTTTTGCTCAGCTTTCTGCTCAATTTAATTTGCATACAGTCAATCATAAGATCTGCAAATCACCCGGGAAACCAGGCTGTGATTTAGACAGTTTGCAACAAATGTTGCAATAAAAGATATTCCTCAATATATTTAACAGCGTTAACCTGATTCAATTAATATAGCTATTTACACTAAACAGAATTCGGACTTAAAAATCCCTCAAACTTATGCACTTGTTTGGCCGATTTTGGGTGACTTGCACTGAAAATAGACAGAGCACCTGAACAGAAATTCCAACCCATACAATTTAGCCATGCCTGTGTCTTCTTAATGATGCAGGCTCTCATTTATTTTTTTCTTCTCCCTTCTTCTCATGCTTGACCAGCCTTTCTAATACGTTCCCCTTTCTTTCTACTACAACAAATTCAGTTTGCAGGCAAGTATGTCCAATATCGCACTGCAGTATTCAATTTTATATGTTATAATTGCCTAACATTGCAGCTGTAAGCTTATCACGAAACAAAAATGAATTTCAAGAAAAGGAGTAGATTTAGAATGGAGATGGACTGAGGAAAAAAACACTTGAGACAGACAGTACTCTCAATGTCTGGTTATTCACAACTTACCCTGTTGAAGCAACGGAACTGCCCAATGGTAAAACTTCAAAGTTCTTCAAAATCTCTCTCTAAATGGGAGAGAGGAATTGTCCAGGCTACAGTCCAGTATAGCCAACATTACACTATCCTACAAATAGCTCCCCAATGGCTCTAATGTACAGAGGCTGGGAGGCTATGGCCTAGTGATATTATATTACAAGACTGTTAATCTAGAGACCCAGATACTGTTCTGGAGACCTGAGTTCAGATCCTGCCATGGCAGATGGTGGATTTGAACTCAACAAATATCTGAAATAAGAATCTAATGATGACCATTAATCCATTGCCAATTATTGGGAAAAACCCATCTCGTTCACAAATGTCCTTCAGGGAAGGAAACTGCCATCCTTAACTGGTCTGGCCTACACGTGACTCCAGACTCACAGCAATGTGGTTGACCCTTAACTGCCCTCTGGGTAATTAGGGATGGGCAATAAATGCTGCCTAGTCAGTGATGTCCTCATCCCGTCAATGAATAAACAAAACTTAATCACCAAAAAGGAAAATATAAACTTGTTACACAGCTTATTTAAAAGCATTGTGCCACCACTTTGTGAATTGTAGCTTTAACAGTTTATAACAGTTCCGTTTCTAAAATAGCTATGTTTTTGGCTGAGATTCATTACTGGCAAAGCGAGTTTATTTTTTTATTCCTAATGCTAACCTGTTACTGTGGTCAATAGCTGCAAATGAATGGTGCTTAAAAATATAGAGTCTCTCGGTGAGCATTAACGACCTGGACACTCCAAAGTGTTAAGAACTAAATTTGTGGTAAACATCCTGAGATTTTAGATCTATAATCTGTAATGAATTACTGGCAGGGTTTTTACCATTGGAAACAACAGTAGTTAGTGTTAACACATAATATTCAGGCACAAAGCCAATGTGGAATGTAACAGCACTGAAGCACAGTGAATGCCAATATATCATGCCAATTTTCTTGAAATGGTTTTAGTGGAAGTAAACAAATGTAGATGCTTCTGAGCTGCTGAGACTCAGTTGATGAGGCAGATTACATCTAGTCAAAATGGAAAATAATAAACAAGTGCAAAGAATGACAGCTTACAAATGAAATGAAATATTAAAATTTGTATTGCCTTCATAATCATTTGCACATAACAAAATTAAGGGGGAGTGCCACATTTATTTAAGCATACACTACAATACAAACATGAATTTAAAATATTCTAATCAAAATTAATGACATTGCTACAATTGAGTTGAGCCCTGGACACATCTGCATGCTGCCTTTCAGTGATATCCGAATAGCTAGTTTCCACTGTACGCCAACAACATCTAGCTCTAGCTTACCACAATGTCAATCAATGCCTCCATTTTGTATGATCATATTGCATGCATAATAGCCATTATTGAAAGAACAGAAATCTTCTGTGATTAAATAGCTGGAAGACTGCAAGCTCCAAGCCCTTTCCGCTGACTCATTCCTTCTCTCTGACAACTGTCTGAAGCAGAAACAGAGTCCACAACCTCAATGTCATATTTTATCATGAGCTTCCAAAAACTTCTCTGCATCATCATATTGACCACATACTTCTATAACATCACCTGACTTCATCCTGCCTCAACTCATCAGTCCTCCGACCATACAGCTAGATTAAAATACCACATTATTCCAAATTCTGCAGCAGCATTTTTATTACTTTCAATGCTCATTGTATGAAAAGCAATTGAGTCAGGTTGTAATGGCCATGAGTGATTGTGTATTGGATATCCTCTATTAACATGCTGTAGGTGAAGAATATGTAATTTCCCGAATACAGCTTATTCCTTAATATCATATCAACAGGGACAACTTTTGAAACTCAGGTATTTGACGTGGGCAGTTTGCATATTGAAGTTTATGCCTCTAGCATGTTAACTCTCCCATCATAACCCTCTAAGTTTATTCTTCTGGCAACTCTTCTTACAGTAAAATGTTTTAACTTTTTTTTTTACCCACACATATTTATCTGTTTGTCCTCATTTCTCCTGCTCGAACTCTGTAGGTTCATTAAAATCAGGCTCCCCAATTAAAACACAGTCAGTTCAGGGTATTGGTGGTGCATTTTTTAAAGAGTGTTGTGTACAGTTCTGGTCACTCTGTTATAGGAAAGATATTATTAAACTGGAAATGGTTCGGAAAAGATTTATCAGGGTGTTGCTGGGAGTGGAGGGTTTGAGATATAAAAACAGAATGGAAAGGTTGGCACTTTTTTCACTGGAATTTAGGAGGTTGGGGGTGGCCTTATCGAGGTTCATAAAATCACGAGGGGCCTAGATAAGATAAATGAGAAGGGTCTTTCCCCTAGGATGGGGAAGTTCAAAACTAGGGGCCATATTTTTAAGGAGAAAGGAAAAAGTTTTAATAAGGACATGAGGAGCAATTTTTTTTTTTATTTACACAGTGGTTCACGTCTGGAATAAAACTTCCAGAGAAAGTGGTGGATGCACATACAGTTGTAACATTTAAAAGACATTTGGATCAGTTCATGAAAGGAAAGGTCTGGATGGGTACGGGCCAAGTGCAGGTATGTGGGGCCAGGTTTGGTTTGGGAACCTGGTTGGTGTGGACTGGTTGAACCGAAGGGTCTGTTTTTATGTTGTATGACTTTATAACATTTGATTGTACAATGCCAACCACTCTCCCGGAGAGAACGAGACAAGCATCTCCTATACCTTACTTTCCGTATACCAGATACCTCTGATAGAGAACTAGCAAGTATACAATGCCGATGAGGACTGCAGTGGTAAACAAGCTTCACTACTCCAAAAGGCGGCCTAGAAGTAAAAGTCCAATTTAATCACCAAGATGGCTGAATTACTTAACCTTACTGTAATCACAGACAAGAAACACAGGAGATTCCTGCCAGGTATCACTGATCAACATAAAAGCTTTCTTATCATGAACAAATTTAATCTTTAAAAAGTGGAAGAATGGGATATTAACAACTGTAATGCCAACATAAACACTACTCCCAAACACATTCACATTCATACAAAGACAGGATGACATAAAACATAGCGATGCAAAAATATTATGGATGAAAATAAAAGGCAAAAATTGAAAGATCTGAGGACCAAGTGACCAAAACACATGGGTGGAATGAAATGACATTTTCGCGGATCTTTCAGTTTCTTTCGACAACTTCACGTTGGTGACAGCCTTGGGCAATGGAAGATCTTCAGTTTTGGCAGCTGGTTAGTTAAACACAGATCTTTTATTGAGGTGACAGTTTTTGAAGTATTTGAGAACCAGCTTTTACTTAAAAACAGAGAAGGAAAGAAAATGGGAGAGAACCAAAAGAACTGCGGAAGCTGTAAATCAGGAACAAAAACAAAGTTGCTGGAAAAGCTCAGCAGGTCTGGCAGCATCTGTGGAGGAGAAAACAGAGTTAACGTTTCCAGTCCGGTTCAGGTTCTGAGGAAGACGTCACCGGGCACGAAAGGTTAATTCGGTTTTCTGCTCCACAGATGCTGCCAGACCTGCTGAGCTTTTCCAGCAACTTTGTTTTTGTGTTGAAAATGGGAGAGCTAATGACGCTGCTTCTTTGCAAACATCTCCGCGGACGACTGCATTTATTTCCCAGCCCCCTTCCCGCTCTCCGGCTTCTGAAGAAGGGTCCCAACCAAAAACGTCAACTTTCCTGCTCCTCTGATGCTGCCTGGCCTGCTGTGTTCCTCCAGCTCAACACTGTTATCTCTGACTTCAGCATCGGCAGTTCTTACTACCTCCAAAATTCTAGGGCTTTTTTCACAGTTCCAGGGCAGAAGTAAACTTGTGCTTGCTTTAGCCTTTTTGGACATCTCTTTTCAACTGTACCACTCACTAATCTGTGGCAAAAAAAAACTAACCGCCCAAAAACTGTTGCTAGGCAATGATCAGTTCAAGGTTATTTCAACCAGGTTTGTTTAATAAAAGTGATAAATCCATCTTGCCCCTCCTTCAGCATTTCTATTTTTCAAAAGTAGTTTGCCTTTTTGGGAACAGTAAGAAAAGCATAACACAGTTCTATGTCTGACCTTCAAACTCCCAAAATGTCACATGGTAAAGTCTGTAACTCAAGCATTATCCACAACTTTTCTAGTCTTCAATCTAAAAAAAGGTGTTTCTGACACAAGCAGCAGATTAACCATACAAAAATAGGAAGTCAAATACATATAAAGAGAATAAAGTGTGAAGCTGGATGAACACAGCAGGCCAAGCAGCATCTCAGAAGCACAAAAGCTGACGTTTCAGGCCTAGACCCATTTGTGCTCCTGAGATGCTGCTTGGCCTGCTGTGTTCATCCAGCTTCACACTTTATTATCTTGGATTCTCCAGCATCTGCAGTTTCCATTATCACTGATACATATAAAGAGAATTATGTTTTCAATCGCAGCACATAACTGAATTATTTCAAAACACAATCTAGAAATTGGTGAACAGGTGGTGCTTAGAAATGTATCTACAGAATGTTTGGCTACCAAATGAATACCCAATTGCTAAAACATGCAAATATAAGTATGTGTACATAAACTAAACTACATTCCAAATTTATCCCAGTATTTCCAGAAGGGAATGAAATTCAAAAGCAATTACTTTCATGACATTTAGACTGCAACATCTTCATTTGCACTTGGAGGCTGAACAAAAAAAAAGTTCAATGAGTGAAATCTGTACTTTATCTGATAAAGTCAATTATTTGCATAAATTAGAGCCATCATGGACCCAAAATTAATATCCAATCAATCAAGTCATTTTCTCCCATAAACTTCAAAATTCAAGTCTTCCAACACAGGAAGTGGCTATTTGGATGTCTGAGTCAGAGCTACGTATCCATGGCACAATCGAGACACATGGCACCTTTGTAATTGTAGTTCCCTCAAGGACCATCCAATTTCTCTTTGCAATCATTGTCTCTGTATCCACTATCCCCAAAGGTAGCAAGTTCTAAGACATTGTCACTTCCCACATAAAAAACTTCTTCCACCATTACTCACCCATCATCCCCTGAGACGATATATCATGTCCAGAACCTGTTTTAAATTTGTGTCCACTGGTCCTTGCACCAATAGTTAATGGAAACAATTTTGCTATGTCTATCTTGGCTAAACCTGTCATAACCCACTGGAACCCAGACTTGAAATGCCCAAAACCAGGGAACATGCAGTTGAGGTTAGCGGGGGAAAGTTCAAAGGAACACGTTGACAAAATCATGAGGGGTATAGACAGGGTGAAAAGCAAGAAGCTTTTTCCCAGAGTGGGGGACTCAATTACTAGGGGTCATAAGTTTAAAGTGAGAGGAGAAAAGTTTAAGGGAGATATGCGTGGAAAGTTCTTTACACAGAGGGTGGTGAGTGCCTGGAACGTGTTGCCAGCGGAGGTGGTAGACGCAGACACGTTAGCGTCTTTTAAGATATATTTGGACAGGTACATGGATGGGCAGGGAGCAAATGGACACAGACACTTAGAAAATAGATGACAGGTCAGACAAAGGATCTTGATCGGCACAGGCTTGGAGGGCCAAAAGGCCTGTTCCTGTGCTGTAATTTTCTTTGTTCTTTTGACATGTGAGGGACAAGTTTTTTTTTTTACACAGACAGTGGTAGCAGGCTAGAAGGCACTGCCAGGGGTGGTGGTGGAAGCAGAAATGATAGCGACTTCTGGAAAAGCACGTGAATATGCAAGGAATGAAGGGATATGGGCCAACGGCAGGCAGAAGGTATTAGTTTATTTTGGCTTCATGTTCAGCACAAGATCGTGAGCCAAAGGGCCTGTTCCTCTGCTGTACAGTTCTATGTTATTATCAAATTGCACCTGAATCCCCTTTACTCCACAAAGAAGTAGCCTCGCTTCTCAACTCAACCGTATACCTAAAATACTTCATCCCTGCAAACATTCAGGTAAATATCTTCCTCACTTTCTTAAGGGCCTTTACATCCTTCCTAAATTGTGGTTACTGGAACTAGATACAGTACCTTAGTTGTACCCTAACCAGAGCTTTACAAAGTTTCAGCAAAATTTCCCTATATTTTATTAACAAAATATAAGGACCCATATGCTCTGTCAACCATAATGTTACCTACTCATGCAATCCAAGGAGCTAAGCTGACTGAGGTTCTATGTAACCCACTTCATGTTCTGCAGAAAGGTACTACCAATTTTTTTCCTTCTCCCACCAAGATACACAGGCTCAAACATATCTCTCTCATGGATCCTCAGCCTGGCCAGTCTATGGGTCTAGAAGCTCAGGAAGCATCATATTCAGGGTAAACGTTTGTAGTACTCAATTGCTTTGTTTTCCAATGTAAGATGGAAATATTAAAATCTGTTCTGAAAAAACAGTCATGTTGGGCCCTAAACTATTCTCTCTCCACAGATGCTATCAGACTTGTTGAGGTCACCTCTTAATTACTTTGAGATTTTCAGCATCTGCAGTGGTCTTATTTTATGTTACTCATTGTTTATTTTTCAGGTCACTGTTGACTCTTTTGGGTAATTCCTTATAAGGATTCAAGTTATTGCTGAACAGCTTAACATCCCAATTACTTTTCTAAGTGTTAATTAGCAGAGCATTAACTGTGGATTTATTCCGCACACAAAGATTTGATGAAGAAAAACACTTTCTTTGTATCTCAACTCTCATTTGACACTCATTAATATTATGCTTGCACCCTTTAGTTCTGCTCAGTGCATATTAAGTAAGCTGTTTGCAAACATAGCATCTATTCCTTCCATTGTTTTAAAAGCTGGCATCATCTCCATTCGCTCTTGTTTCTTGCGCAGACATAAATACTGCTAAAAATGTCACAGATAGGACTGATGCAACCCTAAGGATATGTTTTTCAAATATATCCTCCCCAATAAGAGACAGATAGAATAGGAAAGCATGTTTTGTTGTTTGCCAAAAAGCTTGATCACTTGAAATTAATTCTGGTGTCATAGCAGGAGGCAGGATTTAAAAAAATGTTTACAGATGCTTTGATTCAGCAATTCAAAGGGCAGGGTAGAATACAAAAAATGGGAAGAAAACAGGTGGAATAGAATATAAGGCAGAAGAAAGCGAGAGAGTAGACTGAGAGAATTATGGATGACAATAGAAAGGAAACAAAGGGAATAAAAGGGAAATGAAAAATATAGTAACTGGATACTGTGCTTTAGGCAGAGAAGAAAAAGTCACCTGACACCCGCAAAAGTTTCACCTTGTGCATGCGGGAATTCTGCATATACATACACTGTGGAATGCCCCACCAGTTAAAAGAAAACGACGATACCCAAATGGACATGATGAATAGGAGCGGGTGGAATGGACTGCTATAGTATCCGGTGTACTCCATATCTGCAATTTGCACCTCGGTACAGACTAAAGTAGTCAGCAGACATTCTCTGAAACAAAAATGTGTGACTGTTATCGCAGGCACTCTTTTATTTTATGCTATGGACCTCCACAGAAATGCATGGATCAGTGTAGTGCCTGGATTTCTCCTTCAGATATTTAACATTGTTAGCCTTCTGAGTTGGCAAATTTTCTGAAGCCATTGTTCAGCTTTGGTTAGATTAGATTAGATTAGATGCCCTACAGTGTGGAAACAGGCCCTTCGGCCCAACAGGTCCACACCGCCCTTTGGAGCATCCCACCCAGATCTATCCCCCTGTAACGCACACACCCTGAACACTACAGACAATTTAGCATGGCCAGTCCACCTAGTCTGCACATCTTTGGACTGTGGGAGGAAACCGGAGCACCCAGAGGAAACCCATGCAGACACAGGGAGAATGTGCAAACTCCACACAGACAGTTGCCCGAGGCTGGAATCGAACCCAGGTGCCTGGTTAGTTTTCTAGACTTGCTCTCATTACATTCTCAGATAGACTCCACTAAAACGAATTCACAAAAAGTTATTACAAGAAAACAAACTAAAATACACAATAACATTAGTTTACCTCTAATTGGTCCACAATTACTCGGAGCTCCGTAAAGAAATGCACCGCAAACAGTTCACCTGCTTTTGCAGGATTGATGGTCACCAAGTCCTGCAATTTCAACAAAAGAAAATTAACATTCCAAAAATGGTAAAGCATTAATCTCTTCAGCATACAAGTAATAGTGCGTGATGTCTTAGTAAAGTGGTAGCAGCAAGTTATTGACAGCAGTAATGTGTTTGCATTAAGTTTGTGTCAGCTGAGAACAAAATATTATGATATTATGCCAATGACACATATGGCTCTTTGTATACCAGGACAAGTAAGTGTTAAGAAGTGCCAAAGAAAATGATATGCCATCAAAATTAGTAGTCAAAACTAAAACACACAAATCTCACTATATGGTGGACTCCAGAATTCTAGATGTGGTCTTAGCAGTAAGGTAATATGAACTCAACTTGATTTTGTTTGCATTGCAGTATGTTTCTCTTTAAAGTCAACTACACATCAATCTACTAACAGAAGCATACCACTATAAAGTACATAAATCGTAACTCAATTGTGTATTTATTAGAATAAAATTCTACATTTTACATTCTTTTCATTTTACCTCGTCAGTTCATTCAAATCACTCAGAGTTAATCAATGGTGGTACCTTAATGTGTTCCATGGCTTTATTCCACACAGACTTCTTCTCTTCACAACTGTATCCAGGTATTGACAACATATTATGGATATAACTGAAAATTTCCTCCTAAACGAGTGAACATAATAGTTACTAACAGGGCAGAAAATGCTCACATAGCAAAGTCACAATACAAAGGAAACAATAATGGGGTCCTGCTGAAATTGCACTTCCAGGCAAAGTCATCGAGTAGAAAATGACTAAAATGTCTGCAATATACTTCTCAAGTTAGATTGATAAACGTCTTTTCAAAAAACATGCTCATTGTTTTGCACCTTGTGCCAATACAAATGACATGTTAAAGATTTGTGGGGACAATATGTTCAGTCATCCATTCTTGTACATATTGCAGTTTATTCCACGAATCTCAAACATTTCAAAAGCAGCTATCCAAATAATAGATTATATAACACTGTTATTTGTGTCACTGAGCTGTTGGACACATTCAAAGTTGGATGAAGTTATGAAACTGAATTTCGTACTCCAGTGGATAACATCGATAGAACATGGAACTGTTCAATTCCTGAGGCCACTTTAAACAGTGTTGTTCCGCTCCCCATTTGCTCAAACTCATATGCACATTTCCAAACAATTTCTGTTGTAATTTAGGCAAGTTACTAAAATATATTTTTAAATTTAAATTTGCTTGAAATATTTACTTTGATACAATGCAAATAGTTCTTTGATGTATAATGTCATAACATTTAAACAAAAATCAATGTCAATTCACCAGCTCTTAGTGACCCCATTCTAAATTTTTGACTTGAAAGTTTTACAAATATACAAAACTCTAATTATATTGAGGTAAATTAGTCAGTTTCACAGTAAATGAGAAGAAAAGTCACATTAAAAGCTTTTGAAAGCATCTTTTAATGCTTTTATACCTAAAGAATCTACTTTAATTTGAAAAGCCAACCAGAAAGTCTGCAAATGAGAGCATTTATTGCAAGTTCCCAATAATGATTAATTCACCGAGAGATTGTTGTACTTTTCACAGTGATGTTATAAAACTTGAACCAAAGATCTTAGAAATGCATTACACGGAGTTCAATTTAAACTTAAAATTCCACAATTTTTCGTGTTATTTATGCTAAATGACCAAATTATGACATAAACTGCATTGCTTTGGGTACGTGCAATCGATGCAGAGCAACCAGCTCAAGATACTTCCTGAATGCCAAGATAGCCGAACGCGATGGAGACTTGTAAGAATCATTCACACTTCACTTCTTGAAATAAATTCATACATCTAAGGCAAGTGGGAAAGTTTGTGAAATGAAAATATTAGCCCGTAATACCGACGCAGATAAAGCAGAAGTAGAAGCTCGGCTGGCAGGGTAACTAAATTAAATAAGTCAACTGCCCCATATCCAGGCAAATAATCTGCAAATGCAGGAAGGGTTTAGACTGCATAACAGTACAGTTTCATTTGAATCAATTTCTGTAAAGTCCCATCAGACACAAGGTCAGATTGCCTATCTGATCAGCAATTGGGAGTGTGGATATTGTAGCACTCCCTTTGATTCAGTCCATACCAAACCTACGTCAGGCACCTGAAAAGCATGAGAGGTATACCATCAGCGGTGCCTTCACAAGACCTGTGATGACAAGAAATGTGATCCAACATCAAAATCCTCTCCCAAACCAGCATCCCCATCATTGTACACTAACCCAATCAAAATTATTGGCCAATGCATATCATTCATGTGCCTGACACTTGAGGCAACGACTCTACTCAAAACTTGTTTGCAGTAGGAACCTCAGAGGAGGAGAGTGGACGTGCTTTTAGGGATGTCTTCAAAACAACCATGAAAAGGTCAAACACGCTACAGACTTAAGCGAGTTCCTGATGCTTGAATGACCAAAATAAAAGAAGGCACATTTGGGAAAACACTGAACACTTTCGAGAGATCTTGTTAGGAAAGGCAAGGGCAACGTTGAGACACAGTAGAACATGCAAAAGTCTCTAAACAAAAGCTGCCCCAAATCCTTCAGGTACCACTAGCAGCAAAAAAGGCAAAGACAACTGAATGCTGAACTGAGCTCATCAGTCATCTTAGGCTCTACTGAACCAGAGTAAGTCATGCTATCTTCGATTCTGAAGCATCGTCTAAGAATTAAGGAAATATTGCAGAAAAGAAAAACCTGAGAGGGAAATGGATAGGTTAGTGGAAGGCACAGATGGATGCTAGCTGCAATTTAAGGGAGGGCTGGATCATGGAACACATTTTGAGTGTACAAACAAGGCATCGGAGTCCACATGTTATAAGTAAGCGCTGCTGAACACAGTGACAAGAAGTCAATTTGAAAATGTCTGAGAGAATAAACAGAAATTAACAGAGAACAAGCAGTAGAATTTTGTTGAAAGTGTTCAAGCAAACAGTTTTTACAAACACAAGATGCCAAGTTGTCACTTTCCTTGCTACATGTTTTCCAATGATCATTTAACATGATCCATACCTCAAAACAATTCTTTCTAAGAAAGGTAGCTTATTAATTAATAAAGTCCAATGTTGTGAAATGAAAACCAGGTTTGCTTTGTTTTTTAAGCAGTATAGCATGGAAACTTTGCTTTGGTGGTTATTTGCAGAATTTTGTTTTGTTTTATCTGCATGCTTGAAACAAACAGGAAATCCACTTGTACAGTAGTTGTGTCTGCAATTTCCTAAAATACCTGAGGCAGTATTCTTCAATGAATGCTTCAAGCCAGCACTGCCAACACAGCCGGCACTTGATGAACAGAGTGATAGTTAGAATAACTGCACATATTCAAAAAACTGGAATTATAATCCTAAACTGAATTCAACAATCATCAACATTACTTGATATCTATAATTCACCCATCTCATGACAATTTCAAGGCCTTATCTTTCTACAATAATTTTCTCTCATGAAGAATGGCCATTACCACATCAAGTTAAATTGAATGAACAGAAGCATAAGGTGCTTTTGGGAATGAACAATAGACAAAAGATAAGATGTGTGAGGCTTTATACTTGACAACCAGCAAGTAAAGCATAAAATCACAGGAAACCCATCAGCCGGGAACAGACATAAGAAAAGGTAAGATGAGGAAAATAAAGCATGCTCAGCAATAGAATTAGGGGTGACATTTTTGAAGTTTAAAATCTGCAGTGATTATATTAGACAATTTAGTGAGCTAATCACAGATGGAATGACTTCAGAGATTCGGCTAAACAATTCTGGTAACAGGATTTTGACAAAAATATTATAGGAGGGCAATGCACAACTGCACACAGATGCATAGGGACAAGTTTATTTTGGCCTACATAGAGTACAAAGGCAAACAATAACAATGAAACAGACTACAGTGGAGTACAGTTATGAGAATGAATTTCAACACAGCCTAAATAAGCAGAATACTGGAATGATCAGTATATCAGAAAGCAATATCTTTTCCGAGTGTATTTTGAAGCATAATGGTCATCAGCAGCCACACAGCAAACTGATGGCACATAATTAGATTATGTTCTGTTCAAAAGGATAATATTGTAACTGAACAAAGCCCTAAGTCAGATTAGCATCTGACCAGTCCTATCTAACCATTAATGTTTAATAATCGACAAATATTTAAACGTAGATTGGTGGGCTGGACTTCAATGACTGATTTGAAGCCCTGACACTGGGATCATCTGCAGAATGGGTAAGTGGCGACATTTCAAAGGCGATCTTCCACAATGTGACCAATTGGATTTAGATTTTATTGCCACATGTACTCAAGTACAGAAGTATAGGAGTACAGTGAAAAGTGTATATTGTCACCACACAAGGCACAACCTTAGGTACCAAGGCACTTAGGTACAAACTAGTAAGAGGGACAGACGTGTAAAGTTAAGCATTATTTAATAGAATAGGTAGAAAAACAATGAAACAAGGCAAAAGCTTTCATTATGATCCTTCTTAGTCTTCAGCAGTCTCTTAAGATGCCATAGATACTGTCACTGCTGCTGAAGTAGCTGTCTCTTCAATGTCCCCTGGTGACTTGGGAACATGCCCAGGCAGGACCCACTCGCATGCCGAGCCAAGACACTGCCATGTGCTGAGAGAGTCTAGTCCAATATACCAGCAAGAGATCAGGCCGAGACCCACCGTGAGCTGCTGAGAGACCAGGCCGAGAACCACCGAGAGACTGCGCCAAGACCCACCTGGAGACCAAGCCAAAGCATCGTCACGAGCCACCAAGAGACTGAGCCAATATACTGCTGAGAAACCAGGCCGAGAGCTGCTAAGCAATTAGTGTGGTGCTTGGGGTTGGGGGGAGGGGGGGGGGGGGGGGGGGACCAGTTTCACCTGGGAGGTTAACAGCCACTTTTAAACATCGACACTTAGCCTTAATGCTGGTTGCAGAAACAGGAGGTAAAGGAAAGGGTGCAGCAGAAGCAAAGTTGTGGAGGTTTACGCGGACTGATGGGAAAGGAAACTCTCCACTGATGATGCACTGGAGATAAGCAGAAGAATAAACAGTCTGGCCAGTAGCAAATTGAAACACCGATGAGAGATCTGAATTGCCCAGGATCACAGAGGAGTTGTCTTCTGAAAGAGATATCATCTTATCAGTCTAATGTACCCTCCAGTACTACAGCAATTCTCATGTCAATGGGTTTGACAGAATGAATGGATGGCACCAGCTGGTAAACCTGACGCAGACACGATGGAGCAGGTCATGTGGCAGTGACAAATGCAGCCATTCCCAATTAAAAAAAACTGAGAGAAGTTTCAGACACATTCAAGGTAATGCAGATCACAAGATTGAGGAATATCTGCAGAGAAGTAATTGCTGGCACAGCAGTGCCAAATGCATGAAGAGACATCTGTCAAAGTTCTGCAGAGTAGACACTGGAGAAGTCATCTATAGCACAAGTATCACCACTTATCTGATAAATGAGCACATCTTCAATAGGCAAGAATAGTGAACTTCACAGAGAGCCAAGTGGATACAGAAGATGTTTGCTGAACTCCTCTGGATGGCCTCATCCTTGAGCAGTGAAGACCAACAAGTTGCCTCTACTTCAGCTCCAACATTACAAGAGCATAATCAGGAGCACATTGAATCTGTTCTGTAAAAGTACTGAGTGGTTCATAAAATTCCATTATGTACTTAATTCCAGCACGCCTATTTGATTTTTGCATTTTAAAATATGTGGAAATTCATACTTAGGCATTTTTTTTGTATTTCTTTCTACCCCAGTATCCCATATCAACACATTTGAATGTTTAAGATGGTACCCGTGAAATGGTGGCCAGTAAATGTAGGGTTCCGATAAGTGAAGCATTTGGGGTGATCTCATCACGGATCTCCTCATATGGTGATAGATTTTCAGCACAGGCCACATAGTATCAACAATATCCAGTGGATCAACAGGGATTCCCAAACAGATAATGTGCAAATGGACTTGTGTATCTCGTTTTCACGTCAAAAGCTAAAGCCATCAGCTCCTCACCTGCGTTGCTTTTGGATGCAGTCTGGATGCATTCCTGCCTCATCTCTCCCTTGTAGGGGGTTGGAATGATCATTATTTTGACCTGTACACATCTCTTCCATGCCTGGTTGTGCAAAATGCAGAAAACCACGATACAGGAAACCCTTGAGAAACCACATTGAAAGGTGTTCCCAAAATAATCTAGACATCCAAACCACATTTAGAAAGTCAAATATGTGTAAGACTATCAACTGTTATGCCAATCAGCAGCTGGGACGTTGTTGGTCTTCGATACTGGTCCAAGTAAGTCAGGACATCTCTTGACACCCAAGATCCATCCATGAAGGCTTTTTGACGGTTCAAAAAGCTTTTGCCCCGAATATATTGTCAATATGAATGATTCGTGGCAGCACCCCAATCCGAAAGGTTTTTATCAAGCAATTATACAGATAATTTCAACATTTGAGGGAGTAGAACTCCTTCCTCATATCAAATGTGCCCAGTTGATCTGAGGGATACATGGTGGCTACACGCATGCAATAACCAATGCTAAATCCAACGAATCAATCTCCCAGCTCAATTGCCTGATTTATGCAAAAACTGATGTATTCCCCCGACTTCGCGTTAACCGCTGACTCAGAGATCTCACAATTGCTTCCAGACAACCTCTGGAGGGCCGCGTCTAAAAACAAAAAGTGAGGACCGGGTAATCTTCACGTCCCAGTGGCCTCAACCTCACCTCCAGCATCCAGTTGGTTATCAAATACCTGGCTTCAGACAAACAGTCTTCAAAGGCGCAGGTGTTCAATCTGTTTGTGAAACGCAACCTCACTCTGCACCCTTTCCATGGGGCATCACATTCTTCCACATTAACTGCCTTACAGCCCCTCTATGTCCATAGCCTAGCACAAAGTCCTGTTGCTAACTTTCACCATACAGATAAAAGTCTCTTCCTTCCACTGCCTTTCTGACTGTCAATCTCTCAGCGCAGAGCACGCAGCACTCATTGCAGTGCTCACAGTTCTGAATATTCTCCTTCTCTCAATAATCTTCGTCCCTGGCCCATCATTCCCCATCTCGACCAACCCCATCCCACCAAGCATTTCCCCAGTACTTGCTGCAGGGAACTCAAGAGAGAACCTCCAGAGACTGCCTTTCTCACTGGCGTTCCGTACAGCAAACCCTCTAAAAGCAATAAAAATTCTCTCTTCCTGTGAAAAGAGAAACTCCAGGGAACTGAAGAAAAGTTTTAATGGATTTAAAATGTCAACTTTGTTTCTTCATCCACTGGTCCTGTCTTGACTTGCAGAGCTTTTCTAACACTTAGTTTATATTTCAGGGCTTCCCCACTTATTAAGAAGCAACACGGAATGCCATCAGTTAAAGCCAACATTCATCTGTGTCTTGCTCTTGTCTCCTTCAACTGATTGAGCCCTGACGTTTCGTAGGAACTGGGCAAGCAATGAGAAACGAATTGAACAGCCCTGATTTCAAATGGCCAAGCAACAATGAAAAGTTTGACCACTGGCAGCAAGATACTGGGAATCATCTCAGATGAAATCCACCATTTACCTGGCACCCTTTCCAAACCTATCACGGCGGTGGGGGGGGGGGGGGGGGGGGGGGGGGGGCAGGTAGTATAATAAAATTCCACCCATTGTCTTGTTATACTAGCTAATTACCAAGTGTTAAACAATAAGTGTATTATGAAGTGAATTCCCATTCCAAAAGAATTGGTATTTCTGAAATACAATTTTTAAAAATCTCCAGACATTCACTGAAATGGAACTTCCTGGAAATTAAAGAGTTAGCTTTACGGTTAATTGGAAAAGAAACTCGAGCCTTGAAGAAGATAACATTAGCATCAACTGGAAAAAAAATATACACATTTGCCTCCCACAGTCAAAGACAATTGATTGAATTGGCTTTCAACTCGCTCAAATGTAATCCCTAGAGCAAATCACCTTTAACTGAAACAAGTAAAGTCGTACTAATCTCAGCAAATTTCTTTCTCTTTGCGTATTAATCAAGAATATGAAGCACAGTGCATGACATTATCAACCATGTTTGTCATTCCAATTACTCAAAGAATGCACAGCCCACTCAGATAAATACTCAAGGCTTTAATCCCACACTAAATTAGTTTAAGAGTGCTACAACTGTTTATTCTTTGTTCAAACCATCTGGTCAATGGAGATAACACTCCATTCAGGTGCAGACACATTAATTGAATACATTTCTATCATAATGCCTCAATTATTTTGTCTCTTTAAAGGCAAACAGGTTACTATTTTTGCCTTGTGAAATGACAACATGCGACGAGATGTGAGAATCTGTGACGAGAACATCAGCCATGTTACTCAAATGGAAAACCAATATTAATTAAGAAATAAACATTAGTCCAGTGAACAAATGAGCATTTTCTAATTATCATCCTCGAAACAAAATAAAGTGACAATGACTTAATCTGGCCCAACGCTGTGTATACGCACAAAATTAAATACAAAAATATTCAAGAAACCATACATAACCAAATGCTGGCATAATTTTAAAATACTTTAGCTACATGGACTAAATTCCTTCAGCCCATATCCACTGAAAGGATCTACAGTGTTGGAGACCAGCCACCATTGTACTGCAGTCCTAGATCCAACCCATAAACATTCTGATCACACAGGAAGACTCGGGGAGCTTACAAAGGGATATAGATAGTTTGGGTTGAGTGAGCAAACATCTGTCAAATGGTATCAGAGATAATGGGAACTGCAGATGCTGGAGAATCCAAGATAATAAAATGTGAGGCTGGATGAACACAGCAGGCCTAGCAGCATCTCAGGAGCACAAAAGCTGATGTTTTGGGCCTAGACCCTTCATCAGAGAGGGGGATGGGGTGAGGGTTCTGGAATAAATAGGGAGAGAGGGGGAGGCGGACCGAAGATGGAGAAAAGAAGATTGGTGGAGTATAGGTGGGGAGGTAGGGAGGGGATAGATCAGTCCAGGGAAGACGGACAGGTCAAGGAGGTGGGATGAGGTTAGTAGGTAGGAGATGGAGGTGCGGCTTGGGGTGGGAGGAAGAGATGGGTGAGAGGAAGAACAGGTTAGGGAGGCAGAGACAGGTTGGACTGTTTTTGGGATGCAGTGGGTAGAGGGGAAGAGCTGGGCTGGTTGTGTGGTGCAGTGGGGGGAAGGGGACGAACTGGGCTGGTTCCCCTTCCCCCACCGCATCCCTAAACTAGCCCAGTTCGTCCCCTCCCCCCACTGCACCACACAACCAGCCCAGCTCTTCCCCTCTACCCACTGCATCCCAAAACCAGTCCAACCTGTCTCTGCCTCCCTAACCTGTTCTTCCTCTCACCCATCCCTTCCTCCCACCCCAAGCCGCACCTCCATCTCCTACCTACTAACCTCATCCCACCTCCTTGACCTGTCCGTCTTCCCTGGACTGATCTATCCCCTCCCTACCTCCCCACCTATACTCTCTCCACCTATCTTCTTTACTCTCCATCTTCGGTCCGCCTCCCCCTCTCTCCCTATTTATTCCAGAACCCTCACCCCATCCCCCTCTCTGATGAAGGGTCTAGGCCCGAAACGTCAGCTTTTGTGCTCCTGAGATGCTGCTTGGCCTGCTGTGTTCATCCAGCCTCACATTTTATTATCTGTCAAATGGTGTACATTTTGCAGGAAATTGTCCATTTTGACAAAAAGAATAAAAAAGAAGCACAATATCTAAGTAGTGAGAGTTTGAAGAGATTTGAGATGCGGGGAGATCCTGGGTGTTCTTGTGCATGAATCACAGAAAGTTAGGATGCAGGTACAGCAAATAATTGGGAACACTAACAGACTGAAATGGTTTAATGCAGCAGGAACCGAACACAAGTTTGAGCGGTTATGGTTCAGTTATACAGAGCATTGGTTTGACCACATCCAGAGTATATCACTGTATTTAGGGAAGACTGTAAATGCATTGGAAGCAGTTCAGAAATGGTTTACCAGAGTAATACCTGGAATGAGCAAACTGCCTTATGAGGAGATGCTAGATACGCTAGGCCTATATCCTAGTTTAAAAGAGTCAAAGAAACTTCACTGAAACATACAAAACCCTGAGGGGACTTGACTGGGTGAATATGGAAAGGATATTTCTCTTGAAGAATCTACAACTAGAGGTCATGGTTTAAAAATATGGGATTGCCCATTTAGGACAGATGAGGAAAGAAAAGTTCTGAGGGTTGAGAAATAATAGGAACTACAGATGCTGGAGAATCTGGAGGTCTAGACCCAAAATGTCAGCTTTCCTGTTCCTCTGATGTCACTTGGCCTGCTTTGTTCATCCAGCTCTACACCTTATTCTCTGAGGATTGAGAGCCTTTGAACTTCCCTTCCTCAAAAAGCAGTGGATGCACAATCTTTAAATATTTTTAAAGTGGAGGTAGACTGATTCTTGATTACCATCAACGGGATGACAGATTAAATGGGGATATGCAGGAATCATACAGCTGAGGTTAAAATCAGATCATCCACGAATATATCAAATGATGGAGCAGACTGGAATGGCTGAGTGGTCTAGTCTTGTTCCTTGTTAATATGTTTGCATTCCTCTGGATCAACAAAACTAGTCTTATAAATCTTCATTAATAAAAACAATATTAAAGGATTATTTTGATGGAAACAGAGGTAATCATAGGAACATAGGCCCATTCGGTTCCTCAAGCCTACCTCACTATTCAATAAGGTAACAGTTGGTCCATCCTAGGTCACAACTCCTCTTAAATTCCAGCTCATCGTAGCCCGTCAACTCCACAATATTTCAAAAATCCATTCACTTGCTTTTGAAATACTTGCAATGATGTAGCGTCCACAACTCTCTGAGGTAGAAAATTCCAGATAGTCACTACCCTGCTGGAGAAGAGAAGTTGCTATGCAGATATTGAAGGCAGAGAGAGTACATATGTGGCTACAACCAGCTTTCGTAGATGGCGTTCAAACTGTACAACGTTCTCTTCAGACAAAGTCCTGAATACATGATGGAAGCAGAGTGAAGAGTTACAAGATTGATCCCCAAACTTAAAAGCTTGGAGTTTTGGGCTTTTCCATCTGAGGGGAGATGCCTTGACAGGTAATCACACAGGGGTACACAAATATAGTGAAAGATATGGAATTGAAGATCTGAATTTACTTCAAAACAAAAGGAGAGTAGAATAGGTTCAAAATATTTAATGCAAATTTAAGAGTAATGGTTGCATGTTTTTCAGTAATTATCACAAAACAGAATCCCCGTTGGAGCTGTGGCAGTCAACATCCACAAACTACTCAAGAGGCAAGTGGATGCGACATTTCTGCATGGATGGCTAGAAACGAACATAATGGCCTCATATCTTTTAATAGAAGTGAGTATTCAGGCCATCTGGATTGCCTTGATGGTTTGGACAGTGCAGAGATTTGCTCAGACCATTTTCATCTTCTTGCCTTGATACCTACTTGGTCAATCTCGAACTATTAACAATGGGAGAATTAGTCAACTCATTATACAATACTCCATCTGACCTGTTCACCAAATCAGCACCTGTAAATTTATAGCTAATTTAATATTTAATTGATTTATAACCTTCCCCACCCAGTGAACAGTAAGGAGCCTTCAAATACCAGATCACATGCCAGCAATGAAGAACAGAACACAACTCTGATTCCCAAGCAGCTGAATTATTCCTTTCCATCATTGTGTGAGTTGATTATTTCATTAGAGATCGGATGCATCTGTACAGTAGACTATTCCATACGTAAGACCTTTCAGATATAGCAAAATCAATTCTCCAAAAGAGAATACATCTGTGCTTCATGCGAACTTATGAATTAGGAGGCCAATCAGCAGTGTTTCATTACTCCATTACTTTCATTAACTTGCTAGTTATGAGTCGTCAATGTTTGATACTATATTGTCTATAGTATCACAATCCTTTCCTATGATTGTACAGTCAGTTCTGCTGTAATGCGTGTTCCACGAATTGGCTATAATGTGACTAATGAATAGGGGAATGCTATTTCTAAAATGCAAACTTGTATTGGCTATAATGTGATTCAGTCAGTGCATGGAGGAGTAAGTGTCAACATCATATGATCGTTTTGCAGTCTTTGTCCTGAACATGTGCAATGTTAGCGCCAAAGAAGTCTTCACACCAGCATCACATGACCATTTCGCAGACTTTGCCGTGAAGCACTTTCTGTGAGAGATACAGTACTCAATGATTTTCAGTGTTTTTTTTTTCAAATTCCGCCGCTTTACTCACAAAAATGCAATGACAAAGTGACAAGAATGAGAGCAAGAAGCATCCTGGTGATAAAATTACAGGTGGTGAACATCAAAGAAAAGGCTATAACACTGGAAAAGAAGCTAGATGTTATAAAGCGTTATGAGTGTAATGAGAGAACATGTGATATGGTTTGTGCAATGGGAACAAAGGAGTCTATCTTGCACACCGTTACAGACAATGCAGAAAAGATTAAACCAAGCTGTACTGCTGGAACAAGTCTGAGTGCTAGTAAATCTGTGGGCAAAAGAAATTGAGGAGATGAAGCAATTTCTAAGTGTGTGGACAGAAGATAAATGAAAAAGCGATCCAGGACCAGCTTTCTCACCATAAAAGAGAAAGTCTTATCAGTATTTTCAGATCTAACAAGAAAAAGCTGAAAACACTACAAATATGCCTGCCTTCAGTGCTAGCAAATGTCTGGTTTGCTTGTTTTAAGAACCGCTATGCGTTTCATAACATAAAGTTATGTGGGAAAGCTGCCAGTGCGACGAAGACCCTGCAATGGCATTTCCTCCCATAGCAAAACAATTAATGAATGAAGGAGGCTCCAACTTAGGTCAAATTTGCTTTTGGATGAGACAGGTTTATACTGCAAGCGAGTGCCATCCTGAACCTACATTTCTATGAATGAAGCACACGCTCCAGGCTTTAAGGTGGTAAAGGGTCGTATGACTGTGCTGCTGGGTGTCAATACCAGTGGAGACTTTAAACTTAAGCCTTTGGTGGTGTACTACTCTGCCAACCCGGTTACCTTAAGTCTACTCTAGGCGTGTACATTAGATCAAGCAAGAAAGGCTGGATTACAGGGCAATTTCTTTCTGACCTTATTGTTGACATTTTCGAGGATGTCTTCAGAAAATTGGCAAGTAAAACAAAATCGAATTTCAAGATTCTCCCCATCCTGGATAATGCGCCAAGCCATCCTCCCACAATTGGTGAGCTTTCTGAAAACATCAAAGTGCTAATTCCACCCCCCCAAAAACAACCTCTCTCTTTCAACCCTTGGACCAGGGTGCAATAGCAGCTTTTAAAGCTTATTATTTAAGGTGCACATTTAAGATGCTGATTGCAGTCAATGAGGGGGATTAGGACAATGTTTTTCAATTTTGGAAGAGCTTTAACATCAAGGATGCAATTTATATTATCATGGGGGCCTGAGGTGATGTCAGTCAGGACTGCTTTCATACAGTTTGGGGGAAGCTTCTCCCAGATTTTTTTTCGATATTTTAAAGGTTTTGATCCTTCAGAGGAGCTCCCAAGAATCAAAAGACATTGTGGTGATCTTGCGAAGCAAATTGGATTTAAAGAAATAGAGAGTGAAGATATTGAACAGCTGCTTGAGTCTCACCGAGAAGACCTCTCTACAGCTGATCTACAACAACTTGCCGCTGAGGGGGAAATGGAACCTGGCGATGAAGAAGATGAAGTCCAGAATGCAGAAGCACGAGAGCTTTCCACTTGTGTTTTGTTTTCTATCCTGAGGGAAATCTAGAAGCAGTTGCAGCTCTCAGAGGACAACAATTACAATGCAGATCACAGCTGGGTAGCAGTTCGTGGAATAAGATCTTATTTGGCACCCTATGAACAGATTCTTCATGAAAGAAAAGAAAGGGCAAAGCAGCAAAAACTGAAGTCTTTTTTAAACCAAACGCCAAGTAATGGTCAGAAGACAATGAACCACAGCCATCCACCTCTGGATTAACTATATTTCACTCGAACCCAGCTACCACAACTGCACCTGAAGGTGATGATAATGACAATCCTCAGTCCCGACATTAACAACAGAGCAACCTCAAAACCTCCTCCCCCATCAAGTCCTCTTGCTATTTTAATTTGAAGGTAAAGTGTTAAATTTACTTTTATTTCATTTGACATGAATTGAAACATTTATTCAAACTGTGCTATCATTTACGTTAGGCTTTTGAGTAATTTTGGGTGTTTTTTTTGGTGGTCTGCTCCTAACCCTGCCTTTCCCAGAAGCCCCATTATTTCTATAGCAACTACCATGTTATAGCAGAACTGACTGCACACTTATATATATTACTTTCTTCTCAGCAACACAATTTGGCAGTTCAGTCACAAATTCAAATGCTCATTAAGAATCTGTAACTATTACATAAAATTTGCAGCAACATACGTCAACAGTGCATGACATTTTGGTTAACATATAGAATTTGTAGAAGTTAGTGCTATCGGGGCTTGCAGTCCAAACTCAGGTGGAATATAAATTATTAACCTAATTTGTCATCACACACAGCACAAGTGATTACATTTAATCCCCTTTCCTCGATATACGTACCCTCCTAACTGGATCATTCAGGTAACAGGAGATGATCTTATCATACAGCTGCTTCTTCTCATACATGAATTCACAAACTTGATAGCTGGAAAGAAAGAGTTTTGTTAACAAAATACTTTAGAAAAAAAAACACTCCAATAAATCCCTTGCCCTCCTCCACAGCAATGGACAGAAAGATGCAAATTCATGAACAAAGGGTCAGACAGTCTCCAACAAAGACCCAAAAAAAAACACAACAAGAAATCATCAGGAACAGTTGGTAAAGTTTAAACAGTGTAAATGTACAAGGTGCAGATGTACGTATCCCTGCTAGTACATCACTGAAGGCTGACATGCAGATGCAGCAAGCTATTAGGAAAGCAAATGGAATGTTAGCCTTTGTTGGAAGAGGATTTGTACGGAGGGATGGTGAAGTCTTGTTTCAATTGCATTGAAGCTTGGTTCGACTGCACCTGGCTGACTGTGTGCAGTTTTAGTCTTCTTATTTCAGGAAAAGTATTAGTGCCATAACAGTTCACCAGACTGATTCTTGACATGATGAGACTGTTCATGAAGAAAGATTGGGCAAAATATTCCTGTATTCTCTAAATATTCAAAGAATGAGAAATGATCTCATTGAAAGTTACAAAATACGTAAAAGGGTAGGAAGGGCAGATGCAGGTAAGCTATTACCCTGGTTGGGAAGAAATTCTTTTACTCATAGGGAATCTTTGGAATTCTTGATGACAGGAATTGTGGAAGCTCAGTTTTTGAGTATGTTTAAAGGTAGAGGCTGATAGACTTCTGACTACCAATAGAATGTAGGGTGGATTATGTAAAAAGCATTGAAGTGTTTGATCAGCCATGATTGCACAAGTGGCAGGGGAAGCTTGTAAGTGCTGAATGGTCTAATCCTGTCCCCAGGTCAAACAGACAGAGCCTCAGCTGAAAGGTACCTTCAACAGTTTCTTAGTGCTGTACTTATGTGTAAATATATCTGCTGCAGTGCAGCCTGAACCTATAACATGCTGACAGCAGGAACTCCATCATTAAGCCAATCTGACACTTACTCAGAGCAAGGCTAGGTAATACCAAGAAGAGAAAAATTCTTCAGGAAACCTCAGGTTCGTCCCACTATGTCCACACCTAAACAGATTTTCTCCAGGAGTCATTTATCCTAAATGCTGTCTCCTGATGGTTTTGTAGTAAAATGAGAACTATGCCTTAACAATAAAGACAGAGTCTTCCACACGCTAGCAAAAGTCTGTAAAGGTGTTTTTATTTCTTACTAATAGAAAGGTATTGTTTTTCAGCAAAGAATAACAGCTGTAATAAGCATGTTGGAAAATACAAATATGTACTTTGCCAAATGGAAGTAATTATGGGCCAATCCATTTTCTTTTTCTGGTGGATACCTTCACAAAATAAGGACTTGAAATTAAACCAACTGATAAGTAACATCCAAATCATTGTTTTTCCTCCATTTGAGCAACGACCATGTCTTCCCAAAGCAGTCACATTTTTGCAATGGAATCTATCTACTTCCTTATTATCACTGAGAGTTAAAACATACTCTTCCATGAGAAACAATGAAAAAATTGATGCTTTGAAGAATTAAGTTATCAGCTAGGAATTAAGCATGTTGAAATCTGGCTCTGTGAAATGGTGAAAGGTGAAGAGAGGTGAGGAAGAGAATCGCAAACTGCAATAGGAGTTGGAAATGTAATAAACCTGAATGGAATGAGATGAGGAATACCAGGAAGAGGAGGGAGTAAGTACGGCCCCTTGAAGTAGGAATGAAGGGTGAATTAATTCAGAAGATTTGGTAACAGAAGTTCTAAGATATATTCCAAACAGTCTTCAATTTTCTTCAAGTTTTTAATGATTTTGTCAATGATGATCGCATTGTTTTAGCCACATATTTATGTGCAAGAGAAATGGCTTATACAGACTTTTAAATTAACTTGGCTACCCAGAAAAAAACAGTTGCTTAGAAACTGTAAATTTCTGATTTATTTTCATTCTGACAAAACTCATGAACCCGAATTATTATCTCTGTTATTTCCCCAGAAATCTAACCTGGCCTCTTATTGCGTTTCCAACATTTACTGTTTGGTTTCAGATTGTAGAACATTTTGCTTTTGCTTTCCATACTCAGACCTTTATTTTAAAAAAAGAATAAACGGAACAGTAGGAACAAACGTATCCCTAGCTCTGTTAAGCAAAAAGTTTGTCAAACTTTCTGACAAATTCCTAAATAAGTAAGTTTCTGACCAGATTAATTACAGGGGTGTCGAAAGGAGCACAAGAGTCCTTACAAGGTGATGGAGTTTCTACCAAATCATAATGTGGGCTTCAGGGTTACTTCTCAGATCTAAAGCAGAACTGATCTAAAGGATAATTACAAACTGAATGACTCATTGTGTTTTTGACATATCTGTTCATTCTCAATTATTTTTGGACACAACAAAAAAAAAGGCACATTTTCTTGGCAGGGGAATAATCTGGGTTTATTCTCGTTGAACAGCAATTAGTAAAAGTCTTCAATGCAGACAACAGACAGTTTTCAAAAATGTCACAGCGTAAGTGGGACAAGCTAGTAATAATTGCTGCATAAACAGGGTGATTATTAAGTAGTGTGTGTGTTGCCAACACATCCAATTTCAACTGGAACTAATTTACATGAGATGTTGTCTCAAATAGCCAAGCAGAATTTATTCCTTCATAAAATTGGCCCTACCACATTACCATTTATTCTGCAAACTGTCAAGATTCTGTCCTTGGTATTCAGTTAAATTAAAAACTCAGGACTTTTTTTTAAAGAAGGCATTGGAAAATATTTTAGTAAATGTTATTTAGTGAAAATCAGTCAACTCATTACACTTCACTGTGGTGCTTCTTTGTGAATTTCAAAGGCAAGGTATTAATAAATTTGTTCAGTGTAAATAGGTTACAGAAACTCATGTATTTAGCCCAATATTGGCTCACCTTATTTAGCATGGTCATTGAATGACTATGTTGATGTGGGACTCTGATATTGGATATTGAGCCTGAGAGTTAAACAAAACTACATGACACAAATGACATCAATGGACACTTGCAAGATGAGGGCTTATACCGTTATTAGTTCTTTGCAACTGTATACTTACAAAAACAATGTGGACTTACCTGCCTTTATGAAATACCAGTCACCAACTAGTACCGTTAAAGGTTAGTACATGAAAACCACACTTGAGATTTCACATATGCACTTTAAATATGTCTACACTGTTGTGTTAAATAACAATCCCATTACGATCTCAGTTTAAAGTTCAAAAGGAAGGCATGCGAAAACACAAAACCCTGCATTCAACATACAAAGTAAAAGATGAGAAATTAGAGAAGAGGGGTTAGCATCCCATTTGATTACTAGAATAGACCCAGCTTAAAGAAATAGTTCAACGGTTCATAGAACACAGAATAGTACAGCACAGTACAGGCCCTTTGGCCCACGATGTTGTGCCGAACTTTTACCCTAATCCTAAGGTCTATCTGGCCTCCTCTCCTAACTTATACTATCATCCATATGCCTATCTAATAGCCGCTTAAATGACCCTAATGAGGCCGACACCACTACCTTCTCCGGCAATGCATTCCATGCCCCGACCACTCTCTGAGTAAAGAACCTACCTCTGACATCTCCCCTATATCTACCTCCACTCACTTTAAAACAATGCTCCTTCATAATAGCTACCTCCATCCTAGGAATAAATCTCTGGCAGTTCACTCTATCTAAACCTCTGATCATTTTGTACACCTATATCAAGTCACCTCTCATCCTTCGTCCCTCGAAAGAGAAATGCCCTAGCTCTGTAAACCTTCCCTCGTGAGACATGCCCTCCATTCCAGGCAACATCCTGATAAATCTCTGCACGTTTTCCGACGCTTCCACATCCTTCCTGTAATGAGGCGACCAGAACGGGACACAATACTCCAGATGTGGCCGAACCAGGCTTTTGTATAGCTGGAGCATAGCGTCACGGCTCTTGAATTCAATCCCTCTATTAATGAAAGCTAACACGCCATACGCCTTCTTAACAACTCTATCCACCTGGGTGGCAGCTTTCAGGGAACTGTGGACATGAACCCCAAGATCCCTCTGCTCCTCCACACTGCCAAGAATCTTTCTGTTAACCCTGTATTCTGCTTTCAAGTTTGTCCTTCCAAAATGATTCACCTCACACTTTTCAGGGTTAAACTCCATCTGCCACTTCTCAGCCCAGCTCTGCATCCTATTATTGTCCCTTTGTAGCCTAGAATAGCCTTCCACACTATCCACAACTCGATCCACCTCCGTATCTTCTGCAAACGTACTAATCCACCCTTCCACTCCTTCATACAAATCATTTCCAAAAATCACAAATAGAAGAGGACCCAGGACAGATTCTTGTGATACACCACTCGTAAGTGAGCACCATGTTGAATATTTTCCATCCGCTACCACCCTTTGTCTTCTCAGGGTCAGCCAATTCTGAATCCAATCTGCCACATTTACCCCTATCCCATGCCTCCTTACCTTCCACATGAGCTTACCATGAGGAACCTTATCAAACGCCTTACTTAAATCCATGTGTACCACATCCAGGTGTTTGGTCACCTCTTCAAAGAATTCAATAAGGTTTGTGAGGCATGATCTACCCCTCACAAATCCATGCTATCATGAATCAAACTGTGCCTTTCCAAGTGATCATTAATCCTATCTCTCAGAGCCCTTTCCAACAATTTGCCCAGCAATTACATAAGAGTAACTGGCCTGTAACTTCCGGGGTTATCCCTATTCCCCTTTGTGAACAAGGGAATGGTACTTGCCTCTCTCCAATCTTCCGGCACCATACCTGTGGACAGCGAGGACGAAAAGATCATCGCCAAAGGCCCTGCGATCTCTTCCCTCGCTTCCCATAGAATTTTTGGATAAATCCCACCAGGCCCAGGGGCCTTACCTATCTTCAACTTCCTCAAAATTCCTCGTACATCTTCCTGGATAACACCAACCTCCTCTAGCCGGTTCCCCAACCCCTGCCAATCTAGTTTAAACCATCCCCTATAGCTCGTGCAAACCTCCCCCCCCAGGATATTTGTGCCATTCTGGTTCAGGTGCAACCCGTCCTTACTGTACAGGTCCCACCTAACCCAGAATGATCCTTAGTTCATGATCCTTAATTATTCTTTCCATCTATTCATTGCATTCTGGGCAAATGTTGCTAGGCCAGCAGCAATACAAGATGATTTGGGAATAAGGAATGATAAAAACAAAATATATTAATTAATAATAAATGCAAAAAGCAACACTGACTCAGGGATGGCACTTTGGTCTTCGGGTCAGATGGCTGTGGGTTCAAGATGCAACCCAGAACTTCAACCATTAGGACAATTTATACATTACTTCCAAACGTCTAAATCATATTCCTATGTACACCTCTAAATCATTGCTATATGCCAAGAAATCTTAGGGACCTAGTACTGAGCCCTGTGGAGCCCCACTGATAATAATTTCCCAATCACAAAAACACTCACTCATCGAGCATGATCCTTTGCTTTCTGCCTCTGAGCCAGTTTTGGATCTAAATTGTCACCTTGCATTGAAATCCACGGGCTTCGAGTTTTGTGAGCAGTTTGCTGTGTGGGACCTGACCATGTGCTCTGTTACAATGCATAGAAGTTACACATCACATGCACTGCCCTCATTAACTCTCTTTGTTATGTCCACAAAAAACATTCAATCATGTTAATCTGACATGATCCTACTTTAACAAAGCCCCACGTTGGCCGTCTTTGATTAATATGTCTCTTTTCAAATGAAGATTTATCCCGTTCCCTCAATCTTTTGCAATAATTTCTCACCACTGTGGTTAAGTTGACTAGCCTGTAATCCTCAGTAGATCCATTTCTTGCCTTTTAAGCATACATTAAATTTCCTGCAGAAAATGTGGCAGGCACTGGAAGTCAATTCTCCCCAACTTTAATCAGTGATTTATTATTTCAACTGCAGAGGAACAAAGTATGGATGTCAAATGACTACGTCACCAAGGTAGTGATTATAACACTCAATAAAACCGTGCTCTGTTCTACTCAGTACTAGAGTCCATACATTAAGTTAAATTGAAAAATCTAACTTCTAATTTAACACTGCCCTAGAGGGGACATAACAGACAATGCAGTCAAGTTTGAAAGTCTAAAACATTCAGAAGCGTTACAGGCAAGAATGAATAATGGCAATTTTTAAAAAATCTCTGATCAAACCACAGTACATTCTCTGAAGTAATGCCGTGTTTATGCAGCAAACAAGTGCCTCATTAGTGAACCTAAGGCATGTTCTCAAATTATTTCTAATGAACTACAAGAAAATTATTTTTCTGAATTTGAAAAGCGTAAAAATACCAAACACATTAACAGCAAAAATACCAATCACAGGCAGAAGATTAATCTCAAAACTTTTCTTGTCTAACAAGCAGGATTATAATTGAGTTGAAACCACGACTCACAATGCAGCCTTCTCAGCCATTGTGATCAGTCTGTTCTCATCAAACTGTACAATTCCGCCAGCTTGAAGCAACTCCAGAAGGACCTAGTAAGGAGCAAAAATAGAAAAGCTTTTATTAAGGAAATAAATAATCCATCTACAGATTATGTCTTTGCAACCTTTACACATTCTTTTATCTATCATCTACCTTTGGCTCTACACATTTTCAAAGCATTTTTTATCATGACTGCTTAAATTATCTTCCAAAAATGCAAGCTGGCCCCTGTTTTAAGGACATATATCTGGAGCTTCCAATGAGTTATCTACGCACCGCACCATTTCCTCATCTACATACTGTCTACTGTGAACTTTATTAAAACGCATGGGGTCAACTTCCATTTGTACATCCATGGTACCCAGCTCCACATCTCCACCACCTCTTTTAACTCTTCATTATCTCAATGTTGGTAGACTGTTTGTTAGTCTTTTCATCTTGGATAAGCACAACTTTTTCTACCTAAATACTGGATGAAAGAAAATAAATCATATTTAACACATTCCACTCCCCAGCCACTTTATTAAACTGCATAAAGCATTAGCACTGCTGGCTTATTCATTTGTCCTGAGTTTTGTTTTCTCTTGTTAACATTGATCACACACTTTCACCATTTTAACACATCACTTGACTCCATCCCAGCATCAGCCCACTGACGGTTGAAATCATCAGCTATGATTTTCCCACTTCCAGTTTTAGCTTTACCAATGCTCTCCTGATTAGCCACAATATCTCAACACTCCTATAAGTTAGGAGAAGTTATGGGCCATTCAGCCCTTCAAACCTACTCTGCCAATCAAGACAGCCCTGGCATGACCTGTGTTTCAAACTCTATATTCTCATCTATTCCTCACCAAGCAAGAATCAATCCACTTCCACCTTACAAATATTCAATGATCTCACCACTCCCATGCCATACTTTGTTGGCTTCATCCTATCAATACGCCCATTATTTCTGTCCTCTGTCAACTACGATCTCCATACATATCTCTCAAGCCTCCAATGTAAAATCTCACTAAAATTATATTTTTCATAACATCACCCTCTTCTTAGCTCTGAAAACTTCTCCAATCTTATACAGAAAACTAACACAGCAACACGTTACCCACCAAGAAGATTTCTTTCTCTCGCTCTGGCCTCTTATGCACAGTAATTAGGCTGCATTATGGGCACGTGTGTTTTCAGTGACCAAGGTCATATACAGAATGCCTTTTCTAAACTGTTTTACCACACCTGATCCCTTTCCTAAAACCTTTGGCTCAGCTTTTGTACAACCTGCCATTATGAAGATGTTAGGTGTGTGATTTATATGTCATTTTCAGAGCTTGGATTTCAAAGTTGAGGAATATGCATGTTGTTTACTTTTGTGACAGTTTTCTTTTATAGAAAAATGTCAGACAGTCCTCATGGGATAATGACCTAACCCAATATTCATCAGAGAGAATATAACTGGGAACCCGCTCGAATGTTAATGGAATGAGATGTTTATTCTGTGGGGTTTTCAAAGGGTAGTGTAAGCACAGAAGGCCATTTGCTTGTTTTCAATTCAAAATTATCAAATATTAATTTTAATTTAGGAAGCCCAGAGACTGAAAGCTTTTAGGGCATTTTGGATGATACCTAACAGGGGTGAGAAGCAAGCTTGGCTTCTCTCTTTACACGAATACACGACAGTTAGAGAAAACAGTCACGTCAGTTTAAAAAAAAGTTTTGCTTGTGAAATTTTCAACCCAGGAGAGTTTGGCAAGAAATGTATCGCTTATTAGAAGCTGACAGAGTTTGAGCTCTCAGTTCTTCTCAGTACAAGCCAACTCCACAGTTCAGTGGAAATAAACTGGTGAGAGCAAGTGGAACGTAAAGATTTATACAGATGGTTAATTTCACTGGAGTTGAATTGCTGTAAATTGATGGTATTAGGAAAAAGGTTGAAAATTTTGTTTTGTTGTTTTCTGATTTTGCTAATTGTGCACTTGTTAAAAAAATTCATCTTTTCTGTAATAAACTTCTGTTCTATGGTCAAAGAATCTCTGCAACCTCATGTGGGTTTCTGTCAGCAAACAATCACCGTATTAAGAATTTTTTTATAAAAAATGGCTCATCAAGCTAGTTTTCATTTGAGAATCACACACGTCCAGTAGTACCATCAATTGATTTTTTTTTAAACTTGGCTTGACACCTGCTTTACCTACCGATATCTTTGAAAAACTAATCTGGTCCTTGATTAATCAACCACCTTTTCTGTTTTTTTTGGTTTTGAACAGCTTCACAGATCCACAATATTACCTCTGTTTTTATTTCTAAATGCACGACGTCAAGTATTTCCAGCATTTTCTGTTTATTTAAAGCATAAGGAAGGTTTTGTTCTTGTCCTCTACCTTTCTGTTGTATTTAAGCTGCCTTTTTACACCAGTTAATTATGTCTTAGCATTTTTCTGCCACATATTACATTTCCCATTATCTTGTGCCTGTATATTTAAATATTTTCCAGACATTGCTTGAGATTAGATAGACCTTTTTTTTTAAAATACTACATTTCAGCATTTGGCTTAACCGATCAGGTATTGAGAGTGCCTGGAGCTAACAGTTCACAGCTGAATGCATCTCGACCAAATTGATCAGTCAAGAATTCAAATCCATCCGCAGGATTGTGATGTAAGGTGTGGAATTTATACATATTCTAATATAATATATTTTTTAGTTTAGAGTTTTCAATTTTGAACTACTCGCATGAGATTTGTGTGTCTGAAGGGGGTGAAAGGTCATCTTGTGGTTATTTCTGTACCTACGGGGTTTTATTTCAAAACTGCTTGAGTGATAAAATCTGCAAAAAATAATGGAACTTTTTTTTTGCAAGGGGTTCCAAGCAATTAGAGCTCAGAACATAATATGCATGGCTTTTTGATAGAAGATTCTGTGAATTTTTTCTAACATTTAGGGGAAAGACTCATAATTGGAGAGAAAACCTTCAGTTTTAGTTTCAGTTTGATGTAGTTCAGAAGGATCCTGAGTTGAAGATGGATGTGCTAAACAGTTGCTGCTGGAAAAGACAAAAGGTAGTTTAAATTGTTAAAAATAAATTACCTCAGAGTAAGGGGTTTATTAATAGTTCCAGACCAGAAGTGTTTGAGTATAATGCAGAAGAGATTATTTGAAGATCAGAAAGTTTAAACAGAGGTGTGTGAAGGCTACAGGAAGAGGATCAGATTCTCACGACTAGGATCTGAAGTCACAGTTAAATTAAGCCGAAAGAGATGATAGAGACTTGGATTCTCTCCGGTAACAATACCGTAAGGAGATGCTACTAAGGATTAATAAAGAATTTTTTAGGATTAATGGGATTATGTTTACCCTGTGTTTTTAAATCTTTAAAGGTGCACAATATATGGAAGTTGGCATATGCCAAATGATCTTCATTTCCTTTTGTGTAATTACAAAAGGGGAGCTAATGGCCTAGTGGTATTATTGCTAGCTTATGAATTTAGAAACTCAGCTCATGTTCAGGTGACACAGTTCAAATTCTGCCACAGCAGATGGTGGAACTTGAATTCATCAGAGAAAAATTGGAATGAAGAAACTACTGATGATCATGAATCTATTGCCGATTGTCAGAAAAACCCATCTGGTTCACTAACATCATTCAGCGAAGGAGATCTGCCATCCTCACCTGGTTTAACCAACATGCAACTCCAGATCGCCAGCAATATGGGCAATTCTCAACTGCTCTCTGAAGTGGGCTAGCAAGCCACTTAGTTGCATTAATTGCTACAAGGTCTCAACAAAGACAGGGAACCAAATGGACCATCTGATATCGATCTGTGTACTGGAAAAGGTAACAGCAGAAATGGCCCTGTCGACCCTGCAAAGTCCTCCCTCCTAACATCTGGGAGCTAGTAGCAAAATTGGTCGAGCTGTCCCACAGACTACTCACGCAACAGTCTGACGTAGTCATATTCACAGAATTATATCTTACAGACAATGTCCTGGACACCTCTATCACCATCCCTGGATATGTGCTATCCCATCAGCAGAGGTGGCATCACAGTCACATACAGTCGGGAGGGAGTTGGTCTGGGAGTCCTCAATATTGACACCAGACTCTTTAAAGTCCAATTTCGTGGAGTTAAACATGGGCAAGGAACTCTCCTGCTGATTAACACGTACTGTCCTCCCTCAGCTCATGAATCAACACTCCTCAATGTTGAAAAAGACTTGGAGGGTGGCAAGGGTGCTAAAAGCACTCTGAATGGAAGATTTCAATGTTGCACTACTGATCATGCTGGTCAGGTCATATAGGACATAGCTGCTGGACTGGGTCTGCAGCAGACGGTGAGGGAGCCAACAAAAGAGAAAAACGTACTTGACATCATAATCTGCTGACTGCATTTGCATCTGCCCATGACAGTGACAGCAATAGTGACAACCTCGCAGTCGTTGTCCAGATAAAGTTCTACCTTCACATTGAGAATACCCTCTATTCGTGTTGTGTGGCCCTATCACTGTGCTAAGGGGGACAGACTTCAAATAGATCTAGCAACTCAAGACTGGGCATCCACAAGACACTGTGGGAACTGTCCTCCAGCACAATCTGCAATCTCATATCGCCCACTCAACCATTACCATCAAGTCAGGGGATCAATCAAGGTTCAATGGACAGTGCAGGAGGGCATGCTAGGAGCAGCACACCAGGCATACCTAAAAATGAAGTGAAGCCACCAAACAAAAGTAGTATGTGCTAAACAGCATAAGCAGCAAGTGACAGGCAGAGCTAAGCAATCCCACAACCAACAAATTGGATCTAAGCTCTGCAGTCCAACCACATCCAGTCATAAATGTGGTGTACAATTAAATAATTCATTGGAAGGGAAAACTCCACAAATATACCCACTCGCAACAATGGAAGAGCTCAACACACAAGTACAAATGATAACGCTGAAGCATTCACAGTCAGAGTAATAAGTGATTGGCCTCCTCCTTTGGCATCCAGCATCATAGATGCCAGTCTTTAGCAATTTAATTCACTTTGCATGAAATCAAGAAATGGTTGGACACACTGGATACTGCAAAGGCCTCCAACATCCCGGTGATAGCACTGAAGATTTGTGATCCAGAACTTGCTCCTCCCGTAGCCAAGCTCTTGCAGTACAGTTACAACACTGGCATCTACTCAGCAATGTGAAAAATTGCCCAGATATTGTCCTGTACATAAAAGCAGGACAAATGCAATCAAGCCAATTGCTGCCCCAATAGTCTTCTCTTGAACATCAGTAAAGTGACGGAAGGTGCCACCAGCAGTGCTGCCAAACAAAACATGCGCATCAATAACCTGCTCAGTGGCAGCTAGTTTGCTCCTGACATCCTTGGATCATTCACAAAAGAGGTGAACTCCAGAGGTGAGATGAGAGTGACAACCCTTCATGACAAGACTGCACTTGACTGAGTGTGGCATCAAGGAGCCCTCATAAAGCTGGAATCAATGGGTATCACGGGGCAAATGCTCTGCTGCTAGGAGTTATAACTGGCACACAGGAAGATAGGTGCGGGTGATGGCAGTCAGTCATCTCAGCTCCAGAACATCTCTGCAGGACTTCCTCGATTCAGTGTTCTAGGCCCAACCATCTTCAGCTGCTTTATCATCACAAGACCAGAAGTGGGGATGTTCGCCAATGATTGTATAATTCACGATTCCTCAGATATTGAAGCAGTTCATGTTTAAATGCAACAAGACCTGGTCGAATCCAGGCTGGGTTGCCACACAAATACCAGGCAACTGCCATCTCTAGTAAGAGATGATCTAACCACAGATGGATCTAACCATTTGACGTTCAAAGGCGTTACCATCTCTGAATACCTTACTGTTAACATCCGGGGGCTATTATTGACCAGAAACTCAACTGGCCTCACTCAATAAACACAGTGGCTAAAAGAGCAGGTCAGAGGCTAGAAATATTGCATTAAGTACCTCAACTCCTGGCTCCCCAAAGCCTGTCCACCACCTGCAAGGCACAATCAGGAATGTGACAGAATACTCCCCACGTGCCTGGATGTGTGCAGCATCAACAACACTCAACAACTTGGACACCATCCAGGGCACAGCAGCCCACTTGATTGGCACCACATCCATAAGCATCCACTCACTCCACCACCAATGCTCAGTAGCGGCAGTGTGTACTATCTACAAGAACCACTGCTGCAAATTCGTCAATGATCCTTAGGCAGCACCTTCCAACTCCATGAACATTTCCATTTAGAATGACAAGGGCAGTAAATACACGCAAACACCACCACCTGTAAATTCACCTCTAAGCCACTCAATATCCTGACATGGAAATGCATCGCTATTCTTTCACTGTTGCTCCGGTTTCCTTCCACAGTCCAAAGTTGTGCTGACTAGGTGGATTGGCCATGCTAAATTGCCCGTAGTGTTCAGGGGTGTGTGTGGGTTATAGGGGGATGGGTCTGGGTGGGATGCTGCAAGGGGCGGTGTGGACTTGTTGGGCCGAAGGGCCTGTTTCCACACTGTAGGGAATCTAATCTAAAAACACACCATGAGTGAATATAAAAAAATCCTTCTGTTGCATTGACAAGACCCAAATATGCAATATTGCATGCTTTTGTTCCAGCAAAAAAAACACCTTGCTAAAAGAAATAGAAACAAAATATGATCTATCAAGCCTGATTTCAGTCTGGTATCTGACTTGTACAATAAAAAAAACACTTGAAATCACAATAGAATTTAGAATTGCCAAGTTGTTCTCCTGCAATCAAAATTCAGCAGCCAAAATTCACACATTTAGTATATTAATGTTATTTTACCTGTTGCCTCTCAGCATGTCGAGATTCATCATCAGGACTACACAGGAATTCAAGAACCTAAAGACACAAAACATACATTTTTTTAGAAGTTGGTTAATTTGACATCCAATTAAGAAGTTACTTTAAAATCTTTACTTCCATTTCCATGGACAACATATCACTTTAAACAAGGAGGAAAGTGGAGGGAGTAGCTTCACTTCCATATCTTTGCCATTGCCAAATCATCTTAAGCAAAGTCATGGGACAGCAGAGCTTCATGCTGAACGACAGAAATTAAATGTTCGGCACAAACCATGATACCTTGTACTTGACAGCACAGGGATACCAAAGCAAAGTTGAACTGCCTTGTAGAAACACAGGGCAGAATTCTCTGCTCCCTTCAGTAGTGAGGTAAATGAAGAGAAATACATAAAAATACTGCCTTGAGAGAAACATTTCTGACTTTCTCCCTTCAGTTTAAATGTTGAAACAGAAGTCAGAGCGGTGACCTGGCAGCAACAGCAGCTGTCCACTTGCCTCTCCGAGCTGTCAAATATCTCTGTCTCCACTATAACATCACTACGTGCTCCAAGGGTGCTTCCGCTTCATCGAGCAAATCCATAAGGACAAACCACCAGCCTTAACACAATAAAATGACTCCACTTCAGCCCTTAAGAAATTCCCTAAGACTTGCATGCTTTTGCCAGACTGGTATGCATGCTGGGGCCATCATACTTCTACACAGGATTCATCTTATGGCTCTAACAACAGGGGAGGCGATGGCCTAGTGGTATTATTGCTGGACTGTGAATCCAGAGACCCAGATAATGCTCTGGGAACCCAGGTTCAAATCCTGCCATGGCCGATGGTGGAATTTGAATTGAATAAATATCTAGAATTAAGAATCTAAAGATGACCTTTAATCCATTGTTGATTGTCAGGAAAATCCCATCTCATTCACTAATGTCCATCAGGGAAGGGAACTGCTATCCTTACCTGGTCTGGCCTACATGTGACTCCAGACCTACAACAATGCAGTTGACTCTTAACTGCCTTCTGGGCAATTAGGGATGGGCAATAAATGCTGCTTAACCAGTGTTGTCCTCATTCCGTGAATGAATAAAAGAATTCTTGGTTTCTTTTCTTAGCACACTGGTTGCATGAGAAAAGTTGCCATGGGATGTGATGGGCAAATATCACTCAAAAAAAAAAACAGGCAAATTGAACCCACAGGGGATAATGAGAATTTAAATAGAATTAGATATCCTCGTTAAAGAGGTCATGGATTATTCCGAATCTCCCACATCCTCAGATCAACTTACCTGGTCAAAAAGCATCCTGTTGACAAAAAGTGTGTTGTCTGGTTTTGCCAGCTGTCGTGCCAGGAAGGTGAAAAGGCACCCAACCTGTGATGGAGTGAAATCTGAATTCTCCACCATAACCTGCAGAAAACAATCAAAAATGGAAATCACTTAGATCAAAAAAGCAGCAATCAATAAAGCCATCTGCAGAATTGGCACTTATTCTAACAGTCAAACTCTGAATGATTAGTAAGTTAATACTTCTTTCCAGATAGAAGAATGTAAGGAAGAGGAGAGAAAGGAAAAGAAGGATTAAGAAAGAAACACTAAAACAAAATCTCTAAATATTATTGTTAAACAAAATGTTTGAGAATAACCAATCTAAAAAGATATAGCCGATGTATCATGAATATTTGCAGAATTATTCTCATGACCATGTTCTTTAAGTCTAAATACAAAAGTTACGGTGCTGACTTAACACTACATTCCCTCACTGATTGTATCACAAATTATTATTTGAAACAGAAAAACTCAAGACATTCTACTGCATTTAATTAAACAATCCTCATGTCTCTGGTTAAAGTGTCTGGTAATACATTTTACCAGAAGGTAGGGGGAAAGGCAACATAGACTGAAAGGTACAATTCTAAACAACATAACAGGAATAAAGACACTTGAGGTTCATACAACAGATCTTTGAAGGTGATAGGAACTGCCATGGGTAAGCAAAAGGGGCTCTCAAACTTTAGAAATACAAATATTGAGGACAAAAACTGGAAGCATCATTAAACCTATATAAAGCTCTACCTACTTCTGCTTTACTAGACTTAAGAAGGATTTGAGGATCTTTGAGAGGACACAGAGGCAATTTACAAGGGATGAGAAATTTTAGAGCAAGGTTAGGTAAGAGAAGCAGAGTTTATTCCCTCTCAGCATAGGGAGATAGAAGGGAAGAGATCTGAACAATATTATTGAAATACTTTGATAATACCACTAATTTTTAGGGTACTATATCAGTTTGAAGTAACATTTTACAATTTTCCATTAGCTATGTTTTTGAACAGTCCAGTTTAAATTCCTGTTGTGAGAGGAAAAGTGTATAGACATGCATAAGATCCAGATTCAAGCTACTGTTTCTGTTTTAATTGCATGGTGTGATTCAAGGGTTGTTTGCTAACTTGAAAGAGACAAGTAAGAAGTCTGAATTTAGCAACTTGTACTGAATACAATAGCTAGCTTTATACAAGTCTCATATACTTTACTTTGTTCACTGACATGATCAATTAGATAAAGCCCTAGAAGAAAAATGCCTGTTTCAAAAATATATTCTGATATTCTGCTAGAAACATTTGTTCTTATTTGCTTTACTGAATGGGTTATGGTTGCTGGCATTATTGATAAAAGGATGCAACATACTTTGTACCACTTCTCTGTTGGGATATGTAATTTGTTCACACAGGAAAATGTTGACTCCTGGGAACTGAGAGATCTAGAGGTGTGAGATAACAAAGTGTGGGGCTGGATGAACACAGTATGGCAAGCAGCATCTTAGGAGCACAAAAGCTGACATTTCAGGCCTAGGCCCTGCTTGGCCTGCTGTGTTCATCCAGCTCCACATTTTGTTATTTCAGATTCTCCAGCATCTGCAATTCCCATTATCTCTGATCAAGAGATGTGCAATTGTTTAGCCTACTTGATTCTGTTTACAGTGATAGTTTGCCTGACCATAAATAGAAAGAGAGTTAAATTGAGTCATTTCCTAATTAGCTTTTGAAATTAGAAATAAGGGTCGGTCAGTCTTTTTGTACAGTTTTACCATGGTTGCTGTGGTACAATTCTTCTGAGAGACTGTTCAAGCAACAGTACGTCAGAGACACAAGGAAAGCATCGCCTGCACCATCACATCTGTGGGGAGAAAGTTCTAATAAGAGTCACCAGACTCGAAACATCTCTCCCCCGAAGTGCTGCCAGACCTGCCAAGTTTCTCCATAAATTACTGTGTTTATTTCAGATCCACAGTTCTTTGTTCCATTTTAGGAATCTTCCCTGTTGTTTTCATTATGTGTTTGTACAAAATATTCATAAAATCTTGCTTAAAAAATTCTACTCCATTCATAAATATTAATAGGGATATTTTGTTGGGTCAAGCACAACTGAAGGCCCTGTTGCTATAAGTTAAGAACTTGGAACTTAGATACCTTAAGTGAAAGAGTTTGATAACTCAAAATCCCAAAAACCTGCAATATAAAAGATTTAGACAACATGCAGCAACTAATGCTGTTCCCATTGGTTGATAGTACAGGATCTTGGAACAACATTCTCTCTAAGCTGTCTGGTTCCCATACTAGCAGCCACTCCAAAGTTCCAGACGGATCACAACATTAATATCTAGTTATGGATGTCACTGCAGTGCATGGGTCTCAGAGCCCCATGCAGTGCAAAAAAAATAGAGTAAATACTGTCTGGGGGTCAAAAACTTAAGATTACGTACGAAAATATGCAGGGGGATAAGAAGTAAATCATTTTATGCCCTGAGTGGTATTGACCTCAAACTGTGCCTCCAAGGACGGGCAAAGCAGACATCATGACTAATTTGAAAAGGAAACTGGATGTATGCTAGTGAGAAATCAAATTGCATGACTACAGGTACAAAGTAGGGCAATGGAACTGACTGAATACTTTACAGAGAGTTGGTATGAACCCAATGGGCTGAACGGGTTCCTTCCGTGCCAGAATGACTCTATGATTAATTATCCTAATGTAACACTGGAGACTTCTAAAGTTACAGCCATAGAATTATATATTCACAGCAAATGCTAAATGGAAAGACAACAATTGTAACCAGTACTTAGAAAATATTTGTATATTCAAATAAAATCTCAAAGAAAAGGGTGAAGTTAGAAAAATAATTTAGCTATGTTTCACCCTATTATCCCAAAATAAAAAGTGTTTATCCTCATTTTACAGACTAGAAATGTTAGATACTGCTGAAAACATGAAAATTAAAAGATTTGTTAGAGAGCAGGGAACTGATGAGATGCGATGCAGCATTATCTTTCATTTTTGTTTTTTTGGGCAAAATAATTTAGCTGCAATTTCTGCTCCAAACTACTATTTACAAGAACAATAAAAGTTAATGTGCATTTTACTTGACAAAAGTAACACAATAATAATGAAGTGATAAGTTACAAAAGTAACACAATAATAATGAAGTGATAATTTACATAAGAGTTGTTTAATAAAGAACCAAATTATTAAGGAAGCTGTGAAGTAATTGTAGTCAAATTCTTACTGTGAGCAAGATGTCCACAATCCTCTGCTGATGTTCTATTGCTTGCTTATCATTTCTGAAGTCTTCAAATGTCTATTTAAAACAAAACACATCACTGAAATTGGACTTAAAGTAATCTGTCACACATAAAAGACTCAGCTAATTAAAGTTTAAGATGACGAATCAGGGAAAAGTAATGCTTCCTTTATCATGACAATCCCACTTGAAAGTTTTTTTTCATTTTCTCTTAATCTGCTGTAGCTCAGAGGAAAATAGTCCAAGTGAGTGGCACACATCTCCACAACTGCTGAGTACTTGCGTCCAATTAATCATAATCCATATCAATTATTTGGGTGCGCGGATGAAATGTAGCTATTTCCAAGTTTGTAGATGACACAAAACTTGGTGAAAGTGAGAGCTGCATCAATGAGATTTGGAGAGGCTAAATACAAGGTCAAAATTTGTCAGCTGGAATACAAGTGAAGAAATATGAGTTTATTCACTTTGGGAGGAAGAAGTACAGACTATTTTGTAAATAGTGACAGATTGGGAGTGTTAAGCTTCAAAGGAACTTGTGTGTCCTTGATCACAAATCACTGAAAAGGTGCAGTAAAGAATTAAGTCAGCAAGTGGTATGCTGGTTTTTATTGCAAAGGGATTTGTATATACAAGTAAAAATGTTTTGTAATTATACAGAGGCTTTGCGAGAACACACCTGGAGTAGTGTGTATGACTTCTCCTTAATCATGGAAAGATATATTTGTTGTGGAGGAAATGTAATGGCAGTTCTTCTGACTAATTTCTGAGATGAAGGGATTGTCCTCTAAGCAAGCGCTAAGGTATATTTTCTGGCATCTGGAAAAATGAATTGTCAATTCATTCAATCAAAAGAAGTTCTTATAGGCATCAACAGGATACCTGCAGGAACATTGTCTGCTAATGTTGGGAAACAGTTTCTGATTAAGGAGAAGGCTATTTAAACCTGAAAATGATGTAACTACTTTGTCAATAGAACTCTCAGGCCCCAGGGGACTATACAGGCTCTGTATTTCTAAATTGTTCAGGACTGAAATCAAATAGATTTATCCATACAAAAAAATCAAGGGATATCCAAAAAATTGCACAAAACTGGTTAAGTAAAAGATCAGCCATAAACTCTCAGACGTTGGTGCAGGCTTGAAGAGCTGGATCGTCCACTCCTGCTCTAATTCTTATGTTCTATCGTCATCATCCACGACTGACAAGCAATACTATAAAATCATTAGGATTGCAAATGCCAAACTTGCAAATCTGATGGAACCAAATTATTGGGGAGAGAAAAAAAATGAAAATAACTTCCCTCGTCTTCCAAATAATATTTGAAAGCAATTAGCTATCCTACAATACCACACGTTTGGCCTTAAAGGAACACAATACCCATAGGGCCCCAGAAGTGGCAACTATTTTCTACTCAACTTGATCAAAGATGTTACAACGGGGCACCACCGTGCCTCAGTGGTTAGCACTACTGTCACACAGCAACAGGGACGATTCTACCCTCTGTTGACTGTCGGTGCGGAGTTCGCACATTCTCCAGTGTCTGCACATTCTCCTATGTCTACGCGTGTTTCCTCTGGGTGCTCCGGTTTCATCCCACAAGGCAAAACGTGCGCAGGTTAGGTGGATTGACCAGAGTGTCCAGGGATGTGCAGGCTAGATGGGAAAAGCAGGGTTACAGGGATAGGATGGAGGTGGCGAAGTTGGAGGGGGGAGTGGGGGGGGAAATGCTCTTTGTAGGAGCAGTGTGAACTTAATGGGTTGAATGGTCTGCTTCCACACCGTAGGGATGCTGTTCTATCTTTCACATTGCTGAAGGAGGTGGGGCATGATCCTGGATCTCTTGATCCTAGGGTAGTGACAATACTCCAAGAGCACCGTGAGCCACAAGTGTGCACTATTTTCAACAATGTGGATCACCAACATCTTTCTTCACAGCCTCATATGTTTTATGAAAAATGTGAATGAACGTAGTTGAGCTAATTTGTACTTGAGCAACATGCAATTTCTTGTGATGGCAAACCAATCTGCAATCACTATCAAAGATTACCTGAAGATCATTCAAATATCACATTTCTTTAAAAGATTTTTATACAGCCTGTTACTTAGTCCACTACAGCAAACTTTCTGTAATCCATAATTTAAAACAATGCCCTCATGTTTCCTCTTTGGGCATACTGGAGAAATTAGGTTGCATGATCACACACATAAAATGTCCACACGTCAGCATGAACCAGGCAGCAGAGAAGGGAATTGTCCATTTGAAATCATAATGGAAAGAAAACCAGAAGGTGGTGACCAGGCGTGGTTTTATCCATACTGCTTACTATGTGTTTATCTTAAAATGGATCATTTTTACAAAGAGGATTTCCATTTGTTGAGTCACTGCAAATCACTGAAATAAAATGACCTAAGCTGCTTTAGTATTTTTATGGGTACTCATTAGTTATGACTTCAGTAAGTTTGATATTTTACAATGAAGAAAAAATCAAACTCTGCACATTTTCTTCATGCATTGGCACTGATAAGTCCAATTTGAAGAGCCCTCATGAACGAGCTCAAATGGCTAAACCTTGGTTGTAGAATGTTCTGAAGTCAATGTACCGAACTGTACATCAGCATTAAATAATACAAAGAATATAATCTGAAGTGGCTTCAGTTATAATTCACTTCACTTTAAAGTTCCGGAATGCCCCAGTTCAGTCGATTGTGCTAGAGCGAGATGCAAAATTAGAGGCTCTGAAGGAAAATCACGCCTTAATTTCCCTGCCAGTTAAATAACTGTTAAATATATTTCAGCACATCAACAAATGACACTGTAAAACTTAAAGCTTTCAAGCTGATGTAAGTTTGGAGAGTTGTTTCTCTAATTAAAGATTAGTTATATAAAAATCCTGAAAGTGCACTCTAAACATTATCATGTTCTGAAGAAAGGTCACTGGGTCTGAAACAATAACTCTGCTTTCTCTCCACAGGGGCTGCCAGACCTGCTGAGCTTTTCCAGCAATTTCTGTTTTTTGTTTCAGGTTAAAGAGATATTGTTTCTAACAAGGTGAAAACTAACAAGTTAGCATTTCATCTCCACTGTCTGATTTTAATGTCATTCAGGAAAAAAGCTCATTGGATCTAAAGGAAATGTCTAAAAGAAATGTTGTTTAACAATTCATAACTGGCATCATCTCATGAAAGTAATGGTCTGGCCATTTCTGGAAGTATATCATCACATGGTTAAAAAAAAAAATCAAGAAGCCAACGGAAGGCACAACTTGACTTATGCTAAGACCGGTCACGACCATCTCAACATCTCCTTATGACATTCAATGATGATACCATCAAAGAATCTCCAAATATCAACATGCTGGAGGTTACCAGAAACCAAATGGAACAAGCTATGTGAATATACAGTGGCTACAAGAGTAAGTTGTGGAATAAGGATCCTGCAGCAATGCACTCATCTCCTGACTTCACAAAGCCTGCCCACCATTTACAACGCACACGTCAGGAGAGTGAGGTAACATTTCACACTTGCCTGGATGAATGTAGCGTCAACAATTAATGACAAGTTTAACACCATCCAGGGCACCATATCCACCAATGTCCACCACCTCGAATATCTTTGCTCACTGGCAGCAGTTTGTACTGGACCATCTATGAGGTGAACTGCAAAACCTCAATAAACTCCTTTGATAGTATCTTCCAAACCAACAGTTATTTCCATATGGAAGATCAAGGAGGGCAGATGCAGCAGAACACCACTACTCACAAGTATCCCTCCACGTCATTCACCATTGGCTTGGAAATATACTGTCGTTCCTTTAGCGTCCATAAGATGGCCATAATAAGAACAGAAGTAGGCTGTTCAGCCACTATACCTGCTCTGCCAAACATGAGCTGATCCACTTTCCTGCACTTTCCAATAACCTTTGATTCTTCTACTGATCAAGAATCCATCTATCTCAGTTGCAAAATACACAAGGACTCTACCTCCACAGCTCTGTGTGGAAGGACTTCCAAAGACTCAACCCTCAAAAGAAACGCCTCCTCATCTCAGATTTAAATCGGTGCTTCTTTATCTTGAGAGTACCCTTTCTGGTCCTAGACTCTCCCATGAAAGGGATTTCTTTCTTTCAGGGTTTCCTCTGTCAGCCCTTTTGGAATCTTCTATGCTTCAATGGGGTCACCTCTCATTCTGCTAAACTTCAATGAGTAGAGTCCCAATCCATTTAATCGTTGCTCATTAGACAATCCCTCTGTACCAAGGATCATCCCAGTGAACTTTCTCTGAACTTGCTCCAATGAAACAATAACTTTCCTTAAATAAGGGACTAAAACGGTTCACAGTACTCCAGACATGGCCTCAGCAGCACCAAAGTTGCAGTAAGCCCCCTTGAAATACGGGACACCATTCTATAAACCTTCCTGACTACCTGCTACATGTGTGTGCTAGTTTTCTGTGTTTCATTCACAGGTAAAATCGTAGAATCCCTGCATTGTGGAAGCAGGCCATTTGGCCCATCAAGTCCACACCAACCCTCCAAAGAGCAACCCACCCAGACCCATGCCCCTTCCCTTGTAGCCTTGCATTTCTAATGGCTAATCCACCTAGCCTACACCTCCCTGGACACTATGGAACAATTTAGCACAGCCAACCCACCTAACCTGCAAATCTTTGGACTTTGGGAGGAAACCGGAGCATATTGTTTCCAAGGTCATCTGTATTGCAGCATTTTGTAGTTTTCTCCATTTAAATAATAGTCTGTTTTTTTGTTCTGCCTTTCAAAATGAAAAATTTTACATTTTCCTACAGTAAACTCTATTTACCAACTTTTTGGCCACTTAATTCTCTGTAAACTATTTGCATTCCTCGCACAATCTGCCTTTCCACCTGTTTTTGTCTTGTCTGAAAATTTGGCAACGGCACAGTCCTTCCTTCCTCCAACTTGCAGACTGAATACTGATTGGTGTGGAACATCACTGGTCACAAGCTGCCAACCTGAAAACCTGTCCTTGGGTCAAAATCTCAAAGTCCTACCATAACATTATTGTGGGTCTACCTCCAGCATGGGGACTGCAGTGGTTCAAGGAGGCAGATCACCACCATTGTCCCATGAGTAACTAGAGGCAGGCAATAAACATTGTCTGAGCTAGTGATGCCCACATCCCATGAGTGATTTTTTTCAAAAATAGTGACAATTTTTCCCAAATCATTGAAGTTAAAATGACTCTCTCAATATTCAGTTAAAAATATAGGGGAACCAGGTAGTGAGACAGCACCTCCTCCTCAACAAGCATCTTGTGGGTCATGTAATCATGAACTTCAACATTATAAAGTACAGATAAATGCCTGAATGCAAGGTGTGTATGTTTACAGGAATAACAGCCATCAATTGAAAATATTTAACACAGATGAAAGAGTTGTAGAAAGAAACTTCATCACAATTTAAAAGGTCACCCTGAAGTGCCTCAAGTCATTGATTTAATATTTTGTGCTATGGTTGTCAATGCAGACATAAACAATCAGACAAGGGATAGTATGAAATCCGGAGAGGCCTGGATGTCAAGGGACATAAAGATTTGGGTGAGCAAAGAGAAACTTGTGAGAAATATTGAGGATTCAATATGACAGGGTCAATAGCAGATCATATAAAGTAAAAGTTGGGAGACAGAGAAGATTTGAAAAGGGAAATTAGGAAGGCCAAACAAGTCGATGAGAAAGCTTAGAAGAATAAAGGAAAATTCAAAGAGATTGTTTTTAATATATAACAGGATGGGAATAACAAAGTAAAGAATGGGGTATATGTTAGCCTTCATAATGGAAAAGCTAATCTGGTATAAAGATCAAGTTGAAGGATTGTAAAATATTAAAAGAAACTGAGTGGGAGAGAGAGAGAGAAAGAGAGACAGAGTGTTTGGGAGTGAGAGAGAGTGTGGGGGTGTGAGAGAGAGCGTGGGGGACTGAGAGAGAGAGAGAGTGTGCGAGAGAGAGAGACAGCGTGCGAGAGAGTTTGCGCGAGAGTGTGTGTGCAGGTGTGAGAGAGAGTGTGCACGAGAGACAGTGTACGCGAGAAAGAGAGTGTGCGCGCGAGAGAGTGTGCTCGAGAGAGAGAGTGTGCGCGCGAGAGAGAGTGTGTGTGCGAGAGTGAGAGAGAGATTATGCGAACAAGAAAGAGCGCAAAAGAGAGACTGTGCGAGAGAGCGACAGCGTGCGAGGGAGACAGCATGCGAGAGAGTGAGTGCGTGGGAGCGAGAGAGAGAGATTGTGCGAGCGCGAGAGAGTGTGCAAGAGCGACTGTGCGAGAGCAACAGTGTGCGTGTGTGGGAGTATGAGAGAGAGAGAGAGAGAGAGAGTGTGAGTGTGCGAGACAGTGAGATTGTGCAAGTGAGTGCGTGGCGAGAGTGTGTGCAAGAGAGTGCATGCACAGGAGAGAGAGGGTGTGTGCGAGAGAGAGAGAGAGAGGTGTGTGTGTGTGTGTGTGTGTGTGTGTGTGTGTGTGTGTGTGTGTGTGTGTGTGTGTGTGTGTGTAAGAGAGAGAGAGAGAGAGAGAGAGAGAGTGAGTGAGTGGGGGGGGGGGTTGTGTATGTGCGCATGTGAGAGAGTGTGTGCACGAGAGAGTGTGAGGAAGAGTGTGTAAGAGTGTGACTGTGTGTGTGGGAGAGAGTATATGTATGATGGTGTAAGCGAGCGTGTGAGAGAGAGAGTGTATTAGAGGGTTTACCAGGCTTAAAGGTGCATAAATCTGCAAACTCCAGAAGAGATACATCCCAGGCTGGTCAAGGAGGCAAGGTAGGAGAGTACCACAGGACCTGGCAGCAATTTTCAAATCCTCTCTGACCACAAGTGACTTGCCGGATGACTGCCAACATTGTTCCATTATCACAAAAGTATAGGCAGGAAATTATAGGCTAGTCAGCACCTAAACCAAATGGACAGCAGTGGTTCAAGAAGGGAACTCAGCACTATACTCAAGGACAACCAGGAATGGGCAATACCATTCCAGCCGAAGTAATTACTGGACAGGTCAGATCCTGGAGTAAAACCTCGATTGATAGATCATATTTTATTTTGTTTTGGCTTTGGCAAAGCGGTTTCTCACTAAAACACAAGCATGCAGTGGTGCAGATTTTATTTTATCTAATGAGCCAAATTACCACATCAGCTAAAACAACTATAAGATGTAATAGAATAAATCAAGCTCCTTTCTTATAACACCAATTCAAAGACTTATTATCACACAATTAAAGTATAATCCCATTAATCCCAAAATATTCCTTTATGAATTCCCAAAAAAGAAATCCCCACACACAGTCCTCAAAAGCACCCCTTGTACAGTACTCACACTGGAAAAAGCCAATCTTCCTAAGACATGTAGAAGCTTTAGGTAATGGTGACTATATGTCCTAGTCTGGAAACACTGACAGAACACAGAACATAGAATAGTACAGCACTATACAGGCCTTTGGCCCATGATGTTGTGCCGACCTATTATCCTACTAAGATCAAACTACCCTGCATACCTTACATTTTACTATTCTCCATGTGCCGATCCAAGAGTCGCTTAAAAGTCTCTAAAGTGTCTGAGTCCATGACCACTGCCGTCAGCACATGCCACACACACACACCACTCGCTGTGTAAAGAACCTACTTCTGACATCTCCCCTAAACCTTCCTCCAAATCAATTTACAATTATTCTCCCTCATGATAATCATATCCTTCTTCCTGGAGCTATCACATGCCTGAGACTCAAACTCAGGTAACGTCTTCATCATTTTATCGTGACACTTCCTGTTTAGGGTTATCACTAACTCATTACTCTCAGGGTATATTGTTTTTAACCACATCATCACCCTTCTCAGGAGCACCATCCGATACAAATCATCGCCATCCAAGGAATTCACAGAACTGTGTTAATCATAGAATACAAGCCCTACACTGTGGAAGCAGGCCATTCGACCCAAACAGTCCACACTGACCCTTTGCAGAGTGTCTCACTCAGGCCCACTGCCGTGCCCTTTCCCTGTAACCCAGCATTCCCCATGGTTAATGCACCTAACCTACACATCCCTGGACACTACAGGCAATTGAGCACAGTCAATCCACCTAACTTACACATCTTTGGGCTGTGGGAGGAAACCAGAGCACCCAGCGGAAATCTGCACAGACACGGGAAGAATATGCAAGCTCCACACAGATGGTCACCCAAGGGCGGAATCGAACCCGGACCCCTGGCACTGTGAGGCAGAAGTATCAACCACTGAGCCAACATGCAGTCAAAAACAAGTACATTGAAAAAAAAAGTCTCTCTCACTCTCGGCTATTGATGCTTCCCCTCAGCTTTAAAACAAACTGTCTAGAAATATCTACCAGGCCTTGAATTGTCCAGTTATTTGCCTGCCTTATTAGCTTGTGAAGTCCTAAAGATTCATTTTCAGAAGAAGGCCCGAAACGTCAGCCTTCCTGCTCCTCTAATGCTGCTTGGCCTGCTGCGTTCATCTAGCTCGACACCTTGTTATCACAGATTCTCCAGCATCTGCAGTTCCTACTATCTCTATGCTACATGATGCCCCTTTCTGTTCAGTAACTCTTCGGTTCTATGTTTTAAGCTATTAAGAATCAGAGGAAAAGCCAAAGCGGGGGAAGGGAACAAACCTGCATATCTTCTATACCTTTATTATATCTGTTCTTCTGTGAAAAGAGTCCACAAATCAGCATATCAATTTGATTAAGGAAACGCAGCTTAATTTTCTCATGCTGATGTGCGCATGAAGTATTAGTGAAGGAAACGTAAATAATTTTACTGAAACTATGACTAAGGTTGATGAAAATAAAAGTCTCTTACCAGTGCCAATACATTGAGGAACTCTCGAGTGTCAAAGTGGAGCAGTGTTCTAATCTGAGGATACAACTCTTCATCAGAAGCTACTTCGGTGGAGTGCAAGCGAATTAGAAATTCAAAGACCTGAATCCAGCCAGAACAACAAATGAGAAAACACATGCATCAAATAAGCATGAATTAGCATAATTTAGGTGTAGCTTCATTCAAATGCTACATTAAACAGGTTTTTCTTTGAAGCAAAGCTTTCAAAACAAAAGATGCCCATTCAAAAATGGCACAGGAGCACATCTCGCATAAAACCCAACTGCTGGTGGAGAGATGTTCTGGCTGCAACGTTAAATATACAGTAAATCTTGCCTAACACAGCATCAAAAAAAAGCTAATTTTCCAGCCTGGCATATGTAGTGGTGGATCCAGTAGTGGACGAAGTGGGATGATCAAAAATCTCCTTGAATGAAAAATGTGCAACTGCCATCAGAGATAATGGGAACTGCAGATGCTGGAGAATCCGAAATAACAAAGTGTGGAGCTGGATGAACTCAGCAGGCCAAACAGCATCTTAGCAGCACAAAAGCTGACGTTTTGGGCCTAGACCCTTCATCAGAAAAGGGGGATAGGGAAGGGATTCTCAAAATAAATAGGGAGAGAGGGGGAGGCGGACCGAAGATGGATAGAGAAGAAGATAGGTGGAGAGGAGAGTATCGGTGGGGAGGCAGGGAGCAAGGACAGGTCAAGGGGGCGGGATGAGGTTAGTAGGTAGGAAATGGAGGTACGGCTTGAGGTGGGAGGAGGGGGATAGGTGAGATGAAGAACGTGTCAGGGAGCCAGGGATGAGCTAGGCTGGTTTTGGGATGCAGTGGGTGGAGGGGAGATTTTGAAGCTTGTGAAATCCACATTGATACAATTGGGCTGCAGGGTTCCCAAGCAGAATATGAGTTGCTGTTCCTGCAACCTTCGAGTGGCATCATTATGGCACTGCAGGAGTCCCAGGATGGATATGTCGTCTAAGGATGTGTTGCCACATAAGCACCACATTCACTAGTTGTTTATCTGAAATTAGAATGAATGACTTTAGCTTGTTGTCACAACTGTACCATGCTTCTGGATGTGGGTTTGCTCGCTGAGCTGAAAGGTTAGTTTTCAGACGTTTCGTCACCATTCTAGGTAACATCATCAGTGAGCCTCTGACCGATGATGCTGTTACCTAGAATGGTGACGAAACGTCAGAAAACTAACCTTCCAGCTCAGCGAGCAAACTCACATCCAGAACCTCAACCTGAGCTACAAATCTTCTCAAAACTCGCCTGTACCATGCTTGTCCAGTGCTTCGTACAACTGCACCATGCAGAACCAAACAAAAGAAATTAGACATACTATCTCCTAAGACAGTCCAATTCCAAAGGACAACGAAGGGCTTTAATTATTATGCAGGATGAAAACCTAGCTCATGAATCTGGCAGCTAATAGGGATGTTAACTGTGTCTCAAGCTTACGTGATTACATGGAGAATGAGGGCATTAATCAGGGTTTCATAAGAAGCACACACAGAGACATTTATTTTACACTGTGGCATGACTGAGTTAGGAAGTTTAATGCTTTGCTCAGAACACGCTTGTAGGATTGTGAATAGATTGGCTCAAGTGCCATCCTTCAATAACTGGCTTTCCAGGATTGAGCTGTGAGCGTTATTTTTATATCAGCAATTTGATTTCACCCATTATCCTGAAATAGATACTCACACAGAGAGTGACATGAACTAAGCATGTGAAATATGTGAATCTTTGGAAAGAAAACCAGATACAGGGTTTATTTTTCTTCAAATCATATTGCAATTAAATTTAAGTATTGGCCTTTCGCCTAGTCTTGTTTCAGAATGGATTTGATTAAAAATCATAGGCTTTTGAATTAACTGGGGAAACTAGAATTGGCACAGCATGAGGCTTTTGTACAGCACCTGACAATTATAATCACTAATTCTGGGAAAAGCTTCGAAAAATATGGTCAGAGATAATAGGAGCTGCAGATGCTGGAGAACTGAGATAACAAGGTGTGGAGCTGGATGAACACAGCAGGTCAAGCAGCATCCTAGGAGCACAAAAGCTGACATTTCAGGCCTAGACAGCTTCGTCAGAAATGGGGGAGGGGAAGAGGGTTCTGAAATAAATAGGGAGAGAGGGGGAGTTGGATCGAAGATGGATAGAGGAGACGATAGGTGGAAAGGAGACAGACAAGTTAAAGAGGCAAGGATGGAGCCAGTAAAGGTGAGTGTAGATGGGGAGGTAGGGAGGAGATATTCAGTCTAGGGAGGATGGGCTGGTCAAGGGGGCGGGGTGAGATTAGTAAGTAGGAAATGGGGGTGCGGCTTGAATTGGGAGGAGGGGATAGGTGAGAAGAAGAACAGATTAGAGAGGTGGGGATAAGGTGGGCTGGTTTTGGGAATGTAGTGGGGCAGGGGAGATTTTGAAGCTTGTGAAATCCACATTGATACCATTGGGCTGCAGGGTTCCCAAGCGGAATACGAGTTGCTGTTCCTGCAACCTTCGGGTGGCATTGTTGTGGCACTGCAGGAGGCCCTGGATGGACGTCATCTGAGGAATTGGGAGGGGTGGGGTAGTTGAAACTGTTCGCGAATGAGAGGTGCAACTGTTTATTGCAAACTGAGCATAGGTGTTCTGCAAAGCGGTCCCCAAGCCTCCACTTGGTTACCCCAATGTACAGGAGGCTACAATGGGTACAGCAGATGAAGTATACCACATTAGCAGATGTGCAGGTGAACCTCTGCTTGAAGTGGGAAGTCTTCTTGGGGCCTGGGATGGGGGCGAGAGAGGTGGTGTGGGGCAGGTGTAGCACTTCCTGCACTTGCAGGGAAAAGTGCCGGGTGTGGTGGGGCTGGAGGGGAGTGTGGAGCGGGCAGAAGAGTCACAGAGAGAGTGGTCCCTCTTGAAAGCAGACAAGGATGGGGAGGGAAAAATGTCTTTGGTGGTGGGGTCAGATTACAGATGGCTGAAGTGTTGGAGGATGATGTGTTGGATCCAGAGGTTGGTGGGGTGTTATGTGAGGACGAGGGGAATTCTTTTTTGGTTGCTATTTTGGGGACGGGGTGTGAGGGATGAGTTGCAGGAAATGCCGGAGACACAGTCGAGGGCGTTCCCGACCACTGCAGGGTTGGGGGGTGGTGGAGAGGAGTTGTCCTCATTTTCCAAGAACCACATCTAAATATGGTCAAGTGGGGCATCAGAAACAGCGGAGTTAAACTCTTAAGGATGGAAGGGAAATGGTGATAACAGTGTAACTAAGAAAACAGCATGTGCACACAGGACAGTTGAACTTAAAAACATCCTTCTACAGTGACTAAAATAACAGTACAATCACACATTTCCTAAAAAATGTCAAAGTGTAGATGAAATCAATTGTAGCTGTAGTATATATCCACGTCAACAGAAGAACCTTAAAAGGTGAAAATATGCTTGTTGTGTAACATAGACTGCATACAATATGGAACATTCATCAAACACACATGCCGCCAGAAGTTAAAAGAACTTCTCGTCTCATGTTTACAAATTATACATTGAAATTTTTCTAAGAAGCTGGCTCTGGAAGGCTATGTCAGATTTGTAGTCAGCAAATCAAATCTTTTTTTGAGAACAGTCTTTCAACATTTCATTTCTCTACCCTATGCCCTTTCGATTAGGTTGAGGCAAATCTTTAACATGTTTGAGATGTGCCTGTTCATGTGACCATTCACCGTCTCTGCGCAAAAGCAAGCTTCTATTAATATCATTGCCACATCTGTAAAGGAATGAGAGACGTGAGTCTGGGCCCATCTTCTTCCACAATAATTGTGAATGTGTCCACTGGAGAAGTCTAAAGTCAAGGCCACGAATTCAACTTGCGTTGTGTGGCTACTCCTATCATTCCATGTCCCTGTTCTCAATCAGAGAGGACCTAAACCTTGGCAAGAAATACTGGTCATCCTTGAGTGAACAACAGCACAAAAGTCACAACCTCTGCAGTCGCCTAACCTGCATAATAAAATTGTGAATGTCTTAATGTTTGGGGGCAAAAGTTTCTCCAGAGAACATACTGCACAAGCTAGCATTTGCACAGTGACTACATCGCAATAAGGTTCACATAATCACACAGTCTAACGAAGTTTGAAATCCACGGCAGCATAAACTTTTGCTACCACAATGACAGACCATTAATGTTGTGCATGAACCCAGTTTCCTAGAAATATATACAGCTGGTCAAGACAAAATGGGTCTATTAGGATTTTTCTGTGTTATGCTACTTTGTGAATCCATGTAAAATAATGATGTCCATAATTAATGAAGTAAAGAACCCAGGGTCTCAGCACTTCTTCAAATTCTCCAAAACCACCAACGCAGGCAAGATTATCCAATGCTAAACTTATTAATATCGTTCTTCTTAAAAGTTACTGGATGATTCATCATGACAAATTATGCCAATATTTGCTTCAAAATATTAGGGAGGCATACCTTCTAAAAGCTAGAAGAAAGTATGCAACACACAAAGTGGGAAACCACTTGTTTGCAATGGGCATTAAGAGGGAAGTCACCTTTAAATTTTGTGGAATAGCTGCACTTTTCTCTACTGGGAGCTAGTAGCTAATGTCCATCCTGATTTCATTCCCGTACAATCCCAAGAATAGGCACAGCCAGCAGATCTTTATCAGCTGACAATATTGTGTTTCTAGTTTCTTCACACCAGGCAGGTATTCACACTCACACTCTATCTCTCTCACACACACACACACACACACACACACACACACACACACACACACACACACACACACACACAAGATATGAAACTATTTTTTGAACACTAGAATTGATTATGCACATGTTGCAGGAGAGTTCCATAGTGGAGGTGTGACTTTCCATAAAACAATAGAGTCACCATGCATGCATGGATGCAGTCAGTGATGTCAACTGGCCATGACTGAGTGCAAGAAGCAATCTATGCAAGCACCAATCACAGCACCACATTCCATGCATTTTGATGTTGTCGTCAGTGTATAGGGATTGGGGAGGTGAGATGGAGGGTTAGACCCTGATGAGAGTGGGACAAAGGCCAACAGGGAGGCTGCACTGACAACAGTGTGGGATGTGCCTACAGCAAATGATGCAAGCGGAGGCCTGTAGCAGGGAGCAGTAAGGTGAGGTCTGCACTGGGAGCCAGCCTCCATTTTGTCTGAAAATGATGGGAAAGCTGGGGGATACTGGGAGAGAGAGGGAGACTGCTCATGGAAAACAAACTTTGTATTGTCCACAGAAGGCCAGGCTGCATCTAGAGAAAAGGAGCAGTCAATGTTTTGGCTATTACCCTTCTTCAGGACCAGGTGTGGGGGAAGAGGGAGCAGCAGATAAAGTGAGTGGGGGTGGGGAAGGGTGGAGGTAGTATAGTGGTAATAGGCAGACACTGGTGATAGGCATGACCTGTTTGGTCCATGAAAGGAATTAATCCAGTTGGTGGCTGGAAGGGTCAGAAAGTGGAATGGAAGGCAAGAGGTGGGGCTGGAAAGGCAACTGGGGGCATGGGTGGGAAGGTTATTTGAAATTGAGAACTCAATGTTGAGTGCTCTGGGCTGTAGGGTGCCCAGGTGGAAGAACAACACCTTATCCCAAATGCTGCTTTACATCTTGGTTCCTCAATGACATGTACATTATTTGCATATTCACCAAATGCTATTGCAACAGCGCATATTTGAAACACAACCCTGGACAAACAGCGTGTTTGAAATGCTTATCTGGGAGACCAATTATTCATTGAAATACATGATCCTGCACAATCCAGTGAGGTCAGTCCATTTGTACACAGCCCACACGCGTTATCATCCAATACCTGGCAGAACAAAAATGCCTCTATCAAATTTGAGTACCCACTCTCGGCCATATTATTATACAGAGATGTTGAGTGCAAGGTAAGCACCTCCTCAGATGCAAGATAACCAAACAGGAGAAATGCACTTTCTGGAAATAGCAGCTAAAGCATCAGCTAAAGTGAGGGAGTAGCAATTTCCCAGCCAGCTAAATTGTAGAGGTAGGCAAAAAACTCAAAACTTACTTGAAGGCTCAGTACAGAATCTAGCGTGCAGGATAACCTGGGTAATATAAAATAATGACTTCTGAAATTTACTCACCTGATGTTTCACCAAAGGGACAAGATCTTCTGGAACATTACCAAGCGGGTAAGCTCGCCCAGCAAGGCAGCAGCTGTAAAACGAAAATAACACAATTATTATAAAAGATATTTATAAAACTTATTGGGGCTGCTTTTCAAAATAAAAAGGATGTATCTATTACTGGTTAATGGCACCAACAGTACAAATTTCTTATCAGTAATGAAACATCAATCGAGTTAAAAGTCAGCGGCCATAATCTACAAGTAAAAATCAACAAAATATAAGATAACAAAGTGTGAAGCTGGATGAAAATAGCAGGCCAAGCAGCATCTCAGGAGCACAAAAGCTGACGTTTCGAGCTAGATGGGCCTCCTGCAGTGCCACAATGATGCCACCCGAAGGTTGCAGGAACAGCAACTCATATTCCGCTTGGGAACCCTGCAGCCCAATGGTATCAATGTGGACTTCACAAGCTCCAAAATCTCCCCTCCCCCCACCGCATCCCAAAACCAGCCCAGCTCATCCCCATCCCCCCACTGCATCCCGAAACTAGCCCAGCCTGTCTCCGCTTCACTAACCTGTTCTTCCTCTCACCCAGCCCTTCCTCCCAACCACAAGCTGCACCTCCATTTCCTACGTACTACCTCATCCCACCCCCTTGACCTGCCCGTCTTCCCTGGACTAGCCTATCCCCTCCCTACCTCTTCACCTATACTCCCCTCTCCACCTATCTTCTTTACTCTCCATCTTCGGTCCGCCTCCCCCTCTCTCCCTATTTATTCCAGAACCCTCTCCCCATCCCCCTCTCTGATGAAGGGTCAAGGCCCGAAACGTCAGCTTTTGTGCCCCTGAGATGCTGCTTGGCCTGCTGTGTTCATCCAGCTTCACACTTTGTTATCTTGGATTCTCCAGCATCTGCAGTTCCCACTATCACCAACAAAATATAACATGCTCTTTTAAGTCCATCATTAAAATCACTTTCTACTTCGTGTCTGCATGGGTTTCCTCCAGGTGCTCCAATTTCCTCCCACAGTCCAAAGATGTGCCAGTTAGGTGGACTGACCATGTTATATTGCCCTTAGTGTCCAGGGATGTGCTAGCTAGCTGGATTAGCCATGAGAAATGCAGGGTTACAGGGTTAGGGTAGGGGTGGGTCTTGGTTGGGAAGCTCTTCAGAGGGCTAGTGTGGACTCGGGCCAAATGGCCTGCATCCACACTGTAGGGATTCTATGCTTCTACGATTGAGATGTCCAGAAATGAAAATTAATCTCATGGCAAGCAAGAGAGAATTCACAGCAGCATTAAAATCATTTTCCATTAACTTTCTTTGCGTACTTTCATTTATTCATACTTGAGTTCAGAGAAATCACAATTTGACTGATGGTCCATTCTGACTCAAAGGAGAAATAGGCTGATATTGGGTAATTTCAATGACAGTGTTTCTAATGAAAAGATTTAACTGATGGGAGTTCAGCTAAAAGGGTAGGATTCAGGGTGGGGAATAGCCATTTGGATGATGATTGAAGCTAATGACTAGTTTATCTAAAACTACTTAAACATGAAGCCTTGTTACTGGAATCCCAAAAATTCCACGTCAACAGTTGGGTGAGGAAGCTGAAATACTGTGGGCGCAGAGCTCCTAGTTTAAATAAATATCTGAATATGTTCAGTGTGATTCAACTTTTAAATATGTTACTCAACGATAATTAAAACAATACTTTAACTGATTGAATTCTCAGAGGCATCCATCAGAGGAAGATGTGGAAGCCAATGATTAAATGCTTCCATGAATAAAAGAACACAACTCCAAGAGTTATTAGACAATTGGATTTGAATTCCTGACTGTGACTGGCAAAATCTGAGGTTTTCAAAAGGCATAGAATACAATATTATGTTTCTTTTACTTTTTAAGACCGTTAAGCAGTAGTATATCAGTCCAGGGAATGAAGAAAATCAATAAACTTCACGTCTGTTACAAATTATTTCCTTGCCTCAGATTCTTGCCCCTACTCTATGGTCCACAGAAAATAAAAGTAATTATACTAACATCATAGCAAGGACCAATTCCAGGGAGCTGCAAGGGAACTTTGCTTTCCAATATCTAGGCAAAAAGTATTTACTTTATTGCTGTTTGAAATGGTGTTCGGTTAACTGCTAAAAAGTTTTGAAACTGGGCCATCTTATTCCAGTGGTCAAAAATAGAAAACAAGGCTTACCTTATGTATACCAGTAACTTATTCCCCATGACCACTTGTTGATCTGTAAATAACAAAACATGATGTGATTTCTTGATTCATGAAACATAAACCCATTCCAATTCCACATTTTGTCAACCCAAACGTTTTGCTGTATTGAAGTTATTGATAGGATATTAGGAAAGGCTTCATACTTAACCAAATGGAGCATGATCTACCAGCCTGGAAGGATGCATTGTTTGCCAATCATCTCCCACCTGCCATAAACTTGTAAGTCTGTGTTGCCGCAGGTAATGCAAAGTAAAGGTCAAGCATACCGGGGTCAGGAGATTCATCTGCCCTCTGTCACTTATGGTGAATGATAACCAGGAAAATACAGGCAAAGCACAATGATTGAGCACCAGTACTTAATTCAGCAGCTGCAAACTTTAAATGTTCAACGGCTGAAGTGACAACTTAGCTCAAAAAGAAATAACACATTGGAAAGAGGATTACTGAAAAATAAGTATTTGCAATTCTAAATGCATTACATTAGAGTTCAATTTTATTATGGAAGTGTCAGTATCAGTTCTGCAAATAACACTGTTGGTATTATCTTTTTGTAAAGCAAATATGATACTCAACCAAATTCAGCGATAATTATCAATTTCAGGATGCATCTTGATCCATTGACATCTTTCTGATGGGATGATGAAACCTCTCAGATAAGCATAAGGCTTCCAGGACATATTTCAAGGTGTAGAGGGGATCCAGAAATTTGCTGGACAACATCAGGAATTGTAATCTGGTGTCTGATTGCAGGGGTGCAAACAAATTCTATGCTGGCTTGGAAATAATAATACAATTATGAAAACTGCAAGAATATGTGGAAAGTAAAGGGACCAGGTCTAACTACATTGCACTCTAACTAATCCAGTAAAATTCCATGAACCATAGGCCTTCCGTGCTGTACTATTTGATGATACTATGCTTTATTGCTAAGTATTTTGCAGCCACTGATGGTCTAAGTAAAATTTCCAAAAATGGAATAACAACCAGTGACAAGAAAAAAAATGTGCATTCCACGTTAAATGTTGCACCTAATTTGTTTGTTTCTTGTTTTAATGCTAAAATTGAAATTAAAAAGTTAAAACATACATACTGGCAGATGTAAAACCTGGATTACAAGATTATGCAACTAATATGTTGGCAGCACTTAGACAGGCTTAATGTGTGCTGAATGACATTTTAGTAAAAACAAGAGCTAGTAGATAAAAGGAACAAGGTGAAAGTCGAGGGAAACCATCTTAGTATTTTTAAATTAGAAATAAAGATGCTTAATCAATTTAGCACTGTAGAGGATGCAAATTTGAAACACATGTTCATCTTCTCAATTAAGAATTAAAAGAGTGACACAGAGGGAATGCAAGTATAATTCATTGAGATGAATTTCAAGATAAATGTCAACAATGGCATTCTTTACCATGCAAATCTACTAAAACTGCTTAAGGGTCATGCAACGCAGGAACCGGAGAGTTGGGGGATGGTTATTGACTGATTGGCTGCAGGAGAACAATGCAGCAGCAAAATATAAATGAAATGGACAAGAAGTTGTCATTGAGATTTGTCAAATCCATGACGGTGGTAAAGCCCATTCATTTTTATTTTTCTGACAGTCAATTCAAGTGTTATTTGCATTCTCAGAGATTGCAAGAACTGCAGATTCTGGAGTCACAGTCAACACAGTATGGAGCTGGAGGAACACAGGTCAAGCAGCATCAGAGGAGTAGGAGAATCGACATTTTGGGTCGGGACCCTTCTTCAGAACTGGGGAGAGGAAGGCAGCTTGGAAATAGAGAGGAGGGGCGGGGTTGGAAGGGGGGCAAGGTAGGTGGGATGGTGATAGATGAGTGGAAGTAGGGGGTCGTGGGGATTGGTCGGTGGGAAGGGTGGGGCGGATAGATGGGAGAGAAGATGGACAGATTGTATCAAGTCAAGTAGGCGGGGATGAGGGGGAGGTTTGGACATGGGATAAAGCTGGTGGCGGGGAGATTTTAAAACTGATGAATTCCATATTTAGGCCATCAGGCTGTTGGCTCCCAAGACGGAATATGAGGTGTTACTCCTCCAGTGTGCATGTGGCGTCATTGTGGCACTGGAGGCAGCCCAGGATGGACATGTCATCAAGGGAGTAGGAAGGGGTGTTAAAATTGTTGGCGACCAGATGTTGTCGATCATCTTATACAGAGCGCAGATGCTCCACGAAATAGTCCCCAAGTCTGCGCCTGGTCTCACCGATGTTGAAGAGGCTACATCGGGAACAACAGATACAATAGACCAGGTTGAAGGACATACAGGTGAACCACTGCCTGATAATGAAAGTTTGCTTTGGGCCTGGGATGGAGGTGAGGGAGGAGGTGTAGGGGCAGGTGTAACACCTCCGGCACCTTTCCCTACAACCGCAGGAGGTGGTGGAGTGAGTGGAGAGTATGTAGAGGATGAGGGAGTCATGGAGTGAGTGATCCCTACAAAAGACGGATAGGGGTGGGAGGGAAATATATTTTTGGTGGTAGGGTCAGATTTTGGGTGGTGGAAGTGGCAGACAATGATACGCTGGATGCGGAGGTTGGTGGGGTGATGAGTGAGGGCAAGGGAGATTCAGTCTTTATTTTAGTTGGGGGAAGGGGGTTGGGGGCAGAAGTGCGGGAAGTGCAAGAGATGCAGTTGAGGGCATTTTGATCACTAGAGGGGTGACACTGTGGTCCTTGAATTAGGAGGACATCTGTTATGTCCAGTAGTGGAACACTCCATTTTGGGAGCGGATGCAGCAGAGGAAGAGGAATTGGGAGTAAGCGATTGCATTCTTGCAGGAGGGTGGGTGAGAGGAGGTGTAGTCCAGGTCGAAATGGGAGCTGATAGGTTTGAAATAGATGTCAGAGTTGAGGCAGTTACCAGAGATGGAGATGAAAAGGTCCCGGAAAGGGATGGAGGTATGTGAAATCCCAGATGTCCTCCTATTTCAAGAACCATAACATCCCCACTAACTCCACCACACCCAGCACCTTTCCCTGCAACCACAGGAGATACTGCACCTACCCCTACACGTCGAACCCTCACCTCCATCCAAGGCCCAAAACAAACCTTCCATATCAGACAGGGGTTCACCTGCACATCCGTCAACCTGGCCTACTGCATCTGCTGCTCCCGATGTGGCCTCCTCTATATCAGCGAGGCCAAGCATAGGCTCACAGACCATCTTGTAGAGCATCTACACTCTGTACGTGAAAAATGACAACACCTTTCAGTCGCTAACCATTTTAACTCCAATTCCCACTCCCTGGGTGACATGTCCATCCTGGGCCTCCTCCAGTGTTACAATGACACCATCTGCAAACTGGAGCAGCAACACCTCATGTTCTGCCTCGGAAGCTTATAGCCCAATAGGCTAAACACCGAATTCAACATTTTTGAAATCTCCTCATCCCAAGTTCAAACTCCCTCTTATCCAGGACCCATTCTTATTCCTACTGTATATGTTTCTACGTTATACCTGAGAGAGGTTTGCCAGCTCGGAGAGGAGGACCAATAACTTGGAACAATTTCTGAAAATAATGACAGAAGACAATATGTTAATTGAAATACTAAGTTATCATAGATATCAATGCTCCCCAGAGGAAACATGCAATTCCTGGCATTCACTGGTTGCTTAACTAATTAGCGTCATGCATACTTCACAGTCAAGAACATTTCAAAGCATCAGAGATTATTATGCAAATTCATCCATGGATGACACAAGAATTAAGAAAACAAGAACAAAATTAATTCCAATTACCTTTAAAACTGATAAGATATCTACTTCAATTTTATTATGATAGGCCCTACCCACAGTCAGCAAATTATCAATAAAGTAGAAGGCTCTGGTAACTATAACCCTTTTAACAGATTTTCTCTGTGTTTACTTGTTAACAAGTTGATGCAGATGTAACATTCAGTGTCCAATTAAACGTGTAAATTAAAGTGTAAACAAGTGCGGTTTCTTCTCTGAAGTTGCATCTTGAGCTGTCATGATCAAGGCAGCAGCAGAGATGACTTGCCATTTTCATTCTTTACCTCTCCAACATTCGCTCCCAAACAAAGTGATTCCCTTACAAACTGAGAATCATTTCTGATGTAAGGCAGTTCAGGTAATCAATTTCTTAAAGCTCTATTGTTTTACTATGTCTTTCTGTCATCTTACATAAACTTCTTAATGCTATTGCTCTGTTGCTTTACAGCCCTCAAAATATTGGTTACTCTTGCCCTCATTATTTTGGAGACCAAAAGAAATATAATCTTATGGGTCAACCTAAAATCAAGAGGATACTAATGTCTTCACTCCAGATTTGCTGTATTGGAACACAGCCAGAAATGGAAACAACTGACTGATATTAGTGCAGCATTCTGATTGAATTCAGAGTTCCAGCCAAATACTCAACAAAATATAACTAGTGACATGAAGTTTAAAAAAGGGATGCTAGTCCATCAGTGGAAGTTCAGAACAAACTTTAATTTTAGGAAATCAAACCTAATTTCTACTCACTGATATCATTCTAATTCTTACCTCCATTGGAGTGATATAGTCATTCATTCCTCTGTTGTACACATAGATCATAGCATCGTACAGACAATGTTCCCAGCACATATGGACCACCTAAAACAAAGACAGGTGAAATCATTCTTGGACACTAGATCCAACAAGTATCATAGCAAGACTAATTTCACATCAACTTTACTATAGTCTAAGCCTGTTTATCATGTTGCAGGATGAAAGAGAAAATGTTCACAAAATCATAAATTAAAACAAAGATTTAAACTTATTTTGGATTCAATATCAACACGTCCGGATTCCATTCAGAAGTTCCCTTTGATCAACAAGTTACAGCCAATTGTATATAAATAATGTGTCTCTGCTCCATCTGCCTTCGTTCCGCCAGCGAAGACTATTTCCTCCAACATTTTTATGCTTAGCTCTAACTAAACAAGACAAGGCCAGTTAATATTGTAGTCATGCACATGAAAAACTTATAAATGGAAGATGACCTAGAGGTGATCCTTAAGGATTTCAAGTAATGAATCTGTGACTATTTCCTTTGGCAGTGTGATCCATTTGGAATTGCCCTTTGCAAGTAAAATAGTTGATGCAACTTCTTGGAAACAAAGTGCTTATTTCAAAGCAAAACTGAAAATGCTGGAGAAACTCAGGAGGTCTGGCAGTATCCATGGAGAGAAAACAGAGTTAATGCTTTTAAAGTGGAGAATAAACAGAACTGAAAGGGAAACTGCAACTGATGGGTTGTTAATGCTGGTAACAAAGATGGAGGAGAAGCAAGTGGAACAAATGGTGAGCGTGCACAGAACAAATGATTCTGTTCATGCACTCAAGTTATTAAATTCAACATCGATCCCTGAAGCAGTCAAGTGCCTAAGCAGAAAATGAGGTGCTTCACTGGAGTATTGCAGCAGGCTTAAGATGGAAATGTTGACATGGGAGAAAAATAGTTTGATGAAAAGGCAAGCAACTGGAAGGTCGTAGTCATTCTTACCAAGCGTAGGTGTTATGCAAAGTGATCACCCAGTCTATGTGCGGTGCCGCTATAGTAAAACAGTCTGCACTATGAGCAGTGAATAAAGGTAAAGTCACCTTGTCCTATCAGACAACAGAACTGCCCTCTTATGAGAGGCTGAGGGGCAGGGGGGTGGGTTTGGTGGGGTGAAGAGAGGGAGAGAGATGTTTGGTAGTTGCTAACCTGAGGGGCACAACATTTCAGGTGAGGGAGAGTCCTTCATGGTAGCATGAGAAGTAAAAACAGCAAACTGGAAGAATGAGTAAATTACTGTTTAACTGGAAGTTGTGTATGGGATAGTGAACGGTGAGAAGGGAAGAGGTAAAAGCACAATTGTTATACCTTCTGCAAATGCATGGCAAAGTACCATAATGATGGGATGGGGGTCATGGAGTAGTGGACCAGGGTGTAATGGAGTAAGTCATCTGTGCAAAATGCAGACAATGAGGTAAGGAAACAAGGGTTTGGAGATGGCAGAGGGCAGAAATGGTGCAGGACAGACCCTTGAATGTAGAGACATTTTCTGATTTTATAAACAGTGTTTATACTTTGTGTGGATGGCTACTTCATGTCCCATCATTGCCAGAGATTATTTAACAAATTCCACTAATAGCATTATTCCTTTCTGTATTCTGTCCAACATGGACAGCCTTTTTCTTGTCTCCCTGCCTGGTGAAGTGATTCGCTTTCCACAATCTTTGATCAAGCAAGTGACACTGCTGCCTAACTCATACTGATTCAAAAAAAATCTTACATCACAGCTTTGGATTGCTTCTATCTTATTTATATTTTTCGATATACTCCGAGATTAGATCAACAAATGTTTGGCATGTGATAACTCTCATACTTTTGGTGCAATAACAACTGCTCAGAAACAGGATATTTTCTGCTACATGTGCAATCTTCACTGAAAGTTGTTTTTAAGAAAAAGTGCCAAGTACTATTATGTAGCCACCTATTGAAGAAACCAATTTCAGAACCTAAAGCTATTTTGTGAGTGGTAAGTTTCCCCATTTTTCTCAATATGTTAGATAATCTTAATCTACCTACCCAGTGGAAACTACTAGGTGGACTTTTAAAAATTAACCGGTTATGTACCTGCTCATAATGCAACTATTCCTGACCTTTTGCAATTATTAATTAAAATAATTGTGGGTTGCAGGCACACTGCCTAAAGCAAACAGGAGCCTTGGAATCTGTAACAGCTGGGGATCCATTCATTATTGCAACTATGTATTGAGTCCATCAATCCAACATAAAATTCAATTCACAATTGGTATGTGAACATGGTTTGGAATTTCCTCTTGACTTTGAGTGAAGGGTCTTAATTTCAAAATAATACCATTCCCAGTGATGCAAATTTACCCCAGAACTATAAGCCTATGTTAAAATTTGCTTTGCATAATGCCCATCATACCCCGAAGTGCTTAATTGTCAAAAGCTTAGTTTTGAGCTGTTTCTACAGTTCAACAAAGGCAGGTGCCAATTCATGAACAGCAATGTCTAACAAATGGAAAATCAATTAACGATTAAATTATCTGTTTTGGGCAATGCTGATACAATTTTATAATACTAACCTTCTGCTTATCTTTAAGCAGTGTCTTTGAATTTATTACAATAGCTGAATTGGCTAAGGGCCCTTGATCTAAAAGAATGCTGCGGTCACTCGTTGAGTTATTCAGTTCAATGCATAACAGGACATTTTTTTTTAACCTAACCAACATTTATGAAAATTCAAACAACAGGAGTCAGTGAAATAATGTAGAAATAGAACATGGTCAAACAAATTGAAAATCTAATGGCTAGCTCCAGTAACCTGAAATGATCATAACAAAAATCAAAAGTACCTAAACATAAAAGCTTCAAGTAAAAGGACTCGTTATTTTTAATACAACAAAATGTGAGGCTGGATGAACACAGCAGGCCAAACAGCATCTCAGGAGCACAAAAGCTGACGTTTCGGGCCTAGACCCTTCATCAGAGAGGGGGATGGGGTGAGGGAACTGGAATAAATAGGGAGAGAGGGGGAGGCGGACCGAAGATGGAGAGAAAAGAAGATAGGTGGAGAGAGTGTAGGTGGGGAGGTAGGGAGGGGAGAGGTCAGTCCAGGGAAGACGGACAGGTCAAGGAGGTGGGATGAGGTTAGTAGGTAGATGGGGGTGCGGCTTGGGGTGGGAGGAAGGGATGGGTGAGAGGAAGAACAGATTAGGGAGGCAGAGACAGGTTGGACTGGTTTTGGGATGCAGTGGGTGGAGTGGAGGAGCTGGGCTGGTTGTGTGGTGCAGTGGGGGGAGGGGACGAACTGGGCTGGTTTAGGGATGCAGTAGGGGAAGGGGAGATTTTGAAACTGGTGAAGTCCACATTGATACCATATGGCTGCAGGGTTCCCAGGCGGAATATGAGTTGCTGTTCCTGCAACCTTCGGGTGGCATCATTGTGGCACTGCAGGAGGCCCATGATGGACATGTCATCTAAAGAATGGGAGGGGGAGTGGAAATGGTTTGCGACTGGGAGGTGCAGTAGTTTGTTGCGAACTGAGCGGAGGTGTTCTGCAAAGCGGTCCCCAAGCCTCCGCTTGGTTTCTCCAATGTAGAGGCAGCCACACCGGGTACAGTGGATGCAGTATACCACATTGGCAGATGTGCAGGTGAACCTCTGCTTAATGTGGAATGTCATCTTGGGGCCTGGGACAGGGGTGAGGGGGGAGGTGTGGGGGCAAGTGTAGCATTTCCTGCGGTTGCAGGGGAAGGTGCCGTGTGTGGTGGGGTTGGAGGGCAGTGTGGAGCGAACAAGGGAGTATTTTTAATAGGATGTGCAGCAAGGAAATAGGCTATTTGGCGCAACTAGTCCATGCTAGTGCTTGTGCTTGTGCTCCATTTGAGTTTCATTCCTCATCTAAATCTATAATTAAAACATTCTATTCCTCTCTCCCACATATCCTTCTCCAAATACGTTAGTAACTTCCTTTAACCAGTCCCTGTGGTAGTGAGTTCCACATCTGACCACTCTTTTGATAAAGTAGTTCCCACTGAATTCCCATTGGATTTCTTCCTATGTTAGCTTATGGCATGGAGAGAGACAGCCAAATCAAAGCAGCCTTCCTATCTCTGTATTCTCAACACAGAAAAATTAAAATATTCAATGACCCTCAAAATTGCCCTAATGATTTCTAATCAGACTTTTTATAAAACCAATACCAGAAATCCCAAGTTTATCCCTTAAACAAAATAATTCACAATTTATTGATAGCAGAGCTGCTTTAGCAAAGCAGAGGTAAACAAGGTAATCAAATTAATGACTATGGTGTAAATCCTATCTTTTTTGATTCTATACTCCACTCTCTCAGAGACAGATAAACAGATACATTTAAGGGATGAATCAACTGAAAAAATAATTGGAATGGAACTGGCCAGTTCAGTTAAGCAGCTTCCATGGCCAATAATATCATGAGCACGTGGGATTGTATTTTGCCTGGTTTCTGCAAGCACCAATCAATGCAAACAGCTTTCAACAGGTTTACAGGAATATTCATTTAATTGTAATAACAGAGACTACTCATCGAACTTTCAATAAATTGATAATGTGAGGACAACAGGGAGTAATCAAAACTCCATCCTGTAACTTTGACAGCCACAAACCAGTTAAAATTTTAGTTTTGTGTTTTTTCTCCCCCACCCCCCACCCATAGTTTTCTTTTTGACTGATTGGTACCTATTAATATTTGAATATCTGCCATCTGTTTCAAGATAATACCTCTCCAGAGCTATTGGATCCTTCAAAAAGAACCAACTTGTAGTCAACCTTCAGGCCTGGCCTAATAAACGAACAGCAATCTGTTTGTTCCCTTTGCTTAAAAAATTGTTGTTCATAGTCCAAATATTGCCTTAAGCCTCAGTTCACTGCTCTAAACAAAAAATAACTAACTTTTGTCGTCAATCCTTTCCTAAAATACATTCCTACACACTTCTTGCAGATCTTCTCTGCAGCTTTCACAGTGTCTCTATATTCTTCACGTAATAGTGCCCAGAACTGCATGTAGAACTCCAAGTATGGTCTAACGAAGGTTCAATTATAAAGGTTTGGCATTATTTCCCTAGTTTTCAATTCTATCCTAATAGAACTAAATGACAAATGATTCAGCACTTTCATGGCCTTTTAAATTTGTGAAGCAACTTTTAGTAATTGCGGTATTTAAATTCAGAGATCCATTTATTCCTCTACCTCATCTGGATTTTAACTTGCAAGTAATAAGCGACATCCCTATTCATCCAACCAAAATGATATACTGTTGCACATATGCGTGTTGAACTTAATTTTCCAATTATTTGTCTGCTTCCTAAGTTTATTACCGCTGTCCCATATGTCACAGTCTTCCTCAATGCTGATCAACGAAGTACTGCCTCTCTGCCAACCTACCAAAAAAAGTCTCAAATTTAGAAAAAGTGGTTTTGATTTTAAAGACCAAACTGTTAATGTAAATTGCACACTGTGGTGGTTCCAGCACTGATCTTTGTGGAACACTACTTCCTACCTCTGCTTTATGCCTTGAAGCCAACTTACAGTGGGTTTTTCCATTGTCCCTGACTCCACATTCTCTAACCTTATTCATTACCCTATTGAGGAACTCCTCAAAGGTCTTTTGAAGATCCAGACAATTTACATCTGCTGCATTACTGTTGTTTACACTCTCTGTTGCCTCTTCAACAATGTCAATGAAGTTGGTCAAGCAAAAGTTTGTCCCTTTCAATCCATGACAAAGATACATTACATTTATTTCTTTTCGAAATATTTTTTCCTTTCTCCACTCCTCCACTTTCTGCTGTTTTTCTCTTGATTTAAAGAACAGGCATTCTGCTATAAGTATGTAACTTTACCTCTACTACATTACTTTTTGATCATTTACTAAGAGGTTAAAACAAGATCTTGAATACCCCCTTACCTTTGGTGATAAGTGAATAACTTCAAGGAGGTAGTAAAGTTCAGTATCTTAGTGAGAAAATTACAAGGATCGTACTGTTGTTCATTATTTGGGACACATTTCTGAAACCTTACTAAGAGCTGAAGGCCAGCAAAGAGATTCCATAAGAGGGGATGTCATTTCCACAAGGAAGATCCAACATACAAGAGTCAAAACATTCTCGATGATGAACAGCAGAAAAGACCCAAAACTAAACTATACGTACTGCTCACCTGTTGTATGTCCAGGCTAGTGATGTCCATATGTACAATACATGCTTCAATGTTTTCCATCATGTCCCTGTCCTGAAAGTGGATGAGCAGATCCTTCATTACCTGTGGGGTGATGCTTGGCAGCTTATCATTCAGAATATAAGGTTCCAAGCATTCAAGAAACACTCCCTTTGCCACTGAGATCTCACTCAATTTAGTGTAGATTTGGCCAAACAGAAGGTCTCTGCATTAAAACAAAGAAATTAATTGTATTTTACATATATTTTTAATTTTTGTCATAAACATGACACAAAAGGCGTTTCTAAAGTAGTCTTAAGGATGAAACTTGAAAGTCACACAATACAATTTAATTCAAAATACAAGGAAAAATTATGCGGTAGCTGTGTAATCATGGGTGTCTTTCTCTCAAATGTTCCATTCTCAGTCAGGCCATAATATATCGATCTTTCGTTCAAAACACTCATTTAAAATTGCAAAATAGTTCATACAACCGTGTACAAGGAGCTGACACATCTTTATTGGGTGAGACTGAATACAAACGAAAACGGAAAAGGAGTTGATCTAAATTGCTTGGATATGCAAGTATAAAAGTCATTGAATTTACAGGAATTACTCATGGCTAATAATTTGTTGTTATGATCTCCAGTAAGCCTGTTGACCACCAAAGGGAAAAACTGAGCAACCACCAACTAAGTGAAAGGTCCACACCACATGATTTGATTTTGTTTTAAGCAGAAATAAGCTTTTTCCATTTTTCACTCATGGGACAGGTGTGGTGTTCAATAGTTAGTAATTACTGTTGGTCCCTAGTTGGCCTTTGAGAAAGTGGTAGTGTGCTGACTTCTTGAACATTTGCAGTCCCTGCATTGTAGGTAGACTCATAATACCCATTGGTAAATAGGACGTTGTGAACATCCCCACTTCTGGCCCTATGCTGAAGGAGAGACGAAGCAGTTGAAGATGGTTGGGCCTAAGACGCTACTCTGAGGAACTCCTCCAGAAATGCTCTGCAGCCGAAATGACTGACCTCCAACAACCACAACCATTTTCCGATCATGACTCTGATCAGTGGTGAGTTTGTGCCCCGAGTCCCACTGATTCCTTGAACTCCTTGATGTCACACTGGGTAAAAGGCAGCCTTGATGTCAAGGGCAGTCACTCTCACTTCTGCAAGTTAGCTCTTTTGTCTACGTTTGAACAAGGGCAGTAATGAGGTCAAGAGCTGAGTGGCCGTGGCGGAATCCAAACTGGGCGCCGGTGAACAGGTGGTTGTTAAACAGGTGCTACTTGATAGCGCTGTTGATGATATCTTTCCTCACTTTACTGATGAGGCAAAGTCACTATCATCTTACTAGGCCATCAGGCTGCTCTCTCATTACAGAGAGACAACTGGTGGTGTTTTAACTTGAGTATCACCAGGCCTCAGGCAAGGGGAAAGGTTGTGAAAAACAATCCTTCATGGTTACTATAGCTGGTGCAGATTTGAACCCGTGCTGTTGGAATCACTCTGTATTGTAAACAACCACCCAGCCAACTGAGTTAACCATATATTGCATACTACTAACCTAGCATTAAAGTTTGTCAAGACTTAAGAATATAGTTGCAGTGTCCTTTTTACTTCCTAATTCCATTTGAGAGTTCCCCTATTTTGTACAATACCTTTGAAGATTCAGTCACTCTTCTTTTCGGAATTAAATCGTGTCTGCCACAGCTCTCCGAAATTCACTTTGATTTGTCCTCAGTGTTATGGCCATTTTCTAAGATCCAAGGTGAGGATCATTCCAATGTTATCCTTCAAAACCTCATGATTTCTTAACTGATGCTCGGGCCTCACTACATTTTTTGGTTAGCGGTTTCACATCAGAAATCCTAACATGAATTACTTGTGATGGAGTTAGTGGACCTACATCTAGACATATTGGTTCCCCTTGCTTGCTTACTAAGGTATTTTTAGCTTCTTTGGAATTCAAGTGTTGAATTAGCAAAAAATCATACCTCTAAAACACGCGAGTTATGAATTTGATTATTTGCATCATTGTATTCATGTAGCATCCTTAATAGAAAAAGTTACCCACACTAAACGATAGAATCAATGTTTGTTAAATTAGCAGACAATACATCTAATGTGCTTACAAGGTGCTCCTTTAGCCATGAGCACTTGCAATATTCTACCTTCTTTGGCTTGTTCACCATTTGATTGTACTTCTCAAAGTTTGAACGAATACAAAATAAAAGTAGGAGGAAAAAAAGAAGAAAGTTGTGAAGAGGAAGAAGAAGAAGAACAGTAGAAGTATTTAATGGACACTTTTGGAAAATGAGAGAACAGCAATATGATCAACATCCAAATGGCTTATTTGAGCAATGTCAGTTCAGGGACAAACATTAGCCTTGGTGCCAAGGACAGCCTTGCTCTTTGAAATAGTGCCATTACATCTTTTCACCTTGATTTAATAACCTGCAGTTCATTTGAAGGATGACATCTCTGCCACTGTGGCTAGTCTTTCACTCAAAAGTATATCCCTTCAACTTTCATCATGCGCATGCTTATCCTCTTCTAATGACCGAAGCATTTTTTCCTCTCTTAAAATAAGTTTTCAGAAAAGGTTTCAGCCATCGTAGTTTTGTCTGTAAGTTGAGAGGGCATAACAATAGAAGAAATAGGAATTGCCAGAGGTCATTTGTCACTTCAAGCCTCTTCCACCATTCAATGTCACCACTGAGCTTCTTCTTCAACTCTGCCTTCCCACGTTACCCCTCAATTCCACAATAACTAAAATTTTATCGATTTCTATTTTGATCATAGTCATGTGTCACAGCATGAGGTTCTAACCTACAGGGGTCAAAGCTGGGTACAGTGGACAGAAGTCCAAAAGAATAACTGCATCAATGGTTGAAGAAAATAATTAGATGAATAAAATAATGACAAACTATGTCTCATAACACATTACTTCTGCAAAGAAAGAAGTATACTTAAATATCTCAGTAATTCTGTAATTGAATAGTTTTTTACTTTCAATCATTAGAAAACAATTTACAATAAGAAACAAAGGAAGAAATATTGTTTGTTGTGGTGCCACTAAACAAGTGTTGAATAGCTTTCCAACACTATTCCAACTATAATTTGAATAGTCATTCTACAATCAAAGTTGCTCAATTCTCTTCCACATCCCACACAAGCTGCAAGCTTACAGTTTTAAAACAGCCCCAAAACAAAAAGGAACACAAATACAGGCTGCAGCTTGGGTCTAAAGAGCCAAATACGCAAGTTGCTTCCAGTCATGACACTCACGACAATTTTTATCGTCCCTGGCAGAGTTTGGACAAAAGACACAGGATTTACGAGATTGAGAAAATGTTGTAACCATCAGCTATTATCATTGCCAGTGCAAAGATAATGTTTGCAAATTTCGACCATGAGTATTCATGTGACTGACCAGGTCAATTGTCAACTGGCAAACTTTTAGCTATTTGGACCATGATATCACATGAGGTTGCAGAATTTGGACTGCAAGATTTTTGTTCCTTTTCTTTGCTTCTGTGTTATTCTGGTGCCTCAGCATTAAGGTATAATGACTCAAAGCATAATGTAGCTTGACGGACAAGCTGTCCCCATTCTGAATGACAGACAGCAAGCTACTCCCTGTCATTACTGTCAATGGTGCCATGCTTCACACAGAGTTTCAGTGTGTCTTTAAGCTTTTTTTTGCTGTCAACTGGAATGCTGACAATTTGACAGTCACATTTTTAGCCTCTGGACACAGTCTATCTTAAGTTTGTAGGTGTTTTGCCTTGTCGGGGTGAAGAGGAGGAGTTGCGGGGCCATAGTGGCTCAGCGGTTAGCACTGCTGCCTCACAGCGCCAGGGACGCAGGCTCAATTCCACCCTTGGGTGACTGTCTGTGTGGAGTTTGCACATTCTCCCAGTGTTTGCGTGGGTTTCTGGTGGGCGCTAGTGGAAGCGTTGCTGATGAAATTTCACTATTTCAATTTCGTTACTGATACACAGTCCAGGTCTCAATCTCAAATAGAGGTGTGGAGACGATGACAGCACTTTTTCTGGCTTGCAGTTATTGTCAAAACCTCAGTGTTGTAGCATGTAAACAGCTGAACTGGTGCAATTGGTGCTTTGAAAGCTGTGGATGGCAAGTGCTCATCCCAAAGTATCTCCATCACACATACTAGAGGTGGAATAATTGGTTGACCAGGTATGGGTTGACATGAGCTTCATTTTAGCGACCTTAAGAAGTGGCTGAGTTTCTTGTATGCACAATTGAAGAAATTGAGAATAGTTTCAAAACCTGGCATTGGATGGAAAACAAAACTAAAATCATCTATAATCTGTAGATCTTGTCTTCTTATGGTCAGTAGGCACTGACTATTGCAACGGAAGACAGTTGATCTCTGATGAGGTGAATTATCACAGTCAAGTACATTCAAAATAGTAGTTGGTCATTTCATATCCTTTTTTGATCCATAGTTAAGGGGTCTGTTTTGGATCTCACACTCAAACAGTTGCAGGCAGATCATCATGAAGCAATTGCAAGATTGTAAAGTTTCTTGGACACAGATCTCTGGAGCACAATCTATAGTCTCAAGATTAACTGAGTCAAATGCTTTGGTCAAGTCAATCAGTGCAAATTGTTGATGTCTGAAAGATTACACTATCTTCAGATCAAATGGATCAGCTGTGCATTTGCAGGATTTTGTAAAATTAAAAATGAAAGCACATGTTAGAAAAAGGATAAGGACTGCAATGTTGCTCAGAACACAGAAACTTAGAAATCATGAGCTGAAAAAATTGTAAGGTCCTTGTAGTTCACCAAATTAGCTGATGTAAATGGAAATCAGAGGAAAAGTCCTCAGATGATTGAAGTCATACCTAGCACAAAGAAAGATGGTTGTAGTTGTCAAGTCCAATCATCTCAGCCCCAGGGCATCTCTGCAGGAGTTCGTCAATGTCGATATTTTCTAATCAACCTGTTCAGAGATGTTATTCCACACCTCCGGGATTTGAACTCAGGCCACAAGAGAAACCCCTTGCCCCACCCTCTCAAGTTGATCAGTGCAGAATCCTAGGTAAAGCCATCTTCAGCGGACCTCCCTTTGATCATCAGATCAGAAGTGGGAATGTTTGCTGATGATTGCACAAATGCTCAAAAGCATTCCTAACTCCTTAGACACTGAAGTAATCTGTTTCAATATGCAGCCAGACTTTATGACTTGGACTGACAAATGATGAATAACATTCACAATGCACAAGTGCCAAGCAGTGACCACCACCAACAGAAAATCTAACAGTGTCCCCCACTGCCAATGGTAATATACCATCACTGAATCTCCCAGTTTCTGGCCATTACCTTTGGCCAGAAACTAAGCTCGACAAACCATATAAATAAGGCAGTAGTAAGAGCAAGTCAGAGGCTAGGAATTCTGTGGCATGTGATTCACTACTGAACTGCCCAAAAGCCTGTATACCATCTTCAAGGCAAATGTCATGGGTGGGATGGAATATTCTCCATTTGCCTGAATGATTACAGATCGGACAACACTCAGAAGTCTGAACTTCAGGACAAAGCCGCAGACTTAAAAGGCAGCCCATCCACCACCTTAAACATTCACAGCCTTCAGGGCTGCACACAGCGACATTCACATGTGCCATCTACAAGATATATTGCAAAAAAAAAAGCACCAAGTTCCCTCCAAACAGTCCCTGCAAAACCTAAAGCTCTGACAGGAGGACAAGTGCAGAAGGTTCACGGGAATATCACCAATTGCAAATTTGCTCTCAAGCCAGATGACATTCTTTGTTGGAACTATATCAAACCTTCACTGTTGTCAGGGAAAAATCTTGAAATTCATTCCCTACCATCACTGTGGGTGTACATACACCACCCCCTATGAACTGCAACAGTTTAAGAAGATGGTTCACTATCACCTGCACTTGGGCAATTAGAGATGTGCCGTAAGCGATGGCATTTGCCGTCAAGGCTGGCTGAATATTACAAAAAGAAACTGATGGTCTCACATGCATACAAGTTATATTCATGAATTGACAGCAATATTCAACATCAAGTTGAGGTGAATGAATGCTTTAAAACTTCGAAAAGAGGTTTTTCTAATATATGTACTAATATCATTGTAAATGCATATACTAAATGTGATTATTACAATGTTTCATGTACAATTAACAATATACTGCTGTTGTGCAAGAAACAGATTGAAACATTTGACAGTTTTGCCTTGTGAAATCTCAGGAAGGAATGTAACAAGTGACGTAGCAGATGGTTATGAATGATTGATTTGAATTTGCAAAATTCAAGGGAAAAAGCTTAACTGTCAGATTTTGTGGCAATTGCTCTTGCAACACAAGGCTGACCTCTAATGGCAAGCAACTTACGACTAGCTAGCTTGCATATTTAAATACTTCCTTATTTCCTACAGGCTTATGACATGAATAGCACTAATTTATGCTTTTAAAAATTCTCCCCATGTTAGCGGATATATATTTACTATAGAAAACTGGCAAAGCTACTGAAAGGAGATGATAAAAGTTTTTATGCAGCGAGTGGTTGTGGTCTGAAAGCATGGTGAAAGCAGATTCAAAAAGAAATTTGAATAAATATTTTAAGTATTGGCTCGGCCTTAAAACCAATTGCACAGCTTTTGACAGACAGGCAAACAGGCACAATACATCAAACTAACTATTTTATTGTAACATTCTACCATATTCTTCACACTCAAGCAGAACTGGTGTAACACATGCAAAACAGACAAATGCAATCTGCACAGGAAATGTTCACCTTTACAAGATTTAACAACCAAATGAACTTCGGTATATCCATCTTCAGTACAATTTGCAGTAATCACATTGCTTTTGCCATCTGGCGTATCCACTGCACAAACTCAAACTGATGACAATACACCTAAGTTACTATAATAGAGTTCTCCTCAGTGTTATCACAGTTCAGGAGTCAGCCAGCTCTTCACACAGCAATCCTTTCAGCACTATTCCTCAACTCTATCCAGTCGTCCTGGGCCTATCAACTCATAAGAACAGCATTCTTTCCCCTAATTGGCCTTAGCTAAACCTGCCATAATCTTGTACATTGTTAACAAACTCCTTGCAATCTCTTTTTTGCCTTGGAGAACAATCCTAACTTGTCTAATCTAATCTTGCAGATGAAATCCCTCATTTTATTGATAAATCTATTCAATGTCCTTTAAATTTATTTAATTTTAGTGCCAACTGTCACTTGTCTCACCATTCTGCTGATGTATCTTAGCTCCATCATAGGCGATTTGTATCATCCATGCTGTTTGCCACTCTTCCATGTTTGGTATCATCGGTAAATTTTGAATTTTTACTTTGAAATCCAAAATCTGTGCCATTTATAAACAACTAAAAAAGTGTCCTTAGCACTGTCCCTTGGGAAATAGTCAACCATCTTCCAGTACGAAAAGTAACCCTTTGCCACAACCCCTCTACATAAGTGAGGCCAAGTGTAAACTGGAGACCGTTTTGTAGAGCATCTGTGTTCTGTGCATGACAAAAGACAACAGCTTCCGGTCACCAACCATTTTAACTCCCCCCTCCCACCCCTTGGGTGATACGTCCACCCCAGGCCTCCTGTGTTGTCACAATAACGCCATCTGCAAACTGAAGGAGCAACACCTCATATTCGGCCTCGGGAACCGACAGCCCGATGGCCTAAACATAGAATTCACCAGTTTTAAAATCTCCCCACCCCCAGCCTCATCCCATGTCCAACCTGCCCTCTCATCCCCGCCTCCTTGACCTGGCATGGCCTGTCCATCTTCTCTTCCACCTATCCTCCACTCCCATCCTACTACCAATCCCCAGCACTCCCTTTCTGCGTTCACCCACCACCATCCCACCTACCTTAGTTCAGAGCTCCCTTCCTTCTCCCCCATTTCTGAAGAAGGGTCCTGACCCAAAATGTCAACCTTCCTGCTCCTCTGATGCTGCCTGGCCTGTGTTCCTCTAGCTCCACACTGTGTTACCTCTGACTCCAGCATCTGCAGTTCTTGCTATCCCTTCACCACAACTTGCAATTTTCTATCCTTAAGCAATTCTTTTTATTCCCCAAACTGATACTTTTCCATAAGGTACAGTTTTGTTCATGAAGCTTTTGGTGCTTTTTGAACCAAATGCTTTCTGAAGTCCCTGTGGCTACCATTCACTGCAGTTCCTTCAATATTTTCTGTTACTTCCAAAAAAAATTCAATGAACTAGTCAAACACAATCTGCCTTTTTGAAGATCCAGTCTGGCTATTTGTAGGCTAAGAGAAGATCCTTAGATGTGTGGTCATACTCTTTTTGTTTCTTAACTCTAACTCAGTGGGACTGTCAACTCTTTATCTTTTCTGGATATTTTCCATCAATAAACATAAACACCATAAACTAATTACTAATGAAAGGTGAGCTTTAATCCATTCCTATATCTACTCCACGTATTGACATATACCACTGCTCACTTGTACATTATAAAAACAGCAGCAATGTTGTTTCAAAACACAAAAACTGCAGTCGGAAAACTATTTCAAAATCTTAAAGCTAGACTGTGCACCCTTTACTATTTTGGATAGTGAGATACAGGGGAACTAATCAAAAAGTGCTATTTTGAATACAACATATGGCATGTTACCAGAATAAGAAACACAGAATTTAAGCACCAACTGTGCATAAGCGAGATTATTAATAGAATTATGCATCAACTACAATCACTAGAATCCATTTTTGGGAGCAGATTTTCACCAGTTACAGTGTTAACTCCAAAAACAGCTTAAAGCAATGCAAAATGGTGGTACGAAAGCATCAGAATGTCTGCAAGCATATTTAGCAGAGGAGGTAAGAGCCAAGATTATAGATGGATTATTTCTTTGGGCATAAAATCACCAATCAATGGAATTTCTCAAACATCGATGGATCTAGTACAAGATGAAAAAAAACTACTTCCCAACATGACAGCAGACCACTCAGTTCAAGGGTAGAGCAGTTACATTTTACAGGATCTGTTTACACTCTCAGGACGAAACATTTAAAATAATTTGATCATCAAGACAGTAATGTTAAATTTTCTGAATCATAATAAAACTCAAATTTGAGAAAAGGACCAAAACACCAAAGTTTACAAAAATTCTCTTTTCAAATCAGTCAAAAAATGAAAATTTATTTAATACACAAAATATGGTACATTTTATTTGTGATACATATCAACATTAAAAAAAATCAAAATTAATGGAAGAAAACCCATCTGAGACTTACATGCGCTCGAGCAAGAGGCAATAATCAACCATGACGGGAACCATGTCCTGCAGAAGAAATCATGATAAAACAATCAATTAAACCATCAGAAATCTGATCATGACAATGTAACAGAATCACTCTAATTTCTTGAAGAGGTTTAAGATTCAAATTTTTTTTCTCAAATAATTCTATGTGAAAATGCAACAGAATCACTCCAGAATTTTGGCATAATGATTCAGCTGGCACCACTCGGCTGTTATACATTGGAAGATAATGATGTGAAAACCGAATCCAAGTCCATACTTTTAGTGACAGCTTTATTTCAGCTGATCACACTCCATAAAACCGACATCATCTGATTATTTGCTTCCCATATTTATATAACCAATCTCACCCAGTTAACTCTTATCATTCCATTTTGTTTCAGGCTTTCCCATAGGCTATATTAAATGATAACTTTGACACTAGACCAGAAGGCTTAACGCTGAACACCGGGACAGAAGAACAAATTCTTTTCCAGTGAAGTACAAAGAGACTACTGGATTGTTCGGAATTCTATCCTATGGAGATTGCAATTTTGCCACAGCGTCATAGTCCAAGCCAACAATTCTCAACTAGCATCACCAAAAGATTGTATTCACTGCTTATTTATCTTGTTGAACTTTGAGAGACTCCTCTGGTACTGACTGCAGCTATGAGGGGAAACTATTCAGTTAACATACTTCAAAAGTGTTTCATTTTGTGAAACATAAACTTTATATCGGAATCTAACTTCTGATAAAAGAAATGAATTTGTGGTGCAGATGCATGTCAATCGTATGACATCAATGCACTTAATATCACAATAGTCTCTTGTACTGCTTAGTTAATTACATGTCAAAATCATGGCATCACAGAATGGAACAACTTAGATGTTTGCCGTTTGCTCCAGCATACTTGTGCCAGCTCTTTCGAAGAACAATCCACTTAGTTTCAGGCCTCCATTGATCCACCATATCCATACAATAGTTGCTCCTTCATGTATATATCCAATTCTCTTCCAAAGGCTATAACAGAAGCTATATCCTCTGCTTTACCAAGCGGTATATTCCTAATGTCACCTCTGGTTCTTTTGCCATTTTTGTATAAGCCTACATGCTCCGGTTGTCAGCCACTGAAAACAGCTACTCCTAACTTACTCAAACAACTACTTCATTTTAAAAAGCTTAAATCAAATATTCTCTTTCTCTTCTTTGCTCCAAGAAAAGCAGACCCAGCCTCTTGAGTACTTGCAAAACCACAAGGTCTGACCTCCCAGTAAACCTCTTCTGAAAACCTGAAATCTGAAGTCTCAATTTTCCTACAGCATGGATGCCAGAATTGGACAGAATAGTCTAGCTGGGTATTTGTATGTTATACAGGTTTAGAATGATCTCTTTCCTTTTGTACTCTATGCAATTATTTGTACACTCCAGGATTTCTCATGCTTTCATTGTCTGGCCTGTCATTCACAAAGATTTGTGTCTTTTCTTTACCTTGCAGACCTTTGAAAACTGTGCCTATCAGTTTAAATTTGATCATTAAAGTCAAAGGTGAAAAAAGTGAAATATTGACCATTGGATTCTCCTTGGAGATCATTTGCTAAATTTGTTCTATTGGTTTGTTGGTCTCCATTTGGTTTGTTGCAACAGCAGCATGGCAGCATGGATAGTAATGAGAACATGGGAAGAATGGAAAACTGAAATTCTCAAAGTCAAAATAAAATCCAAATTTCCCCTGAAATTTTCAAAGGCCAGAAGAGAAGCTCAATAACATGTGGCAAGGACTCGATTTCCATTCATTTGCATCATATCATTGGCCAATCCAGCGTCATTTACATGCAACATACAACATGCTGTCTACATGCTCCACCATTGATGATAGCAGGACTTCTATCAAAACTTCAACATCTTACTATTTGAACAACGGCAGCTGTCGATTTCAATTCTTTGTGAAAATTCCCAAAATATAATCCATCTCTTTGCAGCTTGTTTTTGGTGGATCTATAATATATCCGACATTATTTTTGTGTTCAGCAGCTGTTTTTTAGTTTTTTTTTAAATCAAACACTGGTCTTTCAAATGACAAACAGCTTCACATGCATTGCCAGCTGACCCAAATTATCATTTGAGAGATTAACTGAATCTTGCAGTATATATTTTCATTGACGGTCTGGTATCACTAGAGTGTACACATCTGCGTCTCATTTCGATCTGAAACTCTTGCAAAAATGATTCAAAATAAATGGGGCCAGGTAATTTGAAATTTTTAAAAGGGTTTAGCACCAAGCTGGGCAACATCAGGCATAGAGAAGGGTTTTCAGTGCCATCTTATGTTCAATATGTGCACTCAAATTTGGAAGAAACAAATTTCAGTGAATTTCTATACAGATCAGTTCAAATTAAGTTTCTTTAATTATATGAACTGGGCTAAGATTGAGAGATATTAAATCATGTACGTTGTGAAATCACATTATAGCATATCAACACTTAATATTTTTGCCAGTGAGATTTTATTTAAGGCTTAATCTATTTATTTTAAAAATGATCCAGTAGTTATGCTGAAAGCAAGGTATTTCAATGAAGGACAAGCATTTATTTGTTCACTAATATCCCTGTTGCAATTTCATGATGATACTTCTTTGCTTTGCATTGGAATACAGACCAGCGGTTCACATTTAAAGCCAGGTTTGAGACAATCCAAACCTATAGTTAAGCAGAGTGAAATCTTTCCCAAGGTCTGACCCCAGATGTGAAATACAATGTAACAGCGTACTGGTAAACACACGCTCTTCCACTACAAATAGAGGATTTCATTAATACAGCCTGTTGCAACTTCAGAATGTCCTAAAACACTGACTTCAGACATTTACAGGTAGCTGCCTGCATCAAAGATCTAAGACAGTCAGAAAAGAACATACTGACAGCAACATTATGTTGACGTGCAGTCTGCTCCCTGCTTGCTGCTCCCCTCTCCCTTCTGCCCCTGAGTATGAAGGGAATAGGGAAGAGCCACAGATAAGGTTAGCATTGGGAGGAACCACCAATAAATGGAGTGGGGCTCAAATGTGGTTCCTGCTTGGCTGTAGGAACTACAGTAAGAGAAAACGTTTCTGCTGTACTGTCAGACAATTAGGTGGCCAAATCATTGACAGTTTTCTAAGCAGACTATGTAAATCCTGATATCACACAAAAAAAAGTCTTCAATTTGAACCAATTGACGCTGTTTGGCATCCTTTCAGAATGTTGAACGTTGAGTGGAATTGTTCTCTTTGTTGCTGGTGTTAACACATCTGAGGGATGAAATGTTGCACCTAAGGATATTGTCTGGATATAAACAGCTAATACCGAAAGAAGCTTGAGCTCATTTTTCTAAGTTTTTCCTCCTGTGGTCTGAGGTTTCCTGTTTCACAGCCTATAATACCATGTGCCTGGTTTTGGTATTTTGGATATGCAACAAAGGAAACCTGCTTTTCACTTAGACTTGTGAATATTCAGCTGTGTTGTCAGGAGAGCAATCACATACCACTACAATTGGGATGATGTTTCAATCAAACCGCTACAACGAGACAACACACATCCAGAAGGTTAGGCCCTGCATGCCATCAATTTACAACATTATATTGACAGTACGTGGACTGTAGCAGTTCGAGAAAGCCGCTTACCACCAACTTCTCAAGTGCAACTAAGGATGGGAAATAAATGCTGGCCCAGCCAACGACAACCATGTCCCACGATTGAATAATTCACAAGGCTGCAGGTACCGGTGAGAAACTAGACCACGTCAATTCTTGACTTAAAGGTCTAAGCACCTATCTGACCGGTGCAGCATTTTATCCAGGCTTCACCAAAATCTCAGGTCACGCTCCATGGTCAGCGAACCCCTCCGCCCTCCATCCACAGAAGTCAGCATCATGAAAACATCTACTAATTCAGCACATCATCAAGGCCAATCTCAGAATACTACAGAAGACACTTCAGCACTTCACGACTGCACTTTGAGGTGAATGGCATCTTACATTGTGATGTTCATGGCAGGTAGCTCTGCAATCAGTGCACGTGTACGTTCACACGGGAATCCTTTCAAGGCTTTTAGCTTGTTTTCTTCGGATTGAATCATTTTATATTTTGACACTCACAGCATCCCTCCTTTCCCTTTTAATGCAGTGCTGCTTCATTCAGAACTTATAAGTCCACATCATTGCTGCCTTGGCGTACTTCTTAGGACTGATAGAAAGCCAGGCAGCTTGTTACGGTTGCTATCAGGAATACGGAGGTGGCGACCATATTGACATGCAATATTGTGCTCTGTCAAAGCCACAGAAAAAGCATGTGCCAGCAGCTCTGCAAAAATCATTCTACATGGCATCAACCTGACAGCCACGTCTGATCGTCTAAGGGGAACAGTGCTTAGTTGAGTGGAGGGGGATTTGGAAAATCATCGGCATCAAGGGCATTGTCCAATCTCAGTCCCAGGGTTGGCCAAGGTCAGTCAGACACTTGGAGTGATCAGGGTCAAAGGGACCATATTGAAAGGATATTGGAGCGGGAGGGGGAGAATCCAGTTGTTGTGGTCCATGTTGGGACGAACAACATAGGCAAAGCTAAGGTAGAGGACCTGTTCAGGGATTATCAAGCACGAGGAAAGAAATTGAAGTACAGGTCCTCAAGGGTCATAATCTCCAGATTACTGCCTGAGCCACGTGCTAAATGGCATAGGGATAAGAAAGTTAGGGAAGTAAACACGTGGCTAAGAGATCGGTGTGGGAAAGAGGGATTCTATTTCATGGGGCATTGGCATCAGTTTTGGAACCGGGGTGGGGTAGAATCTGTACCATTGGGACGGTCTCCACCTGAACCGATCTGGAACCAGTGTTCTCGCGAGAAGGATAAATAGGGTGGTCAGTAGGACTTTAAACTTTTGAGTCGGGGGGGAAGGGAAAGTGAAAGTGACAGGGAGTATGGAGTTAAATGGAAAGATAAGCAACAGGATACCATGTGTACAGGTGAGTTTAAGCTTGAGGCAGACCAGGAATACAGCAAAAAGGAAGGATGGCTTAAGGCATCTTAGGATTTCCAATCTCTCTAAGAATGAGAAGAAAGTTAGCATTAAGGCACTTTATCTAAATACTCGTAGTATTCGCAACAAAGTAGATGAATTAACAGCACAAATCCTCTTGAATGATTATGCTGTGGTAGGCATCACAGAGACATGGTTGCAGGGAGTTCAGGACTGGCAGTTAAACATCCAAGGGTTTACAACATATCGAAAAGACAGGGAGGTGGGCAGAGGGGGCGGGGTTGCCTTGTTAGTTAAGAATGAAATTAAATCTACGGCACTGAATGACATAGGGTCAGAGGACGTGGAGTCTGTGTGTGTGGAGTTGAGGAACCACAAAGGCAAAAAAACTATAATGGAAGTTATGTACAGACCTCCTAACAGTGATCAGGACCAGGGGCGCAAGATGCACCGAGAAACAGATAGGGCATGTCAGAAAGGCAAGGTCACTGTGATCATGGGGGACTTCAATATGCAGGTGGACTCGGTGAATAATGTTGCCGGTGGACCCAAAGAAAGGGAATTCATGGAATGTTTGCAGGATGGCATTTTGGAACAGCTTGTGATGGAGCCCACAAGAGAGCAGGCTATTCTAGACTTAGTGCTATGTAATGAGCCAGACTTTATAAAAGGCCTTAAAGTAAGGGAACACTTAGGAGGCAGCGAATATAATATGGTAGAGTTCAGTCTGCAGTTTGAAAGAGAGAAGGCAAAATCGGATGTAATGGTGTTACAGCTAAATAAAGGTAATTACAGGGGCATGAGAGAGGAATTGACAAAAATCGACTGGAAGAGGAGCCTAGCGGGGAAGACAATAGAGCAACAGTGGCAGGAGTTTCTGGGTGTAATCGAGGACACAGTACAGAGGTTCATCCCAAATAAAAGAAAGATTATCCGGGGTGGGATTAGACAGCCATGGCTGACAAAGGAAGTCAAGAAATATATCAAAGCAAAAGAGACAGCCTATAAAGTGGCCAAGAGAACTGGGAAATCAGAAGATTGGGAAGGCTACAAAAACAAACAGAGGATAACAAAGAGAGCAATAAGGAAGGAGAGGATCAAATATGAAGGTAGGCTAGCTAGTAATATTAGAAATGATAGTAAAAGCTTCTTTCAATACATAAGAAACAAACGAGAAGCAAAAGTAGACATTGGGCCGCTTCAAATTGATGCTGGGAGGCTAGTGATGGTAGTTGAGGAAAAAGCTGAAGAACTTAATAAGTACTTTGCGTCAGTCTTCACAGTGGAAGACATGAGTAGTATGCCAACAATTAGAGAGAGTCAGGGGGCAGAGTTGAGTATGGTAGGCATTACAAAAGAGAAAGTGCTAGAAAAGCTAAAGGGTCTAAAAATTGACATATCTCCTGGCCCCGATGGGCTACATCCTAGAATTCTGAGGGAGGTGACTGAGGAAATAGCAGAGGCTTTGGTCGTGATCTTTCAAAAGTCACTGGAGTCTGGGCAAGTCCCAGATGATTGGAAAATTGCTGTTGTAACCCCCTTGTTTAAGAAAGGATCAAGGCAGAAGATGGAAAATTATAGGCCGATTAGCCTAACCTCGGTCATTGGTAAAATTCTTGAATCCATTGTCAAGGATGAGATTTCTAAATTCCTGGAAGTACAGGGTCAGATTAGAACAAGTCAGCATGGATTTAGTAAGGGGAGGTCGTGCCTGACAAATCTATCAGAATTCTTTGAAGAGGTAACAAGTATGTTAGACCAGGGAAACCCAGTAGATGTTATCTATCTAGGCTTCCAAAAGGCCTCTGATAAGGTGCCTCATGGGAGGTTGCTGAGCAAGGAGAGGGCCCATGGTGTTCGAGCCGAGTTGCTGGCTTGGATTGAGGATTGGCTGTCTGACAGAATGCAGAGAGTTGGGATAAACGGCTCTTTTTCGGAATGGCAACCGGTGACGAATGGTGTCACGCAGGGTTCAGCGTTGGGGCCGCAACTGTTCACCTTACATATTAATGATCTGGATGAAGGGACTGGGGACATTCTGGCGAAGTTTGCAGATGATGGAAATCCCCGGCAATTACAGACCAGTAAGTCTCACGTCTGTCATCTGCAAGATGTTAGAAAGGATTCTGAGGAATAGGATTTATGACCATCTGGAAGAGCATGGCTTGATTAAATGCAGTCAACACAGCTTTGAGAGGGGCAGGTCAAGCCTCACAAACCTTATCGAGTTCTTTGAGGATGTGATAGAAAAGTTGATGAGGGTCGAGCTGTGGGTGTGGTGTATATGGACTTCAGTAAGGCATTTGATAAGGTTCCCCATGGTAGGCTCATTCAGAAGGTCAGGAGGAATGGGATACAGGGGAACTTAGCTGTCTGGATACAGAATTGGCTGGCCAACAGAAGACAGCGAGTGGTAGTAGAAGGAAAATATTCTGCCTGGAAGTCAGTGGTGAGTGGGGTTCCACAGGGCTCTGTCCTTGGGCCTCTACTGTTTGTAATTTTTATTAATGACTTGGATGAGGGGATTGAAGGATGGGTCAGCAAGTTTGCAGATGATACGAAGGTTGGAGGTGTCGTTGACAGTATAGAGGGCTGTTGTAGGCTACAGCGGGACATTGATAGGATGCAGAGATGGGCTGAGAGGTGGCAGATGGAGTTCAACCTGGATAAATGCGAGGTGATGCATTTTGGAAGGTCGAATTTGAAAGCTGAGTACAGGATTAAGGATAGGATTCTTGGCAGTGTGGAGGAACACAGGGATCTTGGTGTGCAGATACATAGATCCCTTAAAATGGCCACCCAAGTGGACAGGGTTGTTAAGAAAGCATATGGTGTTTTGGCTTTCATTAGCAGGGGGATTGAGTTTAAGAGTCGTGAGATCTTGTTGCAGCTCTATAAAACTTTGGTTAGACCGCACTTGGAATACTGCGTCCAGTTCTGGTCGCCCTATTATAGGAAAGATGTGGATGCTTTGGAGAGGGTTCAGAGGAGGTTTACCAGGATGCTGCCTGGACTGGAGGGCTTATCTTATGAAGAGAGGTTGACTGAGCTCGGACTCTTTTCATTGGAGAAAAGGAGGAGGAGAGGGGACCTAATTGAGGTATACAAGATAATGAGAGTTGATAGCCAGAGACTATTTCCCAGGGCAGAAATGGCTAACATGAGGGGTCATAGTTTTAAGCTGGTTGAAGGAAAGTATAGAGGGCATGTCAGAGGCGGGTTCTTTACACAGAGTTGTGAGAGCACGGAATGCGTTGCCAGCAGCAGTTGTGGAAACAAGGTCATTAGGGAAATTTAAGAGACTGTTGGACATGCATACGGTCACAGAAATTTGAGGGTGCATACATGAGGATCAATGGTCGGCACAACATCGTGGGCTGAAGAGCCTGTTCTGTGCTGTACTGTTCTATGTTCTATGATACGAAGATAGCTGGACCCAGGCAGGTAGTACTGAGGAGGTGGGGAAGCTGCAGAAAGATTTAGACAGTTTAGGAGAGTGGTCCAGGAAATGGCTGATGAAATTCAATGTGAGTAAATGTGAGGTTTTGAACTTTCGAAAAAAGAATACATGCATGGGCTATTTTCTAAATGGTGAGAAAATTCGTAAAGCAGAAGCACAAAGGGATCTGGGAGTGTTGGTCCAGGATTCTCTAAACGTTAACTTGCAGGTAGTGTCCGTGATTCAGAAAGTGAATGTAATGTTGTCGTTTATCTCAACAGGGTTGGAATATGAAAGCAGCGATGTGCTTCTGAGGCTTTATAAAGCTCTAGTTCGGCCCCATTTAGAATACTGCGTCCAATTTTGGGATCCACACCTCAGGAAGGACATACTGGCCCTGGAGCGTGTCCAGCGGAGATTCACACGGATGATCCCTGGAATGGTAGGTCTAATATATGATGAATAGCTAAGGATCCTGGGATTGTACTCATTAGAGTTTAGAAGGTTGAGGGGAGATCTAATAGAAACTTACAAGATAACGTATGGCTTCGAAGGGTTGGACGCTAGGAAGTTGTTTCCGTTAGGCGGGGAGACTAGGACCCGTGGGCACAGCCTTAAAATTAGAGGGGGTAAATTTAAAACTGAAATGAGACGACATTTCTTCAGCCAGAGTGGTGGGCTTGTGGAACTCATTGCCACGGAGTGCAGTGGAGGCTGGGACGTTCGATGCCTTCAAAGGCAGAGATCGACAAATTCTTGATCTCACAAGGAATCATGGGCTACGGGGAGAGTGCAGGGAAATGGAGTTGAAATCCCCATCAGCCATAATTTAAATGGCAGAGTGGACTTGATGGGCCAAATGGCCTTACTTCCACTCCAATGTCTTATGGTCTTGCGGGCCATATTCTTCCAATCCAGGGAGCTGCATTCCTATTACAGCTAACTGTAAGTGTGCAAGAACATCAGGCTTTATTGACAATGTCTCATTTTGTGAGCAACATGTGGGCCAGCATGTGGTGGGATGGTCAAAGATTGGTATTTCTACAATAATTACATCACAATGGATTTCTGTGATGTATTTTATGATGCATATACCTACATAAAGTTTATCTGCTTACCTCAGAAGTCCACATAGAGGCATATCAGGGCCATCCTTTTGGGAGGCCTTCATATTCTACTTGGCCTTCCCTGTATTGCGGTCTTTGCTGAAGTCTCATTTGTGCTTGTTACCACTGGTCAGGATGCCTTGATGCAGCAATAACAGGTTCTATCATCGTATGACTGTCATACAAAGACTGTACAGACAAATTGAGGAGACTCAAAGCAGCAACCGACCCAGGATCAACAGTAAACTCTGGCAGCTGGATACAACCTCCGCAGGAATAAGCTACAAAAGTTCACTGCAGGTTACAGAGAAGCTTCAGGAAGCCTAGTCTCACTGACTTTTTCTCCAGATGACCAAAGCACAATCAAAGTGCATACTGAGGATATAACGGTTGAAGAGAGTAACCCTTGTCACCCAGGCAGGCTTCAAGGTATGATATTCATGTCTGAATGAGGCAGAAACTTGATAATTATCAGGAATATAGATTCATGGCGGCAGCTGGAATACCTGGTGTACAAGACCGAGTTGTGCTAGTAACGATCACAGATGATTTGTGCATTGATTAAGTGGAATTCTTTACTGTTATTGAATTCAGATGCAATATAATATGGCATTCCACATGTGATGCAGGTCCAGTCGATAGCGATGTATGGGGGGTTGGTGGGGTGGCGGGGGGGGACCCAACATCTTTGGAAAATCTCACTGTCCCACCACAAGGTCCTGCTGTAAGTCAGGCAAAGTCATGAAGTAGTCTGAACCAGCCCAAATTGAGTTAATAATATCCTTGAGACATCTGTGGTTTGAAGACCACGAGATTCCACAGATGCAAGAGGAGGCTTGTTAACCTAATATGAGACATTTTCTCCTGCAATGAGACAAAAGGAGAAATTGAGGGAGATGAAGTTAGCTGGAAGAACTGTTAGTGATCGCAAGGAGGATGAGTGAAGTGACTGAAGTCGAATATAGCTGACACAGAAGAATGCTGAGTAGTTTAGGTGGTTCAGGTGAGTGATGGCCTTTGACAGAACATGTTGTATGCAACAGTGAGTGTGGCAAACAATTAGCACTGGTGACAGATGTGTATAATGGCAGAGTTTGAGGTAGAAGATAGAAGATGATCCCTAACAGCCATCTCCTTTCACATGCAGTCAAACAATACATATTGAAAAGTAATTCTTGGCTTATAGCTTTTGGAATGGCATACAGCTGTGATTTTAATATGGTACCCATGGCTTCAATGTTTGGGTGTCTGGTAGCAGTGAGTACTTCCACCCAAACACATACTTCAATGCAAACAACACTGTGGAAACAGGATGCACAAATGATAAGGTGAGCAAGAGAAGGTTGACAGATGTCACCATGCCCACACAGCAAAACCCTCCACGAAATTCCCCAAATTAACTCTCAGCCAAAATATGAGAACATTCAACCATTGGTCTCTATTCTGCAGCAATCCATGCTAGTTCACAGAATTCCCATACTTTCATTGAACAGTGACATCTTAAGTCCCCATGGTGATATTTCTATCAAAAATCTATAATTCATTTTTCAATGTGTACAGATACATAGTGCTATTGCAAAGCATTACATTCTCAGCAGTACTCTATAAATCAGGCAATTCTAGCTAGTTTAGGGAAAATCAAAGCATGCAAACTTTATAAGACTCCAGTCTTTGGACACAGCACACACACAAAACTGTCAGCATTGCATGTGCCTCCTGAGAATGTATCAATCATCCAAGATGAAAGTGATGCAATTAATCATGCCTTTGGTAGCACAAACTGACTGGGAATGGACGTTAAGTGGCAGCAATTGTCTGAGTTCTGAATTTTGCATCATTGCAACAAACGAAATATGTAACTTTACACATGACCCATCAGTGGAAGAGCAAACAAAGGTTCCAGGAGCTATCAGTACTTCCCATGTTTCAAACATTTAGCTGCGCTAACAATATAGCAGGTAAAAAGATCACAGTTTATCTCAAAGAGTCATTCCCTGAAACTGCCCGTCATGCAAACTCGTTCCGCCCTTTATGTTCCGAGTGACAATCGGCAACTTTCAAGACTGCACGCGAGAACCACAGTCAGCAGAACTGGTTTCTTTCAATTTTCCACAGTCATCAACTCTGTTAAAGCCATAACTATTTACAATGGTCAAGCTTCAGTGAAGCTTAATGTTTACCTAAGAGGACTAGAGATCAATAATGCCTCAATGTCACACACTCCAGCCTCAAACATTTTCTGCACTTCGATTTTCAATTGCCCAATTTCAGCCTATTTAATTATACTAATCTCCCAGTGTAGGATAATAAAAAAGGTCTATTGCTGACATAGCAAATACACGATACAGAGAATTAATAATTTATTGCTACTGGACTTCTCAAAGTAGTTAGCTATTGTGTGTTTGGTCTTTTCATTCTAGAGATCATTTTGCAGAACAATTCACAGGTGTGAGTGACTACTTTTTTAACGGGTAGCCCTTGTCCTCAAGCATCCATCCCCAGCACCCTGGGCAGGTCATTTCACAACTTCTCTCCGCATAAAGTAGTCAACTCTAATCAATCTGTACACCTTCTCTCCCTTAAGTTGCACATTAAGTTTTATAGCTTGTAGCAAAATAAAACATATTATTACAGTTCAATGCATCTACCTTCTAGCAACGTGAAGACCTTTGCTACATTCAATATTCTATCCACAAACTGATCTTTACTACATAATTATCAATATTAAAAATCAAATCATTGAAACAGTCATGGAAACGTAAACTTTCGGAAGCTCAGGTATTCACAATTCACATTTGCACCACAAATTATATGCCTAATATTCCATTATGATAGTTAATAAAATATCCCATCTACAATCAAAAAAGAAGTCAAATGTCACATTTCATAAAACTAAGAGTTGCCAGTCGTGCCTCACCTCGCAATTCTACTAGTCCTTGGAGGTACAGTAGTTTGCCTCAAAGGCTACTGGAGCGTCTCCAGTAGCTAGTCTATATGTAAGAATCAGCGAGTAAATATTTGCAGGCTAGTCAGTTGACAAGGGGCTATTCAGCCAATCTGAAGACTGCTTCCACACACACTAATCAAGTATACATTTTCAAAATGAGGTGAATGGATAGAGGTCAGTACCAGCGAATGAAGCTAATTTTGCCATCCCTTTCTGTGCACTTAAACTAACTAAAGCCCTTTTAATGCTAGCTAGGATCAAGTAAATGAACACAGACTGACTAACAGGCCTTCCACTTCTGATCTGTATGGCTGTCTAATATACTGACTCTAACAACAAAAAAAGTGAGACGTTGAAATCACGATTTCCAACTGCATACAACTTGATCAAGTTCAAAGCCTTAACTCCAGTTTAATTTCCTTCATCATCCTTCTTGGACAAGAATCTACAGTGTCAACAAAGTACCATCAAAGACATGGTAAATGAGACAGCAAAGACATAGAATCATAGAATCCCTACAGTGGGGAAACAAGCCATAGAGCCCATCAGGTCCACAGCAATCCTCTGAAGGGGATCCCACAAAGACCCACCCTAGACACTGTGGACAATTTAGCATAGCCAGTCCACCTAAAGTGCACATCTTTGGACTGTGGGAGGAAACCAGAGAACCCGGAAGAAACCCACGCAGACATGGGGAGAATATGCAAACTCCACACAGATGGTTGCACAAGACTGGAGTTGAAACTGCGTCCCTGGCACTGTGAGGCAGCACTGTTAGACACTGAGCCACCATTTCTTTTGCTTTTAGTTAAAATTAGTTTTACATCAACACAAATTAAGTGCACAGCCTTAAAATAAGGCATTTGACTTTATTGTTGGTGTGTCTCAATCCATCAAATCAAGCAACGCAGCCCACATGATACAAGTGAAATTGATATCTCTTGGGTAGGTATTATGAAAAGCGCAGACATATGTGATTATTACTTCAATTAGAGGAAATGCAGTAGCTATACACTATATACTGATGTGCTATAGAAGTTAAATACCATCAATGCAATCAGCTCATCCACAGGACATTCATTGTTCTATCAGGAGTGCAAGCCATAAAATTAAGGTGATAATGGGAACTGCAGATGCTGGAGAATCCAAGATAATAAAATGTGAGGCTGGATGAACACAGCAGGCCCAGCAGCATCTCAGGAGCACAAAAGCTGACGTTTCGGGCCTAGACCCTTCATCAGAGAGGGGGATGGCGTGAGGGTTCTGGAATAAATAGGGAGAGAGGGGGAGGCGGACCGAAGATAGGGAGAAAAGAAGATAGGTGGAGAGGAGAGTATAGGTGGAGAGGTAGGGAGGGGATAGGTCAGTCCAGGGAAGACGGACAGGTCAAGGAGGTGGGATGAGGTTAGTAGGTAGGAGATGGAGGTGCGGCTTGGGGTGGGAGGAAGGGATGGGTGAGAGGAAGAACAGGTTAGGGAGGCAGAGACAGGTTGGACTGGTTTTGGGATACAGTGGGTGGAGGGGAAGAGCTGGGCAGGTTGTGTGGTGCAGTGGGGGGAGGGGACGAACTGGGCTGGTTTTGGGATGCGGTGGGGGCCCCCGCCACAACCGCCCAAAGAGGATCCCCCTCGTTCTCACACACCACCCCACCAACCTCCAGATACAACGCATCATCCTCCGACACTTCCGCCATTTACAATCCGACCCCACCACCCAAGACATTTTTCCATCCCCACCCCTGTCTGCTTTCCGGAGAGACCACTCTCTCCGTGACTCCCTTGTTCACTCCACACTGCCCTCCAACCCCACCACACCCGGCACCTTCCCCTGCAACCGCAGGAAATGCTACACTTGCCCCCACACCTCCCCCCTCACCCCTATCCCAGGCCCCAAGATGACGTTCCACATTAAGCAGAGGTTCACCTGCACATCTGCCAATGTGGTATACTGCATCCACTGTACCCGGTGTGGCTTCCTCTACATTGGGGAAACCAAGCGGAGGCTTGGGGACCGCTTTGCAGAACACCTCCACTCGGTTCGCAATAAACAACTGCACCTCCCAGTCGCAAACCATTTCCACTCCCCCTCCCATTCTTTAGATGACATGTCCATCATGGGCCTCCTGCAGTGCCACAATGATGCCACCCAAAGGTTGCAGGAACAGCAACTCATATTCCGCTTGGGAACCCTGCAGCCCAATGGTATCAATGTGGACTTCACCAGCTTCAAAATCTCCCCTTCCCCCACCGCATCCCTAAACCAGCCCAGTTCGTCCCCTCCCCCAACTGCACCATACAACCAGCCCAGCTCTTCCCCTCCACCCACTGCATCCCAAAACCAGTCCAACCTGTCTCTGCCTCCCTAACCGGTTCTTCCTCTCACCCATCCCTTCCTCCCACCCCAAGCCGCACCCCCAGCTACCTACTAACCTCATCCCACCTCCTTGACCTGTCCGTCTTCCCTGGACTGACCTATCCCCTCCCTACCTCCCCACCTATACTCTCCTCTCCACCTATCTTCTTTTCTCCCCATCTTCGGTCCGCCTCCCCCTCTCTCCCTATTTATTCCAGAACGCTCACCCCATCCCCCTCTCTGATGAAGGGTCTAGGCCCAAAACATCAGCTTTTGTGCTCCTGGGATGCTGCTGGGCCTGCTGTGTTCATCCAGCCTCACATTTTATTACCATAAAATTATGGTGTCTGATATTACAGCGTCCATGAAAATAAATGTAAACAAACATAAACCAACAATATGTTTTAGACTCATGACTTTTCCATGTACTTTAATTGAAAGCCATTTTATGGAACTTTCTTTTTTAAATAAGACATATGCACTTGCCTCAAAATGCTGCTCCATAACCTGAAGTTTGCCTTGCTCAGGACACTTCTTCAGAGCTCGATCAGCATACTGAAGCAGGATTTCTGCCATCTGAAAGAAAAATTTTAAAATCAAGCAGTATAATGCAAAACTTTTAAATGCAGACCCTCTGTTGCAACTCCATGGCTTGATCTCAACACTCAGCTAAAGACTGGAAAAGTAAGAGCTAGAAATTTTCGCTTTCCGCAGATATAGGAGGACAACTTTGTTTTGCTCAGAACGTGTATACTCAGGGAAGAGCAGCAGAACGCATATCTTGCTGGCCACAAAATAGAACTGAAAGTGGAGGCTAAAAATAGCTTGTCAGGCTGACAAAAGCTGGGAAATGCTATTCCACTTTGCTCATCATTTGCGCAGCCAAATAGGACTAACATTGGGAGGTGCAGCAAGTATGGTGGACACTGTAGTGCATTAGTAAATATCCAGACTGATATATAATTAACTTCAACATAAATAATTGTGAGCAGTTACACTTGGGATGATAGAATGGACAAAGGGGCATCATATATTTCTGAGAATAAAGGAATCCAACTGAAGCAAAAGAGTCAAGGTACGTGGGCACAAACAAACAAATCACGAAGGACAGGCACAAGACAAAAAGGTCACGAGAAAAAGCAATCAAAGCAAATTTATTTTCACTGAGATAAACTGAAAGCCAAACAACCAAAGTTAAATTTATATCGAGCCGTGGTTCAAACACACTTGTGGAGTACTGGAGACATATCTAGTCACCGTGTTACTAAGTGGATAGAAATGTGCTGTCAAAAAGAATTTACAGGGGTGATACCAGAACTAAGATACTATACATATTAGTAAAATGTGAACAATCTGGAGAGGGAACACGGACACAGAAAAAAGGGAGGCTACTCAAGCTGGAGACGAACAGAAATTTCATCAAACACAGAATAGCGAATTTTTGAAATTCTCTACCTCGAGGGGCTGTGAAGGCTCAGTTGTTGGGTAGGTCGAAGACACAGATCAACAAATTTACAGGTATTAAGGACATCAACGCATATTGGGAGACTGCGGGAAACTGGTTTTGAAGTAGAAGCACAATCCTGATTTAGTTGAATGGTGCAGCAGTTCAATTGGCCAAATGGTCTACGCATGCTCCTATTTCCTATGTCCTCGCTGTCCTATTCTTCAGAAAACAGAGGGCAAAGCAGTGACCTGTCAGAATTTGTCTAGATTCAGAAGGAGTCCAAGAAAGCAGCCATGAGAAAAGATAAGTCCACTTCCTAGTAATACTAGAAGCAAGGGGCAAAAGTACAAGGTAATCACCAACAAATGGACTAGCTGGTCTGTTTTTGAGCCGTACCATTTATGTGACAACTCTGAAAATGAACACAAGTCACCAGTACGGAATTTAAAATGCTACTGTTACATGGCAGAAACAAAAACAGATATTCTTCAAAAACGTCAGCTGTTCTGGTATCATCTATGAAGAGAAATGAGAGTTAACATTTCGGTCCAGTGACCCTTATTCAGACCTGATGGCAGCTAGGAAAAAGCTGGCTTTTATGTAGGAGAATGGGTGGAGAGAGCAGGTAATGAATAATTAATGAATAGAGAGAGAGAGTAAAAAGAGACAGAACAGTTGCACAGACAAAGAGTTGGATAATGGTCAGCCTAGGAAAATGAATAGCTGTTAATGGGGACTATTAGTGGCTAACAATGGGTACTGTGTAACAACAGACCATGTGATAACAAAGACCTAGTGTATGGGTGTTGAGGTAAGGATACGGGAGAAGATGCCTCAAGCCCTATAACTGTTGAACTTCATGCTGAGTCTCGAAGGCAGTAAAATGAGGTGCTGTTCTTTCAGCTTACGCTGAGCTTCGCCAGAGCTCTGGAGCAAGCCTAAGACAGAAATACTGGCCAGGGAACAAGGTGGTGCGTTGATGTGGCAGGCTACTGGAAGCTCAGATAATAAAATGTGAGGCTGGATGAACACAGCAGGCCAAGCAGCATCTCAGGAGCACAAAAGCTGACGTTTCGGGCCTAGACCCTTCATCAGAGAGCCCTCTCTGATGAAAGGTCTAGGCCCGAAACGTCAGCTTTTGTGCTCCTGAGATGCTGCTTGGCCTGCTGTGTTCATCCAGCCTCACATTTTATTATCTTGGATTCTCCAGCATCTGCAGTTCCCATTATCTCTGATACTGGAAGCTCAGGGTCTTTTCTGCAGATAGAACACAGATGTTCTGTGAAACGGTCATTTCCCCAGTGTGGAGGAGACATATTGTGAGCAGTGAGTGCAGTTGGCTAGATTGTGGGAAGTGCAAGTAAAGCGCTGCTTCACCTGTAAGTTTGGGTTGGGCCCTTGGGCACTGAGGAGGAAGGAAGTAAACCGGTAAGTGTTACACCTTCTGTAGTTGCAGGGGAAGGTGCCCTGGGACTGTGGGGCAACAGATGGTTGAGAGTGAACAAGGAATGGACCAAGGTGTCCCAGAGTGAACAATCCTTACGGAAGGCTGACAAGGAAGCTGAAATGACCCATGACCCAAACTGATGGTTTCCACCGCTCTGTGTCAGGAGCAACTGAATCTCATTGTGAGGAAATGGAAGGAGCTACGAAAAGTCAACATATTCTATCCTTTTCATTTGTAACCTTTACACACAAATGAGTCTGTCTTTCTACCCTTTTCTCCATCTATAAAACCTCTACAGAGCTGGATCTCGGCCTGTTTTATTTCATGCATTTTGTGTGTTCAGATTAAGACCAATATAGTTCAAGTTTGCATTGTAGCTCAGTTAATAACCAGTTTGATCGCCCACTCATTAACTGCATTTTGCTTGTAATGTCTTATTTTTGAGTTTATTGAAAAAATCTGGTGAAAGTCTGTTCTGTTCTAGATAACAGTAATAAAGAGAATAAAATGACAATTTTGACAATCAAATAAAATATTTACATTCCTGTTGGGGCTTGTGGTGTAGCAAGACTCAATTACCAGCATAATCCTCCTGCGAGAATTGCTATCATAACATCTAGCACTTGTAGTTTGAATATTATTTGCCACTTATCACCTCAAGCCAGGATGGTGTTCAGGTATTGCTGCATCTGGATACAGCTGTCTGAGTATCTGAGGTGCCATGAATGCTGTAATCATCAGCAAACATCCCCATTTCTGATGTTATTGATGGAACAGCTGAAAATGGTTAGGCCCAGGAAACCACAGTGGAGAACTCCTACAGTGATGATGTGTGACTGAGATGATTGGCCTCGAACAACCACAGCAACGTCCCTTTGTGCTAGAAATGACTCCAACCAACAAAGTTTCTCTCACCCACCCAATTCCCACAGACTTCAGATTTGCTAGGGCTCCTTGATAGCATACTGTATCAAATCCTGCTTTTATGTCAAGGGCAGTCATACCCAACTCACTTCTACCCACCCTTCCTGTAAACAGGGGTTTAATAGTGATAGAATGCAACACTTTTAGACTTTCTTCCTCTGTCGAGCAAGTCTTAGGAACAAAACACCGAATGAGAAACAAAGTCTTATGTGGTTTAACTGCACATGTAAGACAGGCAGCTCATTTTTTTTGATGAACTGAGGTCCCGGGCATTCAATTAACTGTTCAACACTACACTAAGTAGCTCCAAAGAGATAAATGAGGGGAGACAAATCTCATTAATAAGCAATACTTTACCCGATCAGCCACAACACCCTTTCGCTTACTCTGATCACCAAACAAACCTAAGGAAAAAGAAATGATTATAATTAGATCATGTATGCTTCAAACAACTTGCATTTGTACTGTGAGCAGTCAATGGGGAAATGTGTAATATTGAAGATGGGAATAAGGATCCGGGTAGTAATGCTAAAATATTGTCCTTTCACCTTCAGAATCCCAAACCAACATGGAGCTGCTTAACTATAAATGCTGTTGGCGATAAATGTCAAAATGGCATTGCCATATAAATTCAAAACCAAATTGTTGGACAATGAGAGGCCACCAAGGGAACGGATGTGTGTAATCACATTTTTAAAAATAACATCATTTCAAAGCGCTGGATGTTGTTTTAGTTTGCATTTGAGCAATGCTGGGCTTGGCCTTAAGTGCCAGGCAAAAGAATAGAGGAGTTTCAGTTTTCACTTTGAAAACCTATTTGGTTAACAACATTCTTTCATTTTCTTCCCCAACTCGACCATATCTACTCCAACATAACCTCTTATCTTCTTGGTAACCATTTCTTAACCATTTCAGTTCCAAGAAGTACAATCCTAACTTTTTTCATAATCATGATTTAAATGCTGATTATATCCTGCTAAACCTCCTTTACATGGTCAGGTCTGTAATAGCCAGCTCACCTGTTGCTGCAATGTTAATGTTGATGGGCAAACTTTTATCAGAACATGGGGTATATCAAAAACAATAAATACTGTGGGATCTTTCTTAGCGGAGTGTAGATGGGGCCTCAATTTAACACCCAATCCTAAACACGGTTACTTCAAACAGTGCAACACTCACTCAATACTGCATGGAGGATTAGCGCTGAACTGAGGGCTCAAATCCTGGAAATGTATATGAGAAAATAACATTTTGACTCAGAGAAAAGTGCTCAATCCACTAATCCGCGGCTGGCACTTTTAGGTAGGATGGTTAATACATACAAAGGATGTCATGAAGATTCATTGGATAGGATTTGAGTCTTAGTAATGACACAAAACTCTAACTTACAGACAATGGTCAGCACAACAATGGGAGATGGATCCAGGGAATACTCTCTACGGTACTGACAGACTCTAAGTAATGCAGCTAAAATAATGAAATAGTTGGTTACTATTCACTTGTTCATTTATAGCTTGGTTCCACTTTAGCTGCAAAGATGAACAGCTACTGCTGTGGTGATGCTAGTTTGCAAGTGTTTATATCTTTAACAGTCTACTGAAACATATTTAGTTCCAGTAAGTGGCACGTGATGTCCACTAAGTGTTATAAACATCTCACAAAAAAATCTCAAATATGATCTCACTGCAATGAATTTACACTTTACCCATCCGAGAATGGATATAATGCAGCATCAGTTTGCAAAATAAAAGTAAATTTCGGTTTCATTTTATTTGGATAAAGAACTGAAATCACACTAAATCTTTTGATTTCACTGTTTCTTATCCCAGCCAATTATAATTTGCATTGTTTTCCAATTTTGTTACTTAAATTTAGTTAACTATTGTGACTAAAGATTTTTCTTTCCATCACTTCAGATCAATTGTAATGGAAATCTTAGTTCAAGTGTAAAGCACTGAATTAACTTTTTCACAGGTATTAGAAAACTACACTTTAGAAGTACTTATGGAGAATATTGATCCTGGACAAAATGAATTTTTTGAATGTGTGTCAAAAAATAGAAGAAAACTAAGAAAACTTTAAAATATTATAGATGTAATTGTGAAAATAAGGAAAATTGGATCCTAATCGTATGCTATTTCAAAGAAAATAAATTCAATTTAAATTAAAATTGACTTCACTCAGCTGTATATTTGGGCAAACTGCGCAACGGTCACATTGTTTTAAGTAAAGTTATTTCAAGAAGACCAACAGATGACTGAGTACATGCAATCAGGACAACTGTTTATTTTTTATTAAATAGCAATAGCCCAAACTCACTTCCAATTTATTTGTTTCTATCTTATTAAAAATGTAATATCTGCACACACATCCTCGCTGTTCCAGTTGATTTCTTGTTGTGATGTGTCACTCACTCTTTCTGTTAATGCTTTCCTCTGCCTTTCTAATAGTGTGACGCTCATACAATTGGTAATTCCACAGTTTGATTATTGAGATACTTTGTGGCAAACTTCGAGACACATTCTATAAGATCATGCCTCAATATTGACATCCATTAATGAGCAAGGCAAGGGGCATAAAAAGTGATAACTGTGGATACTGCTCCAAACATGTGCATGCCAGCAATTTTACAGCAACAGCCAAAGGCACTTCAAAGTATTTTGTGTACTACGTCCGGGAGATTTTCTCTGCGACTTTACTTCATCCACAGCCAGACCATCTTTACTACCACACTGCATCAACCAGTTGTAACCACACCACATTCCCCACTCATCCCCATGCTCAACCACTGAAATAACTCCATGAGGACTGGTATCCCGTCACCAAGTCACCCTCTATTTACATGTGCATAGCACACGTGATTGCGCTAGTTGGGTCAGAGCCTGCTCCTAGAGTGAGCCGAACCCCTAACACTCTTGTTTATATCTGTCAGCCAGAACTCCCTGACTGGACCAGATTAACAGCCCCATTCAGGGAACACTCAATCTGTGAGGTCCAGCTGACTGACGTTGTTACAATGGCTGCACCACCATCACAATATTGTGTCCAATGTATCAGGTTCTGGAACATATGTATCTCTAATTTCACAGACAATGACTCTAACATTTGCAAGCCATTCTCACAATCAGTCTCCCCAGGGCCTCATTAAGATTTTGTTTAGATTTTTTTCAGTACTAACTGCACCTAACGTGTTTCTTTTAAAGGTATCGTTGGCAAAATTCTTCAATATGGTAATATGCTTCTCAGTTTAATGATTTCAAATTTTGAAGATTTTGTTTGATCTATTCATCTGATTTAACGTGTTCAAGTAAAATGTTTTTATGCAGCGTATTCTATTTCTTAACACAATGTCGTCTGGGGTGACAAAATAACCAATTCAGAAAGCACCAAATCAAATTACGTGCCACCCTTCCAAATTGGATTCTCTAATTCAGAAAATGTCCCAAGGAATCAATATTGAACTAAAGCTGCTATTATGAGTTATGAACAAAAGTTTACCAATGAAATGGTTTTAAGGGAAGGCTGTGGAAAGGTTTCAAGAAGATAATTGGTGGGTTAAACAACTTAAAGAATGGTCTGTGTATGCAGGCCATTATGAGGCCAGAATAAGAACAAGTAATTGTTCCAGAATTGGGAGAGGGAATGAAATGATGTTTGAATGAATGAAAACATGTCAGTTCGTGGAGTGGAGGTTTGGAGGAAGTCACAAAAACAGGGGGAATGCGATCATAAAGGGATTGAAACATAGCAATCAAAAACTTACAATGGAGCTATCGATGGACCAGTGTCCAAAATGAATTAATGAGGACAGATACGATAGGTATGAAGTGCTGGGAAGCGAGGAAACATGGCTTTCTCTTTCGATAGAAGTAATTAGGGAGACTTGGTGCGGAGTTGAATATGGGCAACAAAGTTTAAGATGAGATGAAGCTTATAGAATATCCAAGATGGGAAATTTCTGACTGGGTTCTCAAACATTTGCTCCAATGGGACTTGGGAGAATTGTTCACAATCCTGTAGAGTGATTGTAGGTGAAGGAAAAAGTAACAATAAATTAATAAATCAGAAAACACAGATTAACAACACTTAGCCAATGAGGCAGAAGGAAATGGACAGGTATTCATGAGGTGCCAATTTAATGACATTCACGTGATACAGAAGTTTCTCACAGTAGAAGAGAAAATCTAAGATTACAGAGGTCATTGCTCCTACGAGGTTTTTCCTCGTATTTGCCTTAAGTCTCAAATACAGAGTCGAAATCAGAGAAGTCTACAGCACAGAAAAAGGCCCTGAAGCCCACTGAAACTGCACCGATCAAAAACAACTGCTCTAGATAACAAAGTGTGAGGCTGGATGAACAGAGCAGGCCCAGCAGCATCTCAGGAGCACAAAAGCTGACGTTTTGGGCCTAGACCCTTAATCAGAGAGGGGGATGGGGAGAGGGAACTGGAATAAATAGGGAGAGAGGGGGAGGCGGACCGAAGATGGAGAGAAAAGAAGATAGGTGGAGAAAGTGTAGGTGGGGAGGTAGGGAGGGGATAGGTCAGTCCAGGGAAGACGGACAGGTCAAGGAGGTGGGATGAGGTTAGTAGGTAGCTGGGGGTGCGGCTTGGGGTGGGAGGAAGGGATGTGTTGCGGGAGACGTGGTCAAGGGCGTTCTCGACCGCTTTGCGGGGAAAGTTGCGGTCCTTGCAGAACTTGGACATCTCGGATGTGCGGGAGTGGAATGCCTCATCGTGGGAGCAGATGCGGCGGAAGCGGAAGAATTAGGAATAGGGGATGGAATTTTTGCAGGAGGGTGGGTGGGAGGAGGTGTATTCTAGGTAGCTGTGGGAGTCGGTGGGCTTGAAATGGACATCAGTTACAAGCTGGTTGCCTGAGATGGAGGCTGAGAGGTCCAGGAAGGTGAGGAATGTGCTGGAGATGGCCCAGGTGAACTGAAGGTTGGGGTGGAAGGTGTTGGTGAAGTGGATGAACTGTTCGAGCTCCTCTGGGGAGCAAGAGGCGGTGCCGATACAGTCATCAATGTAACGGAGGAAAAGGTGGGGTTTGGGGCCTGTGTAGGTGCGAAAGAGGGACTGTTCCATGTAACCTACAAAGAGGCAGGCATAGCTTGGCCCCAAACCCCACCTCTTCCTCCGTTACGCTGATGACTGTATCGGCGCCGCCTCTTGCTCCCCAGAGGAGCTCGAACAGTTCATCCACTTCACCAACACCTTCCACCCCAACCTTCAGTTCACCTGGGCCATCTCCAGCACATTCCTCACCTTCCTGGACCTCTCAGCCTCCCATCTCAGGCAACCAGCTTGTAACTGATGTCCATTTCAAGCCCACCGACTCCCATAGCTACCTAGAATACACCTCCTCCCACCCACCCTCCTGCAAAAATTCCATCCCCTATTCCCAATTCCTCCGCCTCCACCGCATCTGCTCCCACGATGAGGCATTCCACTCCCGCACATCCCAGATGTCCAAGTTCTTCAAGGACCGCAACTTTCCCCCCACAGTTGTCGAGAACGCCCTTGACCGCGTCTCCCGCAACACATCCCTCACACCCCACCCCTGCCACAACCGCCCAAAGAGGATCCTCCTCATTCTCACACACCACCCCACCAACCTCTGGATACAACGCATCATCCTCCGACACTCCCGCCATCTACAATCCGACCCCACCACCCAAGACATTTTTCCATCCCCACCCCTGTCTGCTTTCCACAGAGACCACTCTCTCCATGACTCCCTTGTTCGCTCCACACTGCCCTCCAACCCAACCACACCCGGCACCTTCCCCTGCAACCGCAGGAAATGCTACACTTGCCCCCACACCTCCTCCCTCACACCTATCCCAGGCCCAAAGATGACTTTCCACATTAAGCAGAGGTTCACCTGCACATCTGCCAATGTGGTATACTGCATCCACTGTACCCGGTGTGGCTTCCTCTACACTGGGGAAACCAAGCGGAGGCTTGGAGACCGCTTTGCAGAACACCTCCCTCGGTTCGCAATAAACAACTGCACCTCCCAGTCGCAAACCATTTCCACTCCCCCTCCCATTCTTTAGATGACATGTCCATCATGGGCCTCCTGCAGTGCCACAATGATGCCACCCGAAGGTTGCAGGAACAGCAACTCATATTCCACTTGGGAACCCTGCAGCCCAATGGTATCAATGTGGACTTCACCAGCTTCAAAATCTCCCCTTTCCCCACCGCATCCCAAAACCAGCCCAGTTTGTCCCCTCCCCCCACTGCACCACACAACCAGCCCAGCTCTTCCCCACCACTCACTGCATCCCAAAACCAGTCCAACCTGTCTCTGCCTCCCTAACCTGTTCTTCCTCTCACCCATCCCTTCCTCCCACCCCAAGCCCCACCTCCATCTCTTACCTACTAACCTCATCCCACCTCCTTGACCTGTCCGTCTTCCCTGGACTGACCTATCCCCTCCCTACCTCCCCACCTATACTCTCCTCTCCACCTATCTTCTTTTCTTTCCATCTTCGGTCCGCCTCCCCCTCTCTCCCTATTTATTCCAGAATCCCCATCCCATCCCCCTCTCTGATGAAGGGTCTAGGCCCAAAACGTCAGCTTTTGTGCTCCTGAGATGCTGCTGGGCCTGCTCTGTTCATCCAGCCTCACATTTCGTTATCTCAGTCAGTCCAATTTCTTTTCATAACTAAAACTCTCCAGCCCAGGCAATATCCTGGTACAGTTCCTCTGCACCCTCTCCAGTGCAATCACATCCCTCCTACAATGTGGATTCCAGAACTGCACCCAATACTCTAAGCAACATTTTATGCAGTTCTGCCATAATCTTCCTACTCCTAAACTCTATGCAGTACATAATTTTACAAAATCATTCCCATTAAGACACACAGAAAACGCACTACAGAAACCACCTATTCACTCCATCCCATTCACATGGAAAGCATATCCCTTTTCAACAATGTTTTTGATCCTCTTCAATCTTCTTTAAGGATGTGGAACTGCGAAGCACTCCACCTCTCAACTTCACATTCTTCAGCAACCTTAGCTTACTGTCACTGAACCACAGCTTCTCAAATTAGTTGATTTCCTTTTCTCCTTTCCTCAGCTACAGTAGCATTCATCACTGAGGGCTTTGGCCTGTCATCAGAGTTTGTCACTGATGGCAACTTGCGCATGATAGTAAAGTGCGCAACCATTCAGGACTGGCAAGCTCTGCAAGCAGACAGTTTTTTTTGGAAAGAGAGGTGATTTGTTTCTTTGATCGGTTCTTACAAATGGGACAACAACCTGACATTGCCAACTTAAAATGATAGCCGAAAGATTTACAGAAGTAAGAATCGTTTCCACTCAGAATTGATAGGGTTCGGAATGTTCCACCTGAAAAAGGGGGCAGAATTTGATGCCATAGATAATTTTAAAAGGAATTGGGTTGACCCCTGAAGATGAGGTGCCCTCAGGTTATTGCCATGGAGCTGCTTGAGCGTGACAGAAACAGACACTGTAGGCTGAATGAGATAAAAAAAACATTTTTAAGGTATTAAAAAGCCATCAAATGAATTGCGGTTCTGACTATTTCTGAAATGAATTGTTCAATCCATTTTGAAAGCATGAAAGGTCATCACTCACCAACCACTGCTTTTGCTTTTCCTTCATGAAAGGACCAGGCCAAAGATAGTGCCTCAATGAACCGCTCCTGCTTCAGCAAGTAATCCACTCTCTGCAGACAAAGCATTATGAGAAAAAGATACATCAAGGTTCACACTGCTAAACAATGAGACCTATAGGAAGTACGTACTTCCTTACAGCATGGACAGACAAATTACACGTCACCCACAGTTTAACTGCCATGGCTGATGTGGTTACCTGATTCCACAATACAGAATGTGATCAAAATACCAATATGACACACTTCATGCAATTTGGTCTCAGCCTCAATGTCAATGGAAAATTTAGCTAATATTTCATGAAATTAAGTTGCAAATGTTTTGCTTCGTAACAGCTAAATGGAGGATCGTCACATGAGGTCAATATCATACACTATAAAAATAAACACAATTCCTGCAAAATATGTAAAAAGAACACCTTGACACTCACTTAATTTTTAAAATCACTAAAGCTAAATAAAGTATTGATTTCCCTCCGCAAAGTACATTGATTCATTTTTGAAAGAATTAACACCTCAGCAATTGGGAAAAATTGAGCTACTTTAATATTAAAAACATCCATAGAAACTCAAGATGAGAAAGGCAATGTCAAAGAGCACTTCAGTAATATGCTACTAAAGTATAAATCAATACCTTTTGTATTGCTTCCAACAAAAATAACACATTGTTTTTCAGCAGCAAATTAAAAGCATTGAGTGCTAGAAGCAACAGAACAAATAGTATCAATTTGTTGTTTTTGAAAAACAAACCGATAGAATGATTAGAATTGGCTCCAGTTGGTATAGCTATAACAGACACAATTCCATAATCGCCTGGCATGGACCTGAATGAACACAGCAGGCCAGGCAGCATCAGAGGAGCAGGAAAGCTGACGTTTCAGATTTCTAAAGAAGGGTGCAGACCCGAAACGTCAGCTTTCCTGCTCCTCCAATGCTGCCTGGCCTGCTGCGTTCATCCAGCTGCACCCATTGTTATCTCAGACTCTAGCATCGACAGTTCTTACTATCCCTACATAATAGCCTGGACTGTTACACCAGCAACTTGGATACATCACCTTCGACAAACTATGAATTCAGAGATCAGGGGTAAGTAGAGGCTGAGATGGGATGAGTTACACTAATAGGCACAATCTGCACACTGCCCTACAGTCAAGGAGAAGTGGAGAAATAAATAGATCAGAAACATCATGTCTCTTTCAGTTATCCTAAATAACCTGGCAGGAGGTGAAGAAAGGAGAAAAGGGAATGGCATATTTATATGCATTTATGTATGCATGTACTTTATACCTTTCTTAGTCAGTATATACTTAGGCCAACTAGGGAGCATTCAGCATTTAATCCATGGGCAGCATGGTGGCTCAGTGGTTGGCACTGCAGCCTCACAGCACAGGGACCCGGGTTCGATTCCAGCCTCAGGTAACTGTCTGTGCGGAGTTTGCACATTCTCCCCGTGTCTGCGTGGGTTTTCTCCGGGTGCTCCGGTTTCCACCCACAGTCCAAAGATGTGCAGGCTAGATGGATTGGCCATGTTAAATTGCTGGTAGTGCTAAGGGGTATGTGCGTTATAGGGGGATGGGTCTGGGTGGGATACTCCAAGGGGCGGTGTGGACTTGTTGAGCCGAAGGGCCTGTTTCCACACTGTAGGGAATCGAATCGAATCCAATCTAATTTAATCTAAATGAAAAGGAAATGGAATAAATCAGAGATGTGAACAAAGGGGATAACTAGGGAATAGCAATCACAGCAAAATAAGATTGAACACTGTGACTGAGAAAGACAAAAGACCAAAGTAACATGTAAAACCAGAAAATGCCGATGGGATGAGTAAAGAAGAGTTTAACTGCGGGGGTGGGGGGCAGCAGGAAAAAAAACTGAGCGAGGTATTAAAAATGGTGATTGAGGACAAACTAGTTAACAATGATATTTTATGAATAAATTAGGGGATAAAACAGTACAACCATAACTCAATGACAAGGTGTGCACAGACAACAAAGGAGAAGATTACAATGTATGAAAAGGATAGGAAAGAAACCCAAAAAGGTAGGAAAACAGCGATGAGCTACAAAATTAGATCAAATGTTATTTCAATGTAGTATATTTCACATACATGCAACAGAATAGGCACAGGTGATAACTCTCTAGTAACAACAGTGAAATAGAAGAAATATTACTTACTTTGCCTCATTATTTGCCATGGACTAACAAGGCAGGAACGACATTATACATGACCAAAATAGACATGAAGACATTCAATTACAAGGGAGAGATTCTTGAAACATGAATGAAATGTATAGAAGCAAACTCCTGCTTTCTAGGTGAACATTTTCAAAGTTATAAATGAGATAGCAGAGGCACTATTACAGACATTTAAACATTCATCTGAAAAAGGGAAAAGTGACAAAAGACAGCTTAACAACTCTGCCGCATGGTTGGAGGCCTGGGTAGAGTGGATGTGAGCAAGGTGTCTCCCCTAGTAGGAGAGACTAGGACCAAAGAACACAGCCTCAGAGAGAAGAGCCCTTTAGAACTGAGATGAGATAGAATTCCTTTTAGCAGTAAGTGGTTAATCTGTAGAACTCGTTGTCACAGCAGGCTGTGGAGGCCAAGTCATTGAGTCCATTTAAGACAGAGATATAAATCTTCTTGATTAGTAAGGGGATCAAGGGTTTTGGGGAGAAGGCAAGAGAGTGGGGTTGAGAAACACATCAGCCATGATTGAATGCTGAAGCAGACTCAATAAGTAGAATGGCCCAATTTTACTATAGATCTTCTGGTCTGCGGAAGAAATGGTTAGTCATCTCAGTCTTAAATGGCCCACCACACGTCCAGAGACTGTGCCCTGGCTCTACACATCTACAGCCAAGGTAAAAATCCTTCCTGCATCTAGTCTAAAGGAACACTGTTAAAAGTTTGCACAATTCAATCATCAAATCCCTTCTCGTCCTTCGAAGCTCTAGTGAATACAGGCCTAGACAAACTAATCTCTCTCCAAAGAACAGTCCTACCATCCCTAGTATCAGCCTAGTGAACTTGTGCTGCACTCCCTCTATGGCAAGTATATTCTTTCATAAGTGGGAAAACCAAATTTACACACAATACACAAGGTGTGGTCTCACTAGGGCTCTGTACAACTACATTAAGGCATCCCTACTTTTGAACTCAATCCTCCTACAATTAAAGCCAATACACCATCTGTCTTCCTAATTACTTGCTGCAATTTATTTTCATTGACTGGTGAGCAAGGAAAACCAGCTGTCTTTGTGCATCTACATTTCCCAAAATATTATAATTTACATCTTACTCTTCCTTTCTGTTTTTCATACTGATGTGTATAACTTCACATTTAGCCATGTTGTTCTGCATCACCATACATTTGCCCATTCAACTTGTCTGAATCACCTCTTGGCATCATCCTTACAATTTTCAATCCTCCCTAGTTTTGTGTCATCAGAAAACTTGGAAATATTGTCTTTGTTTCCGTATTCCAGGTCATTTTATTAATAATATATATATCAGAATAGGCGGGATCCAAGCACTAATTCTGGTGGTACCCCACTAGTCACTGCCTGCCATTCAAAAAAAGACCTATTTATTCCCACTCTTTTTCCTGTCTGCCAGCCTGTTCTCTATCTATGCCAATACATTACCCACTATTCCAGTACTTTAACATTGCCCATAGCCTCTTAATGAAGGACTTTCTCCAAGCCTTCTGAAAATCCAACTATACCAATATGCCTGGTTCTCCCTTATCTATTCATTCAGTTGAATTCTCAAATAATGCCAGTAAAATGATCAAACATGATTTGCCTTCCCTAAACCCATGCTGGCTTTGCCAGTCCCGTTGATGCTTTCCGGATTTTCTGTTATCACGAATATCATGAACTCTTAACATTTTCCCCACTACTGGTGTTAGGCGAACGGTCTGTTGTTCTGTGCTTTTTTTTCTGTCCCTCCCTTTTTAAGCAGTGCAGTTACACTTTGCTAACCTCCACTATTTAGGAATTGTTCCACAGCCTATCAAATTTCAGAAGATGGCTACTAGTGTATCCAACATTTTCAGGATTACCCTGGGATGTAGATTATCAGACCCTGGTGATTTAGCAGCCGTTAAACCTTGTCATTTCCTTCAGACCACTTTCTTTTTAATACTGATTTCCTTCAATTGCACCCTCTCACCGACATTTTTGGGAGATTATCTGTGACCTCCTTTGACGAGACAGAACCTAAATATCTGTTCAATTCTTGCACCATTTGTTCCCAAATATAATTTCTCTGGATTCTAAACACAAAGGATCTATGTTTGTCTTTACTAATATTTTTCTCTTCTTACATTCATGGAAAGTTTTACAATCCATTTTTATGCCCTTTAGTACTCAGCCAAGTTGGTCAGTAGTGGTGCTACTGAGTCACCGAAGTCCCCCGTCTAAAGTACATTTTGCGCTCTAGCTCCCCCTGCTGTCCCATTGTGGACCTGCTGCCATGAGACCTCCTGGGACTTAAAGTCAATGTCAACTCCCTCCTGACTGCATATCATTGTGCTGCCACCTCTGCTGGGTCACCTCTATTGGTGAGACAGGTTATACAGAGGAATGATAATGGTGTCTGACACATTGTATGATTTAATGGGAATGACTATTCAACTTGTTGCTCAAGTAGTCTATAGTACAACTTTCCCAATTTTGGCACAAGATACCACATACAAGGAGGACTTTAGAGGATCAACATGAGTGATGACCATTGTCATTTCTGGTGGCTTGTCGACACTGGATGGCCTGTCTATTTTCATTCCTTTGTCAGACATTCTGTGATTAGACACAACTGAGTGGCGTGCTAAGCTATTTTAAAGACGATGCAAGGCCAGACCAGGTGAAAAACGCAGATTTTCCTTCTGTGAAGGGTACTGGTAACGCATTGAAAATGGTTTCACGATCACTTACTAATAGAATTCAAGCTTCACCTTCTGCCATGCTGGGATTCAAACCTGTCACCGGAGAACATTAGTCTGGATCTTTGGACAATAATACATTGGTAATACATTACTACTACACCACAACCTTCTCTCTCCTCATGACCATTACAAGGTTTGCATGTGATCCATGCAAAGTGAACTGTAATATGGAGTAAACTGGCATGATAGGTTAAAAGGTCTATTCTGATCCAGTTTTTTTTAAAGTTCCTTTTAACAGCAAAGAGTTAAACGAAGCCTAATATGTCTAAATAGAATTTAGCAGATGAAGACTAATCTGCACACTGCATGCTGACAGGAGTTTCTGTTTAAATGAGTGATCAGGATAAGAATTAGTCCATCATGCTTCTACCTGAATGCCAATTCAGATGGAAATGGTATAAGTCAAGACATAAACAGACCAGGATAAGAGAGATTTTAGTATACTAGTAAATTAACAACAGAAGCTGTTTGAATGTGTCAAGACAAGCTGAATGTTAAGTTTTAATGGAAAAAACTCCACAAGAGCAGGCTAGATGCCTCCTACACAAAATATCACCAAACAATCATAACTTGCTTACCTCCCGCCAAGTCCTCAGGGTAATCACATGCACTGACTGTAAGAGAAGGAACAAAGAAAGTTAATATATTTGTTATGTTACAGGGAAAGTTTCCATTGAATTCAAGAAACAGAGGCACAATTTCCAAATATTGCATCTGAACAACAGAATCAAAAGGTTACGTCTTCTGGGGTTCTGAATTGTAGCAACAGTGGGAGCAGTAGCCAAAGGGTGTGTCAGCATTAAAAGATGGAGACGTCTGGATTGTACAACCTAAGCTCTGCCAAAAGTCAAAACTGGAGGAGAAGTCTGGTAATTGGAATCACTTCCCTTCGTTCCTCTTCCAAAAGAGCAGGTGAGAGTGTGAAAGGGAGAGGCAAATTTCCTAGCTGTGCAAGTGGAGAGACCCCAAGCTAGTCGTGGTGGACAGTATGCAGGACAGTACTTCAGCTTCAAGCAGAAAATAAGGGCACAACAGAAGCCAGGTTCAAACTTGTTCAATGTTTTTATCACTTCCAGAAGACATAGAAAATTATTTAAAACATTTCCCAAGAGTTAAAAATTCCCAACAAGTTAGACTTCCCCAAGGGTTTCCTCCCCTACTCTGTCTCTAAGCAGGCACGGAAATACACCAGGAACTGGATTAGGAAGGATCCAGTAGAGAAAAGAAGCTGAACAAACCTCATACAGAAAATTGCAGTTTCTTGAGTTTGATGACATGGAAGTCTTGTAACAATTGTACAGGATGGACGTGGGGTGGACTGCTTTGGTCCCCCTTTTTTAAGGAACGAAATACTGGCATTTGTCACAGTCTTAAAGAAATTCACACAGGTGATTTCTGCAATGAAGGGGGTGATTTATCAAAAAAAATGAAACAGATTAGGCCTTGATTCATTAGATTTTTAAAGAATAAGAGATGATCTTGTTGAAACATACTATATTCTGAAGGGGCTTGACAGGGTAGACATTGGAAATAAACACAAACAATGTGGAAATCGACAACAAGAACAAAGTGCTGGAGAAACTGAGAAGGTCTGGTAGCCTCTTTAGACAGAAAACAGAATTAATATTTCATGTCCAGTGATCCTTTATCAGAGCTGGAAGCAGAACAGGAAACTGCATTTTTCCCTTCACAGGTGTTGTCAGACCTGTAGTACTTCTCCAGCACACTGTTTTTGATTTAAATGTTGAGAAGATGTTTCCATTAGTGAACTAAAGGGATATTGTTACAGTAAGGGGATGTTCATTCAAAACCAAGATGCAAAAGAGTTTCTTCTCTCAGAAAGTGGTGATGTATGGATTTCACTATCCAGGGCTTTGTGGGGGCTAGGTCACTCTAAGTATTTAAAGTGGAGGTAGACAAGTTTTGAAGTAGCAGGGAGCTAGTAGCTAAAAGAAGCTGCATAAAAGAAGAATGGGGATCTGGGACAAATAGGCTGTTGAAAGATGAGGCAGGCTTGAGAGGCTGAATGGCCTATTTCTGCTACTAATGATTTATTGAATTATTTATTTATTGTCATGTGTACCAAAATATAGCGGAAAGCTTTGTTTGCGAGCAACGCAGGCAGATCATAGTAAGCAAATGATGTACAGATCAAAAGACTTAGAGGCATATGGGTTACATTGCACCAGGCATGCACTAGACAAGATCAACGTTAGCAAGATCAGTGTTATTTAAGGCTAGAGAGTCCATTCACCAGTCTGGTAACAGCCAGGAAGTTTCAGATTGCCCTCATTTTCCAGTGGCCTGACAATCATTATTTCAGCATAAACTGGATTTGCGCAGTGACCCGGGAAATCTAAAACTCTGTTGGGGAATGCCTCTACATCAGAAACGCTTGTAAGTCTCCAACGAAACTGGACAATTTAGACGGTTCCATTGAAATTAAGTAAAATAGTTACTCTGATCTAATTAGATGCATAAGCTAACCAGTGTAACTGTTTAACTTAACTCACACACTTCTGACTACACCTAGACCATGCCACTTACACCTACTCAGACCCTGGCACAATAGGCCCCAGGACACCCCCTCCCAACTGTGGATACACTCACCCCACTTCTCCATGCCACAGGACACAATACCCCTACCCACTTCTCCACGTCATGGGACACAATGCACCCGCCCACTCCTCCTTGCCATGGGACATATCCCCTCCCATTTCTCTACACCTCAGGACACAACCCCTCCTCCACGCCTCTAGACACTACACCACCCCCAAATTCTCCACTGTACTGGGCACAATGCCCCCTCCTCAGGCTCAGCACCTGACCTCCCTTCCAACAATCTCCAACACACTCTCCCTTGTCCCACAGCACACATGACCCATCTGCCCTGCCACTTGACATAGATCTCTCCACCTAACCCCAAATTACCCGAAACACTGCATGACTTACCTGGACCCGTTCCCACCTTGCACCTTGGCATCCCACCCACCTGGCATACAACCTGCTGCCCATCTGATATCCTACAGTCTGTCATCTTATCCCATAGCCAGCTGCTACTGCCACCCCAGTTATCTTACACCCCTACCCGCTAGCTTACCTTCCATGTACCCTAACATCAAATTTAAACTTGTGTACTTACCATTTGACAGTAGCTATCAAAATGTGTCTCTAGATGTTTAAATTTCAGAATACGGCAGGCGACTGCTGTGAAAAGAGCACCTAATTTGTCTTCTCCCAACAGCTGTGCACTACCAGAGAATGAAAGTACAACCGCACATTTCTGAGTGAGCCCAGAGTGGAATTTCCCCCCTAGAAGTGCAGAGCTCCCTCTTTTCATGGCAAAGAGGGGGCAGAGTAGCAATCTGTTTGAGACTTCTCAGGAGTCTTGTCCCGTCCTTATGATGCCAGCCAAAGACTGCTCACTCTCCAAACACCGGGTTGTTAACCTGTCTGACGGCAAGAATTTAAAGATCTATTTCTGTCAGTGGAAAACCCTAATGAAAATACTTGAGTCCACACTTTATCCACAACGGCAGTATTGATAAGGAATAATTTTTGAGTTTTTAAATAAATGGAGACAGGATAAAGCTGAACAAGTTTAATGAGCTAAATAGCTACTAAAATTATGTGTAGGGTAGCAACAGCAAAGTATAGATCCATATGCATCTACATTTATGTAGATTAACAATTCTATAATAAAATTACTTCTGGAGTCTGAAGTATCTTCATTATTCCTTGCATTCATTTATTTCTGTATATAATGCAAGAGTGGGAAAAAAATAACATCCAGCCAGACAGCAATTGTATTTTGCCTCACAGCAGTCTATAAAGAGAGAAAATAAACCAAGCATAGGGAATAAAATGAGCAAACGTGAAATGCATCAGATTAGACAATGGCCATGTAGTATAATGGAACTGGAAGCCTAAAAAGCATTTGAATTTATCAACATTATATAAGGCACGTTCCCCTTTGCAATCAGAGTCTAGTGAACAAGTGATTTAAAGGTGTGAGTCAGTTCCTGTTTCAATCAATGCCCAAACTGTATATTTCAGCAGAGTGCTGAGACAGATTTTCTATTATCAGCCTTATCTATGAAGATGAGCAACACAACTTCCAGGGGTTGACAGTGGGGGTCCTACTTTTTCATGTTGTAAAAGATCAATGAAATGTCCCAAACAGTGTAATCCTTTCAAAGGAAATCCAACACATCCTTTGATGAATATAACATACATCCGTGCTCTTCCATAAATATTCAGAAGCTTATCGCATGTTCTGATCCTTATACCATAATTGTATTTTCTTAATAAAATCCAAAGAGTGGCAAAGACTGTATATGTTACCTTGGTCCCCAGATAGATTATTTGTCCTCCATGGCCGCTGACTGATTGGTAGCATGCCTTTTCTCCAACCAGGGCCTTTGAGAAAGAAATGATATTTTAATTCAAATCATTTTTCAAAAAAGCTTAGCACAGAACAAATAATATTACAACGTGTTTAAGAAACCATTAAAAGCTTGGGCAATGATAATCAGAATTATTCCCTCCCTACTGGCATTGAGAGTCTATCTACAGCACACGGATTACAGCAGGTCAAGGCAGTGGCTGATCACCATTTTTTCCAAGGGCAGCTAGGGACGGTTGGCCAGTGACACCCTAAGTGCCGCAAGAGAACTAAAACAAATAAGCGGACTATTTAAGTGACACCACCAATTATTTCAGCCTTCCAATGGACTTAACATGTGAAAGCACTGAGCCAACTTGGATAGAACAGAGCAGGTAGTACCAGGCAGAAGGGACCATTCAGAGCAGACAAACTGACCACCTTGTCTGTTAAGGAGTAGGCTATTTGGTGCCTCAAGTCTGTCCTGTTATTTGGCAAGATCATGGTTGATCTAATTGTGGCCTCAATCCCCTTTCTCTCTACATCTGGAATGCTTGCAAGTCTCCAAGTAAATTGGATAATTCAGACAGTTCCATTGAAATTAAGTAAAATAGTTACTCTGATCTAATTAGATGCAAAAGCTAACCAGTGTAACTATTCAACTGACTTCATACTTAGCTCACACATGTCCACCAGACCGCTTACTCCTACTCAGGCCCTCTCTGGCAAGATTATGGTTGATCTAATCTTGGCCTCAATCTGCTTTCCTGCTTATTCCTGTACCTTTGGAATCACAGAGATCCATAGCATAGAAATAGGCCCTTTAGCCTATCATGTTCATGTTGGTAAAAAGATGACTACCTAGCCATTGTCATCTTATTTTCGAGCACTCAGCCCATGGCCTTATGTGTCTTGGCATCACAAGTGTAAATCTAAATACTACTTAAATGTTATGGAGGTTTCTGCTTTCACCACGCTTACAGGCAATGAGTTCCAGATTCCCACACCTTCCTCACTCTCCTCTAAACCTTCTGCCCTTTTGCTTAAATCTATGGCTCCTGGTTATTGATGCCTCCAAGGGGAAAGGTTCCTTCCTAACTATCTTATCTCTGCCCCTCAATCTTATACATCACAATCATGATCCCTTTCAATCTGCTCGAAGGAAAGCAGCCCCAGTCTGTCCAATCTCTCTTCACAATCAAAAATACAAGAGATATGGTCTTTAGACCAATGTCTACCTTGTTAACTCCATTCCTTTTGGAATTTCTTTAAAAACTTACTACCTGATTTTATGCTTGCAGCTAGTTTTTTTTTCATTGTCTAATATTTCTCTCATTTTTGTCAATATTTGCTGTTTTATATCTTGTTCAATATTCTGACCAGCCTCCCATCTTTGCACAATTGTCTGAAAAGTTACATCATTTCAAAACGTTCTCTTCCTCACAACACAAACTAATTCTCTCTCCACAGATGCTGCCAGACCCACAGACTGTCTGCAGGATGTTTGTTGCGTAACAATATGCTTTTCTCTTCAAGACTGACACAATTCGGAGCTTCTTGTTAGGCTAGTTAACCATAGGTGGTGCACCCTCCTCTGGATTTTTTTTTCTCTTATTGGAAGGCATCTATTATGTATGTTCTAAAGTATGACCTTAAGTGATTTCCACTGCATCACTATGGTTCAATCCTTTGACTTAATTGGCCAATTCACTTCAGCTCGCCTCTGCTTGCAAGGTCTCATAATTGCCTTTAATTAATTTCAAAACATTAGTCTTACATCCACTGTTCCATTCCACAAACTGAACGTAAAAATCTGTCCCCTTACAGTAACTACTTCCTTGAGGTACTTTCACGGTGAGATAATTTATTAACCTGATCTCATTGCATGGTGGCCAAGTGGTTGGCACTGCTTCCTCACAGTGCCAGGTACATGGGTTCAATTCCACCATCGGGTGACTGTCTGTGTGGAGTGTGCACATTCTCCCCATGTCTGTGTGGGTTTCTCCTGGGTACTCTAGTTTCCTCCCACAGTCCAAAGATGTGCAAGTTAGGTGGATAGGCTGTGCTAAATTGCCCATAGTGTTCAGGGATGCGTAGCTCAGGTGGGTTACAGGGGGATGGCTCTGGGTGGGATGCTCCAAGGGTCAGTGTGGGCTTGTTGAGCCAAAGGGCCGGTTTCGTCATTGTAGGGATTCTATGATTCGAATATCAGATCTGGTAGTCTGCTCTCTGGTTGGCTCCAGGACTGCTTGTTCTGAAAAAATATCCTGAAAATATTCCATCACCTAGGCCACCTTTGCCCATCTGATCTTTCCAATCTGCATGTAGATTATATATAAAACTCCCACGACTATCACTGTACCTTTCTGACAAGTTCTGATTATGTATTTCTTTATGGTTTACCTTACTCTGTGGTTACTGTTAGGGGCTTATCTATCAATCCCACAAGTGACTTTCTAGCCCTTATAAATTTTTTGTCTCTATTCAAACTACATTCTGGTTTCCTGAACTCAGTTCATCCCAGGGCCACCCCTCGATCTTTCCACGCATTCAGATATTACAAATATCTTGTTCTCTTCAATATTCAGGTACCAATCCTGCAGCCATGTTACTGTACTGTTTTCAGTTGTATTTATTTTTACTAAGCTATCAGTTCATCTGTTTTCTTCTAAATGCTGTGTACGTTCAGAAACAGAATCTTTAGTTTGCAACCTCTAGACTTATCTGCAGATTCACTCCCCAATCTCTCCCTGCCTGGTCTGTTTATCATTTTGCATAGTGCATTTCTCTCATGCCTTGTCTTTTATCATTTTTTCAACCACATTTTCCCAGATTTTATCCCTTGTCCCAGCACTTCGAGTCATCTGCACTTTGCTCATTTTTCAGTTCACAAGATTACCAACTCTGACATAATTCAGTTGCACACTGTCCCAATGGTACATATCCTACTTTTCTCGGTAATGACTCCTACGCTATATGAATCAGACTGAAAACAAAAAAATGCTGAACTCACAGCGGGTGACACAGCATCCATGGAGAGAGAGCAAGCTAATGTTTCAAGCTTGATGACCCTTCATCAGAATTAACAAAGTTTAGACGGGGCAGCATTTATGCAATACCAGGGGTCGGAGTTCTGGTGGGAAAAGGGTGCTGATAGTGCAGATTAAATGATCGTCAGAGAAACCAAACACAAACTGGGTGACCGCTTTGCAGAACACCTCCATTCTACACGCAAGCAAGACCCCGACACTCCCACAGACGGTCATTTTCACACAGCATCCTGCTCGCAAGCCCACTTGTCTGGTCGTCGGCATGCAGTCATGCTCCAGCAGTATACAGCGCAAACTGGAGGAGCAACACAGGACTTAATAGAGTTCAACACCTTCAGAGTGTGAACTCACTCCGACTCCTTCCCTTTCTTTTAGCTTTACTTGTGACATTCTCTGTCACGTCTTCTCTCCCCTCCTCCCACTCCAATGGGGGACTCTGTTCTTTCCAGGCAGCAGTGAGACACACCATTGTTCTGCCGTTATCACATTTCGATCACTTAATGTGCACTAAGCGCACCCCTTCTCCCCCAGCATGCCGCCACTGACCGACAACGCCCCACCCGACCCCCGCACCGACTACTGCACAAATGCTGTCCCCTCCACACTTCACGTCAGCTCGGATGAACAGTCATCTCACCTCGAAAAGTTAGTGTGCTGTTTCTCCACGGATGCTCTCTGACCTGCTGAGATCTCCAACACTTTTTGTTTTCAGTACAAATTCCAGCATCTGAAGTAATTTGCTCCTACCCTATGAATCAGAAACTGCTTTCTCCACACCAGTCTTTGGGCCATACATTGATTTCTCCAACTTTATTTGCCCTATACTATTTGGTCATGGAGCTCCCTGACAGGTGGATTGGGAAAGAAGGTAACAAATAACTTCCAATTCAAGAATAAAATGATAAAGTCTGGTAAAAAGATCATGGAAATATGGTATAAAATAGAAGGCATTCATCTGGAGAGTATGCAAGAGTAGACAGACCTGGGTGCAAAATGTGCACAATCAAAAAAATAAAATGGCGGGGCAGGTAGAGAAAGCGTGAGTAAGGTAAATGGTATCCTTGGCTTTTAAGAGGGAAATAGAGTACAAGAACAAGTAGATTAAGCTGAACTTGTATGAGACACAAATTAGACCTTAGATGGCTAACTGTACACATTTCTGGTGTCACATTTTCGGAAGATGTCAAAGCTTCACTGGTGGTATGAGATATTTGCAGTAATGATTCCAAAGATGAGATGCTTCAGTTATGACGTCAGAGAGAAGAGGTTGGTACTGTTTCTCTGGAGAGCAGAGATTAAGAGGCGACCTGAAGCTCATGAAGGGTCTGAACAGAATAGACAGGGAGAAACTATATTCAAGCATAAAATGATCAAGAAATAACACAGCATGAGGAAAATAATTTGCAAAAGAAGCAAGTGTAATGAATGAGTAGGCAAGGGGGCAAGGCAGGAGGATGCCACTAAGTAATGATGCTCATTCATAGAACCAGCACAGACACAACAGACATAATGATCTCTTCTGGAACTGCAACAATCATGTGATTCCACAATATGTTATTCTTATACCAGGAGCTTTTATTGTGCATATTAATCACCATGAATGCCTTGGTGTTTATTAAAACTTTGAAATTGTCCTCTATTCGCCAAAATCTAGAATGCTAAAATATGTCAAGCAACGTCGGGGTTTCATTTCCAACTTCTGGGAATTCCATGAGAAAACTAGCATAGGAGCAAATATGTTAACCCATCACAATAAAAATGCACCAGTGACAATCCACAGTCAGTCTGGAATTGGTTGATCACAGACAAAGTGGCAGAGGTGATAATTAATAGCCTCAATATTTGCAAGGTAGTGGGCCATGGATGGAACTGAACAAACAGGATGAGAGGAAAGGCCTTGGGGGTTTTGTAACCTAGCATTAGACACACATTAAATAAAAAATCTAATTTTTCACAAGTCGGCAAACAGGAAACAAAAAGAAGCTTTTGGAACAGCTAGAAAGGATAACTCTAAGTAAGCAGAAAATAAGTTGTTTATAAGCTGGCATGATAAATTGATTCTTAAAAATCAGTTTTAAAGTCCTAAAATATGTCTAAAAGGATATCATTCATAAATTAGCAATAACAGTGGCTGGAACAACTATGATGCTCTGTAACACAATCTAGCATCCCAACAAATGTAATATACATCAACACTGCTTACATATATAAACCAAACAGCATTATGCAAATTTCATTTTTTGATGTTCATCATTTTACAACTGACATTCGTTTTGAAGTACAGTGACTATTATTTCGTAGGTCATCCTAACAGCTAGCCTATATACAATGAGGACCCACAAATAACATTTCAGATAAATGAGCAGTTAAACATTAACCCTGCCAAAACAACTTAAGGAGGAATACTGAGACATCAGAAAGCATCACACCTTTTCATAAGAGATAACAAGGTGTAGAGCTAGACAAATACAGCTGACCAAGCCGCATCAGAGGAGCAGGAAAGCTGACGTTTCAGGCCTTGGCCCTTCTGAAGAAGGCCCGAAACGTCAGTTTTCCTGCTCCTCTGATGTTGCTTGGCCTGCTGTGTTCATCCAGCTCTACCACCTTGTATTCTCAGATTCTCCAGCATCTGCAGTTCCTACTATCTCTGGAACAGCTTTTCATAATTTTTTCAAGAACTGCTGGTACAGAACAACGCTCTGTCATGCTATACAAATTATAGTCAAATCCAAAAGGTAACAATGTAGCAGTTGTTCATTTAAATATTGATCTTATTTATTTGCTCACATCTCCAGACTAGGCTCCAAATCTTTGAGCATAGTAGGGGAAATTTGTTGAGTTAACCAATAAATCCACATGCATTTCCAACAGGGATTAGAATGAGGTGGGGAGTTTTAGTTAACTTCATAAGCAATACGGTCATAAATCATTTAAGATTTACTTTCATTTATTGTTATTCAAGAAAGTAGTCAAGTTAAAACCAAAAATAATTTAAACTGCACGAACACACTCAGATGCTAATGAGGCAGACAGACAATTTCTGTGAAAATGAACTCGCTGGCAGAACCAGTATTAACCATAAGGTCTTATTTGGAAATGCAGCATAAGGATGACCCCATTCTACAGCAAGAAATACAAAGCAATGAGTTTAATCAAGAATGGGAACAAAGCACAGGCTCTGGAGAGAAGAGAGGATGGCACCTGGGAAAATAGGATTGGCGAGGCCAGGCATAGCAGGCCTCTTTTGGAATGTATGAGAAAACAAGGCATTTGTATAAAACAGACCACTTTGAAATTTGAGTAATACATCATCTACAGACTTAAAACATCAGACGAATCATCATTGAGTTAGCATTACCTCAGAACCTTTTCCGAGATAAACTCTCCCCATGTTGTCTCAATAAATAATTATTGGCCTGTACCTTGAGACTCCGAGACTATGCATAAATACTGCAACAAAAAGCAAGAGAACTAGCAACAGAATAAAGCTGATTCTGACTGTACCTTCCATAAAGCTAGATGAATAGGCACGTGTATTTTTATTTCACGACAGAGATGGTAGGCTGGTTATACACACATACCAGAAACCTTGCTACTCAGAACAATACCTCCCACATACAAGAATTTCTCATGTTTTCAACACATTTTTAAAATATGCTTGGAAGATTGGGTTTAATAAAGACAGTAGATGTTATGATATTAAGTGATGTGTAATTAATTCATATGCAGTAAGCCTATTTATTTTTATTCAATAGTACATTGCATTAACCTTGATCCGAAGATCAAAAAATATAACTTAATACTCCAATGATTTCACCAGAAGTCTACTTTTTCTCAAAATAGCTGCTTCCATTTCCAAAGTAATAAAAGCAGAATCAAAGTATGCATAATATTAATTTAAGTTCAATTACTAGATTCACAAAAAGCAATATTAGAGCAAACATGTGATAAAAGAGAAGCTAACATTCAACAAAGAGAAGTGAAAGGCAGATTTTTACAAGTATAATTGGTACTGAAATTAGTATGTTTCAGTGTCCATTTCTTGGAGACTATGAATGGCCTTAGAGCAGGAGCAGGGAGGGAAGGTACGGACCATGGTGCTTCTGCTTCCAGACTCCAATCTCTCCCCTCCAGAGGTTTTAATCAACTGCTCTTGTGATACGCTTTGGGTACGACTGGGTAAATTGGTGGCAGCCCTCATTCCATGATGTTTTATCAGTGGCAGTCCATGGCATTGAAATCACCTATGCCAGTTCAATTCTTTGCCAGACCCAATCTTAATGTCCAGCTGGTTTGTGACCAGAGCACGATGAAAGTCAATGTCAAGAATCCAGATAAATACCGTCACGCCTTCATACTCAGGTATTCCCCTGTGCCATCTGCAATTTAGCTACCATGTTAAATTAAAGTGTGACTCACAGGTGATCTGAGAAGATGTGCTGACATGTGTGCTATACTGATTTCACCTTCCAATCTGTGCAGCCTATGCAGATCTCACTTTTAACTCATCTTCTATTGAATACATAGCATCAGTATCTGAGCTTGTGACTGAGATTGCAAAATCACAAGGTTGCAACTCTTAGCTACGAGAAAGAAGAAAGAGACAAGTTTTGGTGTGGGAAGCAAGAGTGAGGCGAATAAGAGATGCATGGTTACACTTCTGAAGCTGGTAAGTACAAACAGAATGTGGGATGGTGTTGGGGGTGGGGGAACACATTGGTAAGAGGAAGGGAATCTGAAATGATGACACAGTCATCTTCGAATGTTTCAGTGCCTTACCAGCTACGACCTTGGTTTAATAACCAATGCAATCTTCTCTACGTGCACCAGATACACAAGCATGTCTTTCCCCCTTCAATTAACTCCTGCTGCCCCTTGTCAATTCTGAGAGAGTCAAGTGTGTCAGTGCTGTCATTCAGGCTGATTGGGTGATCTGACTGCAACTGCAAGTGTCCAAATTGAGAGGTGTGATGCTTGTAGATGTAGTAAGTGTGTGTGGGCTCAGTGTAACATACGAATATCAGTACTGAATCTTAATTGGTAGAAATTGTTTACATGCAAGTATATAGTGAATCGAGTAATGCCTGAGACCAGCGGTAATATTAAAGGATATATCCAACCAAAGATCCATTGAAAAACCTTGGCCACTCATGAATTTAAAGAACATTTTATAGCACAGCATCCGGTTCCTCCGAGACAGACTCAACGCACTGTTTACTTGCACTGCAGTTTTGAGCATTTGTCTGGATGGTCTCCAGTCTTTCCTAAAAGAAAGGACTCTGCTTCATTGCACCTTCGACACCAAGGCTTCCAGTGCAACATCCAAAATCCTTGGGGCTTGCTCTCTCATGTTATGTCATCCTTCTGTCTTTTCAAAATTAGAGAATTTCTGCATGAGTGTCAACATTTGCTCCAACCAAAATCCAACTCTCCTTTCGGGAGTCAAAGGCTAACTTGAACTGATGTGGGTAAATCACAATTATGGGCCTCCTCCTGAAGCTTGAACCAATGAACACAGCAATTAGCACTGGATGCTCAGTAATTCAAATGACCTAGTAATAAACTTGTTTGTTGCCTGCATTGTGCAAAGACCATTTTTGTCCTTTTAGACTGGTTTAAAAATTTGAAACAATAATGCTTTAAACAGAGGAAACTGTACACGATGTTTGTCGTTCTAAAAACAGAAACAAGCTGCTGGAAAACGTGAGCTGTATTTACAATACTGCCTTTTTCATGTAGTGAGGGAGCAGTCCAGACAGAATTGCACCACCTGGGTGTACAGGACAACTTTGTCCAGAGGTAGTCTTTTGACTTTTTTTCTCAGAAATCAGAACCAGACTCAGCTCTCTCTCTCTTTCTATTCTGCATGGAGAAGTAAAGGAAGATTGCCAGTAGCAGGCTACTTTCCTCCACATTTCGCTGTAAGATGCTGCCTCGGCAAATTTTCTTTTGAAAGGAAAATAAAAGGGGAAAACCAACTTCAGAGACATGGAAGAGAAAATTCTCTGCCGTTAAATGAAAGACGGAGATCTGGCTGTATTGTTAAGCTGAAAGAACCCAATGCGTTCTTTAAGGTATCAAAATTAATACAAGATACATGCACTTTATAGCACATTTACTGGGTTCAAATACTTAATACATACAAACTAATGAGCAAATCTATCGTCTTAATAACATAATACATATGCAGGCTAATGAGTCTCACTGCTTTTCAGCTAATCAAGGTCTAGAGATAGTGGCACTTGGGAGGTTTCTCTCAGATTCCATTGCCCTAGTCTCACAAACCCATCTGACAACCATGTCCAACAAGTGGGGTAAAATCCTCAGTATTAATACTCTTCCGAATCTAATGTTACAGGCTCTTTCATGATTTGCTAGCACTTCTAGTACTTTTGCAGACATTCTGTTGTTAAAAAAGAATTCCAGGTGACTGTGAGCTAGCTGCACAATAGTCTGCCTCCCAGGCCCCTGCCAAGGTCACAGCTGTTACCTTCTACCCAAAACAAGTTGTTTCTACACTAGATAGCAAGGTGTAGAGCTGGATGAACACTGCAGGCCGAGCAGCAAAGCTGATGTTTCAGGTCTGGACCCTTCTTCAGAAATGGGGTCCAGAACCGAAACATCAACTTTCCAGATTCTCTGATGCTGCTTGGCCTGCTGTGTTCATCCAGCTCATCAACTTGTTATCTCAGATTCTTTAGCATTGGCAGTTCCTACTATCTCTGTTTCTGCACGAGACCCATTTTCCAAGTAAATTTCCACTTTCTTCAATTGCTCACTGTCATGACCAATTAACCCTTAACAATCTGCTTTGGAGATTTTTTGTTTAAACCCAATAGCACCTAGTTGTATTCACAACCTCCTATCATCAGCTATGAGTCAGGTGGGAAAAAATACTCAAAAGAAAACAACAGATACCGGTGCCAGTATACTGGCTTCCAATATTTTAGTTTTCTTTCTCCGTCCATAATTCTTATGTTTTGTCTTGGATCTCATGTATAGGAAAAGGGTTGGGATAAAGTTATAAACAATTCAACTTCTCTGCTTATTACCATTGGTTTAAAAAGCTTGATTATTATAAATGGCTATTTTCTATTAATGGAAACAGTCTTGTGTGCATTCTTTTTAATTTGATCTTTTAGGTAAAAATTGAGAAATAAAGTGACTATCAGATTTTTATATTTGTGACGACTCCATGAATTTTAGTTTTTGGTTCACTTCCCCACTGGGTATGGAAAATTGAAGCATAACAATGTCATTTCAAGATCCCTGTGCTTGTTTTCACAGGCAACTATTTTGCAAGTGAAGTCCTGGTATTATGGATTTGGAAAGGTAGGAGTTATGATGCCGTGCGGGTGCTCTTGTCACTGGTCCAGGAAGCCCAGGTTCAAGTCCCACCTGCTCCAGAGGTATGTTATAACTGCTCTGAGCCAGCTGGTTAGAAAGAAAATCTAGATCAGGATAGGTTATGAGTTTTATTTAGACCACTTGGAGATCTGGGTGTGTGCACTACTTAAAATAGCACCCTATTGTCTGTTTAGCTTAGATTTCCACACAAACTCTTTTCATACCACTGAGCACAAAACTCACCTTGAGCCAAAACAAATGATCAATGTTTCACAATGCCTGTTACTATTTTGCACTAAAACATATTATTTTATTTACTTAATAGCAATAAATGATAGCAGTTTTATTAATAAACCCAAAAATGGATTTATTACAACAAAATAAGTTGGTAAAACTAAATTTGAAACCAGTGTCCATTCCACTGAGTAACTCAATATTAAAATAGCTTTAATCTACATAGACGAACAATTTAATTAGTTTATCTGGGGGCAGTAATTGGTTACTTGGAAAAGTATTTTTTTGAAAAGTCTTCTAAATGTGCCTATTGGTATTCTTGAACCTGAAGGCAATGGATGCAATTAGCAGGAATTCACTATGATAATTAATTCATTGTGTCATGGCCACAAATGTTGAGCTATCCAATTAGCTTCACTGCCTCATATTTTCCTCTGTATTTTTTCTCTCTCTCCAGACATATTTCTCAAGCTCTTTTTGGACCAAATCTGTTTCGAAAAATCTTTGAGGCAGTGTATTCCAGAACATGCAAAAATAAATTCTCCTGGCTCACTTTTGGTTCTCATGCTAATTATCTTAAATCTGCTACCTATTGATCATCCTGCAAATGAAATTAATTTCTCTTTCCTGTCTCTTATCATTTGGTACACATTAAATCACCAACAGGCATTATCTTCATGTCTTCTACGTGTATAATTGCTGTAGTTAAGCAGTTTTACATATAGTGGGGTTGAAGTCTGGCAGAAGTTTCTAATGGACTGAGATACTAAGAACTACAGATGCTGGAAGCCACAGTCAAGGAACACGGAGCTAGGCAAAGACAGCAGGTTAGACAACATCAGAGGAACAGGAAAGTCAACACTTCAGGCTCAAACCATTTCAGCCCAAAACATTGACGTTCCTGATCCTCTTGTAGTGTCTGACCTGCTGTGTTTGTCCAACTCCATGTTTCTTGACTCAACCTTCCGATGGAGACTGTTCACATTGAAACCTTGAGAATGTAATATTCCCATCTGTCCTAAAAAAAATCCTCAGTTCTCTTTCCTCTAGGCACAAGTCCCTCATCCCAGAGATAACCGGTGTAACTTTCCTCTGCACCTGAAACCCTCAACACCCTTACTAAAGGTTCTGCCCAGCCTTATACACAACATTTTGCCTGCCTAAACAGCAGCTTACAGGTTGAGGATAATAACCTTGCTTTTGTAAGTATGACTATTTATAAAGCTAGTGATCCCATGAGAATATCATTGGAACTAAATACATTCACTCAGTAAAAAAAAATCCAGAAACAGTTGACAGCTGTTAACTGTGGCACTGGGCATTGGACAATGGTTTAGGAGTCAATTGTCTTCACCATTTAGCTACTTTATCTAAACACACTTCATTCACTGTCATTAGGTGACAATATCTGCTCTTATTACCGTGCACAGAACTTAACTCCCCTTCCTCTTCTAAGAAAGAACATAAATCAGAGCACCAGAGACCACAAAAGAAAATGGCATTGAGTTATCACAGAAATATTTACTCTTCAAATTATGTTTGTGAGAGCTTCACTAAACCTTTTGATTTGTATCAGAGCTGGTAGATTCTCCAGCATCAGCAGTACCTGAGATAACAAGGTGCAGAGCTGGATGAACACAGCTTGCCAAGCAGCATCAGAGGAGCAGGAAAGCTGACCTTTTGGACCTAGACCCTCTAAACCCGAAACGTCAGCTTTCCTGCTCCTCTGATGCTGCTTCTATCATCTGCAGTCTTTACCATCTCCAAACTTTATAGATGTGTTTAATTGGATGTACCGACAAGCTGACACATAGAAACCCCAGCATGAAACATTTCATACAGGCCTTGGAGAAAGTTGCAAAGTAGGAATACAGTTAAGGAACACAGGAAGTATTGTTAATCATAAGTAGAATACCCAACCATACAACAGAGACCCACTGATTAAATTTATTGGAAGCTGTTATGCACCATTTATCAAATAACAACATGCCAAACAGGTTATCTGTTGTAGGTGCCTTAGATAATTAGGCATGATGCACAAGCCCACCATTATAACCTACGACTACAGGGAAGGTAACTTATAATCAACATTGAGCAGTTTTTTTTTTCAGTGAAAATATGAAATCATTTTCCACCAATCAATATCATAACTGCACTAAATTGACTTTAAATAAGGTTAACAATGGCGAACTTTGCAATAATTTTGCTTTGAGTGGAAAACAATCAATCCATGAAATTTATTATTCAGCAACCTGTTTGGCACATTCTGACACATCTCCTGGCAGATGTGATGTTAACCCAGACCTTCTGGTCCAGAGGTAAGGATGCTACAACTACAGCTGAGGACCCTCCCCAACCATCAGGGCAACATGGAGGCTCATTGTTTAGTTCTGCTGCTTCACAGCACCGGGGACAGGGGTTTGATTCCACTCATAGGCAACTGTCTGTTTGGGGTGTGCACATTATCCCCTTATCTGCGTGAGTTTCCTCCAGGTTCTCCACTTTCCTCCCACAGTCCAAAGGTATGCAGGTTAGGCAGGTTGGCCACATTAAATTGCCTATAGTGTCCACGGATGTGTAGGTTAGATGAATTAGCCATGGGAAACGCAGGATTACAGGGATAGGGTAGGACGGTGGGTCTGGGTGGGATGATCTTTGGAGGGTTGGTGTGGACTCAATGGGCCAAATGGCCTGCTTCCGTACTGAAGGGATTCGATCACCGAATAGTCACACTGATCTCCATCAGCTGTTAGAAAATACTGCTTCTTCAGTGACATTAAAAACTTTTTTGTCATTTAATTATCTTAATCTTCTTATTCTGCTCCTATTGAGGTCTGCTTGCATTGAACTCACCTAACACAGCTCCATCACTTCCACGTTAGATCTGAGACATTGTCAGTCTTCACAGAATACAAGACTGAATTAAAATCTTATTGCGCTCAAGATAATTAACTGATGCAAACCACTGTCCAGTTTGTGTTCAAATAATATCCCACAACACACTTATTGTACTGACTTTACAAGTGATTAGAATGTTGTAAATTCTTCAACTGCAGAGATAACAAACATCCCAAAATCAACAGGAAACATTCAAATAAATTACTCCAGAACAGAGGATGGTGCAGTTTGTCATCGTTAGACAGAAGTCAGACTCTGCTCCTACCACAAGCAGACTGAATCCATGAATAAAATATACAAAAGCCTGGTTCAGCCATATCTGGAGTATTGTGTCCAGTTCTGGTCACCTCATTATAGAAATGATGTGGAAGCGCTGTAAAAGGTGTTGAGGAGATTTACCAGAATATTACCTGGAATGGAGGGAAGGTCTTACAAGGAAAGATTGGGAGAGCTAGGGCTTTTCTCTTTAGAACAATGAAGGATGAGAAGTGACTTAATAGAGTTATACTAAATGATCAGAGATATAGATAGAGTGGACGGCCAGAGACTTTTTCCGAGGGTGGAGGTAGCTATTATGAGGGGACATAATTTTAAAGTGAGCGAAGGTAGATGTAGGGGAGACGTCAGAGGTAGTTTCTTTGCTCAGAGAGTGATGGGGCATGGAACGGGGAGGGTAGTGCACTCATCCTCATTAGGGGTATTTAAGTGGCTATTAGCTAGTTTAAGGTAGCAGAGGAGGTTAGATAGACCTTAGGTTTAAGGTAAAAGTTCAGCACAACATCATGGGCCAAAGTGCCTGTACTGTCCTGTCCTGTTCTATGTTCTATAAAGACGTTCCAATATTCCAATCATTTTGGTGCCTGATGTGTGCATCGTACACACAACAACACTGACAAATGTAACTTTTTCAATGTCTCAGTAACCCATTTTTTGATGTACCTATGTACCTGGTTGGTTTAGATCATCTGTATACAACTGTAATAAAACCACAACATGTCATGAGCCCAGAAGCCATATAAGTGTCAGTTCTCAGACCTTTGATTGTGTTTGCTGTTCCAATTAAATAATCTTTTCGTTCTCCTTTGTCCTCCTTGAAAATTCATCAGGGGATTGTTCAGAAAATGGAGGTCCTGTCAACGCACAAAATACTAGGTCTAATCCCTCTGACATAGTCTCTAAATGGGCCTTGAAGTATCAGATTTATGTTGCTCTCCCATGAATAGTATGACATGGAGCATCAATTAGACAACACAGCTCCAATTGAGGTCACTGTCCTGTTCCGATCTCCATAGGCATTCAAACATTTTCTCTTTAAGCATCTGAACACTCAGGTTATTAAAGAATGGAGTCACAAGCTTCATAATTTAAACAAAAGAATTTTAGTACTCAAACATCAAAGCATATAAATGAGAATAAGTCAAGATAGTCAAAGTATAATGAATACATACAGTTACTTATACTCAAATCCAACCTTCCTCATTCCACTTTCCTTCCATACCCATTGAATTTACAAGCCCATAAACGTTAAATCAGATACTAACCAAAATTTGCAACACCCATTCCTTTGTCTAAATAACGCTTCGAAGATTCGAGCACAAGTTGGGATTCCTTCCACTTAGTTCTGGCAACATCTGTCATTCAAATTTCTGCCAAACTGTCCTCTGTCATTCAACTTAGGTGCCTCGAACATCTTAAGGCTGGTCACATCCAAACAGAACTTTCTTGGATCTAATATTCTTTAAGTCTGGATCTTGTATCTCGAACACTTTTATTCCTTTTCACACAACTTGGCTACTATTGAAGTTCAACTCATTATCAGGGTTCCTTGAGTCAACAAGTGTTTTACCCTCTTTTAGCTGACATAAACTTTTGACTGGACTTTTGTTTGAGAAAAATATTTTTTTCTTCTACAGCCGGCTCAATGAGAGTTACCCTCAGGTATCCACTCATCCTATAATCAACTTCTTCACTCCTGTTTTCTATTGCTAATATCCTCGGCAACTTGGTCACATGTTCTCTTACTGCTCATTCAAATCTGATCCTAGAGAAACATTGTTCTTAAAGGGACTTTTCATCCTAAACTAACAATACGCATTCCCGCCAAAACTATTATGTCCATCATAATCCTTCTATTTTTGCAGAAAAGCTGATTCTGTAAGTAGACAAGTCTCCTATGTTCCAAAATATTTTGGTATGTGCATTTTGCACAGATAATTACACTGACAGATGTAAATGCATCAAGCTTCAAATAACCAAATGTAGCAGAGACCCATGAATTCATTGGAACTACAACTTTTACCCAAATCACAGGTGGATGATCATATCACAGCAGTAACAATTTTCTCTTATTTATGATGTGACATACCAGTGACTGTGTGAAATGCCCATCCGTTTTATCCTGAAAGACAGTAATGCCACAATACCAAGTCTTTAATTATATTCAAAAACTATTGGTCAGGTCATTTCAGACACAGATGAAGATACAGCAAGAAATTAGCAAGACTATACCTTGATTTACACACTAAAAACATGAAACTGCCTTCTTGCAGATCTTTTCAGTGACTTTGAACCAAGATTTTATATCGCCAAGAAAATAATGTATAAAATCACCCTGTTTTCGCCATGGTGCTAGCAGTGTAGAATAGAGAAGGAGACATCATAAAGCGACTCCTCAGCAATGTGTTTTCTTTCACTTTGCTACCAACATAAAGTAATCAACACATCTCTACTCAAGATCAGATTGAATCATAATGTTGTACAGCACAGAAACAGACCCTTCAGTCCAACACGTCCATGCCGACCAGATATCTCCAATTAATCTAGTTCCATTTGTAAGCATTTGGCCCATATGCCTCTAAACCCTTCCTATTCACATACTCATCCATATGCCTTTTAAATGTAATTGTACCAGCCTCCACCACTTCCAAAGGCAGCTCATTCCATGATCAAAATATTTCCAATGATTGATTAAAAAGGTATGAATAATAGTCCCCTCTTCACTGAATGGTCTATCTACTTGCTTCCAAACTCGTCTCTACATCTAATGGATGTGAGCTAGAATCTACAAAGAAAATACTTTCAAAATGGGCAACTAATCTGACCTCTCCCCAAAAACAGATTCCTGGTGAAAGCAAAGGTCAAAGTACATAGCTGTAACTTGCAGGCAACTCAGTTCTGAACGGCACAGTGACATTTACTAACATAAGACAACTACCTTTTTAACATATTATCTCGAAAGCATACTGTCCTTCGTGTGTAATTTTTTTTTGTAAATTTCCCCTTTTCAATGCAGAATAAAATTATTTTGCATGGAGAGTCCCAGAAATTACCTTGTACGTGGAAAACACCACTGGAAAACCAAATCTAATCACTTTGGAAAATTATGCCCTACTGCCAGGCCAAGGTCTACCGTCTAAGCAATTACATGCATTCAGTCCCAAACATGAACACAAGGGGTGACTTTCAACTATTGGCACAAATTTGCTGCGAGATATTTTTCACAGTTTCAGCAGACGCTTCAAACATCAAAACACAAGGCTATTTTCTAACACCAGTGAGGAAGTGGAAGCATAAACTATTGAGAAAACATCCCTTATTCCTTGTGTGTAAATACATTTACTTAACTTTCTTCACCAGAGTGCAGCACATTATCCGATGCAATAAAGTAAAAGTAAGTAAAGTTACCTATTGGACTGGTCTCTCATTCAAGTGAGAGAGACAAAGAGACAGAAAACTGGCAGTGGTTTAACCTAACGGTCACCACATCTTATTAAGGGATGAGTTTGAGAAGGAGGGATATTCATGGTAACCTCAGCCAGAACGGGAATTGAACGTGCATTGATTACATTTTGCTCATCAAAAAACCAGCCAACTGAGCTAATACTGTTAACCAAAACTCTGCACCGACTGATTAAGGAAAACAGCATCTTGTCAAGGGGCTGGCGAAACTCGAAAGAAAACCCAAACGATAGATTATAATCCATCTCACCTTACATTTATCTCAAACCGTGTAGCAACAGAAAGCAAATAATTAATTCAAATAGCTGCAATCAAGTGCAACTCTTACCAAAGCTTGGCTAACGTTTCCACCAGTGGCTAGGGATTTGAAGTGGCTGCTATTGTAAACCAATTGAACTTCAGCAAGGTCCACAATTTCTAGCTCTTCTTGACTATGGCGGTCCACCACATGGAGTTTCTCTGCACTGTCCAGTAGCGCCAATGTTCGAGAATTAATCCACTGTGGGCAGAGAAAGGGACAAGATAACAAATACATTTTCCCCTGACTATTCAGGCAAAATGTGAATTCGACCCAAATGTTGGAACTGAGAGGAAACATCATTTTGTATGATCATCCAATAATTTTGTCTTATTATCCAAAGGTATTGCCGACATTATTCATTTGAAGGGTCTGCTGTACTTTGTGCTAATTACCGCTGAGGTGGGGAGAGATGGCCTACCCTTGGATCTTTCTCCTATCCCATTCTATACTTTGACACAGCTACACTTTACACTTACGTGAGGAATAAGAGAATGGTCAAAGAAAGAGTAGGGCCGATCAGGGATAGCATAGGGAACTTGTGTGTGGAGCCTGAGGAGGTAGGGGAAGCCCTAAATGAGTTTTTTGCTTCTGTCTTTACGAAAGAAACAAACTTTGTAGTGAATGAAACCTTTGAAGAGCAGGTGTGCATGCTGGAATGGATAGAGATAGACGAAGCTGATGTGCTGAAAATTTTGTCAAACATTAAGATTGACAAGTCGCCAGGCCCGGATCAGATTTGTCCTCGGCTGCTTTGGGAAGCGAGAAATGCAATTGCTTCGCCACTTGCGAAGATCTTTGCATCCTCGCTCTCCACTGGAGTCGTACCTGAGGACTGGAGAGAGGCAAATGTAATTCCTCTCTTCAAGAAAGGAAATAGGGAAATCCCCGGCAATTATAGACCGGTAAGTCTCACGTCTGTCGTCTGCAAGGTGTTAGAAAGGATTCTGAGGGATAAGATTTATGACCATCTGGAAGAGCATGGCTTGATCAAATACAGTCAACATGGCTTTGTGAGGGGTAGGTCATGCCTTACAAACCTTATCGAGTTTTTTGAGGATGTGACTAGAAAAGTTGATGAGGGTCGAGCTGTGGATGTGGTGTATATGGACTTCAGTAAGGCATTTGATAAGGTTCCCCATGGTAGGCTCATTTAGAAGGTCAGGAGGAATGGGATACAGGGGAACTTAGCTGCTTGGATACAGAATTGGCTGGCCAACAGAAGACAGCGAGTGGTAGTAGAAGGAAAATATTCTGCCTGGAAGTCAGTGGTGAGTGGAGTTCCACAGGGCTCTGTCCTTGGGCCTCTACTGTTTGTAATTTTTATTAATGACTTGGACGAGGGGATTGAAGGATGGGTCAGCAAGTTTGCAGACGACACAAAGGTCGGAGGTGTCGTTGACAGTGTAGAGGGCTGTTGTAGGCTGCAGCGGGACATTGACAGGATGCAGAGATGGGCTGAGAGGTGGCAGATGGAGTTCAACCTGGATAAATGCGAGGTGATGCATTTTGGAAGGTCGAATTTGAAAGCTGAGTACAGGATTAAGGATAGGATTCTTGGCAGCGTGGAGGAACAGAGGGATCTTGGTGTGCAGATACATAGATCCCTTAAAATGGCCACCCAAGTGGACAGGGTTGTTAAGAAAGCATATGGTGTTTTGGCTTTCATTAACAGGGGGATTGAGTTTAAGAGTCGTGAGATCTTGTTGCAGCTCTATAAAACTTTGGTTAGACCGCACTTGGAATACTGCGTCCAGTTCTGGGCGCCCTATTATAGGAAAGATGTGGATGCTTTGGAGAGGGTTCAGAGGAGGTTTACCAGGATGCTGCCTGGACTGGAGGGCTTATCTTATGAAGAGAGGTTGACTGAGCTCGGTCTCTTTTCATTGGAGAAAAGGAGGAGGAGAGGGGACCTAATTGAGGTATACAAGATAATGAGAGGCATAGATAGAGTTGATAGCCAGAGACTATTTCCCAGGGCAGAAATGGCTAGCACGAGGGGTCATAGTTTTAAGCTGTTTGGAGGAAAGTATAGAGGTGATGTCAGAGGCAGGTTCTTTACGCAGAGAGTTGTGGGAGCATGGAATGCGTTGCCAGCAGCAGTTGTGGAAGCAAGGTCATTGGGGTCATTTAAGAGACTGCTGGACATGTATATGGTCACAGAAATTTGAGGGTGCATACATGAGGATCAATGGTCGGCACAACATTGTGGGCTGAAGGGCCTGTTCTGTGCTGTACTGTTCTATGTTCTATGTTCTATGTTCTACACTGCTGCACCCAGAAAGTTTAATGGGGTATAAAAACCCCTTTCTCCTTCTCTGGAAAAACTTTTAAACTTGCATAATGAAGCAGTTTGTGAAAAAGCTCAAAGTTTGCAAGGGAATTTGCAGACATGGATGTACAAATCGCACATCTGATAGCCTGCCATAGTTAAATAAGTGATAGCCCTGATTAACACAAAAATACTTCTAATACAAGAGACCACTAACAAAATACTTGCAAGTACTACACTACAGCAGAATGCATTTTAAGGGCCTATTCAAGATGGCAAAAGAAAAATACAATAGTGAAGCAAGTTTACATTCATCTCAAACTCAACAGAAAGATTCATGGCTTCATCAGCAGAGATAACAAACAGCAACAGAAAAGAAAATCTAGATTAAAAAATATGCTATTTACTAATTCCTTTTACATAAATGAGTCCATCTTCTCATGGCATTTAAGCAGGACCCATTCAAACACCAGCAGGCAACTGCAACTGATCAACAGATGTAATAGATCATTTCTCTCACTCAGCACTACTGGTATTACACAACTCACACTAGCACAAGTGTCACACCCCCAACCACCAAATCAGTCAACATAGTACAGTAACAACTCAAATGGAGGAGGAAAAGTACATGACTGATAAAAATCCAAAGGACTGATTCCAACATCTGTACTATTTTTAAGTGTTTGGTTTATCATGCTTAGAAATAAACTGTATTCTGTACATTTTTAACATAGAAGTTGAGCCATTTATTTTAAGTGACGCTCTGTTAAATTGATGCAAAAACATATTCTGAGGTATCTACTTATGCTGTTCACCCCAAACCATTCAAACCAACATAAAAGGTTGATAAATTTCAAGCATAGCCTCACCCCTATCTTTATTATATCTTTCAGCACCCTATCTGTACATTTCTGAACTCACTCTCAATTAAGGGCACTTCAGCTCCCTAATTTTAATTTCTTCTCTATTGGTGCTCATATCTTCTGGTGTATGGTGGTCTACCCTTTACTTATTCCCCAAAACCATCTACATGCCTGTCCATTAAAATGGTCTTCAAAATTTATTTCCATAACACATAATGGCAGAAATTAGGCCATTCGGCCCATCGAGTTAGCTCTGCCATTCAATCATGGCTGGTAAGTTCCTCAACCCCATTCTCCCACTTTCTCCCCGTAAGCCTTGATCCCCTTGATAATCGAGAACCTATCTATCTCAGTCTTAAATGTACTCAATGACCTGGCCTCCACAGCCTTCTGCGGCAGTAAATTCCATAGATTCACCACTCTATGGCTGAAGAAGTTTCTCCTTATCTCCATTCTAAAAGATCTTCCCTTTACTCTAAGGCTGAGCCCTCAGTCCTAGACTCTCCTACCAACGGAAGCATTTTCCCAACGTCCACTCTGTCCAGGCCAGGTTTCCTTGACCAGGTTGGCCATCTGCCCAAGTACTTCCCGTACTTTGTGTAAAATGACGCTTGTAAAGTCCTGTGAATAGCCCTGGGATACCGACGATGTTAAAAGTCCTCCATAAATACCAGATGCTGGCTGTACTATGCATCCTGAAGTATTTCACAGCAGCACAGTCAAACAAGTACAGAAGTGGGTTGATATGGGAAACAGATATTTGAGATTAGAAATGCAATTACACCACCTCAGTACATTATAACTCTCAGAACTTTCTCCAAAAAAGGTGATGGATATATATGAGTTGGTATACTTGCGAATGTCAGAAAACTACAGTGCATTTACAAATAAATCAATCTAAAAGCAACTGTTTTAAAAATAGAATTAATGCATTAAGAAGCAATTAGAGACTTTCGATGGCAGGTCATGGCAAATTAAGCTTAAGCGATGAGATGGAAGAGACTTGACCTTCAGCATTTAATTTCAATCTACCAACAACTCTTTCTACAGTCACAGCAAAATGATGCAGGGAAAGCAACAATAAAGGTGCACACATTTACATTATGGAGTTGACAGGAGAAGAGCAGGCTTTTTTTTAAAACAAAATTAAGTTCATTAAACTATTAAAATAAATCTTCAAAAACATTATCGGGATAATGCATTTTGTATGCTCTGTCATGTCAAATTAAACAAATTTGAAGCCTGGCTTTATGCCACGCTGCAAAATTCATTGTGACTGAAACAAACAGTATTGTGTGGCATAGATCAGTAATTCCTTCACTGTCATCTGAATTCTCTCCCTGACAGCATTGTGCGTCCACCTACAGCAGACGGACTCCAAGTGGTTCAAGAAGGCAACTCACCACCAGTTTCTCAAGAGCAACAAGGGACAAGTAATAAATGCTGACCCAAGCACTGATGCCCACATCTCACAAGTGAGCAAATAAAAATATGTTATTATTATCTGGAAACTTCGACTGAAAGTGGAAAAAACTGGATTTTTTAGTTTTCAGTTCTATGAAGGTGATGTTTCATTTAAACAAACGATAGGAACTCATTTTTGAACAGAGATCAAACTCAGTTTCCAAGAAAGCACATGACTTAACCTTAATGGCTAGATAAACAACCTGAGGAGGTTAAATAAAGAAATGTTCACAAAATTTAACATTTATGACATTCAGAAAGACAAACGAGGGGACACAATCAGATTTCAGTTGAAAAGAAGTTTTTACCGGTCGAATGGCAGTTTAGTTTTTGGCTGTCCAGGCCTTCAGAGCTGGAAAGAAGTTTAAAAACTGTTTTAGCAGTCTGACTGGACAATGTTTTTCTTAACGTTCAGGCCGGAAAAATCAATGAAATATCTGGTGATGGTGCATCTCAGAACGAGGTAGTAACAAAAAAAAATCATAGGTGGTAAATGTGTATAATGTCGGTGAAAGTTTAACAACTGTGTCAGTTAACTGATAAATTAAAGAGTTAAGTAGAAGTGATACTTTGCTGGGATTGAATGACTATAAAGGATAGTACTGAATAGAAGAGAAGAGGACAGAATACCCTATATTGTCATTCGTATTACAATACAGAAGTATAGGAGTACTGTGAAATGTTTTTACAATGGCTGCCTTTTAATGGCACCATCTTAGGTACAATTACCTAGGTACAAAACTTACAGAGTGAAAAAATAGACTGGTCTTTTACAAAGAGGATGAAAGAAAAGCATAAGCATTCCTTACAGAGATAATTACAACATATTGAAAAGAGAAAGTGAACTTGGAAAAGGGATAAAATTTTCTTTTTGCTGATTATGTTACTATCTCAAAACATATACAGATTTTTCTCTCTTTTATGTACACTCGTGTTTGTTTTGGTTACAAAAACAAGCTCAGGAAAAGCAAAACATGCAGTCAATCAAGTAAAAGCGAGACAGGTTTCACTGTGAGATCTGACTTGTCCAACATCAACAACTAATACTGTAAACACTCATACTGTGAGCCCAAACTCCATCTGGTGGCTAGCTGTAGAAACATATATATTATCAAATTCAGACTGGTGGCAAAACATTGCCGTACTTTAATAAGACCAGGTTAGTCAAGTAAAAACAAATATAGAGTAAGAAGATCAAAGCTTACTGTCCCCTCTCCTGAATTCTGTATGTAAAGTAATTAACAGAAAAATATAGTAAAATGATTTCCAACAGTAAAAATGACAGAAACATACCAATTATTGCTTATATGCATTCCTGTTTCTGACAAAGACAGATATGGTATTTGACAATGCAGACCAGGAGCAGTGACAGCACTCTAACAAGTTGTAAAATTCTAGGTAATTGCCTACGTTTTTATCTTAAATCAAACAGCACAACAACAGAACTCCTGCACCAGTGAATTATAACACTAGAGAGGAATGATAATAGTTTAGAGGCCAAATGCAGACTCAATTAGATTAGAATTCAGGACCCATAGAGGAATTAATTTTACTACTGGTTGTATATTATGTGTCACCAAATGCTAGGAAGGAGATAGAGAAACAAATTTACATGTAAATTATACAAAGATGCATGAACTGCTGTAGAAATCAGCATATAACTCAACACATGAACTCTCAAAAAAATCTTCTCCAAAAGTTAGTCTCAATTTGTACAGAATGTAAAAGCCAATATGGGTAGCTGCCATTTTGAAATGTCACGGCATCTGGCACAAAGAGTATGCATCTTAAACTCCCACATGTCCTCACAATGCAGCCATATTCCCTTCTTGATCCCGTATGCCCAGCTATATGGTTGCCAGGAAGTAAAATTTGTATTTGAGAGGAAAAAATAGTGAGGCTGATTACTAATGAGCATAGCATTTCATGGCTGAAATGGGGATTGTCTTAAATTCCAAGCAACAGACAAAAAATTTGAGCCTGTAAAAATGGGGTTGTCTTACACACAGTGGTTTATGGTATAAAGTATCCTGTGGAAGAATCATTGCTTGTCTGTATTTTTCCAGTAAAGATGATGCATTGTACTTGATTCTGGAGAGTGAAGCAAGTGGGGCATGTTTCAAGAGAAGTAATTAGCAGCATGTTGGGATGTGAAGGGGGAGGTCACTCAATGATCATACAGTTGATTCTATGAAGATCTCAGAAAGGGATCAAAGAAAACAGCAGCAAAGTGAAAATTAAAAGAGATTAGTGGACAACAAAAAAAGAACACAAATGTCTTTCATAAACACAAATAGTAGAAGGGTAGTTAAAGGAAGGATGGTGCCATTAAAATCTAAAAAGGAAGTCTTCTTACTGAGCCAGAGGTGTAGGTGAAGTACTAAATGAGCCCTATGTGCACATCTTTAATTCAGCCAAGAAGGGATGCTGTGATAGCAGAGATCCGGCTCAAATTTAAATAGCAAATATTCTTGGTTACAAGTTGTTCAGAAAATAAAGGAAAAGCATCAGGGATGCATATTCTTGTTTAAGGAGAGCACTGCTGTACTGAATAAAGAGCAAGTTTCAGAGGATTCAAAGACAAAATTGATTTGACAGAAGCCAAGGAATAAGAAAGGTGCAATTACTTTGCTTGGCACAACATCTAGACAACCAGCTAATGGCAACAATACACAGGAAGAAATCTGCAAGGATATTATCATGAGGTTTATATATGTTAAGAATAGTTACACTAGAAGATTTTAACTAACGTATATTGACTGGAATAGTGGTTGTGTAGGTAAGTGGCAGCATAGGTAAACATCCATAGACTGTGTTAAGGGAAATTTCCTACCGCAACATATATCCAGTCAAACAAGGAAGAAAGCACTGATGGATCAGATTCTTAGAAATGAGGTGAGCCAAATGGATCAAGTAACAGAGGGGAAAACTTGAGGGACATAAGGTTTAGATTGGTGGCAGAAAATGATATTTGTCAACACAGAGCAAGAATAATTAACTGGCAGGAGCTGACTGCTGTAGGGAGAGAACAAAGTACACTGGGTAGACTGGAAGTAAAGATCAATGAGATAAACAGAAGCTGAACAATGATCTTCCTTCAAGGATGAGATGGTATCGGCACGAGCAAAGTATATTCTCGCAAAGAGGCAAGTTTGAATTTTAAAAATCCAGAGCTCACAAGCTGACAAAGGGTGTTGAAACTAAGTTTAAAAAATACTGCACTATGATCAGTAATAAATACAGTTGAGAACCAAGCTGAATAAAGTTCAAAAGGGAGATCAAAAAGCAAATATGAGATTCAAAGAGAATTGTGAAACTAGACTGACAATTAACAAAAAACTAATCCCCAAAGTCTTCTATAAGCACATCAACAGCTAAACAGCCGCTTAGAGAGAAAAAAAGGATTTATACCAGGAGACAAGCGGCATGACTGAGGTGTTAAACCGGTTCTTCACAGCTAACTTTACCTTTAAGTGGATGCTGTCCAAAACATGGTAACACAGGAGGAAACGCAGTGACGAGAAGGGTTTAAAATTGATATAGGGGTATTATTGGATATGTTGCTAGGAGAAGCACCAGGACCAGATGAGATGCATCCAATGTTATTGGAGGAAGTGAAAATGGAAATTCTCAGGCACTGCCAATTATCTTTCAATCATTGGGACTCAACATGTTAGCTCTGTTTCCCTCCACAGATGCTGCCATACCTGTAGATTTTCTCCAGCATTTTCTGTTTTAATTTCAGATCTCCAACATCCGCAATCCTCCCTGGATTTGAGGAGGTGCTGGAGGATTGGAGAATTGCAAACACTACCCCCTTGCTCAAAAAGAGTGTGGAAAGATCAGTCCAGTAGTTACAGTTCAACTTTGGCAGTGGGGAAAATTCTAGAATACCACGTGGAAAAATGTTGGTTAATATGGAATAGCCGTCATGGATTTGTTAAGGGAAAATGCTGGAGTTCTTTTCAAGTGGCAACAGAGATGGTTGATAAGGAGAAAGGCCTTTGATGATATGTACGTGGATTTCCAGAAGGCAGTTAATACAGCGTCACGGGGCAGACTTATGAGGTAAATTATAGGTCAATAAATCAAAGGGGCAGTATCAGCATGGATATAAAATTAGCTGAGGAATAAGAAACAGAGCTATGGTTAACATGTATTCTTTGGCCTGGACGAAGGTTTTTAGTGGAGTTCCACAGGAGTCAGCATTGGACCCTTGTTTTTCCTGATACATATTGTAAGACAGCATATATTTTCCTATTTTTAGGAATGATTAAGTGGAATGCAAGTTCACCGAATATAACTGAAAATGTATTTACAACTTGAAAATCAAGTTTGAATATTGTTGAGCTGTGCAATACAATGTTGATTTTTGAAGCAGTAAGAGAGACAGTGAGCAACACTGAATCTTTCGCGGTAAGGTCATTCTGCCTGGCAAGATCCATACGAATGATTGAACTGTCGAGCGTGGAAAAGCAGCAAATGCTAACAGCAGCACAGCAAAGCCTGCAGACAGAAACTATAATCTCGATTTCATCTCGCTGTGTTGAAAAGACAGAAAAATCAAGAAAGCTTAAAGAAAGAATTCATACACAGCAAATCCAATGCCCACTTGTTCAACCATTGAACTGAAAAATTACTGCCATCCTGTCATGAGTGTAAAAAGCAACAAGATCGTGAGACAGTGACTTTCCACCTTGGTGCTCTGGAGTTCTTGATTTTTGAAATTTTGCTTACCCTGCGTATAATCCTTTTTTGTACATGTACTACATGTGTTAAACTATTTCTCTTTTGGCTGACTTGAGCCTGATTATATGTACACACTTTTGGGAGTTTGAAAGGATACAATTTAAGGCATATAGTGGCAGATTAGAAATCTTTTCTTATTACTGCTCTTGTTAAAGTTAAATGTGTTACAATAGACAGTTATTTTTCTGTTGCTAATGAAACCTGGTGTGAAACACTTTAACCACGGAGTAGCAATCGGTTATGGGAGTTGGTCATTTTGACAGTCTCATTAGGAACTTATACTCTATACATTTTGTTACAGTTTATGGAGCAATAAGAGAATTATTCCAATTAATTTGTTGATCCAATTGATTCAATTGAATATAAATGACTAAGACCTTGTTGGGCGGGGGAAATTTCAAAATCTGTAGATGGCACAAAATCTTGGAGAATTGTAAACTATGCAGAGGACAGGCATTGAAGTAGCAGAGAGCAGGCAGATGAAGTTCAATGCAGAGAAATATGAGGCGATGCATTTTGGTACAAAGAACATGGCGAGACAGCATAAAATAAAGAGTACCTTTCTAAAAGGTATTCAGAAGCAGAGAGATCTGGGTATAAATATATCTAACATTTGCAGAGGCAGGTCTGGTTGTGACAAGTGTTAAAGAAGCATACAGTATTGTCGGCTTCATAAATACTAGCATACAGTACAAGTGCAGGAAGGTTACGATGAACTAATATAAGACACAGGTCAGAATTCAGCAGATATAGAGGGCTTTGCTGAGACAACATCTGGAGCATTGTTTTCAGTGCTGTTCTCCTCATTTAAGGAAGAATGTAAACACATTGGAGGCAGCTCATAGAAGGTTTTCTAGATTTATACCCTGAATAGGTTACTGACCAGGCTCAAGGGGTGAAGCCACCTAATTCTGCTTCTAATTCGTAGGATCCTAGCCTTGGTTTTATGAGAGAAGAAGTTGAGGACTGCCGGAAGGAAGACATGCAGAACTTTTTATATAAAACATCAGCTAGCATAAGTGAGAGTATTCCTGTTCAATTTTGTGCACTATACTTTATAACATGATGGGTATATAATGGTTCCAGGCATGAAAGATTTTAACTGTGTGGGGAAAACTGAAAAAAAGGGGGGATATTCTCTTCAGAACAGTGAAGGTTAAGAGGAGATTTGATTTGATGCCGAGAATCATGAATAGTTATACTCTATGTCAATGAGGAGCACCTTTTCAGCAGCAGTGTCAGTAACCAGAGGACACTGATTATAGGTGATTAATAGAAGATTTATAAGCAAAATAACAAATGTATTTTGCTTAAAAACAGATGTCATTGTGATCTGTAAGCACTGCATAAAAGGGGAGTGGAAATTGATTCAATAATTTTCAAAAGGGAATTGAATAAATATTTGAAGAGAAAAAAAGCAAACCTATTGTGTAAGGATAAGTGAGTGGATTAAGTGGATAGCTCCAGCAAAGAGCCAGCAGGGATGACAGACTGAATTGCTTCCTTGTGAAATCTATTCTATTTTCCTCATGTGCTTGGTCAATCTATTTTTATTTGAAGTGCCACCTCCTCTACTCAAATCCACTTTGGTAGGTAGGCTCAGTCAGTCCAATACACTAACATATCTGCAGATTCTGCATTGTTTGGCAAACAGATACATTTGAGTACAGCCCAGCATAGTTTAAGTGAAGTAATGATCACAGATCCAATCAGCCGTTAGAATAGCAAGTATCAGCAAGGCAATATTTAAGCAATACAAGTTACAATGCTGTAACAAACCATCTTAATAAGTTAGTGGAAAGAAGATTCCTTCAATGATTTTTGACTGAAAATGTCCCTTCTCCAGTTTCACTACTGCTTCACAGGTAGCTTGTTCAAACGGTTTGCTTTTATAACGAAGCTGCAAAAAAGATTTTGTCTATCTGCGTTCTAACAGGGCATCAAAGACAAAAGGTTGTTTAGGGGAAGCCCAACTCTCTCAGGCAATCATCCTCTATGACACACTCGACAACAACTCAGTTTTGAAATAATTCATAAATAAAAGCGTTCAAGAAAACAAACTAGTGAGGTACACTAAAATAAATCAAAGAACTGAGAATGCTGGAAACTGAAACATCAATGTAAATTTCTGGAGAAATTCAGCAGGTCTAGTAGAACTTACGGAGAGAATGCAGAGTTAACGTTTCGGGGTCATTGATCCTTCTCAAGAAGATGACAGCATGGATGTCCAAGTACATCCCTTGGAATGGTGTCAGCACAATTGGTAAGATTCTTAAACAGTGAAATATGGGCTATTTTTTGAAAAATATTTATTTTTATTTTTGTGAAATATTTACTTCTCATCAAGTGGCTGTAAGAGGCTAAGGCAAGCACCAAGAATTAATGTAAAACAAAAAATCCTCTCCAGCATTGCCAAAATATAAGAAATTGAGAACGTCATACAGCCCACTCTGTATTAGCTCAGATTAAAGACAAGCATACATTCTCACATATGCATGCAACAGACAGACATTCACACACAATTATAAAATCAAAACATACTGTTAAATTGATGAGATCATAGTGGAGGTGCAGCTGCTTCTGTTTGCTCACATGTATAGCCCCAGATTCATCTTTCTTAACCTGTAAAAAATTACAGAAAAAAATGTTATTGTCTCATAAACTTTATTACAGAAAAGGCCAAACTGTTACCACAAATACACATATCAAAATAAAAGATGAAGATATACAATAGAGCCAGATGTGAGCAGAATCAAATTGTTTGCCTGGGTCAACACAGTGACAAGATTCCAAAGATTCTGTCGCACACAAAGGCCACTTATTTAGGAACCAAATTCCAGAGCATGGGAATACAGTTTGAGTGGTATACAATACAGGCTATGCTGTCATGACTGTGTTTAGGGCCATCTAAAGATACAGCTCCTAAACGAATTGGATACTGTGCCACTTTTTGGTATAAATAAATACCATTCTTGGAGTTTGTATGTCTAAATGGTGACTTATAAAATTTGGTAATTCTCTAAACGGTTTTCTTAAAAAAACACAAGGTCAAAGAGCCTTTCAAGACCAATGATGTAATTCTGGCAATTGCTCAAAAAGCAAGTAGCTGTCAGACCTCTGCAATATTAATGGAAAACTGGTTACACTGCAGCAGTTTATGACAGGGGAATAAATGCAGAAGATCATTAGCTTGTTTTGAGTTCAGAATGACCAAGTCTTGATCTTATTTTTGAAAATCCAGAGATTGAAAGCCTTTAGGGCAGTTTCGAGAGGACCTATTTAGAGTCAGAAACAAGCTTGGTTTCTCTCTTTACAGGAGTGTGGGACAGTTCGGTAAAAAAACGGTCAACTCAGTAGAAAACTTTAAGCATCTGTTTAGAAATCTGCAGGTTATTGGTAGCTGAGAAAGTTTACCCTTTGAGTTTTGTGAGCATTCATTCCAGAAGATTGCACATTTCAGAGGAGAGAAATTTTGGAAAATCATTAAAAATAATTTAAAAATTTATATAAAAGTCTACTTCCTCTGGGTTTGAATCTGGGTCATTTAAGATTTTTCTAAATTGTGATCTATATCAAGATAGCTTGGTTTTTATTTATTTCTTAGATGTTATAAACATCGGTTCAGTTATGAAAGAAACTTCTTCAACACGGTGACTCAGCGGTGGGCACTGCTGCTTTACAGCGCCAGGGGCCTGGGTTCGTTTTCAGCCTCAGGCAACTGTGTGGAGTTTGCACATTCCCCACCGTGTCTGCGTAGGTTTCCTCCCAGAGTCCAAAGATGTGTAGGTTAGGTGGACTGGCCATGCTAAATTGCCCATAGCATTTATGAATGTGAAGATTAGGTAGGTTATAAGGGGTATAGGTTACGGTGGGATGCTTCAAGGGTCGGTGTGGACTTGTTGGGCCAAAGGGACTGTTTCCACACTGTAGGGATACTATGATTCCATGTGTCTTTGTCGCTGACTGACATGCACTTCTACTAAAATTTTTTAAAATAATGATCTATCAAGCCAGATTTCATGATAACAAAGTGTGGAGCTGGATGAACCCAGCAGGCCAACCAGCATCTCAGGAGTACAAAAGCTGACGTTTCAGGCCTAGACTTCATTCCAGGATCGGATATGTCTCATAGTACCATCAGCTGGGATCAAAATACAATCAAGAATAGGTTTGTGCAGCAGGTTTAAATTTTAACCTCTAAAGGCTGAATAGGATGTCAACGCACACATGAACCATTTCTGCATGAAAAACTCACTATCACAGATGTCAGCTTTCGTACAATTTGATTCACTATCCAGGATATCAAGAACTAACTGGGCTCTGGGCCTTGGTCAGCATTCTGGCCGTGGTGCTAAAGGTGAAATATTCTGAACTGTAGAGTCCTAATCCTGCCTATTATTAACCTTTAGTCTATTGTCAATCATGAGCAAAGCAATAATTAATAATACTTTAAAAAGTACACTTTTTCACCAATTACTTGTTGTCCAATGCTCAGTTTGGGATTAGCCCAGGGCATTTGTCTCCAGATCGCAATGTAGCATTGGAACAAATATGAATTAAAGAGCTAAATTCCAAAAATAAGGCAAAGTGAGTAGGACTACCCTTCTCGTCGGCATAACATTTCAGAGTGTGGCATCAACTATCCCTAGTTAAGCTCAATGCAATGTCCCACATTCCATACAAGTAACGAGATAAGACATTAAAGGATGTTAATACCTTCACAATTATTGAATAAACTGTACCAGTATCCAGTCTAATCCAAGTTACACCATAAAACATAAGAGCAGAAATATGCCATTCAGCCCATCAAGGCTGTCACATCATTTGATGATATCATGATTGATCTAATAATCCTCAAATTCACTTTTCTGCCTTTTCTCTGTAACTCTTGACTCCCTGGCTGATTAAAAATCTGCCCATCTCAGCCTTAATGACACTCTGCGGCAAAGAATTCACAACCATCAAAGAAGTAATTCATCCTCAACTGTCATAAATGTGTGACCGCTCGTTCTGAGATTATGCCCTCTGATCATAGTCTCTCCCACTTTCTACATCCAACCTGTCAAGTCCCCTAAAAATCTTGTAGGCTTCAATAAAGTAACCTCTCATTCTTCTGTATTGCTAAAGTATGGGCCCAATCTACTTAACCTCTCTTTACATTCCCCAGTTTACTTTTAGTCCTCCATTACAAATATTCTTCTAAATTAAGGTTAGTTCATGCTACAATATCTACATGTGATGAAACATCCCATGTGTGCAAAAATCTTTGAACTTCTAAATCTGTTCTCTTGGCATTAACGTGCATCCTGACCCATCAGCTAGCCAACCAGTGGAAATAATCCTTAGCTATTTACCATCTCCTGATCTTTCAGTATTTTGGAAAATTTTAATTTATTCTCTGCCCTATTTCATTTTTCTTTATTTTGGTAAGAAATAGCCCCCAACTTTTAAGCTTCCCTTCACCGACATTACATCATTCCTTGTGCCATTCCAGAAATCTTGGTGTTGCTTCCATATCCTTTGTGTTACATAATATCCATAACTGACCCATATTCACCATCTTCTGCAGAGCCAAGCAGAAAACCAGGACAAGATTAAAATGATTAAGAACTTAATTCTCTGTTGAAAGCTTAGAAATGCAAAATCCAACACAATGTTGTTTTCAGCGCCTCAATTACCCTGTATGCAACAGTGAAAATCCAAGGCAGCACACCAAATCATAAGGTGAAATAACATTTCTTTGGGAATAAGCCTACATGCTCTCATTGACATAGCTTGTGAGTGAGCAAATGTAAGCAGATCCAGCTGCTAAAAGAACAGAAATTCCAACCTTAGTTAAGATTAAAGTAATTTAAAATGTACTTAGATGCCAATAAGCAGTCCAGGAGTCAATGAATATCTAATGCAGAATATTTCTGTCAAATGGGAGTCTGAAAAGAGGAGGATATTTCCACAAGGAATTAATAGCAAACATAAATTCAAATGGCCTATTAGTAAACTTACCAAAAGGAAATGAATGGCATCCCCTCGACAGAAGGCCAGCATGGGTGTAACTGCGCTCTGCACTGCAACAAATTGCCAAGAGAGGAGTGGAACACTTGCTGGATTTGTCTGGAAGGAAATAAGAAAATAGAGACCTTAATGTTCTGACCAGGCCACTATTCAGTCAGGGCAAATAGGTCATTATTCTTCACTTAAGAAAACCTGTTAAATAACCATGTTCTATTGCACTACATCAGTTTATTGCAAAGCACATACTCAAACCCTATTTTGTTGAAGAGTGACTACAGCATGGCAGAGTGTAACGGGAAGCAGGTTTGTACTCATTCCCTCCGATTTATTCTGTGATATTGTCAAATAGAGACGAGATAATTCCCACACAGGAAAATGAAAAAATAAGTAAACAAAAACTCTCTTGCGATCTGTGCTGTATTTCCAAGTAAATAATTATTTTCACTGCGGTAAGGGAAGATACCATTAGGAGAAACAAACAAAACAAAAAGATACTCAAAAACACTTACCCTTCCATATGGAAATGTTAGCCAAACTTTCAACGCAGGTTTCAATCCAATGACCAAAACCTTCAAAACAAAATAATAATTCCAAGTTGGATGGTCTTCTAAAAACAATAATCACCCCAAATCCTTTTCCTAAAACAAACATAACCACCACACACAAATTAGTAAACATCTCCAAAATAAGATATGAAAAATTCTAATGATCCTTGCCTTCCCAAATTTGTTCTCTTACTAGATCCAATATTAGTATATGTATATTTATATGTAATATTAATATATTTTAATGTAAACAATACTAATCATCAATTTAAACAATGTTTGTTTATGACACACCCCAAGTTTGCCCTATAATCAAGAACAGCTTCGCAATTAATGATTACTATTGCCCCACTGCTGTCCTTTCTGGGTGTTTTACCCCAAGGTTTGTCAATAATATGTCATGCATGTGATTTAGATTTTACAACTATTACAGATTTAAGCAGTACAAGATATTCCCACAGAGCTGGTATAAAGCCTCAGCCTTACGATAATCTGTTGAGTATCTTTTTATGGGTGCAAAGGTGCACTGATGAACTGCAAACATATTGGTTTCTTTTGATAATAAATTGTTTTCACTGTGGTAATTTAAGGCATTCACAACAAGAAGTTCCCTCCAACAGCTACATTATAATGACAGGTAATCTCTTCAGTGACATTGATTGATGAATAAACATTGTCCAGGACATGTTAGCAAATGGAAAACACACAATCATGGGTGATATTTCATCCCAGAAACTTGCAGGAGGCCTTCTCGTCAACAGTGAAATATCCTTGACAACTCACTAAAGAAAGAATTAATTTCTTGTCAGGCCAACAGGTTAACAGAAAGTTTTCCCAAGGGTTGGGAACAATTTCCAGTAACCTAACACCAACTTCAACTGGCAGCAAGTGGTGAATGAGCTTCAAATTGCCTGGTGACAAAAAGCAAGAAAGGGATTTTGCAATGCCTTAATACAAACACCAGCAATTGCCCAGGCAATTGGGTCACTGAATTTAACAACCAGCAATCCTGATTTTAAACTAGTTGTTAATGCTCTGCAATGCTTCTGCTGGGTAACCCAGCTGTATCATTTAATTTGCTGAATATTCGGATGAATACAGCCTAAAGTCTACATTTACATGGTCCTTGCACTGCCATGTCTTACCAAGTGGAAGCTTGATTAATGTGCCTCATCCTATTACTAATTGCTCAGTAATTATTTTAAGACATAATCTTTTCTTCAAAGAATAGGAAACTTTTGGCAGTTTTTACCTAACTCTGGGTAGCATTTTAGTGTACGCAGACCAGATTATATGAAGTCAATTCTCAGAATGGAGTATTTTTCCACTTTTGGAAGTCTGACTCAGCTATAAGCACCTTAGCTCAACTGGAGCAAAGCGTCTAATAATGTGAAGCAAGGTTTCAAATCCATGTAGCTCAAGAGGCCAGTAAGAGGGTTTTTCATTCCTCTAGGTCAAAAAAGAACAAAAAAAAGCTCAAGTACCCATGTAAACAATTTGAAAATAAACACAAAAAACAGAAGTTCAAATACTGAGATAACCAAGTGTGAAGCTGGATGAACACAGCAGGCCAGGTAGCATCTCAGGAGCACAAAAGCTGATGTTTCGGGCCTAGACCCATCTCTGATGAAGGGTCTAGGCCCAAAACGTCAGCTTTTGTGCTCCTGAGATGCTGCCTGGCCTGCTGTGTTCATCCAGCTTCACACTTGGTTATCTTGGATTCTCCAGCATCTGCAGTTCCCATTATCTCGGAGTTCAAATACTGAGTCTGGTTTGTGATGATACTGAGCACTGCTGAGAAACTGGACTACTTGCACAAAGACGAAGCATCTCACTGTAGTTTCCAATTAATTGTCAGAAGTTAAATGCAATCCTGATTATAGGAGTTTGGCAGTAAGACGCTTGGGGAAAAGCAAAGTCAGAAAAGCACACACATTTTAAATTCTATTTCCACAGCAGCTACCCTTCCAACTTTTAACTTTAACCTTAAGAAATGAAATAGTAAAAATAAAACCCTGTATATTTTATCAGCCTCGAGATGTGAATTCAATGAGCATGAGAAGAAAGATGCTCTCTGAGCAGAAAGGCAGAAGTTGAAATCAAAGGGACTGTAATCACTGGCCAGCCTTGTGAATATTTGGGTAGTCAGCTGCCAACGACAATGAATTCAAATGCACAGCCACACTGCTGCACATCTTGGGAGACAGGAACCGAGATGATTGCTGAACTAGAAGACACGCATACAGCTCAATAAAGATTTTCTGTATACCTTGGTTAAAGACGCCATCGCCAGTAGTGCATACTGTGTAATTGGATGGTCTCTCAGCTCTGCCTTTACAAGTAAAGGCTCAACACAGCAAACTTCACCTTTTGCTCCACTAAACAAACAGCGGGACTCACATGTTCTCACTCCCATTACCCTCCTGTGGTAAAATCATTAAACAAAATTCAGATACAGAAGATCTTCCACCTGTATTATATTTGCAGAATAATTTTTAAATCTTCCATTAGATTACAACAGGTTTACAATGTAAAATAAAAGCAAAAAAATCATTACTTTTACAAAATCAGAAATTTTAACATGGACTTTAAAGACCTTCAATGGTGATCTTAAAGTTATCATAGTACAACTCCGATATAAGTCAAACCTGATTGTCACATTACTTTTGATGCTTGATTTTTAGGAATGTTATCTTACTTAAAACATCACCAAACCACAACAGAAAAGTTGAAAGGATTGTAATACCTCCGAAATATAAGGCACTACCAATTCCTCGAGGGCAATTAAGAGAAGGCAACAAACAAGACATTGCTAGCAACATCCATACCACATTAATTAATTTTCAAAACTTGTGCATTTATAAAGTCCTGCATTTTACATAACATATTTTCCTTCCATTGCATGAGCATTCAATTACTGGGGACAGGGGTACACATAATCCCTGGATGGCAATTGCACAGGTTGAACAATAGGTCCATGAGGCCAGATAAATGTCCAGAAGCTATTTATGACTGAAGGACAGATGTAGGTCATTAAAGTAGAATTTCCCCATAAGGAGACAATGTGGACAAAGTGCAGCCTACAATGAAGTAGATGTGGTATGGCTTATAGAAGGAGCCAGTTGGATGGGCTGAAGGTCCCTGCTTCTCCTATTGCTGGTTTCATCCCTCAAATTGCTATTTCTCCTCTCTCATTCAGTGCTTTTTAAGACCTGTGTTACACATATGCAGTTTTTCATTTGACAGATGGCACTCAACACAAATTGGGCTGTAAAACAACTCAAGCTCTCCTGTTCTAGTTCTGCTTTCCCCAGCTGGTGCAGACTGCAACAAAAGCTTTACATCATACATTATAGTCTTAATTGTGATGTATTTAAATATAAGAATAACATTAATCACTGGTAACACAAACATTTAAATTAAATATAACGAGTCATAAACCAAAAAAACTTTCTAATCCACAGTCTTGTGCAATACAGCAAGACCTAAAAAGGAGCATTTGTTATAAATTATGTTCCAAAGTTTTCCCCCAAACTTCTCTTGTTCTGGTGAAGGTAATAAATGATGTTGCAACAGAATACTGCTGACTCTGGCTTATTCAATGCACCAGCAAGCTAACTCCTGCCTGGGAGAATCAGCTAAATGATCCCAAATTTGCCCAGCAGCTAAATAACTCATTTTTCAACAGACCTCTCCCTCTGCATTTGGAAGCGGGAAGTAAAACTGCCACCATTACTGGTCCGAGGAAGGCAACATTAATGAACTGGTTGGTATCACCTGGAGCCACCCGGCTGCAGATTCAAAATCAATATCGATAGAAACTTGCACTTGCAGGGAAGTGGAGCCATTGCTTCCTTTGTTTGGCTATGTGAACACATTCAATAAAGATACAAATAAATCCAAGTCTCAAAATCTTGGTCTCACAAGAATATTCCAAAAGATGTGCATGAACTTTCAATCATCACATGGACATTTAATATTTAAAAACATTTATATCACTGGCATACTTAATCCTGTGCATTTTTCAGACTAGCTTCATTGTAGGAAATGAAAAATGAACTCATGTTAAATGCTGATTAAGTGCAGAATAATGTAGGTGATACATACAAAGGCCTTGTACAATGCAGATTCTTATCCCTCTGTACAATATTTATATTGAAAGATGTCTTACTTGAAGGCAAGCTCAAAAACTGAGCCTCCACTATCATTGCAAATAGCTGTAGTTGGATCATCAGTGAACTGGAAAAGAAAGATTAATTCACATGTTAATGCAAGTAAAATTAACAGAACTCTTCTGTTCCAATAATTCTATTACAAAACAGTCTGCAAACATAAGGTACCTGCTCCAAAATCATTTAATTGCGTGTAGTTATCCTATCTTTTCTATGGAATAAAGTGTTCATTGATTTATTATCAACAATTAATGGTCTCAAAAGTCTTTTATTCCAATATCATGTGAACAATGGGAGTATGTTGGCCTTGTAAAGATAGTAATATTGGCTATTCAAATTATTCCTGGACATCAATGGATAAATTGAGAGATGAAATTATAGACTGTTCTATTCCTTCAACTTGAAAAGCCATGGTATGATTTTAACAAAGTTTGCAAGGTATTAACAAGAATAGATATGGTGGATTACAAGTATTACAACTATTTCTGCTCATTGTAGAATCTAGGAATACGAAGTGTGTTGTCGAAAAATTAAAGCCAAGGTTGTCAGGAATTAGGAAGTAATTGTACACACAGTATTATGGCGTGTTGGGGCTGTCCTCTACAGTGGCAATTGATTGATCAAATTTTATTGCCCAAAGCACTTCAGGATTATGAGGGAAAGGCAGATATACGGTGTTAACTCATAGACCAGTGATGATCTAATTGAATGTGTGATAAATGGTTTGTTCCTGTCCCTAGAGATAAATGAAAAATAAAATGAAGGAAACAAAGGAGTGAGGTAAGTTTAAAAAGCTTTAAGAATAGTTGCCTCCAAAAGAACCAAAACCCCAAGATCTCAGGTTTTGTTTAATCTCCAAGCTTAAGTAATGTGTTGCAGTACTATTAACCAACACAACAGAAACTATCCATACAGTATAAAACAGCAAACCTCATCTACTCTAATGCAGTTTAATTTGTAACTTACAGTGCAAATCTGTCAATTTATTGACTCATGGGGATGTTGAAAACTGATCGAATTTTTGCAAGACATTGGCAGAATGGTGTAGATTGTCCAGTAATTTATGGTGACACACAACCCTCATGGTATCTCTTGTTCACCACAGGTTGTTGGTTTATTAGAGGGGAGCATAGGGATTTAAGCAGTAATAATGCTGTGCACTGACAACGTGCTGTTATTTTCCCAGCAGATTCTGAGCAGCTGGCTACAAGTATTATTGGTGCAGAATGAAACTTGGCTTTATCTGCTTTTAAAAATTTGAAAAGCAGCATCTTGGGAAGCTATTTCACTCTGTGTGCTAAATAAAGATATCCTGCTGCAAACTGTTTGAAGATATTAACTTAATGTGCTTAATAAAAATTTGGAAGCAAAGTAAAGCACTGATTTTGCAGCAAGCACTGTCTAATTAGGGCATTTCTGAAATGAAAAGCAGCACCGACTAACATTGTTCAGATAAAGAAATTCCATACAGTCCATCCACCTTAGCCCATTTTGTGATTGAATGTGGCTAGCTGGAGATTGTTGAACTGGGAAGCATAATCTAAACATTAGAGCCACATTTTTCAAGACTGAAATCAGGAATTAGTTCTTCAGATAGAGAAAGGTAGAGGTTTGCCTCGGACAGTTCCAAATGACAAAGTATGATAGATCACAAGCAATTTCAAATCTGAAACTGATCGATTTTTATCAGATATTTTGTAGGGTCTGGAAAAAAAAAGGTATATTGAGTGAGGAAGCTGATCCCTCATGATTTCAGTGAATGGCAAAATAGGCTCAAAGGACTGAGTGGTTTCCCCGTAATCATTGCTTGGCAAAAATGGAGAAAACAGTATTCTCTAAAGGAATGTAAATGGAAAAATCAGAATCAAGGATTATATTGGAACACTTAATTCATTGCTCTAATGATTATGATTGTCAATCAGAAGACTTTTGAATATGATTCAATTCATGTTTTCCATTATAAGCAATGAGTGCCCAAAATCAAAGCAACAAGATCCAGCTGTCGTTCTCCTGCCATATTAACAACTTGTACTTATGTAAGCGTTTAGGTTTAGAACACCCTAAAGAACCTGAAGACATAGCTTTAAGGTAGTTCTTAAAGGAGGAAAGTGAGGTAGAGCGGTTAAGAGGTGTAGGTCAAGAATGCCAGAGTTTAGGGCCCAGAAAGTTGAAGGTATGACCACCAATGACGAAGTCAATAAAATTGTGGATTGACAAAAGGCCAAAATTACAAGAACGGAGATGTCGAAGAGAGTTTAACATCAAAAGAAGATTCCCAAGTTAGGGAGGGACAAGGTCATGGGGGAATTTGAAAACAAGAATGACAACTGTAAAGTCAAGATGTTGCTGGCCTGGAGTCCACTTTTAGTTACAAAGGAGACTTCAGGATCAATTATGGCAGCATGACTGAAAACAGGCAAGTTTATCTTAACTATTTTGCAGGGAAACAAATAGAGCCAGTAGCTACGAAACAGAGTTTGAAGTGTAGCCTGCAAACATGGGCTTCAGTCTTCTCCACACTATAATGGAGGATATTTTTCATCCCAACAGTTTTCATGAGCTACTAGTCATACCAAATTCATCCAAAATATAACCACGCTAGATTGTTGTTAGTAAATTCAATGCACAGTTTAATTCTGAGATTTATCATTCCCTTTTTTGGGATTCTGGTGATGGTTACATATGAAGGTTAGAGTGTGCCAGATCACCTTTATGTGCAGGATAGCAGTTCCTGGAGGATGAGCATCAGTTATCGTTCTCAGCAACTTCCCATTTGCCAGATCCCACATAGTAATCTACATGAGACAACACAAGACACACAGGCATAACTCTAAGATACTCTTGCACCGTTAATTCCATAGGCATAATAGGCAATCTTACTTCAGCTAAAGTTCAGCCTAAAAATGAAAGCACTTCCAGGCATAATTTTTACAGATTGACTTCCAGTTATTCTTTTGCAAATTCTCCTCATTCTATATTCAGTCAAACATTATGAAGCAAAAAATACTTTTCCCAACCTTTGCATTATAAAGTCAGCTAAATTGAATGGAACTCTGCCCCAAGGAAATATTAAGCATGAACTTAACTTATTAATTTGATTATTTTTTAATGAGACGCAATTTCAGTGGATCACAAAGTACCTCATCCCCTACACTGATCTTCAGACACATCTCACACACATCTGCAGCAAGAGTGACTGATGCAGCATGTTGTCAGCCAGCTTTCTAGGAATCCCTACAGTAATCCTGATTATCCCATTCCTTAAAAGGAATTAGTGGTTTGTTAATATTTTCCCTTCCCATCTTCTGCCTCCACATATGCCAGTTGTTACCTATAAGCCTCAAAAGCAAGATTTTACAGGCTACTGAATTTGAAGGACAACACCACAATATCTATTATTTCACATCCATGTACAAGCATTGCCAGTAAAGGATGAGAGATAACAATCAGAAGGAGGAATGCAGGCCAATTTCTCTACAACTAACTCAAGGAGATATGACATAACCTAAATGGGAACAAACCTGAGGTATGCCTGACTGGCGTGTCTCAATCACACACCAGGTGAAATTGTTTGGTCATCCCTAATTGGGGAACCTTAGGCATCATTGATGACAGCATTTTCAGTGTAAGTAAAATAACAGATCATTAGAAGCTATTGTGAAGATGCCGCAATAAGATAATTGCCTATGTTTCATCTTTCAAAAATAGGTTGCTGGACATGCTGTGGGGAGTGATTAATATTCCAATCAACACCACCCATCTTCTGGTGCCTTGTCCAAGGAGCTATTCCACTTGTATAACATTATATGGTACCTTTCTTAAAACATTAGCATTTGCAACTAAAACCACACAAATGTCGGATTGTTATGTAAAAGGAAATCAAGTTCACTAATATCCTTTGGAGAGGGAAATCTGCTGTGCTTGCCTGGTATTTCCTAATCCAGATCCTGATGTTTCCTGACTCCAGATCCACAGCAATGTGGCACTCTTGGCTGCCCTCTGAAGTGATCCAGCAGCCACTCAACTATATTTACGATGATCTGTTACCACCACCTTTCTTGATGGCAATTAGAGTTGGGAAATAAATGCTTACAACAGCAATACCCACAAATGATTAAGATAATTAAAACTTCAATCCTTCTGATTAAGAAATGGATAGCTCAAACAATTTGCTTTAAAACTTCATCATTATTGCCTAATTATATCTAAGATGAACAGTGGCACTTGGTTACTCTATGTTCAAGAATCCATCTTGTTTCGACAAGAATACTTGTTCAAAAACACACAGGCCATTTCGGGTTCCAATCTTACTGGCTGTAATAACAGAAATTATGGCGCGCACAGACAAATAAATCTCCAGTCCCACCTAAAGCAAAGGATGTCAGATATTTCTTATTCAATCAGAGGAGTGAGAGATAACCAGCTAGGTTCGCATTTATAATCCCTAACTAACTCCCCAAAGACAGGAATCAACCACGTTGCTGTGGATCTAGAGTCATGTGTAAGCCAGACTAGGTAAGGATGGTAGTTTCCTTCCCGAAAGAATATTAGTGGACCAGATGATTTTATTTCCCAACAATCAACAATGGTTTCATGGTGATAATTAGATTCTTAACTCCAGATATTTTTATTGATTTCACATTTTACCATCTGCCATGGTGGAATTCAAACCCAGTCCCCAGGACGTTACCCAGCTCTCTGGGCTAATAGTATAACAAATGAGCCACTGGGTCAATGCCTCACCGAAATCTACTTTTGACTCATATTCCTGTTACAAAACAAATAACAATGATACATGAAGTAAGTTTACCTGTCCTTTAGCAAAACCACAGAGGAGCCGTGTGCAATCACTGTTGATACTAAGCGCAGACACCGCTCCATATTGAGCCCCAACTGCTGTGCTCCCCAGACACAACCGCAGAGCCTGATTTGGATCTGAAAGTCAAACACCTCTCAGAAACAGAAGGAAACTTTATCACTTAGTTACACATCTCTCTCTTCTAAGGCTGTGCACAGAACACCACAGGTACCACTCATGCATCCAATTAGTAGCTCAATTTAAATTTTATAGGACTTCTTAGAGCAACCTTTGCTTCAAAGAACAGCAGAGAATATCAGATGTTAAACTCCCAAGGAAAAGATTTTGCCCACAAGGTCTTTGAGTTTCTTATAAAACTGAATACATAGCAAAAATAAAATTTATTAATTCTATTTGGAAGAAGTTGCATGGTTTGATAAGGGACCTCGTGATTAAAAACAGTATATTTAATGTTATGACAGTGGTTATTTCTAATAAACTACTTTCCACAACCCCAGCAAAGGTGCGCAAGATAGGCATGCAACTGAAGAAATTCACTGCATTTATAGAACACCTTTCAAGATCCCTGAAGTCTATCTTTTTCCAACATATGAATTATAGTCAGTTCTAAATTGTAGTCGCTGTTGTAATGTGTGAAACATAATGGGCAAGTGAAGGCAGCACACTTGTGCCACTGTAGTGAAATAAACGAGCAAACCATCTGATTTTTAGATGCTGCTGGCGGGATAAATCATAGAATAACAGAGAAGTACAGCACATAATGAGGCCATTTGACCCAAGTTCTTTCAAAGAACATTCTAGCTGGTCCCACTCCTACTTCCCTTCCCCATATTCAATCATTTGCCTTTTCCAAATATTAATCCAATTCCATTCTGAAGGCTAAAACTGAATTTGTATCCAAACCATAAAAAATTCTAATGTTGTCTAGGAAACAAGCACACGCCTACTCCTCAAGAGATCTTTTATGCGTACATGTAAAGGCAGATTTTATTTAACATCCTGTCCGAAAGACAACTGCTCTAGTAGTGCAACACTACTGCACTAAAGCACCAAACTCAGTTCAGAATACATGCTCTAAAGTGACGTGTGAACCCACAACCTTATTATTCAGAGGCGAGATAGCTGTGTGCTCAGCAACAACTGAAACTTAATCTGCATTCTGTCTCAATTTACTTTCAGGAGAAGAGTGGGGTAAATGTTCTAAAACATTTCATGAGATGAGTACATTCCATGAAAGAATGAATTGCAGAACTGGAAGAAAATGACTTGATAACCTAAATGGCCTATTGTTGTCCACATTTCTAAAAAAACGAGTAGAGTTTAAAAAAAAGCAAATATAAAAACAGTACCATGTGGTAATCACACGTTTGGGTGGAAACAATCCTTTTTTCAACTAGAAATCTTAAAAGTCTTCTTTAGCATCCATTATCCTACTATAAATCCTGAGCAAAGTAGACATTTTACCTTCTATTTTAGATTTTTGCCTTTTTTTTATTTTCACTTTCTTCTGTAAGCCTGCAATTCATGGTTTGACTCAGAAGTAGCCATAAACATGGACAATTAACTTCTGATTTTCCAACCTAAAACTTCATTGCATTTTTTTACAAAATTAAAAATGCCAATTTAGGTTGAAAGCAAGGTAAGATATTCATCATAGATACTGTATTAACTACAGAAATGTGGCTCAGAGATGGAGGGGACTGGCAGTTTAATGTTCTGGCGTACAAGTGCTGTAGGAAGGATAGAAAAGGAGGCAAGAGAGGAAGAGAAGTAGCACTTTTGATAAGGCTTTATATTATTGCTCTAGTTAGGGAGGTTATTCCTGGGACATGGTCCAGTGAAGTTATGTGGGTGGAACTTAAAAATAAGAAAGGGATGATCACAATGTTGGGATTATATTAAAGGCCTCCCAATAGTTAGCAGGAAGTTGAGAAATAAATATGTAAGGAGGAGATCTGAGACATCTGTAAGGAAAGTGAAGTTGAAATGATAGGGGATTGTAACTTTCCAAACATAGGCTGGGACTGTTACAGAGCTAGGGGCTTGAATGGGGAGGAATTTGTTATGTGTGTGGAAGAAAATATTCTTATTGGACTTGTGGGTGTAGCTACCTGGGAAGGAGCAATTCTTGATCTTCTTTTGGGAAATAAGGCAGGGCAAGTGACAGATAAGAATGGGAAAGCACCTTAAGGTAAGTGATCATAATTCTATGTTTCAAAAATTGTTATGGAAAAGGACAGACATAACCAAAAGTTAAAATTCTAAATTGGAGTAAGGCCAATTTTGATGGTATTAGACAAGAACATTCAATAGTTGTTTGGGGGATGCTATTCACAGGTAAAGAGAGAGTTGGGAAGTGGGAGGGCCTTAAGAATGAAATAATGAGAGTTCAGAGACAGTATGTTTCTATTTGAGTGAAGGGCAAGGCTGGTAGGTGAATGGAATGCTGGATGTCTGGAGAAATTGAGGATCTGGTCAAAAATAAAGGAAGGGGCCATTTATCAGATACAGACAGCTAGTATCAAGTGAATCCCTTTAAGGGTATAAGGGCAATAACAGTATACATTGGAGGGAAATCGAGAGGGGAAAAGGGGGCATGAGACAGCTTTGGCAAATGGAGTTCTGGAAAATCCAAAGATATTCTACAAATACATCAAGGGCAGAAGAATAACTATGGAGAGAATAAGGCCCCTCCATGATCAACAAGGCCATCTACGTGCGGAACCAAAGGAGACTGATGAGATACTAAACCAGTATTTCATGTCAGTATTCACTGTGGAGAGGTCATTAGAGCCAGAAAACCTGGGGAAATAAGTAGTGAAATCTTGAAAAGTGCCCATCTTACAGAAGAGGAGGTCCTGGAGGTCTTAAAATGCATACGGGTAGAAAAAGTCCTTGGGACCTGATCAGATGTTTCCTAGAACTTTGTGGGGAGCCAGGCAAGAGACCCCTTACTAGACCCCCTTATTGAGACATCTCTACTATCAATAGCCACAGATGAGGTGCTGCAAGACTGGAGGTTGATTAAGGTGGTGCCATTATTTAAGAAAGGCTACAGGGAACTATAAGGTGAACCGTATATCCATGCTGGATAAGTCGTTGGAGGGGATTCTGAAGCACAGGGGTTACATGCATTTGGAAAGGCAAGGGTTGATTAGGGATAGTTAGCATTTCTTTGTGCATGGGAAATCAACTCCAGCTTGATTGAAAGCCAAAAGAACTGCAGATGCTGTAAATCAAGAACAAAATCAAAGTTGTTGGAAAAGCTCAGCAGGTCTGGTACCATCTGTGAAGGAAAAAACAGAGTTAACATTTTGAAACATTAACTCTGTTTTGTCCTTCACAGATGCTGCCAGACCTGCAGAGCTTTTCCAGCAACTTTGTTTTTGTTCCAGCTTGATTGAGTATTTTTTGAAGAGGTGCCAAAGAAGATTGATGAAGTCACAGCTGGAGATATTGTCTTTATGGACTTCAGTAAAGCATTTGACAAGGTTCTGCATGGCAGACTAGTCAGTAAGGTGAGATCACATGTCTCTGGGGGAGCTAGCCAACTGAATACAAAATTGGGTTGAAAGAAGGAGACTTATGGTGGCGCTTTTCAGACTAGAGGCTTGTGATCTGCAATGTGCCACAACTATCAGTGCAGCGGCTTTCTCCCACAGTCCAAAGATGTGCAGGCTAGGTGGATTGGCCATGCTAAATTGCCTGTAGAGTTCAGGGGTGTGTGGGTTATAAGGGGATGGGTCTGGGTAGGATGCTTCAAGCAGCAGTGTGGACTTGTTGGGCTGAAGGGCCTGTTATCACACTGTAGGGAATCTAATCTAATCTTAAAGGTTTTCACTGGACCATTTCAATTTCTAGTTCTGAAACCAAAGCCAAGATTTCAAATATATACACAGAAATGCCAGAAATACTCAGCAGATAAGTGACCTGAAATATTACCCATTTATCTCCCAATAGATGCTGCCTCATCGGTCAGAACTTTTGAATGTGTTCTATTCTTATTTCAAAAATGCATAATCTCTTCACCAATGCTCCTCGATCTACCGAGTTTCTCCAGGGCTACCAACTTATATTTCAGAGCTCTAGTATACACAATATTTTGCTTTCATTGTTTTTTACATTCCTTCTTTTGAGATATTATCCAACTTCATTTAAAATATAACAGTTTTCTAATTAACAGCAAATTTTGGAGAAGCATTGTGATCTAAAGCCCTTCTCTGTGAGAGAGGTGGAGAAATGGTCTACACCAATGCACAATGCAGACCGCTGCTCGTACCTACAAGATACGCTGCAGAAATGAATCAAGTTTCTTTCGATAGCATGGCCCAAACCCATGATCACTGCTATGTAGAAGAACAAAGACAGAAGTTACATGAAAACACCTCCACTTGCACATTCCTCTCCAAGTTCTCACTATGTCGCCTTGAAAATATATCTGTTTCTTCAGTGTTGCTGGGTCAAGTCCTGGAATTCCCTTCCTGACAGCACTGTAGGGTACCATTACCAAATGGACTCTAGGGATTCAAGAAGACAGCTCACCACCAACTTTTCAAGAGCATTGGAAATGGGCAATAAAAACTTACATTGCATGACTGAATAATAAAAAAGGTCAATATTAGAAAGCAGGTATGTGATGGAAATAAATTTGAATTAAAGTATGGAGGAAATGGCCTTAATGTGGTGAAAATCTGCAATATCAGATTATACCATTGCATTTTATAAATTAGGTGAACTTCAAATCTGTCACATTGTTGCAATCTAACTTACACGCGAGCATCCTAAATGAGAATTTTTTTTTAAACAAACAGCTTTTATATCAACAAACTACTGCTACTCTCTCTTGCACAGATACTGCAAGCATTTTAAAGCATATAATTCATTTGAAAAAAATCATTTACAAAAATAAATCTGTTGATAATTAAGTACTTTGTTTTTGCTTGAATCTTGAAAAAAATTCTTGAGCAGAAATTGAGATGTCCAGAAAATCAGCACAAGAGACCAGTAACAAAACCACTAACAGCTATTCAAGGAGATAAAATTCTTACACTGCCAGAATATCATTCATTCTACAATTATTTTAACAAAACTTTAGCAATGGTTGAAAGAAGCTGTTTTATGAGAAAACGCAACATACAATAATTTCAAATATGTCAAAATTTACCAACAACAATCTACTACTCTTCCTCTCACTCCAAATCTATAGTAACAGCTAATTCATCAATTCTGTGCAGGAAGCATATGGCTATGCTTGGCAGTAAAGGAGTATTACAGCTGCAAAATGTTACAAACGTATGGTAACAAATGTAATTCTTCCTATTATTCATCACTGAAACCAACAGTACAGTGTGCAGCAGCAACAATTGCTGTGCCGCAGAATCATTTGGCCAATAGGATCTTGGGCTGCATAGAATATGGAATACAAGATGTAACGTTGAATGTGCTTTGGTCATAATATTTCAGGAAGGATGTTGTGGCATTGAGAAGGATGAACTAGCTCCATATCTAATACCCACAGGTAAACATCCAACTACAAAGAGATCTGTAGAAGCCAAGTTGACTTGTAACAGAAAAGGCAGGATTAATAGCAGACCTTATTCAAGTATATTTCCTCTTATTTGAAGCTTACTTTGTATTCCAAAAGAAATTACACAGTAATTTGAATTAAGAAACATTCAGTTAACAGAAGTGGACTGTTCAGGTTCAACTGACCAGCCAGTTATGGTAGGGGGATGTAGATTGCATTGCCTTAAAAATGGCAAAAAGAGTGCAGTGAACAAAGATGAAATAGGCGAGATGAATGAACAAATCAGACATATGAATGTATAATTTACACAGAGTGGCGAGTTTGGAAGAGGCTGTCCTGAAAGGTGAATATTACACCTTCACTTTTTTTTTCCAGGAGTTTTGCAGACATTTAACAAATAAAAACAACTGAAGGGTGCAAGCAGTGAATTGTGTGCTCTACTGATTGCTTCAATTTTAAAGCTACTAGGCAAATCAAAGTTGTTTTTTTTTCTGGGCCAGTGCTCTCCTGTTATGATAATAATAAAATTATCCCCAGCGCCTTCTATCTTTTGGGTTTAAATCCAGATTAAAAAGAAAATATCATTACTTTCTCAACATTTACAATAAAGAATATAAAGATCAGAAACCTGAATATTGTGGTTAGAATTCCTTTATACATATTGTTCACCTATGGTATATACCCATTGTATTTGCATAGTAAAAACATCTGAACAGATTGAAAACAGATCAAATTCATGGACAATATTCTTAAGAATTTTGCAACCTATGATACCAGCAGACACAATCCCATTTCGTGCTGTTTATGGAAGCAGCAAATTGTCTATAATAAAAACAAGCAAACCCCAAGGTACACCCACAACTCTGTGTTCTGTACCTTTTCCTATTATATCCACGAGGACAGGAGGAGAAAGAAGAGACCACAAGTCAGTGTTCAGCATCATCAGCATACATCACTAAAAAACTGATAAACCTTTTCTCTATAATAGGAGAACATAACACTCTGCACACAGAAGAAAAACAGCAAATCAGAAAGGATGGCGCAATATTACAGGAAGCATCTCTGTACAAAGTCAAGAGAAAATACAAGCAGCTAAATTACCTTCCATAAATGTATTATTTCACATCAAAAGAATGCAAACAAGTCATATCATTGTACACACTTGTGCTTCATAATCAGAAAAAAAAAGTTGGACGTATGCAACCACATTACGTTACTTTACACAATCTCAAAATGCTTCCCCAAATTACTTTTGGAGTACTTTTCTTTTGAACAAAAATATCATCCAGCTTTCATACAAAGATCTCACAGAGATGACAGACTGAATAATTAATTCTGATATGGTCATTTATGGGAGAAAAATTGGTTTGGAAACATTTTACTCTCTCTGTAAAAAGCAGTACTGAACTTTTTTTGTATCTAAAACAGAAAACAGAATTTCATTTAAAAGACAGCATTGCTGCATCTCCTTAAGACTCTACGTTCCTGGCAGCATAAAATTATGCAGTCACACATTCTGAAATGAGCTTTGAACATGCAAACGTCTGATTCAGTGGCACAAGTCCACAATACTAAGCGAAGCTCACACTTCAAGTACAGTGAAAATGACAAACAGAATAGCGCACATCACAAATCATTGTACTCCAAAAGCAATGCATTCATAGTGATGATGCAAATTATTATTTAAATGAATAATAATCGTTTGTTACTGGTTTCTCAATCAGCTCTAATTTTAGAATACAGATCACTTTGTTTATCCTAAAAGCGCAACACCACATCATTCAGTCTACTTGGACCAGAAGCCTTCTAATATAGAAATGTAATCTAAAAATTAAAATGTGATCTCACGCAAAATACTTTCCATTATACATGTTGCAAAATCAAAGGGAATCCAATGCACTTGCATTTTTATTTACTGTTACTTTCTGTTCTGGAACGCACATGGAAATTTGGAGTTATGTTGACAATCCTGAATTTCAGATTCCAACTGCAAAATGGTCATGACAGAGTGTTGCCAAAATAGCATTACCCCATGCCCATGACACTCATTTTTCAAAATCCAATTGAAATATAAGAATTGCTGATCTACTCTATTGATCTCTCAATCTTGTGCAAGTGGTAACTGGATAGTTCCCCACAGTGATTGTGCAAAATCAGTGAGGGAAGTTACCTTCACCCAACTCAGCGCAACCAATTTAAAAGGCCACATAAGCCGAGAACCTACAGGTACGTGCATAGAGGACATGTGTGTGATCAATGTGCGAAAAAAAAGACAACACATGATCAGGATTTTTTTAAATATCAGAGACTTTCTTAAGCTATTTCAAAGGAAACCATCTTAATATTTGGGCAAATTCCACAATCAAGTCCTGTCAGGATGCCCCCCCCTCCAACACCTCCACAAGTAACATATTAGAAAATCAAAAATCCACAGCCCATATTTTCTAGTGCTCACTTTATTGGACAAAATATCATGGGTTCTGCAAGAATCCATGCCATGTCCTCCTACAGCAACAATTTGCTATAATTACACAACTGAAGCAACAGTCCCCATTAATTATTTTTGTACAATTTTCAAGAGAACTACTAAAGTAACATGCAACATAAATTTGCATCGTTAAATTGTAAATGCAGGCAAGAGTTCCTGAAAATACATCACAACACAGGCTTAAGCAGAGTTCAGAATGCAGATTATTAGCAGGTAGAAGAATTTTCAGTTCAATACTACAACCATCATTTGTTTTTCACTTCAAGTAAATGAACGGTTAGAAAGACGGTGGAAGATTTCTACCTTACCAAATACAAGTGACAGTCCATGTGATGTTCCCACTGCTATTACATTTGATACAACCTAGAGAACCAAAAAGGGTTTTTAAAAATAAACAAGTACATTTAGAAATTCTTGGCTTCAAAATGTTTTTTCCTGTTCCAGCAAAGATGAAATCCTGAGCACTTCAAATACCATAATTTCTAAGGATATCAGAACACGCCGCTTGCAATTTGCCTCCAAATCACCTACCGACCAGACTTGGAAACATATCGCTGTTCCTTCAGTGTCATTGGGTCAAAATCCTGGAGTTCAATTCCTAATAGCATCATGGGTCTACCCACAGCAGATGGAACACAGTGGTTCAAAAAGGGAGCTAATCACCACCTTCTCAAGGGCAACTAGAGACTCAGTAAATGCTGGCCCAACCAGCAATGCCCCACGAGTGAATTTAAAAGAAAGTTCCATCGATTCTAGTTATGTTGCTTTAATTCATTTCCTACTTTTAAGCTCCATTCAAAAACAAAATCCCCCCAAAAATAACTAGTGAATTCTGTTTCAACCTTTGCCTCCCTTCATACAAGTCACAGCACTGAGTGCTGTTTGAAAATGCACTGTTAGAAGGCCTGACTCCAAAGCTAAGCATTGCTTTGAGATGAGCCAGTCTGAAAATGGAACCAGGTATTCTCAGGCCACAGCAACATTAATAAGCATCTCTCCTCATGGTATCTAATTCTGTTATTAGGATGTTAAAATACTTGGGAGCTATCAAATGTATATGAAAATATATGCACATATAAAGAACTCTTGTGGTGTTGGGGTAGCATCCCTACCTCTGAGCTAGGACGCTTGGGTTCAAATCCCACCTGTTCCAGAGGTGTGTAGTAATATCTCTGAACAAGTTCGTTAAAGTAACTATAAAAGAGGTGCAGTGGTAGTGTCCAACCCAGTTAAGTATGCATTAAACACATATTCAGAAGTGTCAGACAGGAGGTTTGAGAGTTTCATGGTATATGGTTCATTGGAATAAACAGAACTGGAAAGCTAACATCCTGGATTTTGACAAAAGGCATCGACAGCTAGTGTAAAACATTTTCAACACAGTTTTGCTGGGGAGATTCTCTGAAACCAATGTTGAGAAAAACGATGAAATCACATCAAATCAAAACTACTGTCAGAAGAAACAAACGTTCACCAATCACATAGTGCAAATACCAGTCTGGTTTTGAGGCAGACAGCTGAACACAATAGTGGTCCTTCCATTTAATAGCCCAACGACTGCTAATTGGCAGGTGAAAGAGGCATAGGTTAAATAAACATTGAGTCCTCTGAGCTACTCAGCAACTAAAGACATTAACCACTTAATTATTGTCTGACCACTGTAATATGCTCTATACGGAAAATTAAAAGCACAAATTTTCATTAACTTACAATCATACCTTGTGTTGTCATTATTTTAAACAGATCCAGCTCATAAAATAACCAATTTCACTTGCCTCTCAATAATTCCCATTTGCTGACTGACACATATATGTAAATTCTATGCTTTAATAAAATGTTTATATCAGTATAATCATTTAGGCTTGTATGATTGTGCAGTCTTGTACTTACAACAGCAGTGGGCAATCCTGCATCTACTCTATCCTGTAAAATAAAATGTTGAAATTTTGACTAAGGAATAATCCCACCGCACTGACTAACAAATGTATTCAAAATGCACAGTGTCATTAATGTGACTAAATTAAAAAACAAATATCAGATCACTAAACAGGAGGATGTGTAAGTTATACACAAGATAACAAACCAGACATTTCTGTCAATGATGGTAGGATTAATGATGCTTACTAGTATTCAGGTGTAAATATTAGTGTTAAATATACAGCTGAAAATAGAAATCCAAAGCTTTCTGTCCCTGTCGTGCTATTCAACTGTTAGCTTCATAAAAGCATTACCTTGCTGTCTGCCTCCAAATTAAACACATTTAACATCTTGAAGATACTCTACTTGTGTGGAAAATGCAAGATAAATGCATTACAAATAATTAAGTCCTGTCCATTTCTGTCCAAGTAATGAAATTTCGTCACTCAGTTAAAAGGTAACGGACCTCATGGTATTTTCAAACCCACAAGACAGAGAACACGAAACTGGGTATATGCAAGACAAAAACCAATCAAGATTTGGTTAATAATGGATGTAGGGATACCGTGGGAAGGTTGAAAGGAAACTTATTCTTAACGTTCTTACCCATTTAACAATGAATCTGATGTTATTTACAGGTATTGAAAATTAACTGTTACAAGTCTGGAATTTTATTCCATCAAGTTTTAATTGCTGAAGATGACAAAAATATGAATTGGTTTTAACCATTTTTTTGCCTCTCCTTCTGATTCCAATTTACAAAATATTATAGTGCAGGAGGAAATTAGCCCATTTATGAGAAAATCTACCGCGTTTCCCTAAAGCCATGAGCATTGTTTAAATAAAATAATCATCCAATGCCCTCTCAAGGATCTCAATTGAACTTTCCTTCACCACACTTCCAGGTAGTGCATTACAGACTCTAACTATTCACTATGAGAAAATGTTTTTACTCACCTGTCACAGGGTTTTTATTCGCTTCATGTCTGTTTAGTTTGCAAAATACTTTAAAAACATAATTTCCTGGTTTTCAATCTTTTTATGAGCAAGAACAATTTCTCTCTACTCCATATAGACCCCTCAATATTTTGAAAGTTGTATCAAATATTTTATTCTCCTTTCCCAAAACAAAAACACAAGTCTCTACTCTATCATCATAAGTGAAGATTCTCATCCTTGGAAACCTCTTCTGCACTCTCTTCAATGCATTAGCGTTCTTCCTATAGAATATTCCAAAAGTGAACAGAATACTCCAGCTGATATCTAATCAGTGTCCTATCTGAGTTCACCATAATCTCCCTGCGCTTGTACTCTATGCCCTGTTTAATGAAGCTGGCAATGCTGCGTGGCTTTAACAGCTAGCTCTGCCTGTCCTGCCACCTTTATTGACTTACTCACAAATGCAACTAGTTCTCTCCACTCCTGCACATCCTTTAGCATATTACCCGTTATGTTGTATTGACTCTCCAGGTTCCTTCGACCAAAAACAGGAAAACAGATATCACGACCAACACACGAGACTTACAATGAAGTAGGAACCAAACCATGCTTAGCCAAAAGACACAATTCCTTGCATCTTTCTCCATCACCGAGGAAATATGTAAAATAATTTCCAGAGAAGCAAAGAGAGATACTTACTGCTGCAGACACCACTTGCGCAGAAACTCCTTTAAGGACTGATCGTCGTACAACCGAACCATGAACGCCTGAGTTAGCATCTGAAATTTTTTTCCTTCTGGATGATGCCATTGGTTAATAAAGGAGGGGAAAAAATAGCAGTGAGATGCGCATCTTCCTGGCTTTACTTTATTCTGTCACTAACTCACCCACATTTTAAAAGAAATTATAATGTCAACCAAGGCCAGTGACTGTATCTGTTGCAGAAGTCAACAGCAGGCATTACGCAACTTACTTCACAGTTGAAGTGTCATTATAATCCTTTGACAAATATGAAGTTTTTTTAAAAATCATAGCTTCTATTAACATCAAGTTTCAAATATTTTGCCTCCATTCCCAAAGTAGATTCCCATTGGTAAAATAGAAGGCAGGAACCTGTAATGATCCAGCCCAAGATTTGTTGTGAGCAAGAATGATAAGAGTGGTTCAATTTTCTGAAATCCTTACAATTAATACAAATGGTTTGTCACTCAACTTTTGTAAAAATCATGGTCAGTGTAATTATGGAGAAAGCAGACAATCATGCAAATAGGTAATATAAGATATATGTAAGATTACTGCATCGTTATTCTTTTAACAAGTACCTGTGACTTGCAAGAACCAGAGAATCTCTTCAGTCTGGAAGCAGACCATGCGGCCCTCTGACCCTCCGAACAGCATGCCACCCGGACGGACCCTACCCCAGAATCCTGCGTTTCCCATGGCTAATCGAGCTACCCAACACACTATGGGCAATTTAGCATGGCCAAGCCAACCAACCTGCACATCTTTGGACTGCTAGAGGAAACCAGAACAGCTGGAGGACACCCAAATAGACATGGAGAATGTGCAAATTCCACACAGACAGTCACCAGAGGCTGGAATCAAACCTGGACCCCAATGCTGTGAGGCAGCAGTGCTAACCACTGAGTTACAAAGCTGCCCCAGACACATCAAGAAACACATCAATTAAATTCCAGAGATAGCAGGAACTGCAGACGCTGGAGAATCAAGATAACAAGGTGCAGAGCTGGATGAACACAGCAAGCCAAGCAGCATCAGGGGAGCAGAAAGGCAGACGTTTCAGGCCTAGACTCTTCTTCTACACCTAATTAAATTCCAGACTCTGATTCATTTCCTATTTGTTATTCTTAATACAAACAATTATTCCATGCACTAAACATTTAAACCTTTAGTGAGGTCACAGTGTTTGATAGACTCCCAGGTATTTATTATTCTGCTTAAAGCTAACTCATTGAGTAGATTTCAGTTTGTAGGCTCACTGGCCGTTCATTACATCGTCCATCAGGGTGCCTATTAAATGTATAGTTCATGGTACAGTAACAAGCAGGAGAGCCATCAGTAGTTAAAATAGAGATTGCTAATCAATTTAAAACTCAGTAAGAAAACTTACACACAAAGTAAAGGCACTGTTAATTTTAATTTCAATACAAATGATTTCCAAGAAGTTTTAGTACTTTTTCACCTCATCAATTCTAATTTATCGAATAAAAATAATTTAATGCTTCCTGTAAACTCTTACCGCTTTAAATTCGTTCTGTCTCCACTATCAGAACTAGCAAGAGATGAAGTTTCACCCGAATGCGTATCAATGCTGTCCATATTCAAGAGGGCTGGATCCTCCAATATAAATGATTCATCTTCATCTTCCGTCTGCATGGGGATGGAAATCACAGAAAGAGAAAAGGCTTTACAGTTTATGTATATTTTTGTCTTACCTCACTTCTTTAGTTAATTCATTCACAGACGGAGGCATCACTGACAAAGCCATTTAGGCTTGTTCTTAAGTGGCCTTAAGAAATTGATGGTGAACTTCCTTTTTGAGTAAAACCGAGTAGCTTGCTAGACCATTTCAAACGGGCTGGTGCTATAGAAGCTAAACCAGAAAAGGATTGCAAGCTTATTTCCCTAAAAGGATGCTAGTGAACCAGATGGGCTTTTACATTAATCGCTACTTTCATGGCCTTCATTACCGACACTAGTTTTTCATTTCAGATTTTACTTTTTGAATTGAAATCTGCCTGCTTCAGTGGTCAAATTTCAATTCACATCTCTAGATCATTAGTCTAGAAACACAACCACAATGCTACTGTAATCCTAGCACAGATCTTATTCTCACCCAGAGTTAAAATCACACACAAAATAAAGCGATTCCTCTTTTGCCTCCTGTAGCTGCTCCACTTCCTAAATATGGTGTCATGTGATTGTTTAAGATAGGGTACAGTACTTTGTCAGTGAACAAGGAAACCTGAATAACACGGGAGTGAAGAGGGAGCACTGATAACACAAACACACACATGGTGCAATGTGGTTCCACAACGAAAAAATGGGCATTCTTCACGTACGTACATTAATCAAATTAGATTGATGAAATTTCTTGACACAAAAGATGATACATTTCTCTGAGCACTTATCCATATTCTGTCCTTTGATACGTTTCTCAATAATTGTGGATTGCAGTGTCAACGGCTGGTAAGAATGCATAACCCACGCAGCATTGCAGGGAAATCTCAATATTTTTATTTAACTACACTAATTACATTAAACTTTCTTAGAATACCTAACTTGCCATTCACACTTTTGAGCACGGCAAATACAAATTCAGATTTTCCATTTTCACAGAATCAACATACATCTCTGGTATGGTAGAATTTCCACCTGTCATGGAGACACACCAGACAGCCTTCTGACCTTGGGGAAGGATGCACGCTGAAACTGTGTTAGGGAGTACAGCTAGCCTGTGGGACCAGGAAGCACAACTTTTCCACTCTAGACTCCAAAGAACTGTCACAGAGTGGCAACTCTTGACAGCCTATGACCAGGCAGTGCAGTCCATTCCTTCTCCCCCCCCCCACCACACCAGCACTTCTCCGGTGACCTTAGCATTGTAGCTTTTGTAATCGTTTGTTATGCAACTTTAAAACATCGCAAACTACATGCACGAAATGAAGGAAAGTGGACAAGAAATCACGACCAAAGCCTTTAGGAATTCTGGGGAGGCCTCAGGCAAACATTATGCTACAGTTTTTATTTGCAGATCGGTGGAATGTGGATTTCAGGAAATGTGTTTTTTTTTAAATCAGCCAATTTCACAACCGCTTTCAGAAGAGTAGTAACTTACTGACCCCCTTCCATGATCCTCTCCTTAATTTACAATTACAAAGAACACAAGATGAAATATTTGTTATCCAGCCTTTAAAAAGGTCTAACTATCTCAATCTAAGCACAGGGCTTACCTCATTCAGTATACTTTCTAGAGTAGGTGGAGTATCGACTTGGGGAATATCAAACTCCTTGTCATCAATCTGCACAAAAAAAACGAGAAATTCATTTTTTGATGAAATCATCTTTGAATAAGTGATCACATTAAAAACACCAACAAGGTCAGCATTGCAACTATTGTAACATGAAATGCCTTTGACACTACTCACAAACACAGTGCGATTACTAGACTAGGCTATACAATGATGCCATGCCCTCTTTAAATATGGAGTTAATACTACCACAATAATTCTATCTTTCTGGAACAGATACTGCAGCATCTTGCACAGGAATGGTCAATCTGATCAAATATGAGTATTCAATTAGCAGCAAAACCTATTTGGACAAGTCCACCTTTTGGAACAATGCAATTTCAACAAAATTCTCAAATGTGCAAATACGAACATTAAGAGTTCGGAGTACACATTTTAAAAATAAAAACGCACACTCCTTCTTTGGTGTTCCTGCAGAAAACGTCCCAGGATTCAGTGAAACTAGGTGATTTCAGGGTAGCACTCCCTCAAATACTCTTCTCAATGCCAGTGAGGAACCCCATCCACAGCACACAGCAGAGGTTATGAATTCAGCCTGAGCTCAGAAGCACAAATCCTTTGTTGAATGCCAGTATAACATAGTACAACACTACAATTCTAACATCATAAAGTCTCTGAACAGAATAGTTTTGCCACCCAAAACACAAAATACTTCACAGACATGTGTGCAATGTGAGTTTTATTTTAACCTACAGGATTAATCATGGATCAACAGCAGACTGTCTTTCTGCATTGCTTGTGTAAACAGGCCATCCTGATCACTGTCAAGTAACTCCTATCTAGACAGCACTATGAAGAATAGGCTCTAGTGGATGATAATAATACAAGACAGGAAAATTCAGTCAACCTACTCCTTGGTACCAGGATGATATTCTCACAGTGCGCCAGTGGGATAGTCTCAACGAATAAAGATGTCTTTTGATTTTTATTTCATTCATTCACAGGATGAGGACATTGCAGGCTAGTTATTAAAAGGACAGTTAAGAGTCAACCACACTGCCGTGGGTCTATAGTCACATGTACGCCAGACCAGGTAGGATGGGAGTTTCCTTTCCTAAAGGACATTACTGAGCCAAATGAGTTTTTCCAACCATCGACAATGGGTTCACGGTTACCATTAGACGCTCAATTCCAGGAATTTTAAAAATTGAATTCAAATTCTCCCATCTGCTGTGGCGGGATTCAAACCCGGGTCCAGGGACAATATCACCAGGCCACTGCCTCCCATTAAAATCAAGCACACTACTAACGGCAGCTAGCACTGCTGAGAGTCAAAGTGCATTCATAGTTTTGCCACCCAAGTCTCTCTTTGGTGTTCGGGTATTGACAATCCAGGGTTTGTTAGGAAGCAGTCCATGGAGTCATGGGAAAGCGGGAAACTCAAGATTGGAGCTGGATGGCTGAATGAATGGTAATAATGAAGGTGGGAGATTCAAGACAGAAGGTTAGAATCTCATATAGCATAGTAGGGACATGGAGCCGCAGGAGCATGAGGAGTAAGGGAGTCTCTCATACATTCTCACTATGATGAGAATGTATCACCAACAAGGGCATGACAACTCACAAAATCATGGGCTTTGGGGTAAATGAGGAAAATTAACAACAATAAAGGAGCAGAACAGAAATGTGTGAAGGCTGAAAAAGTCATTGGGGAATCAGGGACAAAACAGGGGACAATAAGGCTAGTGGTAGGATCATCATTCATCTCTGGTGGAAACTGCATGTCACTTTTAAGGACATGAAGCTGAAACACAGCTTTCTTCACCCCAAACTCAACTGTACAATAATGAGAGAAGTTTACTCTACTGCAAGCCCATAGATAACCTCACAATGCTTTACTTCTCTAGCTTCCACCTTGAACATATTGAAATAGCCATCGCCCATGGCCAAGACGTGCTCACACACAGGATCTACTCATGAGGAAGAATATGACAGACACCAACAAACACTAAAAGATGCCATAATTGGAACAGGATATGTTGCTCAACTCATCGATCACTGGTTCCAACGTGCCATCACTAAAAACCACAACGACCTCCTCAGATGACAGACATGGGTCACAACGATAAAGTACCTTTCATTGTTCAGTACTTCCCTGGACCGGAGAAACGTCAAGTTCTTTGCAGCATTCAACAGGTCATCAATGATGAGCATCTCACCAAGATCATCCCTACACCTCCAATTCTTGCCTTCAAACAAAAGCCTAACCTTCACTGAAAACTACCCAGCCTTCAGGAAAACATCAACCACAACACCACACGGCCTGCCACAGCAACCTGTGCAAGAGGTGCCAGATCACCGACATGGATGCTGCTATCACACATGGGAACAACACCCACCATATACATGGTACCTACACATGTGGCTCTGCCAATGTTGTCCACCTCGTACACTGCAGGAAAGGATGCCCCGAAGCATAGTATATTAGCAAGACCGTACAGATGCTACGATGACAGATGAACAAACACCATGCCGAACAAACAAACAAACAAACACCAGGCAGGAGTATTCCCTTCCAGTCAGGGAACACTTCAGCGGTCATTCAACTTTTTCAATGTTTTATTCAATCCAAACAGCTGACATCAGGGCATGCAAACAACAGAAACACAGATGATGGCATACATTTGCACAATTACACACACAACAACACAAAAAAAATGAAAGTGAAAGCAAAACCCTGAGAAACCAGTTAATGCTGGAGCTACAAAAATACATAATTATGAATACGCTATCCCTGAATCTTTGCTCAATTGTTGTACCAGACAGTCATCTAGAGAAAATCAACCACCATTTATATTGCATCTTGATGATAACTAACCATCCTAAGACACTTATCTTGAGTTTTAAATAGCTACATAAGACACTGAGTCACAAAAGATATAAGAGCGGGTGGAGGTTCTACAAGTAGGTTTTAAGAGGTGTCTTAAAGGAACAAAGTGAGGATGAAAATCAGAGGTTTATGGACCATATTTCAGAAGCTACAGTCCAGGTAGCCAATGGTGAACTGATTAAAGTCAGTGATAATGAAGAGGCCTGAATTGGATTTCAGAGTTTCACAATTTCAGAAAATTGGTATTCATGGAGTTCACCATTGAGCCAGGTAACTAAACTGAGGTGATAGTAGGAACAGCAAATGCTGGACAATCTGAGACAACAAGGTGTAGAGCTGGGTGAACACAGCAGGCCAAGCAGCATCAGAGGAGCTGATGCTGCTTGGCCTGTTGTGTTCATCCAGCTCTACACCCTGTTAACCAAAATGAGGTAACCAGTTCTGAGGAAGGGTCACCAGACCCAAAACGTTAATTTTGTTTTCCCCTCCACAGATGCTGCCAGACCTGCTGAGCTCTTCCAGCAACTTTGTTTTCATTCCTGATTTACAGCATTCTCAGTTCTTTTGGTCTTTATTAACCAAGTTGAGGTGCTACTTTAGCTACTTTATTCTGAGATGCACCACATGCCACATTCAGTATCAAACAGAAATTGCTGAAAATATTGCTTTCTCTCCATAGATGCAGCCAGACCCACTGAGCGTTTCCAGCCATTCCTGTTTTTGTTTCTGATTACCAGCATCAGTTTTATGCCACTTTCAGAATCACGGTCACAAACGCAGTCCCAGAGAAGGTCAAGTTACACAGTCAGCTGTCAAAACATTGCTTAAGTTACACTGACAACGGTGCGGTCATCTCCCACCTGCTGCTTGGCACTGTAATGTAAACCCGGATCAAGACCCAAATGAGAAGGACAACAATTCTGTGTGTCCATGTGTGTGGAGGATACAGTGCACGCAGGTTTGAGCCTGACTCCAGGTTTGTACCTGGAGAGAATGACTGCAGGAGCTCAGACTCAATGTGCATTGAAGAAGGGACAAATAATGTACTACCGGGATGCTGAGTGGGTACCTGTCACTTGGTCTAAGGAGTGGGTAAAGGCAATCACCAGGCCCCGGGGCCTGGGGCTGGAGTTCGAGTTGCACACCAGCCTCTACTCACCCCCTCCGCCTCGGTCAGGTTGAGCTGGGAGGAAGCCGAAGCCAGGCTCCCAGTCTCGGGCGACTCCGACATCCTGATCCCTGATCCCTGATCCCGCTCCGCCGCCAACCCCCTGTCTCACGTCCCCAGAGACCACAGACTGGCCGCTGGCTGGCGACCAAAGACGGCCCGGCCCACTCCCAGCCTCGCCCACGCACGCTGACAATGTCCCCGCCCCTCTATCTGACCGACAGCCGTTTCGACCAATCCGATATCTACATGCGCTGTGATTGACAGCTGCCCTGTAGGGAGGGCTCAGAAGAATGCTGCAGCGATTCCCCGCAGGGGTGAACACACAACCGTGCATGGGGAACGTTGCAGGGACAGGTTTCACCTGAATATAGCATTCATACATTACCTTTTAAGTTCAAGTTGTTAGTTAGATCTCTGATTTGCTCAAATTGAGCTTAAACACGAAATTAAAATGTTGGAGAAACTCAACAGGTCTGGCAGCAAGTGTGGAGTAAAATGTTAAGTTTCTCCAAGGTATAATAATGAACTGTTGCCACTGGTTGAAAATTTAAGAACTTGGGGGCATAGTCTGAGAATTCGAGCCAGACTGTTCAAGAGAGACAAAACTCAGCAGGTCTGTCAGCATGTGTGGAGAGAAAACTGAAGAAGGGGCGACGAACCCGAAATATGAACTCTGCTTTTTCTCCACGGATGTTGCCAGACTTGCTGAGTTTTTATCCAGCATTTTTTTTAAATTTTGTTTCTGATTTCCAGCTTACACAGTTTGTTTTGTGCTGGAGCAATGTTAGAAAGCACTTCTATAGACAAAGGGTGATAGATATTTAGAACTCTTTCACAAGTGGCAGTAGATGCATTTTTTAATTTTAAATATGAGATAGATAAATTTTGTTGAACACACATTACAGGATATGGGACAAAGGCAGATATGTGGAGTTAAGCCATAGATCAACATGATGTCATTGACCAGTTGAGCAGGCAGGGGTGACTGAATGGCCTACTTCTGTTCCTATGTTCCTAGTTTCTGTGCTTGCTTCAGCTTGCCAGCAACTTTTGTTTTATTTATTTGAGCTTAGGCATATCTTCTTTCAGGAAACCTCATTGGCTTTATGGAAAGCGTCTTATCTCTGAACCAGGAGATTCTTGTTCAGGTCCCACTTGCTCCAAAGATGTGTAATAACATCCCTGAACATGGTGTTAAAAATATCTTTGAGAGACCCTATTGTCCAGTAATGTTTAAATAGCTATCGCAGTAACTACCATTAAGCCTGTGGTTGAATGCATTTCCCATATATTCTGAACCATAGTCCACAGATTTTCAAGAAAAATGTTTCCTTAATTGCCATGCACCTTCTTGTCCAAAGGTTACCCCATCATGGACAGCATTATCACTGGTTTCAGAGTTACGTACAGCGATGACCATACCAGTAGTAAGCAGTGAGATAACAGGGTGTAGAGCTGAATGAACACAGCAGGCCAAGCAGCATCAGAGGAGCAGGAAGGCTGACGTTTCGGGTCTAGACCCTTCAGAAAATGGCTCAAAACATCAGCCTTCCTGCTCCTCTGATGCTGCTTGGCCTGCTGTGATCATTCAGCTCTACACCTTGTTATCTCAGATTCTTCAGTATCTGCAGTTCCTGCTATCTCTGAAACAGAAAGATACAGTGTCTGTTTTTGTGGAAAATCTGACATGAAATCAATGAATTTAAAACATTAAAATGTGTCTTGTACTGTCCAATTCAAACTGGAAAGTGTATCATAAAGCATATAAATAGAGCAGTTAAAAGATATTCTGTTCCCACCTCATTAAGGAAATTATACTAAGAGAAAAGGCAAGAGGAAGAGACAGTGGCAATAGAAAAAGGCAACAGACTTTTCATGGGGATGTTGCAGAACAGCAATGAGGGGAAGAAAAGGTGAAAATATGCACAATGGACCGCAGGTAAAATGGATGTCTAATCATTTATGAAACAAAAAGAGTTGTAAATACCATTACAGATTTTGGCAGGAGAAATTCTCAATCCACAGACTTGTGAAAATGTATGGGTGAAGCACGCAGTGTAGAACTCATAATAAAAAAGAAGACAGCTAAATATGAAACAAATAGACTTGGATTTCATAGGTTCCTAGTAATGCAAGGAAAATAATTATTTGAGTATGGAACGACGAGGAATACACACAAAGTCCCCTTCACATTTGATGTTTGCACAATGAATGAAATATTAAAAGTCAGGGGGAATTGTGCATATTGGCAATCTTTATAAAAATGTTGGTATTACAGCTTTTGAAACAATACTAATAAAAACACAAATAGAAAATCAAAATATTGCAGATGGTAGAAGTCTAAAATTAAAACTGAAAATATTGTAATAATCAGGAGGCCACATAATATCTTTCAATGAAAAATATTTGGTAATGAGAAGACCCACTACATTGTTGTTATGGTGTGTTGTTCAGGCGGCAAAAAAAACCCAGCATTCTTACAGGTCTTTTACAGAAAAAAAATGACATCTAAGATTGAAATTCAAAATTTGATTTTTCTACGTTCATCCTAAAGGATGTGTGATTGAAGAAGGGATGAAATTGTGGTTAAATAAGCAGTGGTCAGAACATGACCTTCTAAAGAAATCAAATTCCAGAACTGTGAGATCAGTTGTAGATGTATATAGCTGAGTCCACTGTCAATTTTTATGCAGGAACAGCATCTCATGTTTCGCTTGGGAAACTGCAGCCCAAGGGTGTCAATTTGGACTTCACGAGCTTCAAAATATCCTCTCCCCCAACCACATCCCAAAGCCAACCCAGCTAGTCCCTGCCTCCCTAACCATTTCTCCCACCTCAAACCCCAGCCCATCTCCTACCCACCAACCTCATCCCGCCTCCTCGACTTGTCCATCCTCCCCGAACTGACCTATCCCCTCCCTAACTCCCCACCTACACTCACCCTGCCTCTTTGACTTGTCTACCTCGTCTCCACCTATCTTCTTCTTTATCCATCTTCTACCTGCTTCCCCCTCTCTCTATTTCTTTCAGAATCCCCTTCCCCTCCCCATTTCTGAAGAAGGGTCTGAACCCAAAACATCAGCCTGCCTGCTCCTCTGATGCTGCTTGGCCTGCTGTGTTCATCCAGCTCTATACGATGTTATCCCAGTGTCAATTTTGTTTCTTTATGTGACTGGGTGCCCTTGGAGAGGGAGGATGAGCTGTTTGCTGGTATGCTTGAGACCTTCCACAACCAGTTGGCACTGCAATGTATTATCTCCATCCACATTGACATTTTAATCTAAAGTTAATTTTGCTTTGAGCATTTGACCATTGTTAGTGTCCCTTTGAGGAATATTTATTGTTTAATTTATTTAATGGTATTTAATTGATTGAACGAAAAATTGTTTATCGAAAGAGCGTAACTAAGAACACAAAACGAAGGGTGACAAAATCAAAGTTGTTTCTAGTTGTGACTCCAAGCAGGTCTATAAGCCAATTACAACCCTTGGATCCTTTAGATAGAAAACCCATGCAAAGCATCCATGCCAGAGGAGTAACCAAACAGATGGGTGCATGAAGCTGCAACTTGACACCAGCAGGGCAAATTACCCACACCTTCACTGGAGTCTGAGTGAGTGAGTGAGAAATTGTGAATGAGCATGAAAGGATAGCAAATATGTGGCAAGTAGTGAATGATTCTATGACAAGGCAGCTCTGTAGTCATTCAAGAACTGTACTAGTTGCAATAATCTAGATGGCAGTGAAGACGGCCTACTATTTGACAAAGATGGCAGTTCACATATACCAGTAATAGTTTGGTACAGTGATGGAGATTATTTGGGCTGCTACCATGAGTATGATGTCATACTGCATTATTGTTTGGTCCCAAGATTGTGGCTCATGGTGGCTCATTGGTTAGCACTGCTGGCTCACAGCACTAGGGACCCGGGTTTGATTCCAACCTTGAGTGATTGTCTGTCTAGAGTTTGCACATTCTCCCCTTGTCTGCATGGGTTTCCTCCGGGTACTTTGGTTTCCTTCCACAGTCCAAAGATGTGAAGGTAGGTGATTTGGCCTTGCGAAATTAGCCACAGTGATCAGTGATGTCCAGGCTAAGTGGGTTAGCCATGGGGATTGCAGGGTTATAATAACAGGGTGGGGGAGTGGGTCTGCGTGAGATGCTCTTCTAAGAGTCTGTGTAGAGTTGATGGTCTGTATGGCCTGTTTCCACACTCTAGTGATTCTGTGAAATGCAACTTTAGGTCTGGATTCAAGACCTATCTGCTCCAGAGGTGTGGAAAACAAAATCACTGAATAGGTTCATTAGAAAGTATCTAAACACAGATAATGAGTTGATTGTTATTAAAACCACAGCCAATAGGGCATTTCATTTTTGATTGCTAAAGATGGCATCAATGTGGGTAGAGATAAGACAAATGCACAGGGTTGGATCATATATGCCAACTATTTGCCCCACTTCTGTAGTTACATTCGGACCTGGGTGATATTGTAGAGGGTGCATCTGAGCTCTCAATGCCTTTAAAGAGGTGGGCACTGCAGGGGTATGGTGTTTTATTGCCCCTCCAAATCCATTTTGATTTAGACCGATCCTGTTCCCCCTAGCCCTCTGTCACTTTTGATTGTCCGCTTGCATTGCCCGTAAAAAGCTTTGCATACACGTATCTAATTGGCTGTATGGGCGATTTTACTGGTAGTAGGAAAAAAATGTCACAGTGATTTGGTGATATTCTGTTGTTATGTAAGAGTACTTCTGGATATAAAATAAAATTCACAAGATCCCTGTGATCGTGTTTTAAATTAATGCTCTCAGCAGAGATAAGAAAAGATGGTAAAAAAAAGTTATGTTTGTTTTACTAATGCAAGTAATTCGGTCAAGAGATAACAAAGTGTGGAGCTGGATGAACACAGCAGGCCAAGCAGCATCTTAGGAGCGCAAACGTTTCAGGCCTCGACCAGAAAAGACGCCGGATTCTCCAGCATCTGCAGTTCCCATTATCTCAAATATTCGGTCACTTGTTTTCTGTTACTCATTTGCATCCGTTAGACCGCTACAGTTCGGCGTTACAATGTGTCAAAGTAATCGAATGTAATGCAAAGAGTCGAGAATTTTAGATTTCCAACACCCGCTGTATTCTTGTTTGTGCAAACAACCAGGAGCTCACTCTGCACAGAGGATATGAAGATACAAACAGTGTTTGGCTCCCTGAGCAACCCCGTCACATGCCAGAAAACCCAGGCAACCCGCAGCAGTTTACATTTCCGCCTGTAAAGCTGAGGATTTCCTGCGATGCCAGTGCAAAGTAACATTGCAACCGGCCTCACACTACCGACGGCAAGGACGGGTCCACGAAGTGCTGGTGGGACAGGGAATCACTGCTCTCCCAACAACAAGGTAAAAAAAAGGTAAAACTCCAAATAGCCTGTTCAGTGCCTGCCTCAAATCGAGCACAGCTCAGACACATTCACCCACTGCGCTGGTATGCTTTCGTTTGCAACCCGTCTTAACATTGTACTTTACAGCTTAAGACAAAGTGCCACGGAATCATTATAATTAAATAATTGGTTTAGAAATCCAAGGAGTTTCCAGATCGAATTTTATGTTCAAATTTTTAACCCAGAATTTCTTCCGTGCAATAATAGTCGTAAGCGATTTCAGACAGGTAAGTTTCATAATCCTGCAGTAACAGAAATGGAAACACTTGTTAGCGAATCCTAAGAACATTGTTTCAATTTATCATTTTATTTCCTTGCCCATCAATGAATGGATTTTATACATTGTTACAACAGAATAACTGTAGATTTATGTAACATTTATCTTGGAACCCTTACACTGCTATTGAAAAAGGGTCAGCCTTGGAAATAGTCACGTAGCTAAGTAGCCTTTAGGGAAGTGAAGACAGCTATTGTTGTCCACAATGATCTGAAGGGAGCAGTGGTGCTGACATACAAAGCCTCCCCATACGGTATTGGGGTAGTGTTGGCTCACCGGTGGCTGAACGAACAGGAAACCCCAATAGCGTATGCTTCCCAGACTTTGGCTCATGCCAAATGCAAATACCAGATAGAGATAGAGAAAGAAGGTTTGGCAGACATCTTTGGGTGAGAAAGTTCCACCAATACCTTCACAGATGTGAATTTGTCATTACAGGGGACAAGACTCTGCTAGGGTTACTGAAAGAAGATAGGGCTGTGCTACCCATAACTTTTGGTCAATTTCAGCATTGGGCCCTTATCTCCATGCCTACAATTTGGAACAAAGTCCCGGAGGCCAGCTGGCTTACGTAGATGCCTTGAGCGGCCTCCCACAGTCAGATACTCCACCGGTGGTGCCTTCCCTGGAAGAATCCCTTCTGGTTTCCAACTTTCTGGACACAATTCCGTCCATCGCAGACAATATTCACCTGTGGATGCAAAACGAACACATCCTGGCCAAGCTAAAACGTAGGTGGCAAAGGGGGAAACAAAAGAGCCATTACATCCAGAACTGAAACCTTTCTGGACCTGGCGAGATCAGATCACAATAGAGGACGGCATATTATTGTGGTGAGCAAGAGTGATTGTCCAGAGTAAAGGTCGCTGCCAGATACCGGCTGACTCCATCAGGGTCATTCGGGGTTTCCAAAATGAAGATGTTGAACAAGAAGTTATGTCTGGTGGCCAGCATTGTACGCAGACTTAGCTGCCCTTGGTGGGGCAGTGCCCAGAACGCCAACAGGGACAAAAATTGCCATTGGCAGTGCCCCCACCATCGTGGGAGTGGCTGAGTCAACCCTGGACTCGGTTAGATGCCAATTATGCCAGTCCTTTCACTGACTCAATGTTCCTGGTCGTTGTGGATGTCCGTTCAAAGTGGATGGACATGCACAGAGTTAATTCAGCAAACTCTGGGAAGGCATTTGAAGAGCTGCGAGCTTCGTTCGCCATACACGGACTCATGGAAATATTAGTCACGGACAATGGGACATCACTTACTTGTAGGGAATTCAAGTATTTCCTAAAGTTCAATAGCCTTTGGCATGTTTGGACAGCTCCATACCATCCATCATTCAATGGACTGGCGTAAAGAGTGGTCCAAACATTGAAGACAGGCTTAAAAAAACAGCCTACAGCTTCACTACATTCCAAGATGTCCCAGTTCCTGTTCAATTATTGAACCAACCCTCACACAAATGCAGGGATAGGTTCAGCAGAGTTGCTAATGAACAGAAAACTCCGCACCAGGTTAAACCTGATATTCTGGACCAGGTGGGGGGTGTTAAATGGCATCAGGACCATCAATGCTGGACAAATGCTTCCTCTGAGTGAGACAGACAGTTTAACTCAGGGGAAGAAGTTTGATGCCAGAGCCATGGAAATAGCCTGGCCAGGGTATAAGGCAAGATCAATGTGAGGTCAGGTCCCATGACATAGAAAGTTCAGGTAGGTGAGGTGGACCTGAGCAAATGTAGGGATCACCTGAAAGCTGTTACCTCGCAAACGGGGCAGGAGCAAAACATACCCGGACCCTCAGCCCAGCCAGAAGGCATGTCAGGAACTGTAGCTTCACCGCCGCCCCCCCCCCCCCCCCCCCCCGCATCTTGTGTTGAGGAAACCCCACAGTCCGAGATGTATGTAGTCTCGATACCAGTACTGCTGGAAGAAGAGGATGGGCCACTGAGGGAGCCTTGTCCGACAGATTATAAACAAGGCACTCAGAGCATCTCAGTGATAGTAAGAACTGCAGATGCTGGAGTCAGAGATTACATAGTGTGGAGCTGGAGGAGCACAGCAGGCCAGGCAGCATCAGAGGAGCACAAAAGCTGACCTTCTGGGTCCCATTTCTGTGTTAACTCAGAGTCTGCTGACTTCAGGGACTGACTCCGAGCTGGCTGGCCACAGCCAGTGTACATGTAAATAAAGGGTGACTTGGTGGTAGGATATTAGCCTCTGCGCAGTTATTTCAATATCCAAAACATTTTATTCTTTATAGTAGATACAGGTGGAAGTTTACATCCCAGCTGTCCAGAATTGACCTCAGTGGTGTACCGCAAGGGTCGGTGTTGGGCCCACTGGTGTTTGTCATTTTTATAAATGACCTGGATGAGGGCGTAGAAGGATGGGTTAGTAAATTTGCAGACGACACTAAGGTCGGTGGAGTTGTGGATAGTGACAAAGGATGCTGTAGGTTGCAGAGAGACATAGATAAGCTGCAGAGCTGGGCTGAGAGGTGGCAAATGGAGTTTAATGCAGACAAGTGTGAGGTGATGCACTTTGGTAGGAGTAACCGGAAGGCAAAGTACAGGGCCAATGGTAAGATTCTTATTAGTGTAGATGAGCAGAGAGATCTCGGTGTCCATGTACACAGATCCTTGAAAGTTGCCACCCAGGTTGACAGGTCTGTTAAGAAGGCATACAGTGTTTTAGCTTTTATTAATAGAGGGATCGAGTTCCGGAACCAAGAGGTTATGGTGAAGCTATACAAAACTCTGGTGCGGCCGCACTTGGAGTATTGCGTACAGTTCTGGTCACCGCATTATAAGAATGATGTGGAAGCTTTGGAAAGGGTGCAGAGGAGATTTAATAGGATGTTGCCTGGTATGGAGGGAAGGTCTTACGAGGAAAGGCTGAGGGACTTGAGGCTGTTTTCATTAGAGAGAAGAAGGTTGAGAGGTGACTTAATTGAAACATATCAAATCATCAGAGGGTTAGATAGGGTGGATAGGGAGAGCCTTTTTCCTAGGATGGTGACGGCGAGCACGAGGGGGCATAGCTTTAAATTAAGGGGTGAAAGATATAGGACAGATGTCAGAGGTAGTTTCTTTACTCAGAGAGTAGTAGGGGAATGGAACGCTTTGCCTGCGACGGTAGTAGATTCACCAACTTTAGGTACATTTAAGTCGTCATTGGTTAAGCATATGGGCGTACATGGAATAGTGTAGGTTAGATGGGCTTGAGATCGGTATGACAGGTCGGCACAACATCGAGGGCCGAAGGGCCTGTACTGTGCTGTAATGTTCTATGTTCTATGTTCAGACAACAGAAGCAAAATGACAAGTGGAGGTGAATGAACATAACAGGCCAAGCAGCATCAGAGGAGCACGAAGGCTGATGTTTTGGGCCTACACCCTCCTTCAGGAAAATTTTTGTTATTTCAGATTCTTCAGCATCTGCAGCTCCTACTGCCTCAGAAGCAAAATGACAATGGCCTGACTTATGGCGCTGCCTTGTCCTCCAACTACAAAAATAATTTTAAGATTACACATCTGAAAACATGAAAAGAACTCCAATCTAAGCAAGTTAAACTGGAGGTATTTAAATACTTAGACATTAGTTTCTAAGCCCAGTGAACAGCCATTCTGGATAACTACTGCTGTGGATCAAGACTGTGAAGATAGATTGAGTCTTGCTAATGTGATTGTCAATTTGTTTTCTAATCAGGAAACATCCCCATGGCTGGAAAGAAGAAAGAAATAACACTACAGGTAGGCCTTGAAAAGAAAAACAATAATCACACATTTACTGGTTCCAATATATTTGTTACTCACTTTTTTTTTAATCAAGCACTTCATAGATTCTAAAATTGCAGTTATTTTCACTTCTCATTTTGACCCAAAATGGATGGATTTTCTAAGCAAAACTTTTCCAGAAAATTCAATATTTCTTTCGGTTGCATGAGAAGGTAGGAATAAGAGACAATGGGGATAATTTAAACCCTAATGACAGATAGGAAGGTTTGAACTTTAAGATTCTTATCTTCGTACTCTTCAGAAGAAATAATTGGCTTGCCAAAAACTGAACGATCATTTCCCCAGTCATGATACACATTTTTAAATGATTTCAATAGAGACTTGAGTTAAACAAATCCAGAAAGTATTTCCTAGAGCTCTAGGAATCTGCTAGTGAAGTGGAGGAAATAGAAATTGAGCAGTGTTTCACAAGAGTGTTTCAAATGCAGATTCTTCATTAAAAATTAATGCTTACGTCGCAATCTCAATGGGCGATTGTGACACAATAGTGGCGTCCTTACCTCTGAACCAGAAAGCCTGAGTCCAAAATACCACCTGTTTTGGAGGTGTGTAATAAGATTGTCAATTTAAAATATCTCACGTGGAAATTCATCACCTTGGTTTCTTTTAGCAATTATTTTTGAAGTTCTTATCAAGACGTTTTGGAGGTTTTCAAATGGAAATAATATTCGGGGCCAGCCAAAAATTTTTATATTTGTAGGACAAGTAATCAATGACCATAGATAGGAGATAATAGGAACTGCTGGAGAATCCATGATAACAAGATGTGGAGCTGGATGAACACATCAGGCCAAGCAGCATTTTAGGAGCAGGAAAGCTGACGTTTTGGGTCTAGGCCCGAAGTGTCAGCTTTCCTGCTTCTTAGATCAATTACCATCCCTGGCAGAAATGTCACTGTATAATGGTTTTTGAAAATACAGAAGGATGAAATACACAAAACAAATCTTGGGACTGTAAATAGTGAGAAAGCTGCAAATGAGGCAGCAGAGGTCACAGGAGAAAGACTCACCTTCCTTTAATGTATATGCAGATTATCAATCCCAGACATTTAAGAAGAACTCTTCCCTGCTGAACCCAATGGTCGTGCTTTGCCCATTGCCTCAAATTTTTTTTATCTCTGGCTCCCTCGAGTGCACTACCGAGCAACACCTCAAGATCTTCACAGTCAAGTGCTGACAAATGTATTCTGCAGGCCAGGGATGGTTGTTCACCAGGGTGGTGACTTATGTCAAGATCTCTTGTGGCAACAATAGCCAAATTAAATGCTAATTCTCTCTTGCTTTCCATGGATACAGATTGCCATCAATTAGATATCCACAGCAAGCTGAGGATCAATGCCAGATCAATCATGTTTCGTCAGCCATGGGGAATTTTGCTCTATCAATATAGAGTTGGTGTGCAACCACCAGATAAGATTCAATATAATCTTCTCTGGGTGTTGTTTTGATCCCTCACTCCAATGAGGCAGAGATTTCCTTTGCAAAGAAGTTATAGATGTTAAGCACTGTCTTGTTGGAGCCTAGGGACAACACCTTCAAGCTTGATTGTGATGCGGAAACTGCTGATGAGACACAGGGATGCTACAATCAGTCATATGGTCATCCATCATGGTGCAAATGATCAACAGGTTGAGAATGCAACTATAGTGATGGCTTTCAGTGCTCACCAACAAGATTGTGCCCCATGATAATTTTATTTAGTGACTACCAGTCGCCAAAGTCAAGCAGTAGCATATTCATTTGCAAAATTTACAGTGATTGGTATGTGCGTGGGGGGACACATTTGGGTATGGTTTAGCAGCGTTTGTGTCTCTCCACAAATGCATAAGGAGTTTGTACTGGGAGCCCCAGCAGTGTCTGTTGTCTGTGCAGTGATCATGGCTTGACCTGGACCTGTTATAAGCAAGAAGTGCTCTCACTGTGGTAGGTCAAAGACTGCCATTCAGCAGGTGGGGTATGTCACAAGGAACTTGATAGTGACAACTTTGATCCAGAGCATGATTCCTACAGGACCTTCTTCAAGAGAGTGGCTCCATGTAGAGACTGAGTTGAAAGATGAGTACGCTTATGGATTGAACAGGTCATCAACAGTGTAAGTGAGATGTGGCCTTAGAGTTGCTTTCACTGGGAGCTGTATTTCTGTCTGAGGTCTGTTGAGACTGTTAACATTGACCAGACACACCCCTATGAAACAAAAACAAAGTTGCTGGAAAAGCTCAGCAGGTCTGGCAGCAACTGGTGTCAACCAGTTTGCGAGTCTTCATCAGTTTGTGTTCTGTATGGGAGCAATGTTTGCAAAGATAAAAAGCAAGAGGAAGAAAGTTGAGTGGAGACTTTGAATTGTGATCCACATTATTGCTTCCAATTGAGGTCAACAAGATGTTGCAAAAGTATCTGGTTGGGAATACTGGTTTGATTGAGAAACAAGTGTAACTAATCAGCTAGGACACATAAATATTAGAAGTGTTTAAAGATTAAAAAAAAAAGGTGTTAACCATTAAAAACATCATCACAGCTAGCAGGAAAAGCCAGAAATGTTAATTTAAATGTTAAAATTAATTTAAGGCTTGGTCTTCAAAAATTATCTGTCGTCCTTTACTTCACATGCTTCATTGTCAAAGGAATTCTACACTGCTGTGCTGTTTACCACAATGTTCATATCTTCTCACATATCCTAAAATTCATTACCAAACCTCACGTGTTCCCAGCCAACACCACCTCCAATGTTATGTTGGTTAGAAATTTAGCTGGTTTCCATTTCTGTTATTTTGTCTTCAATTATTCCTTTCTCTTTACTGTAACAAATCAACGAAAATCAACATAATTCAAACATTGACTCAAATGATGTTTCAAACCAAAAGTACATTTCACTTTAAATAGTCCAAACATCATAGATGCATACTTCAAGAATTCACATAATTCCATACATAAATGTGGCATTATGTACAACCTGTCACTTTTTCCACTCCATTGATGTGGCCTTCGAGTTGCTTTCACTGGGAGCTGTATTTGTATCTGAAGTCTGTCGAGACTGTTAGCATTGACCAGACACACACCTATGAAACAAAAACAAAGTTGCTGGAAAAGCTCAGCAGGTCTGGCAGCATCTGTGGAGGAGCAAACAGAGTTAACTTTTGTTCCTGATTTACACACCAATGAAATCTCTCTGACTGGAGTACAGAGTCATAAAGGTTTACAACACAGAAAAGGGCTCTTCAGCCTATTGCGTGTGCGCTGGGACAAGTAGCTAAAGTCTTAACAAACAAATAAAAATCTGGGAGACATTTATTCCGGGAGCTTTCATGGCTCAAATGGGATGTTCAGTAGTGAGTACAAAGAATAGGGGAATCAATGGCAGTAGCAATGTGGGACTGATCAGATATAAACCAGAAGTATCAATATGAAAGGAGAATCATAACTAAAAAGAGATACAATTGGCAAATAGAACAGTTGGCAGGAATCAGGGGTAATAAAAAAATGAACTCCAGAAATGCGTGGGGAATAGTCAATTGTGTTTTAGATGTGGCTCAAAATGCCATTTGTGATGAACTATCATAAACCAAGTAATACTAGTCTTGAAGATTCAGAATAGTGATGGTGCTACTGACCAGGCAGAGCAAATTGTACTGGTAACAAACAGCTTCATCCCAGTAATGAATGCTTTCATTGTGGATTCGTTCCATTTGACAATGGCTGAATGCCTGCAGTGTGTGGAGTGGCTTAGTTAAAATGTTACTGAGACTGCTTAAAATAACAAAGATTGAAGTGAAGTTAAAGAATTTGAGAGTTTCAGCTACTCTGGTTAAGGAATGACAAAGTCTATAAAATAGAGTAAATTACTTTATCAACACAGACATGTAAAGTGTAAAACCTTTGCTGTTAAATAGGCCGCCTACAAAAATGGCTCAAATGAGAGATGGAACTCAACAAGGCAATTGATCTTGGGAACTCAGTAGATTACACAATCTGTACATTATTGAATTGCAATTTCTCTCTTCACTCCTCATAGTATAAGAACTAAATATGAAAATATATGTGAAGCTCAAAAAAAAAGTAGGAAACAATGTCTCCCCGGTGGCTCAAGAAGTAGATATCCTAGTCTTACATAGTAATTGTCTATACACTATTCAATCCCAATTGTTACTCCTTACCCAACCCTTCATCAGTATTAATGATCGTCCGCATTACTTTATGGGGGATACAGCAGATTATACCTTACGATGTTTGTGTAGATTTCCCTTGATCAAATTGTGAATATTTTTGCTGCTCCTAATGTAATACCAAATTGGTGTAACAACCTCCTAAATTCCTTCCCACCCTTTCTCTTCCCTGCTGCCCTTCATTCCTGGCACCTTCTCCATGCTATTCTGCATTACTGTAGGGAATCAGAGCACCAGCAGCACTTCCCTGACCCACCTGACGGAGAACGCATTTAATACCACCGGGTAAGTGTTGAGAGAATGTTTCCTGAATGGCCTTGTTCAACAATAAGCATGAATGTACCCATGGTTCTCCGGATCACACAACCTAATCATGCCTGAAACCCCAGATTAAAAACATGATGAGGGCTTTTGACACTTCTCCACAGATTCCACATGTTTTTTTTGATGTCTTGGCTGATAATTGAGAGCATCCCAATGGAAGTTAGATTATAAGTGAAGCAGACATTCCTGGAATTCTGTAGTCAAGATGAAAAATCTGACTCTGTTTCTAATTCTGTTTACTTTATAAAATGAACAAATGAAAAAGTACAGCACAGGAATAGGCCCTTTGGCCCTCCAAGTCTGTGCAAAACCATCATGTCCTAATTAATCTAAGAACAAACCCCCCCCAGCCATTTTGTTTGATCTGTATCGCTCTATTCCCTCTCTATTCATGAACCATCTAGTTGCCTCTTCAATGTCTTCAATGTGCCTGCTTCCATCATCTCTTCTGTTAGTGCATTCCAAAATGCTACCACTCTCTGTGTGAAAAGCCTTCCTCGCACATCTCCCTTAAACTTTCCCCCTCTCACCTTGAACCTGTGCCCCCTTGTAATTGAAACTTCGACATCGGGAAAAAGCCTATGACTATCTACCCTATTCATGTCTGTCATAATTTTGTAGACTTCTATTAGGTCCCCTCTCTGCCGCTGCCTTTCCAGTGAAAACAATCCTAGTCTTTTTAATCTTTCCACATAGTCAATGCCCTGGAGACCAGGCAACATCCTGGTGAATCTTCTCTGTGCTTCCTCCAAAGCTTCAGGTAGTGTGGCAACCAAAACTGCACACAGTACTCCAAATGCGGTCTAACAAGGGTTTATATAACTGCAACATGCTTTGCCAACTCTTGTACTGCATGCCCTGGCCAATGAAGGCAAGCATGCCATATGCCGTCTTAATCACCTTGGCTACCTACGTTGCCAATTTCAGGGAACTGTGGACCTACAGTGGCCCAGATCCATCTGAATATTAATGTTCCTAAGAGTTCTGCCATTTACAGTATAATTCACACCTAAGTTTGATCCTCCAAAATGCATCACCTTGTGTTTGTCTGGATTAAACTCCATCTGCCATTTCTGCTCCCAAGTCTCCAGTCTATCTATATCCAGTTGTATACTTTCACAATCATTGGCACTATCAGCAACTCCACCAACCTTCGTGTCATCAGCAAACTTGCTTTTCAGGACACCCACATTTTCCTCCAAATCATTTATATATAAACAACAAAGAACCTAAGACTGACCCCAGTGGAATACCATTAGTTACAGTTCTCCATTCTGAAAAAACATCCTTCCACCACTACCCTGTCTTCTGTGACAAAGCCAGTTTTCTATCCATCTAGCCAGGCCACCCTGAATCCCTCATGATTTCAGCTGTTATATCAACCTGCCATGTGGGATTTTATCAAATGCCTTACCAAAGTCCATATAAACTACATCCACTGCCATTCCCTCATCAATTATCCTTGTTACCTCTTCAAAAAATTCAATCAGGTTTGTGAGATATGACCTTCCCCATACAAAACCAGCTGCCTAACACTAACTAGTCCATTTTTTCTAAATGGGCATACATTGTCATGCAATATGCAATATCATCAATTCTTAACTTAAGACAGTAAGTAAACCCAATTATTACAGGCAATAAATTCCTGCTTTCTTGGATTATTTGTTAATTGATTTGAATTACTAAGACATTTAGTCTGTTTTGTAAGAGGCAGCTCAGGGAAGGTTTGCTCTGATGATTGCTGGAATGGGTGAATTGACTTATGAGCTAAAGTTAAACAGTTTAGGACACTACTCACTAGAGTATTTAGAAGGAGGAGATGTATTCTCATTGATTCTTAGTAAGATTAACAGAGTAAATACTGATAGGATGTTTCCCTCATAGGAATGTCTAGGACCAGAGGGCATAGTCTCAGAATAAAGGGGTGCCAATTTAAAACTGAGGTGAGGATGCGTTTCTCCTCTGAGATTGTGAATCTTTGGAACTTCTTTCCGCAGAGAGTTGTGAGACGAGAATCCTTGTGTATAATTGTGGCTGAGATAGGTAGATGGATTATTGAACAGTAAGTGAAAAGAGGTTTACATGTAAAGGCCAGGAAAGTGTTGGATCAGTCGCAATCCTAATGAATATTGGAGGAATCTCAAGGGGCCGAATGACCTATTCCTATATCTTTTACTTATGAACTTGTAGGCATATAAATATTTCAGTGATTATGTATGGACATTTCCTGTAACATGGCAAAGCTGTTTATGAGAAGCTTTTTCCAACAGAGGCAGAAAAAATGGTCATCATTGAGTGAAGGAACGAGGTTGAAGCCGCAATGCTGTATTTCCTCCAGCCTGTTTACTTTGGATTTGCTTCCTTCCTATAGTGCTATCCGTACTGATCACTGACAGGGCCATTGCGCTGTTACTTCCTCAATGTATTTGTGTACAATGACAACAATTCAGAATGTTTTCTGAATATTTAACATTTAACATGCTGAAAGAGGACAGACATGAAATCTGTTGTCACATGGTTAGTCATTAAATTTGCAAAAGATCACTGGAAATGTCCTAACTCTCCCATCAGACAGTACAGAAAGGACATTATTACCTCTGTTTAGAATTTATGTCACTCAGGGTCTGAAACATTTATAGTTAAAGGCAAAGATGCTGAACCTGGGAATGTATAAAAATGCTTGATTTGTCTCAGGTTCAGCTTCAAGTGCTCTGTTTAAAAATTTGTGTGATTCTCTGTCTTATAATTTGAGCACAACTGTTAATCCCACTTATTTTAAGTGGGTCAACATGGTTTTCACCAGAATGGTGAAAACAGGAATCTGTGGAAATGTATTTACTGGGGCAGTGATGAAACTAAACCAACTGCCAGTGGTTGCTTCATCATCTGTAAATATTCCTTTTAAAACTTCAAACTGCCAGTGAGTCATACTGTCATGTCATGCCTATTTTTCAGCACATTTTTGTTGGTCATATTTATATATTCTTGTTTAGATGAGTGCTAATGACTTTAGGAACGCAGCCTGAATGAGCCACTACAAATTCTCCCTTTGTCTGGGAGATAAATGAACGCAAAAACTAAAGATGCTGAGACAGCGCTGTTCAGTAACTGCATCTCTGCTGATATTAATCTTGTTTCTCCACAATGCCAGCATTGACAATTATCTTGGGCTCATTTACTATCAGCACTCTAATATCTTGTACTTAATGTTCGTGGAAAAGCATTAAAAGGAATATTTCAATCAGTGAGAGGATTGTACAGATTCAGAGAAGTTTCTGAGTGTTACAACACATGGGAAACATTTTATATTTAAAAAAGTAGTAACAGGATAATCTAACATAATAATTTCTTAAAGAAGAAAAAAATAAGAGAGTGGAAGAGGAAAAAGAGAAAGACCATATCAGAAGGAACACAGGGCAGTTGCATGCTCCTCAATGTGGGAGGTAAGGGTCACTACTAGTGACCCCACTGACTTCATCTGCGGGAAGTGCACCCAACTCCAGCTTCTCGGAAACCGCAGTAGGGAACTGGAGCTGGAGCTGGATGAACTTCGAAGCATTCGGGACGCTGAGAGGGTAATTGAGAGGAGTTACAGGGAGGTAGTCACACCTCAGGTACAGGAGAAAGGTAGATGGGTTACAGTTAGGGGACAGAAAGGGAACAGGCAGACAGAGCAGGGAACCTCTGTGGCTGTTCCCCTCAATAGCAAGTATATCGTTTTGGATACTATTGGTGGGATGATTTTATCAGGGGTAAGCCATGGGGTACAGGTCTCTGGCGCAGAGTCTGTCCCTGTTGCTCAGAAGGGAAGTGGGGAGAGGAGGAGAGCATTAGTCATTGGGGACTTCATAGTTAGGGGGACAGATAGGAGGTTCTGTGGGATCGAGAGAGACTTGTGGTTGGTGTGTTGCCTCCCACGTGCCAGGGCCTGTGGTGTCTCGGATCATGTTTTTGGGATCCTTAAGGGGGAGGGAGAGCAGCCCCAGGTCATCATCCACATAGGCACCAATGACATAGGTAGGAAAAGGGATGGGGTTGTGACACAGAAATTCAGGGAGCTGGGTTGGAAGCTTAGAGCTGGAACAAACAGAGTTGTTATCTCTGGATTGTTACCCGTGCCATGTGCTAGTGAGGTGAGGAATAGGTAGAGAGAGCAGTTGAACATATTGCTACAGGGATAGTGCAGGAGGGAGGGATTCAGATACCTGGATAATTGGGGCTCATTCTGGGGTGGGTGGGACCTCTACAAAAGGGATGGCCTTCACCTGAACCAGAGGGGTATCAATATCCTGGGGGGGGGGGGGAAACGGAATTTGCTATTGCTCTTCATGAGGGTTTAAACTAATTCAGCAGGGGGATGGGAGCCTGAATTGTAGCTCCAGTGTCCAGGAGGTTGAGAGTAGTAAAGTCATAAATAAGATTTCGAGGTTACTGGAGTGTACCGGCAGGCAGGAAGGTGGTTTGAAGTGTGTCTACTTCAATGCCAGGAGCATCCGGAATAAGATGGGTGAACTTGCAGCATGGATTGGTACATGGGACTTCGATGTGTGGCCATCTCGGAGACATGGATAGAGCAGGTACAGAGGAATGGTTGTTCTAGGTTCTGCGGTAAAAGAGGGGGAGGTGTGGCATTTTAAGTCAAGGACAGTATTACGGTGGCAGAAAGAACGTTTGATGAGGAATCATCTACTGAGGTAATATGGGCTGAGGTTAGAAACAGGAAAGGAGAGGACACCCTACTGGGAGTTTTTTATAGGCCTCTGAGAAATTCCAGAGATGTAGAGGAAAGGAATGCCAAGATGATTCTGGATAAGAGCGAAGGTAACAGGGTAGCTGTTATGGGGGAATTTAACTTTCCAAATATTGACTGGAAACACTATAGATCGAGTACTTTAGATGGGTCAGTTTTTATTCAATGTGTGCAGGAGTGTTCCCTGACACAGTATGTAGATAGGCCAACAAGAGTTGAGGCCACTTTGGATTTGGTTCTGGGTAATGAACCAGGCCGTGTATTAGATTTGGAGGTAGGCGAGCACTTTGGTGATAGTGACCACAGTTCGGTTACGCTTACTTTAGTGATGGAACGGGATAGTTATATGCTGCAGGGCAAGAGCTATAGCTGGGGGAAAGGCAATTATGAGGTGATTAGGCAAGATTTAGGATGCATAGGATGGGGAAGTAAACTGCAGGGATTGGGCACAATTGAAATCTGGAACTTGTTAAGGAACAGCTACTGCGTGTCCTTGATAAGTATGTACCTGTCTGGCAGGGAGGGAGTGGTTGAGCAAGGGAACCATAGTTTACTAAAGAAGTTGAAACTCTTGTCAAGAGGAAGAAGGAGGCTTATGTAAAGATGAGGTGTGAAGGCTCAGTTAGGGCGCTTGAGAATTACAAGTTAGCTAAGAAGGGCCTAAAGAGAGAGCTAAGAAGAGCCAGGAGGGGACATGAGAAGTCATTGGGAGGTAGGAACAAGGAAAACCCTAAAGCTTCCTATAGGTATGTCAGGAACAAAAGAATGACGAGAGTAAGATTAGGCCCAGTCAAGGACTGTCGTGGGAAGTTGTGCGTGGAGTCCGAAGAGGTAGGAGAGGTGCTAAGTGAATATTTTTCATCAGTATTCGCACAGGAAAAAGGCAATGTTATTGAGGAGAATACTAAGATACAGGCTATTAGACTAGGCAGGATTGAGGTGTTAGCAATTCTGGAAGGAGTGAAAATTAGTAAGTCCCCTGGGCTGGATGGGATCTATCCTGGGATTCTCTGGGAAGCTAGGGAGGAGAGTGCAGATCTTTTTGTCGTCATTATCTTCAGGAATAGTGCCAGAAGACTGGAGGATAGCAAATGTTATCCCCTTGTTCAAGAAGGGGAGAAGGGACAATCCTGGTAATTTCAGTCCAGTGAGCCTTACTTCGGTTGTGGGTAAAGTGTTGGAAAAGATCATAAGGGATAGGATTTATAATCATCTAGAAAAGAATAAATTGATTAGGGATAGTCAGCATGGTTTTGTGAAGGGAAGGTCGTGCCTCACAAACTTTATTGAGCCCTTTGACAAGGTGATCAAACAGGTGGATGAGGGTAAAGCGGTTGATGTGGTGTATATGGATTCAGTAAAGCGTTTGATAAGGTTCTCCACAGTAGGCTATTGCATAAAATACAGAGTCATGGGCTTGAGGGTGATTTGGTGGTTTGGATCAAAAATTGGCTAGCTGTAAGAAGACAGAGGGTGGTGGTTGATGCAAAATGTTCACTCTGGAGTTCTGTTACTAGTGGTGGACCGCAAGGATCTGTTTTGGGGCCACTGCTGTTTGTCATTTTTATAAATGACATGGATGAGGGTGTAGAAGGATGGGTTAGTAAATTTGCAGATGACGCTTAAGTCGGTGGAGTGGTGGACAGTGCAGAAGGATGTTGCAGGTTACAGAGGGACATAGATAAGCTGCAGAGATGGGCTGAGAGGTGGTAAATGGAGTTTAATGTGGAAAAGTGTGAGGTGATTCACTTTGGAAGGAGTAACAGGAATACAGAGTACTGGGCTAATGGTAAGATTCTTAGTACTGTGGATGAGCAGAGAGATCTCAGTGTCAATGTACATAGATCCCTGAAAGTTGCCACCCAGGTTGATATGGTTGTTAAGAAAGTGTACGGTGTGTTAGGTTTTATTGGTAGAGAGATTGAGTTTCGGAGTCATGAGGTCATGTTGCAGCTGTACAAAACTCTGGTGCAGCCGCACTTGGTGTATTGCATACAGTTCTGATTGCTGCATTACAGGAAGGAAGTGGAAGCATTGGAAAGGGTGCAGAGGAGATTTACCAGGATGTTGCCTGGTATGGAGGGAAGATCTTATGAGGAAAGGCTGAGGGACTTGAGGCTGTTTTCGTTAGAGAGAAGAAGGTTAAGAGGTGACCTAATAGAGACATACAAGATGATCAGAGGATCAGATAGCGTGGTCAGTAAGAGCCTTTTTCCTCGGATGGAGATGGCTAGCACGAGGAGACATAGCTTTAAATTGAGGGGTGATAGATATGGGACAGATGTCAGAGGTAGTTTCTTTACTTAGAGAGTAGTAAGGGCGTGGAATGCCCTGCCTGCAACAGTAGACTCACCAAGTTTACGGGCATTGAAACGGTCATTGGATAAACATACGGATGATAATGGAATAGTGTAGGTTAGCTGGGCTTCAGTTTGGTTTCACAGATCGGCGCAACATCGAGGACCGAAGGGCCTGTACTATGCTGTAGTGTTCTATGTTCTAAGCTTCTAAGTTCTGCATATTTTAATGGCTTTATTCAAAGAATAGTGACTGGCAAACTGGCAATTTAAACAATTAGTCTTTTAAAAAAAAATTTAACTTTTTTTTTCCAATCAGCCTGTTCAGAGATGTTATTACACACCTCTGGAGCAGGTGGAACTTGAACTTAGGTCTCTCGATCTAGAGACACCTCTACTAAGCCACAAGAGGCCCAACAATTAGTTTATACACAAAAAAGTCCTTTAACCAAAAATAAGAATGATCAGTGAACTGTTTTTGGTGTGAATGTTAGTTAAGGGATGGTAAATTTGTCAGCACTCATGCAGATCCAAGAATTAATGGCATATTTGAGGCAGTTAATGCCTCTGATGGAGAACAGCCATGGATGTTATTTGAAGTGTTGTTGCAAATCAAACAATGTAAACTCCTTTAATGACTGGAGCAGAGCTTAAACTACTCACACTGAGCACACAGTCACGGCAGGTGGGGGGGTGGGGGCGCGGTAATAGTGTTTTCTAAGATTACCAAGATAGCACCAATTTTCACAGATATTAACCTCCACTGCTCTTTCCATTTCAAATTGTTTTGTGTATTCTTCCTCTGACGAGGAAAGTACCTCCTGTTAATGGGAAATAAACTTTAAAACAAAGTATTCTGACTTTTGTTCTTTGCAATGGCCCTAAATCACACTCAACGAATACTCCCTTATTTTTGGTGCAGATGACCATCTTGAACCAGGAGCAATGGGATGACATGTTGGCTATTACTGGACTAACTGGTAAGATACCTGTCTGTGCTAAATTCAGCCATTTCTACGATAGGTAATAATGAACCCATTACATTTGAATGAAACTATTGTGTCCACTATTTTAACAGAAGTTTTCAGAATAGACAGAACAACACCTTTGCTGAAATAGAAAGGATGCAGCTATCAATACATCACAATATTTGATACTAATATTGCGCAGTAAAAATCATCTTAAATTAGCATGCAGGTAATGTTCACACATGAAATTCAGAGTTCCTCCAAATCACCTTTTATGGCAACCAGTAAATAATACAGCAAAATGTATTTGTTTTACGTCCTTCATGCCCAAAATATCTCCAGGCGTGTCCGATGTATGGAAACACTGGATGTTGAGTGATCAAGATTACAAGGGAAAGAAGTATGTATTAAATCTTCAATCAGCAGAAGTAAATGGAAAGGTCGCGTAATTTAACTTAAATTAATCCCGAGCTTGTGAATAACCAAAGATACCGGGGATGAAATTGTTGAAGGAGGTTACAAAAATAGGAAGGGTTAAACTACGGAAAGATGTAAACTTAAAAATGATACTTGTAAATTTAAGGCATTAGTAGATAAGCAATTAATGACTTTCAGTGAAGCCAGAGGTAATGGCTCTCAGGGTTTGGACGGATAGATAAAAGAAACAAGGTTTTGAATGAGATATCACTTATGGGGTGGAATCTTACTAGAAAGTGGCTAGGGTTAGGGCTTTTCTGTGAGTTTCCTGCGGTTTTTCTCTGCATGAGCTCTAGCAACTTTCTTGTGGCTCATTGTCTAATTTGCCACAGGCTAAAGTTCTGTCCACTGCCACGACCTCTTGGACTTCCCGGCACAGTTTTTAAAGCTCAGCCAGCACCCAGTCAAGGGCAGGCAGGTTGCACATGCCCTGGTGCATTTGGTTTTATCTTCCTTGGACATGTTGGACAGAGGACAATTGGCACCCTCTTTTGCCAACAGGGACCTGGAGGTCCTGCTGGATGGCAGAGGAGTAGATGTGCAGTCACTGCCCATGGAGTATGCCTTGGGAGGTTGGTGACTGACAGAGAACTGGAGGAGCTAGCACCAAGCTGGAGTTGCCAGGTTACGGCTCCAGTTTTCACGTCAGGAACTGTCGCCATCCATGCAACAGGTGAGAGAATGGGGAACTGTGTATCAATGAGGCATGGTGACAAAAATGACATGCTAGTGCATGCAAATAAGCTTCTCAGAGTGAATCTCAACTCGTTGTGTAACACATGTTAGAAAATAGGATGTTTTGCTCTCAACAGCAGAGAGCTCCTCACTGCTGATGTCATGCAATTCTCCCAACTTCCTCAACAATCCATGTCATTCGTGGCTGGGGAAGTTCAGCCCAAAGAGTGTCAAGAATGGAAGGCAACCAGGAGAGGATCTGGACATGAATATGGATATCAGTGGCAGACATGGTAGAGGCAGGGAGTGCTTTGGAAATAGAGATTGGCAATGTTTGTCTGGGTGATAAATAAGCTTAGCTCGGAGTTGAACAGGGTGCTGATGTTACAAACAGTCCAGTTCAGCTTGACATTAGCTGAGGAGGGAGATCAAATTCATGTCAAAGGAACAACAATCGTGGCAGTGGCCAGATACAGTGGTTTCAGCTTTCCTGATAGTTAGCTGCAGGAAACTGCAGGCCATTCAAACTGCATGCCACATAACCCTTGTAACAGCACTGAAACTTGGTGCTTTGGAGGTGTCACACTAGAATGGGTTTGGAGTGAGGAGGGTGTTATTTCAGTGAATTTGCATCCAGTTAAACACATAGTCAGAGTGTACAGCAAATAGCTGATGAACTCAATCAGGCTGAAGCACAAGTGCTTGATATGCACATAATTATGCCCAAATTTCCTTGATCATTTGTGTTAATTTTCTCGCCTGAACACATCTTAAGGGAAGCCAATGGTTTTTAAAAAGTATTTCTTCACTATGATCTGTTACCCAAATGTTCCTTCTTTTTTGGCATCATTGTAAGATTAAAAAAATTGAAAAGTTCCTACAGTTACAGATTCCTCTGCTTTGCTTAACGTGCAGACTGATAGCTGACCTAAAACTATATGTCTGATATTTGAAGAAGGAATAACTGTTTTGAGTTCAGCGCTTCCCACGTGTCAAATTGTTGATGCTGTCTTCGTTTTCCTTCCATTGAACTTTACATTCTGCTGCATGATAGAAATTGGCAGGAAACGTAAGAGAAAATGGATGTTGTAAAAATGGGTTTACAATCGGAAGTACTTTATTTAACATTGCAAATAAACCCCCACAGGAAATTCCATTCCATATTTTCTAACTGGTGCTATTTCCGTAAGAATGCTGGCTTTGATTGTATAAGGTTGCCATGGCCACTGTTTTTAAATGGAGGAACTAACGTATTTGGTTTATACAGAGCATCGCTTACATTTAAAGGTTCACCGAGGAAGTTAGTACTGATGAGGTAATTATCCTCCACACAGGAACAGTGCAAGTACGCAGTTCATTTCTGACTTGTCCACTGGCGACTGAGATCTGAATTTTTTTTTAACTAGAAATTGGATAAGTATAAGTGTTGGTGATTTTCACTGAGGGTTTCTCCCCTTGAGGCCTGGCAGGTTTTTCAAATGCTACCTTCCTGAACTCACCTCATCACCTCTGCACCATGTCGCCATGGGTCCAACTTCCACAGGCAGAGTTACTGGCCACTGCTGGGTTATCCCAAGACACAGTGAGAGACGAAGGGCAAATGAAGATTCTCTGAGGGCATATTTGTGGCAAGGGTGACACTTTATTGTGAATACGTTCTCACTGCATGTTGACTAACAGCAAGTATAAGATTCAATATGCAGGGCCCAGCTATCCTGAGCACCTTGTGAGGTTTTATAGACCAAGCTATGGAGTGAGTGGTTCCTGCATCATAAGCAGGCTATGGGAACCTGGAAGATGATCACCACATTCATGGTGTATCTTTCTGGGTTACAGTGCATTGTGCGCCACAGCCCATTACTAGGATTGATTCCTGATGCTGTATGTGATCAAGAGTGTTTGCGCCAGGATTTGTAGTCCACACAGTCAATTAACATCTAAAGTTCACATCCATTGTGAGGTGCTCACAAATGTCTTTCACGTGTACTGAATGGGGGCCTGTGTAATGTTGTGTTGCCCTTGAAGGGCCTTTCCTTTGTTTGAAAGTGAAGCTCCACCTTCACAGAATGAAACACTTACACTGCCCACTGTCGGTGCGGACATAGCATTTTCAGCCCCATTGCACCCTTGTTATTTGTGTCATGATTGAAGGAAACAACAGTTACTCCTCTCACAGAGAGCCACGGACTCAACGTCTACCATCAGGGAAACTGCCAAATGTACACTGTGCCTTCTTGGTAGCCCTCCCTATCAATCCGCTGGCTTTGAATTTCCTACTTTCCCATCCAACCTCGATATTGAGTCGACATGTTGGATATAGGAGTATGCGGGACACTCAACCTGCATCAGAGCCAAGGTGGTGTTGATTGTTTATGACAACCCTGCACATTACCCCTTACCCCTCTAAGCTGTATCTCCTGCCACCTACCTTATATGTTGACTTGTCTTCACTTCACATTTGTTATTTGTATCCCAGCATCCTCCCTCCAACTCCCACCATTGCATTCCCTCCTGCAGCATTGGCTCCTGATAACTCCCTTGACCTTCAGTGGATGGAACCCTAGGACTGGTTGTGGTCCAACCCTTTGACAGTTTTGGATGGCCGGCCCCCACCTGATGATGTGCCACCCCCGACTGACTGACTGCAACTCCCAGACATGTTGCCCTAGATCCGTAGGGCTAAGTGGGGCCTGCTCCCCAGACTATTGAAATATGGACCCTTGAATGGCTAAGTGTCACCAAGCCTGTAGGTGGATATCAAAGGCTGCCTTTGTGCCAGGACCCTTACTGGAGCATATCTCACTTGACTCGACTGAGGATTACTCTCAGACTTTTGGGACACGACTGTTTGGTTGACAGATGGGCTTATTGTTTGCTGCCTGGCTGCTGGCACATGGTGCAGGTGAGTGATTGATGTAGCAGGGTAATGTACATCAACATGTCCTGCTCTTCACTGATGACTGCTGTCAGCCATGACAATCTGCCTGTCTTCATGCCCGTACCAACAGCAAGGCAAGATGGAAGCACAATGAACATTTAAACTCTGGCTGAGGGGATAAACAGCATAAAAAAGGCAAAGTACAGATGCTGCAAGCCTCCAAGGGGGCACAAAGTGATTGAGGACTCAGCGAGCAAGCAAGGAGGCCTGAGAAGTTGCCTGATCTGATCCATTACGCTGCTACCTGTCCACAAAGTCTCCTGGCAACAGTGTTGCAATGATAGGTGCCAGTGCCCTTCAAAGGTCAGCTTGAAAGCTCAGAACTTTCTTGCAAGCAGAACAGAGCTGTGCCATGAGGGTTGGTGGGGCTGGTCCTTGTCAAGTACCAAGGACGGTGTTTGGGGAGGGATGCATGAGGTTGCTGCCCCCCATGGAATGTACCCTGAGATGTTGGTGCCCAAGATGGAAGTCTGGTGGAGCAAGTGGAGAGCTACAGTCATTCTGACTTTGATGTTGGGAAATGTTGCTGTGTTATTGCTGTCCAGGGAGTGGGAGAATAGGAAACCGCTTAATAATGAGGTGTGATTAGGTAATCTTGAGAATCTTTGTTCCCCTCTGGTGTTCAAACTACTAAAGCATGCAGGGAAAAGCTCCATAATTCCTATCAAAGCCACCAAACCCTTGCTCACTAGTCAACATTCAGCATGTTGGAAAATGAATGACAGCAAGGAGATCCTCATCGGCCATTCCACACCATTTTCCCAACTTACTCAACAATGCCCACACCATCCAGGGGCTTGAAAACTTCCATCCTGAGAGGTTTTAATATGGGAGTGGTGTTCTTCCAGGAGTTTTTCTCATTTGATGAACATTTAAAAAACCTGACTGATTTTTCAAATGAATGAACTTTTAACAGCTCGCTGACATGACTTGCTTTCAAAGAAAAGGCAAAAAACAACATTTGGCTTCCTCTGTAAATCCAGCAGCCATGTTTCTTTTCAGTTCCTAAAGTCAAACATTTTGCCAGTTTACATCAACGGTAAATAGGCCTTGTTTAGTTTGGTTACTGCAACAAAAATACATTTGTAATCATGGCATTTCCAGAATTGCAGACACTTTCCTCCTTACGGTAGTCATTACCAATGAATGCCAACCAGATGCAAGACAGATACAAGTCATGCGACGTCAATACCCCTACAAGCTAGCGGCATGTACTCATTCATATACAACACCTTCAGCAAATAAGGAGAGTAAATTGACATACACAGAAATCAGTAGCTACAGACGAAATTAGAAGTGTGATGACAGAACCCAAATGACCATGTGATTCCATCTCGGGTGTGGAAGCTCAATTTGATAATGAATGCCCTGAGGTGACATATTATAATTGACTAGTGAGCAAGGTATGCTTGCTTTGATAGTAATTATGAAGCTTTTCCTTGCATGCTTTAGTAGTTTAAACACCAGAGAGGAACAAAGTTGAAATAGGTATTTATAGTAGAGCAGCTGACCAGAAGGTCATGAGGTTAAAAATTTCACCATGGTGATTAAAACAAGTCTCTCAGTTTATGAGCTGGCTCCATTTATTGATCAGGAAAGGCGTTGGATTGTTGTAAAACCTTGGTTAATTCAATGATGTCCATCGGAAAACAATAAAAATAATAACTTGCAGTTAGGCAATTAGTGAAATACTTTTCAGACCTTTCTCAAGGGTGTTATCTAACCAGATGTAATATTGGGCCAGGTATGGAGATCTGAAGTTTAGATGAGTAAAAGATTGGTCAGTGCAGCAGGTTTTAATGAGAGGTGGCCAGGTTTAATGATGAATTCCACAGTCAGGACCCTGACAACTGAAGGCACAGGAGACAAGAGCGGAAAGAGTAAGATCAAACATATGCAGAATGCCAAAGCTAGATGAGCACAGATATCTTAGAAGGTTGTAGGCTTAGAGGACAATGTCTTGTTGTTTTCATGCGATGTGGCTGTAAGCTAGTAGGCCAGCCGTTATAGGAACATAAGTGTTGTTGTGGGCCACTCAGCCCTACCAACCTGCTTGAGCATCGTCTGCTCCACCATTTTAAATCCTGGCTGATCATTTACCTCAGCACCAAATTCCCACACTATCCCCATGTTCCTTGACATCATTAGTGCCTAGAAACCTATTGACGTATATCTTGAACTTGCTTCATGTATAGACTTCCACTGTCCTCTCATGTAAATAATTCCAAAGATTCACCAACATCTGAATGAAGAACTTGCTCTTTGTCTTCATCCTAAATGGTTTCCCTCTGCTTCTGTGACAGTGCCCCCTGTTTTTTTTTATTTGAAAAAATATACTTTATTCATAGAATGTACAAAAAATAAAACATTTATACACCTACCCAGTCATGCAAGCCGCTCCGGGTTACCCAAGGGGTACGTACACCAACTAAAGGAAAAAACAAAACAAAGAAAAAAAAACAAAGTAAAGAAAATACCCCGGCAGTCGTCTCCCCGCACAGTCCCCGTTGGCCCCCTGACCAGTTGGGGAAGGCGCCAGCTGGACCCTTGTTTCTATTCTGGACGAGGGGTTTCATATGGTGGTCTTTCCCCACCGCGCCTTGGCGGCGGCTGCCCCAAGCTTTAGCCCGTCCCTCAGCACATAGTCCTGGACCTTGGAGTGCACCAGTCTGCAACACTCGGTCGGGGTCAGTTCTTTCAGCTGGCAGACTAGCAAGTTGCGGGCAGACCAAAGAGCATCTTTCACCACATTGATGGTCCTCCAGGCGCAGTTGATGTTGGTCTCGGTGGACAGTGCCCCCTGGTTTTCGACCTCACAGCCAGGGGAAGCTGCCCTTGTGCATTGATTCTATCTGTCTACATAAGCTTCTATGAGATTGCTTCTCATTCTTCTTACCTCAAGTGACTACGGGCCCAGCCACCTGAATCCCCACTCATAAGAGTCCCATTATGCCAGTATTCAGTCTGGTGAACCTCTGCTGCACACCCTGTCTGGTAAGTATACCCTTCCTTATGCAAGGAGACCAGAACTACGCATAACACTCGGTGCAGTTTCACCAGTTTTCTAGACAATTGGAGCAGGTGTTCTCTGCTCTTGTAATCTAATCCTACTGTAAATTTTCATTAGCAAACACTGATTTTAGGTACAAGGGATTTGCTGCAAATAGTGACATGGCCAGCAGAGTTTAAGGTAAGCTTAAGGAGAAGAGAACACTGGAGGCCAGCTAGGAAAGCATTGGAATATTCAGGCCTAGAGGTTCAAAGGTATTGAGAGTTTCAGCTACGAATGAGAAGCAGTGGCACAGTTTGTTCTATCCTCCACATGACGTCAGTCAACGTGACATGATTAGCTCATAATATCTTCGCAACAGCTGGGGGTTGTACAATAATTGTGGCTAAGCCTGTATCTCAGTAATAGGAGAATATGGAAAGTATAATGAAAGAAACCCTGACCATGCCAAACACATAGTGATATACAATTGTCTTCACAATAAACATAAAATGGCACAAATTCAGTTGATAATTTCACACTCATTTACTTTGGATAATCTATTTTAAAACAAATTTTTTATCCTTTTCAGGCAGCTGGAATTAATATGAAACTATGTTACCTGTTTTTGGCAGTGGTAGATGTGTATCAGGCTTGGTGTGGTCCATGCAAGGCAGTCACCAGCTTGTTTCGGAAGATTAAGAATGAACTAGGGGATGATCACTTGCATTTTGCTGTGGTAAGTCACTCAATATTATTGTGGCATTTTGGAGAGGCAGTTTGTTTCCAACACCACTGGATATCATTGTCAAATTGCTCAAAGACTGCTTAAAACAAGAGAGCCAGAGTTAAAAATTTTACAGCAATATGACTTGTTCAGAACCCAAAGCTGAAATGTTTGAACAGAATTCAATCAGAAAGAGAACAAAATGTCCTCAAGCAAAGTATACCTGGAAGACAGGTCGCACTGAATTAAATACTCAAGTAAAAGCAAAGTGCTGCGGATACTGGAGGTCTGAATTTTGAAAAACAGGAAATGCTGGAGAAAGTCAGCTGGCCTGGGATCATCTGTGGAGTGAGTTAACATTGAGTCCTGTATGACTGTACTTTGGGGCCCAAGGTTCTACCACACGCAACTCGGTTTCTCCAGCACTTTCTGCTTTTATTTCAGCTCCCCAGAAACCTTGGTAGTTTGCTTTTACTTTATGGCATAAGCAAGTGCCATCCTTCATGAAGGAAGGCCAAGCAAAGGCTTTAGCCAAGAAATGTGGAGGTGTTGGACTGGGGTGGACAAGGTCAGAAATCACATGACACCAGGTTATTTTCCAACAAGTTAATCTGATTCACTAATTAACAGATTCACTCTCCTTCACACACAGTCTTTAGTCATCTGTCTCTACAGACACACACTCACTTACTCTCTCACACTCACACTCTCACTCTCCCCTGCCCCCACACACAAACGCACATGAATCTGCAGGGTAAATTTGTATTTGCAGATACATTCTATTTTGTTTAAAAATGCACAATTTATCAACAATCAGTCAATGTGGCATTTTATAAATTCCAACTTTAGAAATAAAACCAGTGTAACTCCAAATCAGATCACAAACAGATACGAAACGAGGCTTCACAGTTAACACGCACTGTCTGACCGGGAATGTCACCTCTTCTTTACACTGATAAAACCTTTAGTTCTCTCAGGACAGCGACTTCGAAGAAATTTGGGGATTTACATGTGCATATACATATTAATCAGTTGAAACCTTCTCACTGATTAAATATTTAACAGCATCTGAGATTTGTTTAGTACATCCTCAGCAGCGGTGTGACCCTTTGATTTTTACTTCCAAATCATGTGCCTGGTACCACCTCTCTCATTAACACCTGAAGAAGGAATAAGACTTTGAAAATTTGTGTTTTCAGATAAACTTGTTGGAAAATAACCTGGTGTCATGTGATTTCTGACCTTGTCCAAGAGAGTCGTGCAGCAGCTTGGTGTGATGCACCCTGCTCATTTTCTGTGGTGATATTTTTTAAAAAAAGGCTGAATATTAAGCTGCAGTTTATTAACTCTTGATCTTTTAACCTGATGAGGACGGATTACTGAGGCAATAGCAATTATTATGACCATCTTCTAGCCCAGCAAATTGTAGAAGATTGATAATAGCCAACAGTCCTTTTTGCCCCAGTGTGTTGCAGAACAAGGGTCAATTACAATCAGAAGGAAAGCCTGAAGAAATTATGTTAGGAAATTGAACAAATGTGCTTTCTGATTCATTTAGTTTATTGCTGTTTCTACGTTTTGCTTTAGGCTGAAGCAGATATCATTGACTCACTACAAAAATACAGAGGAAGATGTGAACCTACCTTCCTTTTCTATGGAGTGAGTAACCCCATTAAATGGATTTAAGTGGCAAAAGACAAGTCACTTTCTTTGTAGTTTAAATTTTTACTATGCCCTCATCCCCTATCCCTTGCCCTGCCCCTTCACTGCTAACTCTTAAGTGATAGGCTCTGTTGATGCTGCCAACCTTCTAGTATCTTGCCCAGGTGGCTATACTTACTGCGTCCTCTGTATCTGCAGGGGTGGTGATGGAGGTGGTGGTATAGGTTTTGATAGCGGCTCAGGTATGGATGTTAACGTTGAAGTCCACGCGTTTGAAATTACCCTGAAGCCTGGGAGGCTGCCAGTGGCCTTTCTACATCCCATCAGTTGCCTAGTACCATTGGAAACATGATAAATTGCCCCTAATAGGCCCTTCAAATACATGAATCAACTGTGCTCTCCTTCAGGCTGCCATATTGTCTACTTTCAGATTCCTCTGTCGGTAAAATGCCCAACAGTGGGATTGCATCATGGAGCAGATCTGACCAAGGTCCCCATAATTTCCAAGCCTCTCCTCTCGCTGACTACTCACCAGTAAAATCCAGGGCTTCAGCTCCTTTGGTCTTTCCACAGATGCAGCCAGACCTGCCGTGTACTTTCAGCATTTTCTGTTTGTCTTTATTTTGTATTTTGCAGCATCCAATTTTTGTTCTTGCATTAATGTTTCACCAGGTTTTACTTTTATTTGATAGGTTGCTCTGTTAAATTTGATACATTGACTGTCTGTTTGAAATGGCTGCGTCTACGAAATATCTAGATATTTGATTCACAGTGGAGACTTTTTTATTTATAATAATTCATGTTTAATTTGAGCATCTCTCTGCCTGTGTTTGCAGGGAGGACAGTTAGTTGCTGTTGTGAGAGGAGCAAATGCCCCATTACTACAGAAGAGCATCCATGAACAACTACGCACTGAGAAGAAGGTGCTAGAGGAGGGAGCTGACCGCAAAGTGGTGAGATTACTGTTGGCAAAGTAACAAGCAAGTAGTTGAAGCTTGCTGAAAAGGGAGATACGCGGCTGATGTTTTTCCTCTCGAGCTCATCAGGACAAATGCAAGAATGCCAAATTTCAAACCAACACAAGAATTTAAGCTTCGTATTCTTGTTTTTTTTACCATGATGAGTAAAAGATAAAAAACATATGGCAAAATTTCTCTCTTTTTAACAGTAAAAATGGTCCAGCAGAGTTTACCCAACAGGAATTGCTGATCAACCAAACAAACCCGTATTAGTGTTATAGTTTAGAATAGAATAGAAATTTATTGTCACGTGTATTTTTGCATGAAAAATACAGTGAAAAGTTTTGCATGGGCTAGCAACCAAAGGCTGGAGTGTATGAATCGTTGACTCAGGTGATGTTCCTCCAATCCAACTCTGCACACCTTCCTTGTGCCCTTGCTGCCTGACCCTAAATACATTAATCATTACAAAGAGATAGCGAAAACTTCATCCCCTCAAGTCCGTTTTGCAATCTTGTCTCTTAAACCAGATCAGCACATGGAGGAGTGGCGGTGTGCAATTTCAGAGCTGTATCATTGTTTCACTGGGGCAACACGCACACAGAGCTCCAGCATCGCCTTAGAAGTTAAAAACTTTGAAAAGAAATAAGTAACATCCCCAGTCTTCCAGATTTTCAGACACAGGCGGTTGATCAAAAACACAGACCAGGCTTCTGTACCGAACAAGAAGTTGCTGTTTTGTCAGATGAGTAATTAGTTTCCAGCTAATTGAGTAATTAAATATCAAGTAATTAAGTAAGAAATTATAAAGTCCCCTGTCATACAGACACACACACACACACACACACACACACACACACACACCCCTGAAAAAACAGTGCCATAGCCTTTGTTCACAAGATCTATTTGTTTGTTTCTTACTGACTGAATGTTTCTGCTCAGCCTTAATTTTTCTCAGTATTTCCACTGGTTTGCAAGAGACACTGAATGGCTGGTTCACTTATAAAAGTTGTCTGACTTCTCTGATTCAAAGCCTCAACTTTGCAGCATTTACTGAAGGAAATATAAGCTGTTTATCTTCAGGTGTAAAGTGACTTACAGTAGCAAACTGGCAGAGAGACGGGTTTTTTTGGCTGATGCAAATCTGTTGGTTTCTTTTCTGCTTTGACGTGTTTCATGGTATCTCGTTCGCAGACCAAGATGGTTAGCTACATGATGAATAATCACATAGTTATCATTAAACAAAGAACTGTGGATGCTGGGAGATCGGAAACAAACAAAAACTTAAAATGCTGGAGAAACTCATCAGTTCTGATGGCATTGGTGGAGAGAAAACAGATTTAATATTTCAAATCTTGTGACCCTTCTTCAGGACATGGTTGTTGGCAAGTAGAGGAACCTTGTCATTGTCACAACCATGAATCAACAACTCATCAGCTTCACTTATGAACAAGCCTTCTCACCAGTTCTTCTACACATTTGCTACAAGCCACAGTGGCCCAAATTGGGCTCACAATAGTTATAAATTGCTAACTTTCAAAACATGCAGCGATTCTTGTGAACCCCTGGGTTCCTTCTCATTTCAGTCCACAGCTTAAAAAAATATAAAAATAAAGAGATGCAGTATTTACAGTTGTGATGTTTCATTTGCTTACTTACTTGATTCCATTGATTCACGGTGAGTTAGAGCTTTGTGGGCTTCAAAGATGATTCTGCATCCTACTCAAGTAATAAGTTTCCAGTGTGAAAGTGAGCAGGTGTTTCAATTGCACAGTGCATTGCAACTAAAGCATTACAAGGTGTTAGGTAGGTAAATAGGTTCTCAAGGACACATTCAGATCATCCCTCTTTAAATATTGTTGCAGAGTTGAGAGGCTGAACAACCTATTTGTGCTACTCTTTATCATGTTCCTTTGATTCAGTTTTTGCAGGAGTCTTTGTCCTGTTTTGAAAGGCAGGGGTCTGTGTTGGAATGAAGTGGGTGTCACTGGGTGCTACATGATTTTACTTTTTTCCCTCGAGCACTGTGGCTCCATATAACCTCTCTATCTGAGTTTAGCTAATTTTTCATGGACTCAATCTGAGACTTGCTGCTTTGTAAATATTGGCTAAACCGGAGAAGGTTTAAAAAAAAGACAAACTGCCAGATATTTGTATTTGTCTTTGTTTTCTACCTTTTAAACTTCTTTATTTGACTCTCAAAATGAATTCAAGATGGAGTAGAAATTCTCCAGATTGGAATCTGTGTATTTTGCATTCATTTTATATCCAAAGAGAGAGTACACATGCACAATTGTACATATTTATGAAACAAATGCAATTTTCTGGCTCAGCAAGTTTGACGCTACGGATATGAACAAATTAAAGGTGCAAATAGTCATCATTACCATTCAGCAGTTCAATAGATTTGTTGATCAAACCCAAATCTGACCATTTTTCTTTCCTTTTCTTCTTCATTGTAAGTCCATATCCCTCAGTTTGCTGCTCAGTTGGAAGCTAACCTCAGTCACCCCAAAGTTTTTTCCCTCATGCCAATATATATCACAATCAGCAAGATTGAATTCATAGCTCAGTGCCGTGTTATGGTTCTTCCCTAAGTTCAGCCCCTGTTTTTTTTGTGTTCCAGCTTCTGCTCATTAATCCGCACAGAATCCATTTCCGCGATGATGCTGATTACTGTGATCCAAAGGTTATCGTCCAGTAACAAAAAGCTTTGAGTATGAAAAGTCAGCCAGTTGAAGCTGTTTTATTTTGGGTCTTTAGATCAAAGATGAAGGCTTATCAGAAGAAGAAGAGGAGCAAGTGGTGGTGTTGAAAACTAATGGAGAAGAGGATCTGGGTAAGCAATGCAATCTTCAGTTAACACAGCAGAAGATGGCTCACGATTTTGGATGTAATGCTTTTGCATTGATCTGAAATAACTCCACAGAGGTCGGTATCCCATTACCAAGTCACCCTTTATTTACACATAGCAAGTCTTTGACAGTGATCCAGCTCCCTCAGTGCCAGCTCTCAGGGTGAACAGTGTCTGACACTTCTCTTTTTACCTGACAGCCAGACCTTCCTGATTGGATGAGATTAACAGCCCCAATCAGGGAGCTGACATTCTATGATGTCTTCCTGGTTGACCTCATTACAATCACTACATGATTGACTGGCGTGGACGTGGATTAGTCCAGTCAGTGTTTACAAATTTACAATCATCAGGTAAAATCAATGGCCTCAACTATTTCTTCATTCAGACAGACAAATGCTCTTTTCTACTTTTTTGGCTCACTCAGCTGTGGAAGATGATTGTGTCACCTAACTGTTACAAGTCTAAAAGGTGAGAACTAAGAAAGACAGAAGTGAGCTAAAAGAAAGATCAAGTCACAGAGGATCCTTTTGCTCTCTTTTTCTACTTTGCTGCATTTCTACCTCACTCTACAGAGGTACAACTGAGTGGCCTTGTGTGGGTAATTATAGACTGTTTCCTGATGTACTGTATTGCTGCTTCTGCACAAAACAATGTCTCCTTACGGCATTGTTAATGATAGCTTTGGACGAACACTTCTGCGAATATATGACATGGATCAGTGTATACAGAACTGAAAGTGCCATACTTCTGTTTCTTTTCCATGTTGAGTATTTAGCTGCTAACCAACTAGCTTGAAATGCGATCACCTTCTGAAGTCAGAAAAATTATAATGGGGAGCAAAGAAATGGAACAAGAATTGAACAGATACTTTGGTTCTATTTTCACAAAAGAAGACACAAATAATCTCCCATAAATGTTACAGAGGGTTTATAAGAAGGTGGAAATGAAAGACAATACTATCAGTAAGAGAATGGTGCTATGGAAACTAATAGGGTTAAAGGCTTGTAAATAACCAGGGCCTGGTAATCTGGAGTACTAGTGGAAATGACCCTGGAAACTTTGGATGCATTGATGGTTATCTTCCAAAATGCTGTAGACTCTGGAGCAGTTCCTACAGAATGGAGGGTGACAAATGTAATGCCACTGTTTAAAAAAGGGACAGAAACAGAGGAAGTAAAAATGAATTACAGACCAGTTAGCCTCACATCAGTAATTGGGAAAAATGTTCGAGTTCGTTATAGAAGATGTGACAACAGAATGTTTGGGAAGCATTAATGGGACTGGACAAACCCAACATGGGTCTAAGAGAGTGAAATCACGCTTAACAAATCTACTGGAGTTTTTTGAGGATGTAACTAGTAAAACAGATAAGACAGCATCAGTGGATATGGTGTTTTTGGATTTTTGGAAGGCTTTTGATAAGGTGCCTCATAAACTCACAGGATAGGGGTAACGCTGCAAAAACCCATTCGACTCACTCATGCCCTCTTGGGAAGTCAATCTGCATCCTTATCTGCTTTGGAATCTGTAAGTGAGTCCTGATTCACTGCCATATAGTTGACGTTTAGCTAGCATCTGGGCAATTAAGCAGAGATGACAAATCTAGCCAACTTCCCATAGACAAATAAAAATAAAATGAATAACCTGTATGAAGGAAACAAATGTAACATTTCTAATGTTGCTGGTGACATAGAACTGTGTGGAATTGTGTGTTGTAAGGAGGATGTCAGGAGGCTTCAGGGTGATTTAGAAGGGGAGGCAATGGCCTAGTGATATTAGCACTGGACTGTTAATCCAGAGACCCAGATAATGTTCTGGGGTCCCAGGTTTGAATCGCACCACTGTGGGTGGTGGAATTTGAATTCAATAAAAATATCAGGAGTTAAGAATCTAATAATGACCATGAATCCATTGTCGATTGTCAGGAAAAACCAGCTGGCTCACTAATGTCCCTTAGGGAAGGAAACTGCCATCTGACCCTGGTCTGGCCTATGTGTGACTCCAGACCCACAGCAATCTGGCTGACTCTGAACTGCCCTCTGGGCAATTAGAGATGGGCACTAAATGCTGGCTCAGCCAGCAATACCCTCATCCCATTAATGAATTTTAAAAAAAGGCAAGTTTGTGTGAGTTGGCAAACACATGGCAGATGTAGTATAATGTACATAAATGTTCAGTTCTGAACTTCAGTGAGAAAAACAGAAAGGATTTTTACATTAGGAGATGTGCGTGTACAAAGGGATCTGGGTATCCTTGCCACCAGCCAATGAAAATAAACCAGCAGGTTCAGCAAATCGCTAGGAAGGCAAATTGAGAGAGGCTTTGTGTTCAGAAACAGAATATTGATACAGTTATACAGGCCCTTAGTGAGACCACACCTGGGGTATTCTGTGCCGTTTTGGTCTTCCTACCTAAGAAAGGATATACCTGCCATATAGGCAGTGCAGTGGAGGTATGCTAGGTTGACACCAAGGATGTCAGGATTATGGAGACATTGGTTTGACCTACCCTATGTTCATTTGCAATTAGAAGGATGAGAATATCTGATTGAAGCTATAAAAGTATCTCAGGTCTAGACAGACTAGATACAAGGAGCAAGTTGCCCTGATTAGGGATTCTGGAACCAGGGTATGCAGTTTCAAATGTGAGGTATACCATTTAAGAGTGAAATAAGGAAACATTTCTTCGCTCAAATGACAGTGAACCTGAGGAATTCTCTTTCGAGAAGGTTGTGGAGGCAAAGTCACTGATTCATATTTATATATGAAAAATAATTCATATTTTTTAGATTTTATAGATGAGAACATGGTATTGAGAGAGAGTATAAGCCATAATCATATTGAATCGTGGAATAGACTTGAAGAAGCAAATGGTCTACTCCTTCTCCTAATTTCCATGTTTCCCAATTTGCACACAGCAATCTTCCACAAATGTCAATTTGCTAATGAGCAGATAATCTGTTTTTCACAATGTTTTTTGAGGGATAAATATTGGTCAGGACACCAGGGATAACTGCCCTGCTTTTCATTGAATTAGGACTGTGGAATTTTTCAAATCAATCAAAGAGGGCCTCAGTTTAAAATTTCATCCATAAGACAGCACATCTGAGAGTGTGCACCTTTAGTGCTGCATTAGGAATGTTAGCCACAATTTTACCCATCAGTCTCTGAAATAAGACTTGAACCAACACCCTCTAATTTCTAGTGCTACCCACTAAATCACAGCTACCACCCCCAGAGACAGAAGAGAACTGAAGGAGAGAGAACTGACAAAAATGTGAACATTTTTCGTTTATTATTGGAGATGAAGGTACAATTATTCAGAGGCATCAGTAAGAAGACAATTGAAGACAGCACTAGTGGCTTAGTTCAAATTTTATGGGCACAACTTTGAACTTTTTTCTAAAGAGAGGTATTTTAAAACAAAATTGGTCAGTAGTTTAGGATTTTGAGGAAAAGTATCTTCACTTTGTGAATACCTATGATTCTCTAACCCTAGAGGTCTGTTGATTGGTCAGTGAGTAAATTCAGGCTGAGACTGATGGATTTTGAATTGTGGTAGAATTTAGTGATTGTGGAGAAGGAGTGGGAAATTGGAGTTAAGATCACAAGGGACCCATGATTGTACTTAACAGAGAAGCAGACTGAAGGGGCTGAATAGACCACTCCAAATCCTGCTCCCTATGTTTTAGTTATTGCATTTGAGAGTTATAAGTTTTGTTTTACTTTAATACAGTTACTACCAACAAATCATGCACGGTAGCAATCATCAAACCTGATGCCGTGGCTCATGGGAAAGCAAATGAAATAATAATGAAGGTGAGAAGCAGAACTTCAAATTGTTTGCGATTAAAGTTTTGTTTCAATCTATTGAGATTCAAGGTGATTGGATTCCATTTTATCCTTGAAGTCTGTAAATATAAAATTAGTAATTTCTTCCTGGTTTAAACTGTTAGTGATTTTCTCATTTAGTGTAAATCTTGACGACTGATGATAAATGTTTTCAATTTTAACAAGCAACTGTTGAACATTTCAGTCTTTCCTTTAATGTGAAGTGATGAATTCCTTTTAGGAAGAATGTGGACAGATAATAGAAAACAAAATACTTTAATATAAAGTGGATGCAGGAGCGGAGGGACTTGGTGTATGTACACACATCATTGAAGATGGCAGGACAGGATGAATTAATAGTTCATAAAGTACATAGTATCCTTGCTTTTATGAATGGGGCATTGAGTATAAAAGCACATAATAAATGCTAAACCTAGTTCAGCCTTGACTGGGGTATCGTTTCCACTTCTGGGCACTGCATATTAGAAAAGGTGTGAAGACATGAGAGAGATTAAAAGAAGACTCATAAGAATATATCCAGAAATTAGGAGCTTTAGTTAAGACGAGAGACCATTCTTCTTATGAAAGAAGAAACTGAGAAGATTTGATAGAGATGTTCAAAGTCTTGAGGATTCCAGATACAGTAGGTAGGGAAAAACTGTTCCCATTTATGGAAGGATCAAAAACTCGAAGACATTGATTTGCGATGGCCAGAACCAAAGACGTTGCGAGTGAGATTATGAATTTAATTTCCAATGTGGGGGAAAGCAGATTCATCTGTAGTTTTAGAAAGAAACTTGGATGATTATCTAAAAGAAAATACTCACAGGGCTATGAAGAAAATGTAGACAACTAGGACTTGCTATGTTGTTCTCACAACGAGTTGGCACACACTCTGTCTATGGGTTGAATAGCTTCTTTCTGTGTTGCAGCTATTCTACGGGCTTAATTATACCTCCCCTCAGTGGCTGTGCTTTTAGTGCAATAGGTCACCTGACAAACCCACAAATTCCCATTTGCCCTGAACAAATCCCATAATCTACAACATGGGTAGGCATTGAAACAGGCAGCCTGTTGACTATATGTGAATAAATGATTAAAAATCAATTAAACATTTGAGTAAGTCTATTTCCTGGAATAGTACACTGCCCATGCTATGATAGAGCTGCTTAGGAGTGGGTAGTCTGTTTTCCACGGCCTACATAAACAAAAGCACAAAGAAAGGAGGAGGGGCACCTCGTTGTGAGAGCATTCTACACAAATTTGGTGCACTGTCCTCCCCAAGATGCTACCCACACTTCTTTCTATGTTGCTTACCCAACCAGAACCCAAAACCTTGTCCCCACATTTTGCTCTGTTGGATTGCTCCAGCCCTTAAAGCACTGGGACTTGCATTCTCAGGCAACCACAATCCTCCTCTGGATTCTCCCAGCATTCCTGACAGTTCTTACACCTGATCTCTCTGGCTGCCAAGAGTAATGATTTGCTAGCATTGGGATTCCCACAAATGAGGGGGTAGAACTCTCACGTTTGCTTGTTTGGGACATCCCAGTATGTAATTGCTGCAGGGCAGGTTCGCATGGATCAATTTGGCCTCTGGCCAGCTTTTCTTCTGGGACGCTGGGTGTGGTGTACAATCTACCTAATTACCTCATAAAATTGCACCCTATACTTTGTGATCCTGTCAAATTCTTGATTCACCCTCTATTCAATTAAATTCACAACCCCTGTCTGACTGCACTCTCTAGCTGCTAGCTCAGAATAAAGCAAGTGTGTGTTCATATTTGTGACATGGCACTCTCCACACCACCCTCACTGGAACCTGTGTATGTATTACTGCTAAGTTATCATGGCATAATGGCTGCATTGACTCTCATCATCAAGACTGTGATTTGAAGAGTCAGTTTGTTAGTAAGATGTTACAGTCTGCGCCATGTGCAAAGATAGCTGCAGGACCTACCAGGCAGATAACACATGAACAGCTCTAGACACAAATGGTGCTACCTGGTGTCACTTTGTTCTTCCTACTTAGGATCATACAGTGTAGAAGCAGGCTGTTCAGCCCATCGAGTCCACACCAACTCTCCAAAGAGCATCCCACCTAGACACACAGTCCCTGACCCCTTTCCTATAACGCTGCATTTCCGGTGGCTAATCTACCTTGCGTGCACATCTTTGGACTGTGGGAGGAAACCAGAGCACCTGAAGGAAACCCACGCTGACATGGGGAGAATGTGCAAACTTCACACAGATAGTCGCCTGATGGTAGAATTGAACTCAAGTCCCTGGTGCTGTGAGGCAGCAGTGCTAACCACTGAGCCACCATGCCAGTCCTTGTCAAACATTTCTGTATCAGAGCACCTCCCAACTTACCTAACAACCACTTAAGAATAATAAGGATGTAATAGAAAATAAAATCACATTAAGTGGAGAATGTTCACAAGAACACATAGATGGGGGTCCCAAAACTGGTCTGTTTAACTGCCTGGATTGTTTAAATGTTGGAATAACCAAACCCATAATAGAATAAAGTCTACTTTGAGCTTCCAAACAAAAGAAATAAGGTCCCCTCTAAAGTTCCTCAGTGTTTTCTCAGATTCGGGAAGCGGGCTTCGAAATTTTAGCTCATGAAGAATGGACATTAACCAAGGAAGAGGCCCATGATTTCTACCGCCACAAAGCCGAAGAGGTGAGTGGGAAAGTCTTTGAATTGGAAAGAATGTGTCAGTGTTTTTATCGTGAAAATACCGTCCCGTACATAAACACTGATTCAGTCTTATATTCAGGAAAAAAAAATTGAGTGAAATGTGAAACATAGCCCTCAGGTGGCGCAGTGATGATTGCAATAGACCTTCTTCATGCTGTACCATGCTACCTGGGAAAGGTGTTGAGTGCAGGACAGCCCTTTGCCTATATTAAGTGAGAGAAAAGTGGACAGCTTATCACTTCTGTGCACCTCTGTATGATATTTGCAGAAAGATGGCGACAGGCAAGATTGAGCAGCATCAGCTTGTTGCTAAGCTGGTCACCTGGTCATCAAATGTTATTGAACCAGCCATCTCAATTGGCAAGTAACTATTAGAAACTGGAAGGATGAAGAAAGTAGAAAATGCCACATCATTAAAAGTTGACACAATTAAAACTAAGATATTTCAAAAGATCCATACTGATTTTCCATGACTCTGTTTGTTGTCGAACTTATAGTCTCATTTTGAGGAGCTGATTCAGTTCATGTCTAGCGGTCCTTGTCATATTCTGATCCTGTCCAGACCTGAAGGAACAGTTGATGTCATTCCACTGTGGAGAGAATTTATTGGTCCAACAGATGTCGAAGTTGCAAAGCGGGAGAGGCCTGAAAGGTAATGTGGTGCAGGGGCATGTTTCGAAGATTGTTCAAACTCCAGTGGTAAATTAAACAATGTGGCAGTGAGTAACTTGAATAAATCCATCTCTGTGTATGCACAATCCTCTGCTTCATTCTAAGCCTTTGTCATTAGATTGGGACATCAGCTTCTCATCCACTGCGCAGTGCTTGTAAAATTTTAGAAGGGGAGAGAATATATCAAAAGCGTTAAAACTGGCCCTCAAAATAAGTAAAACAATTTAAAATAAAGAGCACCAACATTAAAAAAAATTAAGTTTGTTAATTAGTAACTCCTTGACTGCTTTCAATACAAACACTGACGTGACTTCAGTTGGTTTCTCCAGTCATCTCTGACAGTGTGGATTTTCTTCCAAAGTCTCCGAGCCCTGTACGGGACTGAACATGTATTCAATGCAGTTCATGGGAGTGATGACATGGACCACGCTAGCAGGGAGTTGGCCTTCTTCTTCCCCAGCTTTGGAAAAGCATCTGAAGCCCAGATTCCGATTCAGCAAGAGGAGAGGGTTCAGAAAACACTGGCTCTAATCAGGCCAGATCTCTTAAAGGAGAGAAAAGGTGAGAACCATTTCCTTAGCATTAAACCACAGATCGTTTTCTGGGTGATGTGGACCTCGAGACTCGTACAATAAAAGATCTTTATAGACCGGATGAGGCATCGTGAGCACGGAGTAAATGCATAGAACTTTCCTGTTTCTGAGGCAGTTTTACTGTGTACAACATTTATGATTAGCACATAGAACATAGAATATAAAACAATACAGCGCAGAACAGGCCCTTCGGCCCTCGATGTTGTGCCGACCTGTGAACTAATCTAAGCCCATCCCCCTACACTATCCCATCATCATTCATATGCTTATCCAAGGACTGTTTAAATGCCCCTGATGTAGCTGAGTTGAACAGGGAGAACATTGTGGTTTATGACTCAGTTGTGTTCATTAATAAATCATTGGCAGTATCAATAATAGACATTGATTTTGAAACCTATTCAAATTCTCTGCTGTTTCACATTGTTCATGGAGATCTGTCTAATGTTAGTCCTTTACCCTCAATGTGTAGATGATATCCTGCAGAAGATTGCAGAAGCTGGTTTTATGATTGCCCTGCAGAAGGAGGTTGTACTCACAGAAAAACAAGTTTATGAATTCTACAGCGAGCACACGCAAGAAGAATACTTCCCAGTTCTTCTTCAGAACATGACCAGGTACCAATCCCTAGCTCGGTATCCACAACCAGTGTATAGATTTAAAGGCTATAATTGAAGAATTTCTTGTACAATCTCACAGGGATTTTGTACATTGGATCCCCAATGGGTATAATTAATGTGACAGGCATCATAACTAAATTTTTGCCTGTGGGATAGATGATTTGTCATTACTAAATTACTTGCAGGAAAGAATTCCAAAGATTAAAAATGCATATTCGCTAATTGGTAATCACTTAACAGCCTGTAGCAAATTCAATTGGTTATCAATATTGTTAAATTCTAAGTCTCTTACAATTTTTGTAATATTGTCAAATCCCTATTGATTTTGTAGTATTGATCTCATCCCTACCATTTAACCAACTTAGCAATATTTCCATTACTCAACTTGCTAAACACTCTTCTTGTTAATCACCTGAACGTATCCTTACTTCCAAGCAAAATGTGGACAGAAATCATCATTAGAAATGGTTGACCTTGATGTTGAGTCAGTGGGCTAAGAGTGGGAGTAGGGCCGAAAGGTAAAATGACAAGTGACTGAAAGGTCAAGCTTATGTTTATGGACTGAATGGAGACGTTCTGCAAAGTGGTCACCCAATCATTGTTTGGTGTCCTTTGTGTAGAATGTTATACACTGTAATCAGCAAGTGTTGTATTCTAAATTGTCATGAGTACAAGTAAATCATTGCTTTGTCTGGACAGGCTGGGCGTTTCTTTTTTGGAGTGATTGAGGAATGGACCATGATGTTCCAGATAAAGTGATCTTTTTGGAATGCTGTTGTAGAGGAAAAGGTGTTCAATGGAAGGATCATGCTGAAAATGATAGAAGTGGTGAAGGATGATTCTTTGAATGCAAAGACGGCTTGCTTGGGTAAAAGGGGAATCCTGTCATGGTTCTGTTTAGGACGGGAATGGGTGAAAGTAGATATGTGGAAATGACTGACATGTGATTGAGAAGCCAGTCAGCAAATGGAAAATGTGTGCGTGGGAGTGGAGCTACATCAGAAATAGTGGTGTTATAGGATACAAATGAGACTGTAAAACTGGGAAAATAGAACAGAGTTCTTCCAGGAATTCCAGGAGGAGAATGTGAAATGAAGATAGCTGAAAGAAGGAGTAAATTGACAGTGAATATCGTCAAGTGTCTGCCCCAGAAATGGCGAGAGAAAATGTTGAGGAAGAGAAAGGAAGAGTTGGGAATGGACCTTGTGAAAGGCAGGAGAAGAATGGATATTGGAAATAAAGTTATTGAAATTTTCCAGTTCAGGGAAGGAAAACCAACAGCATTAATACAGTGATAACAAAGTGTGGAGCTGAATGAACACAGCAGGCCAAGCAGCATCTTAGGAGCACAAAAGCTGACGTTTCGGGCCAATGAAGGGTCTAGGCCCGAAACATCAGCTTTTGTGCTCCTAAGATGCTGCTTGACCTGCTGTGTTCATCCAGCTCCACACTTTGTTATCTCGGATCCTCCATCATCTGCAGTTCCCATTATCTCTGATACAGCATTAATACAGTAATCAGTGCAATGCGAAAAGAGGTAAGAGAAGGTCATGTGTAGGACTAGAACATGAAGTGTTTTACATATCCTACAAAAGGGCAGTTAAAGTATTAGATTTAAAGCTTTATACAAATATGCATTATTTTAATAATTCAAACTGATGTGTTTAGTACACAATACGTGCCACTGAATGCCTTTCGGGTCTGGGGCACTAAGAAGATATTGTTTTGCTGTTAGTTACAGGGAAAATGCAGCAAAGTAGACACGAGGAATGTCAGATCAACCGTGATCCCATTGAATGACATAACAGAGTCAAAGGGTGGAATGGCTCACTCATTTCTTATGGTCAGATAGTATGCTTCAGGCATCCCTGGTTACAATGGTTCACAACTTAAAGGCAATTTAAAAGCATTTACTGTCGCCCAAGGGAACATCAGATGTGTGGGCACCAGTCATCTCTTTCTAATGTCCCTGAAGCAGATTGTCATGTATCATGTAAAGAAGAGTTCTCACAGGCATCTGCCTCCAGGCTACCTCTAATCATATCAACAAACAAACCAGTGATTCCTGTGTTTACCCAGGCGAAATATACAATCCTGGATTAATTCAGGAAGATTATCTTCTTTAATGTTTGATGTCGACACTGTTTTGTTGGAAGAATTACATGGGGTTCCCCATAATTGCAGGACAGAATATCAATATGCTTTGTCATGCCTGGATCTTCCCCTAGTGCCATATGTCATCCCAGCCTGTGCTTCTTCTGTGAAATTCTGTACTTCCAGAGATGTTTTAGCAGAATTTAAAGCAATTGAGAGAGGGCTTGAGAGAATTTGAGGAATTCTGAAAGGCTACAAACATTTATGACACAAGATAGTCCAGCCAGAGCCTCTCCTGTTGGCTTGATGACTTCCTACGGTGAAGCAGTTCTTTCTTAGTTTCCACTGAAATGAGAGGAGCGAAAGTCAGAGCAACTTTGGACCTTATAAAGTTGAGTGAGGATAGATGTTATTGAAATTCCAATCTCAGGTGCTAACAGCCCAAACCAGCCCTGGGAATGACTCTGTCCCGAGGATTTGAGGCTGAGATGGGTGCTAACTTATCTCCACAGAACCCACATCCAGTCCTTTCAGCACTGAAAGCATTTTCTTTTGACTGGAGGGCATGTGTTTCCTCAAAGGATGTGCAAATTTTACACAGACGAATGATGAGTGGTCTTCCATTTTGTTCAAATTTCATTTGTCTCTCAATTATTTATGCTTTTAAGAAGCCAATTGATTTGTTTTTGCTTTTGCTCCATAATCTTGAGATCTGGCACTGTGGTAAATCTGTATTTTGTTGTAGTGGACCTGTGTTAGCCTTGGCTCTTGCTTCCATGGACGCAGTTGAACGCTGGCAGAATCTGCTCGGACCAAAGGATGTGAATCGGGCAAAGGAGGAAGATCCTGAGAGGTTTGTCCCTTAAGTTAACCTTAATCTTAGAAAGTTTGATGCTTTCTTCACAATATTCTACAATGCTAAGTGATAAGTGCGTGTGATTCAGAAGGAGTCAAGTTTTAATTTATCACCAGCACTGAGTCACGTTAGCCCAGTCAATGCAATGCTTACAAAGATTCTTAAATTGGCTGCTGTGTTGTTTACCCTGGGGATGGAAAGGAAAGAAATTTGCTGCATTTTATGGTTCAAATGAATGACCCATGACCCTAGTTCACAAGTGCACATGCAGGGATGCTGGATGAGGACTACCTCAGCTGTTCCTCGGCCTGGGCAGAAATGGTCAAGCAGCCTGCAGGCCAGTTCAAGGAGGAAAAACCAACAGCATCAATAAAGTAATCAGTGCAGTGGGAAAAGTAGTAAGGGAGGGACCATGTGCAGGAGTAGAACATGAAATATTTTATGTATCCTACAAAAAGGTAGTTACAGTGTTACATTTAAAGCAGTCAGTCTCAGCTCACACTTAACAAGAGGACCACGTGGCAAGGTGAACAGAGTCTGTCTCTGCTCACAGAACTGCACCCCAGCATGAGTTAATTGATTCTTTAACTGGAACATTGCTGGCAATGCCAACGTTTGTTGCCTTGAACTTGCTAGGCCATTTCAGAAGGCAGTTAGGAACCAACCATATTCCACGCCTGTGCATTGTCTAGCGATGAAGTTACTGGGAGCAATGTCAATGATGGCGTCTCTGGTTTTGCAGCAATGCTCTGATGTAAGTGGCATGGTACTGCTAGTTTTGAAGGTTCGAAGTCTTTGCAAAAAGTCAGGAATCTGCCAGTTCTGAGGCTTTTGATCCTGGCTGTGCAGCTCCACCTACTCTACAGACACCAGTAATAGTGGTCATTGTGCCTATTAATTTGTTGTTATCTGCTTTATGGATCAAGTTCTACTGTGTACGTGTACTATGTTGAAGCTAGGAATTGTGCATAGGACAGTATAGATGAAATTTCATGCTGCATCGGATTGTTATATCAGACCAGAAATCCTTAAGGTGGCTTTGTCAAAGAATATTAATTTCTGTAAATAGGAAAGTAGGGACACAGGCTATTCAGCCCCTTGGGAATGTTCTGCATTCAATTAAATGATGGCTGATTAGTGGCTTAACTCCATATAACTGTCTTTTGGCCCATGTCTTTTGCTTACCAAAAAATTACTATCCAGATTTAGAATTAACAATAGCATCCGTTGCCATTTTCAGATGAGAGCGCCAAACTTCTATGTCCTTTGTGTGTAGAAGTGCTTCCTAACATCTTTCCTGAACGGTCTGAGCTTAATTCTCTAACTATTTGCAAATCTAATGTGAAGTGTTGTAAATCTTGAATGAGTCTCGCATTGTTCCTGCTGAAAGACTTTTCCAAAACATTCCTGAATGTCCTTGTGAAAATAACTGGCATTGTTCGACTTAATGGACTTGTTTCACTCCTTCTGTAGCCTCAGAGCACAGTTTTCAATAGAAACTGTTCCCATTAACCAGCTGCATGGTAGTGGGACACCCCAGGAAGCAGAAAAGGAGCTGAAGTTCTTCTTCTCAATGGAGCAAACACTGGCGGCTATCAAACCTGATACTCTGGAGGAGCATCGAGGTAAACTGGGGTACAATGATGTTGTAATCCTTTAACAGACCCAATGGCTGCAGATCTCTGGGCTCAGAGAACATTAAAGATGAAATTAAAGAGCAGGGAGTTGCATTTATACAGCTCATTGGATGCAATAGATATTCTGAAGTATTTTGGACAGCGGAACTTTGAGTATGAAACGAAAGTCACTGGAGAATGATAAGCAATGCTGGTTTTTGAAGAGGGCTTTGAGGTGACCGGTGAAATGAAGCAAGTTGAAGAGATGTGGGGAGACTGTTCCATTCAATAGGGGCTGGTGTAGCTGAAGGCTATGCCATCATTAGTAGACATATCGAAAGATACATAGAGGAGCAGAGGGTGTGCTCTAGCACAAGAACCTGGTGGAGATTACAATGCTGGGTTGGGAAATATTGATGAAGTGAATTGAAAACAAGGGTGAAGGTTTTTAGGTTTAGCATTTTGACTCAATGTGATTTCTCTTGGTTTTAACACAATTACCCAGAAACAGATGAGATACACTATTCACCTTTTACATTTAATAAATTGCGGTCAATGAAAGTTCAAAAAATCACGTGCAGAGTAATATCTATTGTAAGCGGACAAGAAATAGTATTCAAGTTTCCTCATCTTTGATATCCTGGTTTCATGTCACATGCAAACACTTACTGCATCATTTCTCTTCCTCTCACACTTCAATTCGTGAAAGCTTTTAGATTAACATAGAATTTACTTTAACTGAACTGCTAAATATTTTGCATTTTTGGCAGATGAGATTATACAGAAGATTAAACAAGCAGGCTTCATTATATCACATATGGATGAGAAAACTCTGAGCAGGGAAATGGCAGAAGAGTTCTATAAGGAACACAAGGGCAAACCATTCTTTGAACAACTGGTTGACTATATGTCTGAGTAAGTGCCAATGTTTTGTTAACCTCAGTACCTCTATACACAGAGTTCAAATTATGAATGTTTTGATGGCCTAAGTAAAGAGAACTTGCTTCCAATGGCAGATAAGATCAGTAACCAGGGGACACAAATTAAAGAAAAATAGCAAAAAACAAACAATTGGGGAGATAAAAATTTTGTTAATCAAGTGAGTTGTTTTGATGCAAAGGGTGTAGGAAGCAGTTGCGAGGGTAACTTTGAAAAGGGAATTGAATGAAGACTTAAAAAAGAAAAGAAAAATGCAAGGTGACAGGGCCCTGATTTAAGACGAGATGAATTAGAAAACTCTTTCACCAAGCTGACAGAGGCATGATGGTTCAAATGGTCTCTTATACTACATGGTTCAATGACTCTATCCTCATCAGACATTACCACAGGCAAACAAACTGTTTGTTGCAGCTATATGTTACAAAGACTCCAAAGACCAATCCAGGAATAGAAGCCCACGGGCACATTGCAATTATAGAATTTTACGCTGGACTGAGAAAATCATCGAAGCATTTGGTTCCATCCTAGCAGTCAACATGTAAGTCATCCAAAGAAAACTCATATGGAGCCAAGCTCTACAAAATAAAACAGCAGATATCTACAGTGAGAAGGATGAGAAAAATGAAACTACAATTTGATTCAACATTATTTTCTGCTCGTTTCTGTTGATTTTCTTTCTGACCAAATAAACAATGTTCTCTGACACGAAAAGATTGTATAAATAGCAGTTGGGCTGGAGACCGTTTAGACCCTGCGGCTGAGCTGGTTGAGAACATGTAAAAGCTATTGCAAATTTTTTTTTTAAAACTCAAAGGTTGATAAACATTCAAAGTGATCTGCCAAAGAGAATGTCAGGAGAGCCAAGTGTAATATTGGATTTTCAAAAGGATATTGGTTACTGGTGCTGGAGGGTGAGCCTGATTTTGGCTTACGACTCCCTCTTTTCCCTGAATTGTTCATACGTTCCTAAGTAACCTTGTTAAAACATGGCGATTGTGATATGGGCGATGCAGGCATTGTAGCATTCACTGAGCGTATTAAGAACTCACTGCCCCGGAGAGTGAAATGCTTGACTGGTGTTGCATAAGGGTCTGAAAGAGTTACTGCTGAGGAGTGCCTTAGGCATCACCTACTGTGAGGATGTCATAAGGGGCTGGTTGGCAAACAGTTTCCAAACCTGAAGGAGCGAGACCTACCAACTAGGTCTTCCTCACAGTCTAGCATATCATCATATTATGTTACGTTGATATAGAGTCACAGAGTCATACCTTTATCACTCTATGACAAATGTCACATGTGCATAGTTGTTATCATGCAATAAACTCAATCTTCTTTAAGAAAAGAGCTTCTTCTCATTAGTGGTTTTCTTCTCTTACACTGGACCAAGTGGGCCCTATAGATCCCACAGGAAAGTGAATGCTGGCAGCAGATCTATCTGATAGCCCATACAACATGGTAAGCAGCGACATCACCTCCCAACCACTGGTACTTAGTGTGGCACATCGCCATAAAAGGAAGCAATGTGGGTCTCCATCTGACATCCAGTGGGCAAGATTTTCATTGCCCAGATTAAACTGTACCCTGGTGCTCTTGTTGCCGGAGAGATAGGCCTCCAACTGGCATTGGACACCTTGATGTCCATATGCAAATACCATTTTCACAGGACTGCAACCGCCTTAGGCTTTTACCAATTTATCAGGCAGTGGATTTCTGCACATAATAAGTGTGGGTTTTCCACCCACCATTCTTGGATGTTCAGGAGTCTGCAATGAGAAACAACCACTGTGTACAAATATTCAGGATCACTTTCTGCTTAGGTTTATACCTGCTTTATACCAAGTGCCTTTCTGATAGAAAGATGATCAATGCTACTTGACACTCATTCCTACCATTCTCCATTGGGTTCAGAGGTCCATTATTGATGATGATTTTGAGTAAGGAAAATGCAGTGGAAGAATGGAGAAATTTAATGGGCCCCACAGATCCTGAGGAAGCCAAACGAACTGCACCAGACTCTCTACGAGCCAAGTTTGCAAAGAATATCCTGCAGAATGCCTTGCATGGCAGCTCTGATCGGCTCCAAGCTATGGAAAAGATCCAGTTTGTGTTTGGGGACATCAACATTGGAGCAGATGGGGTTGTCCAAGGTAGGAATTAATGTGGGAAGGAATTGAGCTGTGGATCAGTGCCCTGGGGATCTGATTGGTACTGTACACTGGGTTCATGAAGTTTCAAAGCATTTGTGTAAAACAAGTGCAAATTTAAGCAATCGTAGCATGAGGAGTAACAGCATAAGTAGAGCATTCAATCATTTCAGACTGCTTCATATTAAGTAAAGCCATAATTGACCTAATTATGGCTTTAACTCATTTTTCCTTTCAGATCAACTCCCACTCCCAGGCCAACCCCTACCCATAGCTCTTGAAGCTTCATAGCTCTTGATTCTCCACTGTTCTTTGTATAAGAGAATTCCAAAAACTAATGACTGTCTGATGGAGGAAATCGCTGTTCATCTCCATCTTAAAGAGAGGACCCCTTATTACTAAACTGTGTCCCCTGGTTCTAAGATAATAAAATGTGAGGCTGGATGAACACAGCAGGCCAAGCAGCATCTCAGGAGCACAAAAGCTGACGTTTCGGGCCTAGACCCTTCATGAAGGATCTAGGCCCGAAACGTCAGCTTTTGTGCTCCTGAGATGCTGCTTGGCCTGCTGTGTTCATCCAGCCTCACATTTTATTATCTTGGATTCTCCAGCATCTGCAGTTCCCATTATCTCCCCTGGTTCTAGATTGCCCCGAAAGAGGAAGACCATTGTCTAAGCATCTGAATGATCAGGGTCCCTCAGAGTCTTGTGTTTCTGTAGCTCCCCTCTCATACATTTAGTCTCCAATCAAAATAGGCCTAACCTGCGCAACCTTTCCTCAAAAAATTATGCTTTCTTCCCAGGAATCAGCCCTTGAGCTTTCTCTGAACTAGTTCTAATGCAAGTATCTCTCTTTTTAAGAAGAAAATTGGCCACCTGATAAGTGATCTAGTTCTTACTTCTAGCCTCTGACCTTTCCATTTATCAGAAGTGTTACTTGGATTGAAACTATGATCATTAACCCTCTGAATTCTCAGCAAATGAAGTACTCTGTGCACTTCTCCCTCGAAACTGATCAAGACAAGGAAAACAAAATAGATTTCTCTCTGCAGAGATTAATGTTTGGGAAAAAAACAACTTTTGGCCAATAAGTCTTGGTTCTTGAAGGCAAAAAGGATAAGGTTGAGTGGGTCAGATGGCCATCATCACTGACATTCTGTCATGCATAGGCAGATGTCGCCAAACATAGGTAGTTATCTCTGGGATCTTGGTAAACGCAATTTGGTCAGAACACAGAGTGTCATGAAGTCGATCACTGAGAAGGGCAAGAGGGCAATCAGATTTCACATTAGTTTTGCAACAAAGATGCTTCAGAAACACAAGACACAAGCTTAGCAAGCCTCCCCCAACTGAAAATTCCAATAATAATCTCCAAACCGGCAAAACACATTTCAAACAGAACAGCAATAAAGCTTGGCCAATACAAGGAAGGAGCCAGTTGTTTTCCCAAAAATGAGTAAAAGCAATGAAGATCAGTTTCCCTGGAATCATGTGGTTTCCAAGAAATAGCTTGTTTAAAAAATGATTGGCCTTCAAAATAAAACAATCCAGGTATCTCCACAATCCTTCAAACTCACATCCAAAGCAATTATTAATTGTCAAGATATTTTGACACCGCATACTTACATGATTTATTCCTATGGTTTTCAGAGATTAGTAAAAAGGCCAAGGTGTGGTCATCTGGCAGATTATATTCCTGGAATATTTTTTAACTTTGATGTTTTCCTGACTTTGCCCATCAACTTAATCTCTCAAGAAAAATAAATGGCCTTCATAAAGAGCCAAGAATTCAAGTTCCTGTTATTGGACACTTCCAGATTTTGTAGTAATTTATTTCTGATTATGTCATCCTTAAACATACCTCTATGGAAAAATTCAGAGGGGAGCTGTTAAGATTATTTGCCTTTGCTGAGATGCGTGCGTCAGCTACAGATTACTTGGAAAAAAAAATCAATTTGTAACACAATGAATCTTTTGTGTGGATCTTGCACTCATCAAGATGACTGTTGTCAGTGTGTTTGAGAACCTGTGTTGGTATCAAGCATACTTAAAAGGTCGAATGATGGTTAGATATAGGGCCAAACTGCCCCTCATGCCTCAACAAGCTCCAAATTCCAACCTTGGCACCATCCCACAAACGAGGCACCAATCCATCTCACTGTACAAGTTTTTCATTGGTTTGTTGCAAAACAGTTAAAATTCATTTTCAGTTTTGGCACATTGAAGCCAGTTCTGTGTTCTGAACCTATCCCCACCAGGAATTGATTGCTGTAATCGTGATATACACAGAACGTTTACCATTTTGATTCAAATATGGGGCTAGGTTTTTAATGATAAGAAGATGCAAAAAGCCATGTTTTAGCGGTCTTTAACTGCAAGCCAGAGAACTAGAATGGAACAAGGGGGTAGATTGCTTCCTTTTTGTGCTGTGACAATTCTATGATTCTAAGGTCTTATTGTTGCTGCCATTTCTCTGAATGTACCTGTAGGTATTGAACCAGATTTGGAGAAGGTGATATGTCCAGAATCCAGGGAAGAGTCGGAAGGTATGTCTGATATTGATAAAATAGCTAAAATGATTAAATAATTTAGATAGGAGGCGTAGTTGATGGGATAATGTTTCTGCACTGAACCATAGGCCAAGACTAATTCATTTTAAAGTGAGCAATAAATAAATAATAACCTTAATGTAAAACATACTAATAACCATTGAGAACGTTTGTTGCGACAGTCAGAAAAGAACAGGTTAGGGTATCAATGTGGACTTCACCAGCTTCAAAATCTCCCCTTCCCCCACCGCATCCCAAAACCAGCCCAGTTCGTTCCCTCCCCCCACTGCACCACACAACCAGCCCAGCTCTTCCCCTCCACCCACTGCATCCCAAAACCAGCCCAGCCTGTCTCTGCCTCCCTAACCTGTTCTTCCTCTCACCCATCCCTTCCTCCCACCCCAAGCCGCACCTCCATCTCATACCTACTGACCTCATCCCACCTCCTTGACCTGTCCGCCTTCCCTGGACTGACCTATCCCCTCCCTACCTCCCCACCTATACTCTCCTCTCCACCTATCTTCTTTTCTCTCCATCTTCGGTCCGCCTCCCCCCTCTCCCTATTTATTCCAGAACCCTCACCCCATCCCCCTCTCTGATGAAGGGTCTAGGCCCGAAACGTCAGCTTTTGTGCTCCTGAGATGCTGCTGGGCCTGCTGTGTTCATCCAGCCTCACATTTTATTATCTTGGATTCTCCAGCATCTGCAGTTCCCATTATCACTAGCAAGTAATCCAAACTGTACAAACTAACTAAGGTAGACAGATCATAGCAAGTTATCAAGGTGATGGTGTCAAAACGGGACAGTGAGGCAGATCCTACAGAACAGTGATGGTAGGATCACATGCAGTGCGACATGCCCAAGATCATGGTTGAAGCTATCTTCATGGCTATGGACAAAAACAAAGTTGCTGGAAAAGCTGAGCAGGTCTGGCAGCATCTGTGAAGGAGAAAAGAGAGTTAATGCTTCGGGTCCGGTGACCCTTCCTCAGAACCGGACCCAAAACGGTAACTCTCTTTTCTCCTTCACAGATGCTCCTGACCTGCTGAGCTTCTCCAGCAGCTTTGTTTTTTCTTGATTTACAGCATCTGCAGTTCTTTTGGTTTTCATGGCTATGGAACTTGGCTATCAGTTTCTGTATGGTGATCCTGCATTGTTATGTATCTCGAAGACTGCCTGGGAGGACCCTTACTGAAAGATCTGAGGCGGAATATCCTTGACTGCTGAAATGTTCCCCGACTAGGAGGGAACATTCCTGCTTGGGGATTGCTGTGCGGTGTCCATTCATCCGTTGTCTTAGCATCTGCATGGTCTTGCCAATATACCATACCTCAGGGCATCCTTGCCTGCAGCGTATAAGGTAGACAACATTGGCTGAGCCACATGCGTTTCTGTCGTGTACGTGGTGGGTGGTGTTCCCACATATGACGGTGGTGTCTATGCCAATGATCTGGCATATCTTGCAGAGGTTGCCGTGGCAGGATTGTGTGGTGTTGTGGTTGATGTTCTCCTGAAGGTTGGGTAGTTTGCTGCAAATGATGGTCTGTTTAAGATTTGGTGATTGTTTGAAGGTGAGAAATGGAGGCGAGATGTTTGTCATCCTCGATGTCATGTTGAAGGCAGTGAAGAACATGGTGTAGTTTCTCCGCTCTGGGGATGTACTTGACGATGATGGGCACTCTGTCGGCCATATCCTGTGTCTATCTTCTGAGGACGTCATCGCGGTTTTTCGCTGTGGCGTGTCGGAACATACGGTCGATGAGTTGAGCATGGTATCCTGTTCTTACCAGGGTGTTTTTCACCATCTTCAGATGTCTGTCGTGCTCCCTCTCGTCTGAGCAGACCCTGTGTATGCGCAGGGCTTGTCCATAGCTAACATTGCCAGGCTACCTGCTTCGCTCTGCTGTGGGTAAAATAATGGCCAAGGTGCATAGTGACTGAGGCCCTTAAGTGGCCTCTCGATGCCTCCAGCGCTTCCGTTGAAATTTCATATGGACCAGGGCTAGGTAAGGTGCAACAAGCAGTCCACCTGCTGGATTATACAATAAACACCAGCAACCACTACCACCTTAAAACCTGCTGGTAGGAGTTTGGGGTGGGGGGGGAGTAATGCTAATGGTAACGCTACTGGCCCCAGTAACACTAATGATGTGTTCTCATGTGGCACAGTATGTCAGGCTCTGTGTGTTGGCTGCAGGAGTCAGCACCTTAAAGTGCCAGAGTCAATTCTCTAGCAGTGCGCCCACCTTAGGACTAAAGTACACCGCGTGCACCTGACCCTCTCTAACACGCACACGCGCACACACGCACGCACACACGCAAACCCACAGAGACAAAAACAGACAAGCACCCTTTCCTCACACCATCTCTCCCTTCTCTCTCCCACCTCCCCAACATCCACCATCTTCTTTTCCTCAGGAACTACCCCTCCATACACACAGCCCCCATCCCCCTACCCCATCCAAATATTTGAGTTTTGTTGTAAGTGGAGACTGGATGACAGCATCAGACCACGTTTTTGCATATTTTGCCGCCTCCACTCTGACTATCACATTGGCACTGTATGCCAGCCACATCATCATTCTACTTGAAATGAGAGAATATGGGAACTGCAGATGCTGGAGAATCCGAAATAACAAAGCGTGGAGCTGGATGAACACAGCAGGCCAAGCAGCATCTCAGGAGCACAAAAGCTGACATTTCGGGCTTAGACCCTTCATCAGCTTTTGTGCTCCTATAATGCTGCTTGGCCTGCTGTGTTCATCCAGCTCTGCACTTTGTTATCTAGCATTCTACTTGAATCTGTGGTTTCCCTTGGGCCTTGAAGAATATTTTGACAAAGCATCATGTTCAGAATGTTACCATTTTAAATTAGACAAATTGTTTCAAGTTAAATGAACTGCATCATAAAGGCAATAATTTTGATTCAACTTATACCAAAAAGTCTCTGTTCTCTTAATGCTTTTGCTTAATGTAATTATAATGTGTTGTTTTGTTATGCATATTTTATGCAGAAGCTGTGTGCCATGAGATGTCTACATTACTTAATTACCCATGTAACAGTCACATTTTTGAGAACATTGCTTCAGGCATAAAGCTAAGAGTCCACTTTTAGACAACTGATTTTTTTTATTTTCTGAAGCCTTTTATGCATTTGCTTGATATGGACCCAGGCAGAAACCTGAACATGAATTGACGATCAAGATGAGTAGCGTGATTGGCCAGATTTCCCTGGCCTGTTGCTATGACATGAATGACCTCAACCTGGCCAACTCCAATCTGCTACTACTGGACCAATTGCACTGTTTTGTTCCAAGCTGTATTGCGACCGGATGAGATTGCCAGATTGACTACCTGTTATGCATTCTCAGATAGCACTGCGATTTTGTCTGCGATGACGATGTTAGCGAAAGCTCCATTCAAATAACTCCTGAGGGACAAACAAATCAACAGCAGTGATTTCTTGAACAGGATCTTCTAGTCCCCACCTTTCCTCCAGTGGATATGTGAAGGAGTTTCGGTGGGAGGCAAGGTGTGTGGAAGGGAGGGGAGGGGAGGAGAGAAAGGACAGCTGGTGGGCTGTGATCCCTGAAGAACTATAGTTGTCTCATACATTTAATGTTTACCCAGATAAATGGTAAATGTAATATTACATTATTGTAATCAACGTGCGTTATGCTTGTAACAGGAGTGGGCTACTTCTCTTTTAAATGTAGTGAAGTGTTCAGTGACTGAGCTCAATGTGACAAATGAGCCAGCAATGGAATTGCATCTTGTAGAGCTACTCTGTGCAACCAAATCACTCGAACGTAGACAGGAGCCTGGACCTTTACTCCCCAAGACATATGCATTCTCCTCAGTGGGACAAAGTGTCTCAAATGGCATGGTCTTTGTTCTGCATGAGGTGAATGTGTACTGGAACCAGTCACCATTCAGAGAGAGTCACCAGGCTGCCAACTACCGAGGTAGGCTTATCTCAGTTCATTAGGCCTTCCTCCAACCAGAGTTAAGAATCATTTAGCTCTCTAGCGCTTCCATTTCTGCATCATTTATTCTGCCACCTATACTCCATGTCCATACATGGCAATACAATCCATTTGATGGCCCATTTATGCCTCCTGTTAACAAAAAAGGTCATAACTCACACATTGAGGCATAAGGCTCTTACTCCAGTGAAAATGTGGTCTGTTTGAAAATAGCATTGCATTCAAATGACCTGGCAGATTTCTGGTTTCTCCTAAGTGTAAATTAAGCCCTACCACCTAAACAGCTTAAATGAGATCTGTTGGAAATTCAGGGTAGGATTTCTAGACCCATGTTCCCAACACAATTTTGAATAGATCATGGCTGTTCATGACTCTGCAGAAATCAAGATCAGTGAGCCTGCAGCCCAGCCCCCCACCGTAGCTCCTGGATTGAGCCCCAGAAAAATTTTGATTTCAGAGGATGTTCACCAGACTGCCTTGTGATGAATTTATGAGTTGGTGTGAATGATTATAATATTTTTCCTTCCTGCCTTCTATTTGCTTCGAAGGTGCAAAGCTGGAGACTGACGAAGTGGAGAGAAGAGATGAGGCTACAGTAGATAATGAGAGTAGGTGTGCTATTTTTTTCATAATGTTCAAGAAAACGCAGACCTACAGTTTAATTGAATCCCCTTAATCTTGAAACAAGCTTGTACCTTTGGTGGTAAGTTCAGTGGGTATCAATATTGTAAGTACATCCAATTCATGCTTCTGTGAAATACTGGCATGGTGCAGCTTCTGGAGGCTGAGAAAAATACAAAACCACGACTGCCTGTGTTTATATTGCATCTTGCACACAGTAAACATCCCAAGATGTTTCACGCATTGTCAAAAATAAAACTTGACGCCACGCCACACACTGTGAGGTGATATTAACTGCAAAACGTAGGTTTTCATTCGTACCTTAAAGGAACAAAGTAGGGCGGAATGAGAGCTCAGATATTTCTAGAATTTTGGGGCTGGAGGAGATGACAGAAATAGGAAAGGACAGGGCCATGGAGCAATTTGCATAAGGGGATGAAAAATTTAATATCAATTTGTGACTTAACTGGCATCATTTTATGTCAGTAGGCACAGTGGTGAGAGCTAAGCAGGACTTGATGTGAGTTGGAATAGGAGGCAGCAGAGATTTGAATGAAGAGATAACAACGTGTGGAGTTGGATGAACACAGCAGGCTCAAGCAGCATCTTCGAGCAGGAAAGCTATGTTTCGGGCCTAGACCCTTCATCAGAAATGGGGGAGGGGAAGAGGGTTCTGAAATAAATAGGGGGAGAGGGGGAGGCAAATCGAAGATGGATTTTTTCCCCTCCCCCATTTTTGATGAAGGGTTTAGGCCCGAAATGTCTGCTTTTGTGCTCCGAACATGCTGCTTGACCTGCTGTGTTCATCCAGCTCCACACCTTGTTATCTTGGATTGTCCAGCATCTGCAGTTCCAATTGTCAGAGATTTGAATGAACACAGGTTTGTGGAGGGTAGGATGTGTAAGACCATCTAATAGTCCATTGTAATAGTCAAATCAGTACATAACAAGGGCATCAATGAGGGTTTTAGCAGCAGATGAGCTGAGATTTGGGGAGACTGTAGTGATGTGAAGGAAGTGAAAATACTGCTTGTAATGGTGGTACAGACGTGGTTAAGATTGCAAATCTTTATATGCCTTTCTTTCTTGCAGGCACGCCCACTGACAGTTCACAGAGCACCGTGAATGAGAGTTCACAGAGTCTATTCTCTGAAGCAGCAGAGAAGGTGGACAGTGATGGTAATGTTTCCATGAAACATTCCCTGTATGTAGGGGAGGGGTCATTGGGGGTGATGCTGGGATAGGGGTGAGAAAGCCATAGGGACCTGTCCAACAATGAGCGTGAAGCGTTGTGCCTAACTAATTTAAGAGTGGGTGCATCAGCCATGACTCATCAGTTTTTCCCTGAGCATCTTGCTGAGGGGCATATGTAGATCAATGGCCGCATTTTCCCAATCTGGAACTGCACTTCACAGGGCTCAGTCATGCCGACAGCAAGCTTTCCCTATCTGTCCTCATTCATGCTTTTCATAGCCTGTGGTAATTTGTGACCCACTCAATATTCCAGTGAAAGTAAGGACGTTGAGAATGGTGATGGTGTTGCGGTCAAATGTATTAAGAGATATTTGGGCATCCTTGGAAAGGATGGACAGAATTGTGCTTTGAGTGGAGCATAACGATATTAGCAGAATGGGACACCAGCGTTTTTGACCTTGATCTGTACAGTTTAAGTGCGTGTCAGCCTACATGGATCCTGGAACTGTTTGAATTGCAAGGAAATCTGTTAAACCACCCACTCCAAAACCGTTCTTGAAGGCTCATGGCAGCCATCTCCAACGGTCGACGTTAGGCCTTCCTAGAGCGTCATGTGTCACATGTAGGAGTGGTTTCACTTTGTGTAACTTCAGAAGCCACCCTGGTCACCGTGGGTGAAAAGGGTCCAGTATCCATGTGGATTGCCACAACAAAGATGCTTCCTTCCGACCAAAAATGTCCTTTGGTGTCTTTTAACCTGCCACTGTATTGGACAGTAGACTGACAGGAGGAGATGTCTTCCAATTTCGTTTCAAAGGTTGGAATTGGCGAGTTGAGGGACACCCAGAGAAGATGGCACATTTATATTCTCACACAAATATAGGACAACTCTCAGTGAAGGTGATGATGACATCAGGTGTTATAGTCTGGTAAACCACAGGATTGTGATTAAAGGTGACTACCCAGGAAAGGCTCCTTACTGTCATGTCCCAACCCATCACTGGATGGACGCCCAAGATTACCAGCAGAATTCTTCGGTGCTATGTGCCATCTGAGAGTCGTCAAGTTGACGTGTGTCTTCCTCCATAGTCCTCGTAAGGAAGAAAGGTGAAAAACTGAGGAGTTGTGTCAATTACCACACACCATATTGCAAATTCCTACAGGGATGTTTGTCATCTACCTATGACCGAGGAAACATTGCAAGTCCTGAAAGAAAGTATTTCTGCAGTCTCAGCATGACTCCTGGTTATAAGATGCCACCTCATGTGGAGCAAGACAAATGTGTGTGTGGATCAACGTTTTTAGTGATCTTCATCTCCAATCTTTCATTGAAAGACGAAGCAGCATCTTAGCTACTCGTTGAAGTTTAACTTGAGAGTCAAACCAGAAAAGTGCCATCTTTTCCACAGTAAAATTTGGTATCTTAGTCCAAGGGAGGCATTCTTGTCAATGCTGAAACAGTCTGTGTGGTCTAGATATAGCCCTATCCTAAGATGGAGAGGGAACTGTGTGAGTTCCTTGCTTCAGCTGGATATCATAAATAGCTTCTGCAAGGCTATGCGTAGTTAACCCCCCACTCTATAACATGCTGTTGAAAGCAAAGAAAAGATGTCCAGGGACCCTAGCATTTGAAGACTTGTAGTCTGAAAGAGAATCTCTTCTCATTGCCTGCCCTTGGCCACCCAAATTTCCCTCTCCCTTTCAAACTAGAAACTGATGCCAGTTTTCCTTGGCCAAGGAATGGTGCTGTCTCAGATTCAAGGTCAGAAAAGGAGTTATTACATATGCTATATGGAGTGTCAAGCTGAATGACAGGAATATGAAGAAATACTCCAGTATGAATTTCAAATTTATTGGTTTGAGATGGACTATTTCCAAGAAGTTCAGAGACATTCTGATTTTGGTGCAGTGTTTGGAGTGTTCACAAACCACAATCCACTCAACTACTTTCAAATGTCAGCCAAGTCAAAGGCAGCATTCCAGCATTAATTCCCTTTGATATTTGGACTACGATTCAGTGGATTATCTTGAATGTACTTATGAATGAAATCTAAACCACATCTGGACAGGTACAGTCAGATGTGCCTTCACTTTTACCATCAATCTCGAAGGAGGACCTGGTACAGTTTCATCACCATTTAACAGAAGGCCCAACATCCACCAACCCAATGCCAGTGATGAAGGAGTCCAAATAGGCACAGAAATTGTTGAGGTACTGGAAGAAGAGCAGGGAGGAGGATGGAGTCTTCAATTAGCTGTGTCATGAGAAGGAGAGAGAGGTGAAGCAACGCATCCTTTCTTGCTGCCTCAAGTGTGGTAGCACTTTGGGATCAAGCAGTGCACAAAGAGACAGGAAAAGAGTATACCTTGATTGGTAAGTGGTGTTACTTGTCTGGGATAGCTGCTGACATAGATGATTACCGTCACAATGTTTTGCCATAACAGAGAAATGACTTCACCACAGCATGGGATCCATGGTCTCTATGGGACCTCGAGAGACCCTTGCAATGGATATAACAGTCCTTGACTGATGAATAATGTGACTCAATATATCCTCATTCTCACAGACATCTTAACCAAGTTCACAAAAGTCACTCCCACCTGTGACCAAAAAGCCTCAATTGAAGCTAAAACGCAATTATGTGATGGGATGATCAGTGGCAGTGTTCCATGTCTGATTCACAATTATCAGGGGAGCAACCTTGATGGCAAGATCTTAGAAGAGCTTTACAAGGTCAATGGTCTATGGAAGAAACCCACCACCTGCTATCATCCAGAGGGGAATGGACTATGTGAAAATATTCAACCACGCTCTGCATGCGTGTCAGAGCACCTTGCTTCTTGAAGGTAAACTAAAGGAGCTTGAATATTTCCTGGAGCAGGGAGATGCTTCTAATAGCATCCCACACTCAACCATAGAATATTCTCCACACTATCTCTTCTTTGGATGAGACCCAATTCTTCCCATTGACCATCTCCTGGAGTGCACCACACCTTCTGCTGGGGATGCCAGGCCAATGAATAAATAGCCAAGCATCAGACAAGGCTATGCCAGACATTCAGGATGGCATCTGAGAGAAGCAAGAAAAAAGCATTGAGAAGAAGAAAACCATTGCATGATGCAAGGCTTCCAATTAGCACAAGGGTATTTCTCGAGAATTGTTTCTGAACTAATAGCTGGAGGGTGATCTCAAAAAAAAAGATGCATGGAGGAGAATTTCTTGAGGCTAAAATTTTTCTAGAACATGTGGAGGCAAGCAACAGAGAGTGGTGGTGGAGGGTTGCTTTTCGGACTTCAGCCCTGTCTCCAGCAGTGTTCCACAGGGATTGGTTCTGGGTCCTCTTTTGTTGGCCACTTTTACAAATGATTTGGATAAGAATACAGAAGGCATGGTCAGTAAGCTTGCAGACGATGCCAGAATTGTTGGCAAAGTAGACAGTGAAGAACGCTTTTGAAGATTACAAAGGGATCTTGGTCAAATGGGTCAATGAGCTGAAAAATGGCAGATAGAGATCAACGTGGATAAATGTGAGGTATTGCATATGGTATGACAAACAAAGCTTAGGGCTTATATAATTAATGGTAGGGCCTTGGGTGGTGTTATAAAACAGAGGGACCTAGGGGTGCAGGAACATAATTCTTTGAAGTTTGTATCATATTATAGACAGAGTAGTTTAAAAGGCATTTGGCACACTTGCGTTCACTGCAGTCCTTTGAGTACGGGAGTTGCGACATCATGTTGACATTGTTTAGGACATTGATGAAGCCTTTTCTAGAATACTCTGTCCAGATCTCGTCGCCCAGTTGTAGGAAGGACATTATTAAGCTGGAGAGGGTTCAGAAGACGCTAACCGAGATGTTGCCAGGTGCGGAAGGTTCAAGTTGTAAAGAAAAGCTGGGTAGGCCGAGACTTTTTTCACTGGAGTGTAGGAGGTTGAGAGGCGGCCTTATTGAAGTTTGTATAATAATGACGGTATAGTTAGTGTTAATGGCAGTTGTCTTTTCCCTAGGATGGGGCATGTTTCAAGACTAGTGGGTACTTGTTTAAGGTGAAGGGAGAAAGTTTTAAAAAAAACATGAGGGGCAATTTTATTTTTACACAAAGGTTCATTCGCATGTGCAATGAACTTTCTGAGGAAGTTTTGGATGTGAGTACAATTACAACAATTAAAAGACATTTGGATAAGTACATGAATAGGAATGGTTTGAAGGGAGAGCTAGAAAAACACAGCATCTGAGGATGAGGAAAGTCAACGTTTCAGGCCAAAATCCTATGGCAGGACTAGGGAAGGGAAAGGGAGCACAAAAATAAATGGGAGGGGGGGTTGCATGGGGATGGGGAAAGGTAGGTGGGATGGTAGGGTGGATGCAGGTAAGGGGTTATTGTGACTGGTCACTGGGAAGGGTGGAGTGAACAGTTGAGTAGGAAAATGGACAGGTTAGGTTAGGTCAGGCCAGGGAGGCGGGGCATGGGATGAGGCTGGGGTGGATGAATTTTGATTCTCGTGAAGTTGATATTCAGACCATTGGGCTGTTAGCTCCCAAGGCGAAGTAGCACGTGTTATTCCTCCAATTTGTTTGGCCTCACACTGACAGTGGAAGAGGTCAAGGATGGATGTGTCGTCAGGGGAGTGGGAAGGAGAATTAAAATGGATGGCCTCAGAAAGTTTGGGTCGGTTACTGCGTGCCTAACCCATCCATCTTCCGACTCACCTATCCACTCCATCCTTCCCACTGACCAGTCACAATAACTCCCTATCTGCATCCATCTATCACCATTCGACCTACCTTTCCCCAGCCCTCTCCCTCTCCCTCTATTTATTTCTGAGGTCCATTTTCCCTCCCCAGTCCTGATTAAGGGTTTTGGCCTGAACTGTTGACTTTCTTTCTCCTCGAATGCTGTTGCCCTGCTGTGTTTTTCCAACTCCACATTTATTGACTGTGATTTCCAGCATCTGCAGTCTTTTCTGTCACCAAAGCATTTAGAAAGACAATGGCCAGGAGCAGGCAGGTGGGACTAGTTTAATTTGGGATTATGTTCAGCATAGGCTGGTTGGAATGTTTGGACTGAAGGGTCTTTTAATCTGCTGTATGCCTCTATGACTCCATAACTTGATGTTAGTGCTTAATGGCTTAAGTCACTGACAGTGTCAGGACAGACAAAAGGCCATCTGAAGCAAATACTGAATATCAGCCCAACCCTTACCATTTACTCAGCCTGATGAAGTGAGACAAGGATGCTGCAGCTAATTTTTACTTGAACGTTCTATGCATCGTGGCTTAATTGAACTTTATGGATCACATAACTGATTCGGAAATGGTTGGTGCATGCTAGGTTAGGTTTTGAGGAGGCAAGTCTCAATCAGGCAAGCATATAATAGAGCTTTGAACATCAGGTGACAAAAAGGGAGGAAGATCACTGAGCAGGGAAGCTAGGAGCAGTTTACTGAATCCCTTTCTGAAGGTAAGGGTAACTGTTAGAAAGAGGACTCATTCAGGAGAGGGAGAGACTAACAACGAATTTCCACAAATAGATATGAGGTACAGGCTTAATTCCGTGAACATGTATTGTGTTCCCACTTAAACTTGATTCCCCTTTGATGTTTGTAAATAGCTGATGCCAGTGGAATGAAGGATTATGCTTCATGAGCTTTAAGCCAGCTGTGTGCCTTGAATTTCAACTTAACAAGTTCAATTTAAGAACTAAGATTCTAGCTGGAATTTTTCAAAACTAGAAAATAATTTGTCTTTTATCACATCCTCTAAACGTTTCAAAGCATTTCACACAACCACTGGATTACCTTTGGCATACAGTCGTTGATGTTACATAGAAAACATAGCAAGAGCATGAGCTTAGTGAAAAGTTACTTGGCAAAGGGGTAGTACTTGTTCAATGTCATGTATGTTAGAGTCATGAATTAGAAGTAATGTAAATCCAAATCTCATGAGGTTTAATATTTTATCTTTGTTTTGTACCTTAGATCCACCTTTACCCACTGAAACTGTGGAGACAGCAGAAACGACAGCAGTAGATAGTAAGTACAGACCTGCAGCTTTTTCAAGTATCTCAGGTCTTAACTCTAAAAAGTTCCGGGTGTCACATGATGTGAAACTGATTATGGATTGGGAAACACTTCAGCCAGACCCAAGGCCTCTTCTATGTTGAAGCAACTGAGATGTTAACATGAGTCTCAAGCCTCTAGTTTCCAACAAACAAATCAACTTGACATTCCTGTTCCTGTCATCTCTGCTGAAATGTTCACGTATGGGCTAGGTTAAGCATAAGGCCATTGCTGACTCTAATGTTCTCTCTCCTCTTATTTTAGAAGATCTTTGCTGACTCTCACCATAGGGCAAACACCCTGATAACATTACCCCTGGTCATTTGGCTTTCCTTCCGTCACTGCTCAGTCTCATTCTGCCTGACCAGTGGAATGGTTGTGGACATGGAATCCAACATGTGCCGAATGAATAAGGGAAGGAAGTGGAAAACTATTCACTGTTAACCAGCTTTAGTAAAAAAAGTAATCAATAATAACATTCAGCAAATTATCTTGGAAATGTGAAATCTAATTGTATAATGGTCTGTTTGAAAAACATATCGTTATTCAGAAAAAACCAAAAGAACTGCGGATGTAAATCAGGAATAAAAAATAAGTTGCTGGAAAAGTTCAGCAGATCTGGCAGCATCTGTGAGGGTATAAGTGTTCCGAGGAAGGGTCACCGGACCCGAAATGTTAACTCTATTTTTTCCCTTCACAGATGCTACCAAATCTGCTGAGCTTTTCCAACGACTTTGTTTTTGTTCCTCATATCATTATCCAGTCCTGAGGAAGGATTACCGGATCTGAAACGTTAACTCTGATGTTTCAGCCAAACCTGCTGAGCTGTTCCAGCAACTTCTGCTTATACATCATTATCTATTCTCACCAAATATCCTCTAATGACTTACGAACAGCAAAATGACTATTTGAGAAACCTCCTAGATCTGTTTAAGATATAGTTGCCGTATGGCTGTAGAATCTGTCCTCTGCACAAATTGCTTCAAGGCTAATATGTTGTACTCAGCGTCAACAGTTTCTCTGCAGTCAGCTTGACCATCCCTTCAGGGTGAGGCTGTGGCATTGTGATTATGTCACTGGGCTAGTGCTCTGGAGTTCCAGGTTAATGTTCTGGTAACATGAGTTCAAATTTAAACTAGATTAATGAAATTCAGTTAATTTTCAAAATATATCATTGGTAGCCAAGCTCAGTAATGAGGTTTTGAAGCTATTAATAACCATCATAAAAAAAGCCCAGCTTGCTTCATTTTGTGGTTCTCTATATATTATAGAGAACATTTGGTACAGAGTTGGGTTCTTGCTGAGACAGACATCTAATTTACTTATTACTTAATGCTAACTATTTTCACAGCTACAATATCACAGACCTACACGTATATTGGGTTTTGTACTCATTGATGTTATTGAACATTTCATGCACACAATTTGTTGACAAAACATACTACATTGACCCCATGACTTGGCTATTGAAGGTGATTGTATTCCAGAGAACATTGTGATACAATGTAACTACCTGAAAGGAACAGGTTTGCCTGCTCTGGAATCAGTGCCATATTACAACTCGCCTGGTTCACTCATGTCCTTTTTTAAAAAAGCAAGTCTACACTTGTTGTCTGATTCTCAGACCCACCTCAATGTGGTCAACTCTTAACTGTCCTCTGAAGTGACTTAGTTGCTCCAAACTGCAGCGGAAATGTTGAACCAGATGGACTGCAGCATTCTTTGAAGGCAGCTCACAGCCACCTTCTCAAAGACAATCAGGTGTGCCAGCAATTGCAGGCCTTGCCAGCAACATCCATGTCTAATGAGACCATACCAATGGCCTGATTGAAGGAGTAATAGTATTGCATGATTCTGAATAACTCAGGCCATGAAGGTCCCATAGACAAACCAAACTTATGATGAGTTGGGCAATGGTAGGAACTGCCAATGCTGGAGAATCTGAGATAACAAGGTGTAGAGCTGGATGAATACAGCAGGCCAAGCCGCATCAGAGGAGCAGGAAAGCTGACGTTTTGGGTCTGGACCCTTCTTCAGAAATGTCTGAAGAGGTCCTAGATGAAAATGTCTTTGTCTCTCCCATGTCGCTCATTTCTGAAGAAGGGTCCAGACCCGAAACATCAGCTTTCTTGCTCCTCTGATGCTGCTTGGCCTGCTGTGTTCATCCAGCTCTACACCTGGTTATCTTAGGATGAGTTGGACACTGATGATAAATAGAAGTTCAACATACGTTAACACTTCCTCTCCCTCCCTCTCACAGTCATGTTTCTGTTGAATTGAAATGCTATAATCTTTACGCACTTCTATTGCCTATAGACCCCGTAGACTCATCTACTAATAGTTCACAAAGCACTGTGAATGACAGTTCTCAGAGTCTATTGCAACGAAGTGGTGACGGAGCAGAAAGTGGATGGTGATGGTAAAGTATCCAGGAGAGATTCTTTATAATGGGGCAAGAGGAGTACAGTCGGAACTGTGCCACCAGGCACTGTTAGAATCAGAAAGCAGCTTTAAAAAAGACACTCCTATCAAATTAATCTGTGAAACACTATTATTAGTGGCTTCTGGCTTGGTAGGGCTGAAAAATAACACAGCTCACCAAATGTGAACATAAAGCTTATGAGCTGCTAGACCGTCCCTACCATCATCTCCACTCTGTAGAATGCATCCTACTTTGTATTTTTGTCATTTCTGAGAAAGGGAGTTTACCCCTGGGGTATGTTACAGAGGGTGAAGGAGAACAACCGAGGATGGCCCTTCCTTCCAGTGAGTGTTGTTGGCTTCATAATAGAAATCATTGAGTACACTGGTAGCACGCATGCACACACACACACACACACACACACACGCACACGCACACGCACACACACACACGATGGCAAGTTATCCTGTGCCAGGATCTGTTATACATTTTAAATTGTGGCCTGCTGGAAACTGTGGACATACATTAATGTGTGTCTTTGCATACCAGTCAGTGAAAATATGCAGCCAGGTGCAGGAAGCAAATGATTGGCAAATTGTATATTGGACTTTATTTCAAAAGGATTTGAGTTCAGAATTTAGGACGTCATATTGCAGTTGCGCAGGGTCTTAGTAACACCACACATGGGGTATTGCATGCTTTTTGGTCTCCCTACCCAAAAAAAAACCTGCTTTAGAGGGAGTGCAGTAGAGGTTTGCCAGGCTGATAACAGGGATGGCAAGACTGTAGTATGAGGAAAGATTACTAACACAGACCCAGTAGAACTAAAGTTTAGAAGGATGAGAGGGGATCTGATTGAAAGTGTAAAATTCTAACAGGGCAGGACAGATTAGATACAGGAAGGATATTTCCCCTGACTGGGAAGACTAGAAACAGGGGACGCCATCTCAGAGTACAAGGTGGGGCACTTAGTACTAAAATGAGAAGACATTTCTTCACTCAAAGGGGTGGTACACCTATGGAATTCTTTACCGCCAAAAGTCGTGGAAGCCAAATCACTGAATATATTCAAGAAAGAGAGATATGAATGTTAGGTTTTAAAGGCATCAAAAGGTATGGGAGAAAGCAGAAACATGACATTGAAATAGGCAGTCAGCCATGATCATACTGAATGATGGAGCAGGATCAAAGGGCCAAGTGGCTTACTCCTGCTCCAAGGTTTCTATGAATTTTCTTGGAGCTTGGATTACATTGCTGCTGCCATTTCATAGGAGGATTTCATTTTCTGTGTGAGTTGGGGATTCCACCACATCGCTGTTGAAGTTAGCAACACTGCAGAAAGGACTGCAAGAAAATCTCCAGACAAAGAGTAAAGGAAAGAGCAGTGCTTACTTTTACTCTTTAAGTGTCCAACATTTAGGATCCATTTTCCAACTATTCTTTGCTCCATTTGTTCTTTTCCCGCAATTTTGTTTTTCAGATGAAGGAGCTGACTGCGAATAAGAGTCACATCGAGGTTGAGATCACGATGCAAGTGAAAACAGAGGAAAATGCGATAAGTAGCAGAGACATAAGTTCATTCTGTGTACACACAAGTGAATTGGCCTAGTGCATTCCAGAACCTAACTTATTGTAAGTTAATAAAGCTCACTGCTCCAGGAAAGAACATCCGTGCACAATGTAATTCTACAGAGTAATAGTTTTTTGGATGAGCTACTGGAGCCTGGTATGTGCCTGTGGATCAAAAATCCAGCAAAGACCTCAAGTAGAGACAGACTGGAAAATGGCAAAAACCAAAGATACTTCTACCATCACAATGACAACAGGGTTAGCAATGAAAATTCTGTCTGATGGCTGATTGCAAAGATGATATGTTCTTGTAATACAACAATGGTATTTCTGTGAATCTAAAATCACATCATTACAAAAAAATGGATTAATTTGTTTTGCTACATTCAATGTTGTCAGACATTCCCATTTGACTGAGAAGAGACTGATTGCAATAAATCGTTAACACATAACTTCAATTGCTAACCATCTGGAATACTTGTATTAATATTTTTTCAGCTGACCTAACAATTCCAAAGAAAGTAAGAAGGGAGAGTCATGGCTGGGGAGTTTCAGTCTGCAACCGTACCACTATATTTATAATGCCACACTGTGGCTGTGCAACATATTAATTCTTCTTCAGGCACCCCACATAACTTGAATTAAAGCTAAAGTGATTTTAATTTCCAATTCTGAGGGAAACCTCCTTATGGAGCCAGGATGTGACTTACTCTCTTCAACAATTGCAAAACTGTCACACTATCTGTAATCCTGTTAATATATGCAATTAATCCATTATCTCCCTGAAGGGATATTTCAACTTTGTCAAATGTAATTTTTGTGAAAACAGTGTCACTGTGAAGAATGAGAGCTGAAGGCAGTAAACACTGAAAATACTACAAGACACACTTTCTCAAGGAAAGTAATTTATTCAGTTGTTTTCAGGATAGCAAAGTACTGCCCACATCTGCAGTAATGATACTGTTAAAATTATAATCTAAATCCAAATATAGATTAACACGATAATGCAGCCATCATATTCAAAGGTTATTTGACATTATTAGTCTATTAGCAAATGAACAGTAAACTGCTGGTAGAGGAAATCATCTCAGCAGAGAATTTGAAAGATAAATTCCAGCAGACGAGCTCACATTTAATATCTTGAATGCAGAGCAAAATTACCTTCCGCTCTAAATGATGTTAGAAAATATTTTATTTACACTTTTAATGTGAATCACAGAATATAACAAACCTACACTAAAGGTCAGAACATTTACAAAGTACAGAATCTCCCAGTTGCAGTGAAATGTACAGCCACAGGCTTCAGGTTTATATAGGAACAAGTAGAGTCAAGGCATCTTCTTTATTTGGAATGAGGTTTTGTGTTCAGACCAAGCCTAGCCTTTCAAAATTTTCATTCCTGGTTAGTGTCGGGATCTTGAATCATCGTAGTATTCCTGGAGTGAACAGAATGAAGACAATGGTCATTTTCAGACAGATTGAGTTCAATGTTTTATTGTTGTTGATGATCATGATCTCAAGACAGTTCTCTGACACAAATCCCAGTTTATACTCACATTTGAGGACATATCGAGTGATCTTTCTGACGACTTAATATTCAACTATTTTTAAAAAAGTAAGAATCATCCGGTTATTGAGGGAAATCAATGACTCACCTGTCAAATGTTATTGTGTATTGCAATTATTTTTGAACCAAAGAATTCTCTGATTGTTAAACCATGAATTATGAAATTTGAACTATTTAAATTTACAGACTGTGCACATTCAAGTAGTTGCATAAAAACACTGAGCTGCCTCACACTTTATTGTTTTGCAACTGAATCCAAGTTTCAGCAGATTATTTGAATCAATAATTATCTGATCAAGAATCTCAGATTAAACTCGCATTTAGAGAGCTTTTCAGTGGTGTTTCCACTGACTTGTTTTTCACCTGGAATATGAAGATTAGTACTTAGTATTTTTGAAATAATCATGATTTTTAGAATCAGTTATAAGCCAAAAGTGTAGATGATATCAGATTATAAATGAGGAAATTAGAACATTTTGAAGTTCAGAATCTGGATTCAATTACTGTGTGATGAAGTGTATAATTCGTCTCCAACTCTTACTGTTCTCCAGTGCAGTGATAATCAATGCAGCCTGGGGACAGCAGTGAATTGGTAAGTTAGACGGGTAGAACTTGATTTAGAATAATGACAAAAGCGTGTGCTCAATTCCTTCACAAGCTGAGGTATTTCTTGTTACTAACTTCCTCATCATGCTTCTCAGTATAAAGCACAATTAGCAAGTCTTAGTCAATGAGAATGCAAAATAAGAGAAAATGAGATAATTATCTGACACAATACCTCATCGATGCTCAAATTTGGAGTGTCCTCGAGAGATGTCTCTGTTGATTTGCTTTTCCACTGCAAGAAAATATTCAGCTTTTTAAGTCTGGGATTTTGTAAATAATCTTGATTTTTAAAACCATCTTCCAACAAAAGGTTTAACTGATGTTAGATTATAAGTAGGAAGTATCAACAGTTTGAATTTCCAGGTTAGGATTCAGTGCTGGAGTGAAGAAATTCTGACCAACTGCCTTCGGTTCTCTGACCCTGGGACAGTGTAGCTGTGATATTGTTGGACAGGTTAATGGAGACTGCAATTCTGCTCCAATTTAGATTTGTTGCGCTGAATCGACAGGTCCCTCCAGCACTGACCAGTGATTTGTGTCTGTTATTGATAGAAATGTAACAGTAACTGTTCTCCTCCTGCCCCCATTTGTACCTGTCCAGCTGTGTGAATGTTCAGCAGATTTTCTCATTAGTGGAGGCTTCCTCTGTATTTGGGTTTCAGCATTAGAACGTGTAATTTTGCTCAAGAAAATATTTTTACAAATTTCACAGTTTATACTCACATCCAATGATTCTTCAGTTGATATCTGTTTTGATCTGGTGTTGACCTATATTAAAAGATTAATAGTTCTCAATTTAGCTGAGTAAACCAATGAAAGATTTGTACCTTATCTGGAATGATAAAACTTCAATTGTCCTCATGGGTATAATTGTGAGGTTACCTCATTGCTGTTTTCATTTGATTCTAATGAGTCACCGTTGCTGTCAACCATCTTCAACCCTTGACACTGTACATCAATGTCAACGACCTCATTAGCAAAATATTCAACATGGCTTTTGCACAAACCTTTCTCCTATCAAAATAAAAGAGAGCTTTTAAAAAAAAATATTGATTGGCAGCAAATTTTGCCAAGATGCAGGGATTTTCTGTGATATCACTAAGCATGCATGTCTTTTCTATGTTATAACCCAGTACACTCCAGCCGTTTTATTAAAAACTTCCCTGCACATGAGGCTTTGGATGTGACAATGTAACTCAGAACTTACTGCAGTCTTTTTAGGATGGAAGTAACAGCTGGGATCATCAAATTCCAGTCCAGAATCCTTGGAGCAGATGGTTTCTTTCACAGAGAATGTTAAATCCACATTGTACGACAGTTTTCCTGTGTGATAAATCTAATGAGAGGAAAACAGTTCATTTGTGTCTGACTATCTGATATTTTTAGTCTCATTCTCTCATCAACATCAGTGTAATATAACATTCTGCTTAAACATCCATGTTGAACTGCACTCAGTAATATTCTTGTCGAATTTAGACAGTGAAATGGACTGAGGCCAGGGCACACTTACATCCTTCACTCTTCTCCTGGTTATCCCATACAGATTGCTGGTCTCAGTGATTTGGTTCAATTTAATGATAGATGCCCTCAGTGCATCCTTTGGGCTCGGTATTCCTGTCAAGAGAAAAGGAAAGTTGTACAAAACATTCTGGAGTTCTTCAGTGAGTTATTTTACACATTGGTGATATCTCAGTGAGTGAACCTCATTGCCAATAACTCGTTGCTTGATGAGGTGCAGCTCTCTTTGGTACCTACCTGAGCAGTGGAGAATCTGCACTGCAGCAATGGTGAGGAGGAAGGCTTTCATTCTGCCTCTTGTGTGATCGGCTGGCTGCTTTCTCAGAGTAAAGGAGCTGCTTCTCTCTCTTGCTGTGCCCTTTCCTTGCTGCGTTCAGTCTTTATATCTCGCCCCTCCACCACATTCAAACACTGACTCATATTTACTCAGTTTTGGTCCCGGGCAGGGAAAGCTGCTGCCAAATGGCTCTAATATGGGCAGAGCTTCCGCCCAGTATCGTCATCATGTTTAGATTTGGTGACATTAGAGATTATTCCTCAGAATTTGAAATAATGAACTCAGTTAAGAGAAGACATGATTTTCTCTAATTTATAGAAGGTCATGCTGTGTTCCCTAGGAATAGCTGCTAGAATTATTTTGATGCAGGATTGGTGACATTGTTTACAATATTTCCTGTATCAAACATTTCAGAAGATCTGCTGCAAATACTGGTACATTACTTCATCAAATGTTTAATGTAAAGAAGCATTTTAACATAAACGAGCTTTTGATTATTGTGTGACAATCATATTCTGACATTTTTAGATGCATTTCCCATTTTTGTTGTCCTCTCCTGAGCTTCTTGATGGGGTTTGGTTCCATTTGAACCAGTGACTGACAATTGACCCAGCTGTACCTATCTTCCATGTCTTGGTAGAAATTGGAAGTGTTGATCGGCTATTTCACTGTGGGGTCCACAGCAAACGAACCAAACTCACACAGACTCACAGCACAGCTCGCAAATGTAAACACAAAACTGATTTCAAATATGTTTGTGGTGAAGTTCAGCTGACTGAGCTGAGGCTGAAACTCAAGCTATCTACCTCTAGTCTGTGTACCTGAGTACTACATCAGGTAGAATATTTATTTTCTACTGTTGGTGAAGGTGGAGTCTCTGCCTCTTTGAAATCCCATAGCAAATTCAGACCTGGAAAGGTGATAACATGTATATTTTAGTTGGGAAGAGACAGGAAAAAACATCTTCACTGCAGAAAGTGGGAAATTCCTTGATGAAATGAACAATGACCATTTTGATAGAACATAGAACAGTAGCAATGTATAGGCCGTTCAGCCCACGATGTTGTGCTGAACTTTTACTCTAAACCTAAGGTCCATCTAACCTCCACCCCTACCTTATACTATCATCTATATGCCTATCTAATAGCCGCTTAAATGCCCCTCTGTGGCCAACTCCACTACCCTCTCCAGCAATGCATTCCACGCCCTTACCACTCTCTGAGTAAAGAACCTACTTCTGATGTCCCCCCTATATCTACCTCCACCAACTTTAAAACTATGCTCCCTTGTCATAGCTACCTCCATACTAGGAAAAAGTCTCTGGCTGTCCACTCCAACTATATCTCAGGTAATTTTGTACACCTAAATTGTTTTAAAAAGGCAGAGAATCCTTATAGGAAGTACAGAGAGAATTGAATACACAGGAATGGATTTAAATTTTTTAAAGCGATAAATTACTGACCAGTAATACCATTTAAAGTTTTATTGAAAGAGTTCAAAACAATATTACACAGAGTGAAAAAGAATGAAGGATATACTCGCTAATGAAGACCCTCTAAGTTATTCAATGTATTTAAATTAAAGCAGCATTGGTTAATAAAGGAGTGCAAAAAGCAACAACAGCTGATTTAAGTTAATAATGGAATTGATAAAGATTTAAAATACTTTTACAAAAATAACATGACTCACTATGAAACAAAATGGGAACAGACATTATACTCCCAACCATTTCGATGTCAGGGAAGGACTGTACAGAATACATGACTAGACTTTATGGCAGCAACAGTCCTTAAGTGTTGCTTCAAAGTTGCTCCAAGACTGGAACTGTTCAAGTTAATAGATTATCATATCCAGTGGTCAATTGCAAATTATGTTCTTAAAAGGCAAAGCATTGAGAGTACAAACACTTTTAACCATGTCCTAAAGGTTTTTAATAATTACTTTCAATTTGTTACAGATGAAATTGTGTGAATAAGATTTATTGGAAAAGAAGAAGAACCCATAAATGATTTTATTAAACTGTATTTGAAATTGGTGAAATACTTTGAATACAAAGCTTTGAAATTCAAATTCATAAGTGCCAGAATTATTGTTGAAATTGTTCATGAAACTTTGTCTTATTTCTTCAAATCCAGGAAAGGGTTATCTTTGGAGGAAGCTATTTTTGCTTCCAGCAAATGCCAGAAGCAAAAACCAGAAAGTGTCATGGAGAGCTGCAGAGAGGAGAAGACCAACGCTGAGGTGTGTTTTCCCTCCAGCAATGTATTTATTTCACCTGATGCAACAATGATTACATCATCCTTTGCCACATAAGAACCAGACATGGGTAGCATGGTGATAATGGGAACTGCAGATGCTGGAGAATCCAAGATAATAAAATGTGAGGCTGGATGAACACAGCAGGCCCAGCAGCATCTCAGGAGCACAAAAGCTGACGTTTCAGGGGTCTAGGCCCGAAACATCAGCTTTTGTGCTCCTGAGATGCTGCTGGGCCTGCTGTGTTCATCCAGCCTCACATTTTATTAACATGGGTAGCACGGTATTGACAGATCCAACACACGTTTATCAGAGCTCACAGGTATATAAGAAATTACCTTCACAGGCACTTTATTTCTGGGAGGAATGTTAAGCTTCGAGGTTACAAAGGGCAGCATGTGTGTCATGCTGCAAGGGGCCTGAGTTATGATGAAACCTGAGACCCTTAAACTCTGACGTCACATGCTGTGATGCAGTGATGATATCATGAGTATGTCTGCTAAAAGCAACCTGACACACCAACTGTGAGACACAACACCATAAGCCTTACCTCAAGAGCACAAGAAAATCTATTTACTTTATAAGTTATGGACATTCTAGCGAGGGTCATGACATGCCTGCACCCAGAACAAGCTCAACACTGAATGCTAAAATCCAGATTGGTTCTACTGGATAACAAGGGCTCACAGGTATAGACAAAATCCAGACATCACTAAGAAATGCTACATTCACAAAACTGCAGATCATTAGAACATGGACACAGGAGCATGCCGAGCATATGCAGAAGTAAAACACAGTTTCAAAACAGCAGGAATATCTGTAGTCACACATATAAAGAGTGCTATATTGTAGAACGACGAGATGTGTAGGTGAATCACAAGTCACAATACAAGACAACACAGATATGGGAGTTGAACCGAGTTGTTTTTAGTTCACTCATGGGACGTGGGCATCACTGGCTGGGCTAGTATTTATTTTCCATGCTCAGTTGCCCCTGAAAATGTGGTAGCGCGCTGCCTTTTTGAAATGCTGCAATCCATGTGCTGTAGCTTGATCCACAGTGCCGGTGGGGAGGGGATTCCAGGATTTTGACCCGGCGTTAGTGAAGGAACAGCGATATATTTCTAAGTCAGGTTAGCCAGTGGCTTGAAGGGGAACTTGTTCACAATCAAGCAACTTTATTTCTAGGCCTGAACACATGTCTCAACCTGAACTTCATCAGAAGATTGGATTGATAAACCACCACAGAACAACTGATCTGGAAGCTAATATCTGTCTGAACATCGGTCCATGACTAAATGTCATTCAACAGTATGTCAAGGGGTAGCAAATAGACTATTCAGTGGGCTCGAGATGTAAATTATGTTGATGTAACAAATAGTTTAACATTGTGATTGTCATAGAGAAAGCAACAAACTTCACATGGTTAGTGAAAATGCTCAAATTTCTAACTTCTAAAAAAGAAGTATTTTCCAGTGAAACATATTACTGAACAAACAGCAATCATTCAGCAACATGACTGAGACTCTGTAAAAGTTTATTTCACCTGTCAAACATCCACGGTAGTGAGTGAAGCCATCCAGTATGATCCACAACTCCAGGGAAATGAGCTGCAAATGACTTAATGGGAGCCAGACCAATGTCCACTGATGCAGGAAAAAAATGGTGAAACTGCCTGATCTAAGCATCTAGGATAGTGCAAACAAACAGACTTCCTAGTCCAGAAATCTAAAACTATAAGGAAGAAAGTATTTGCTTCAACAGAGTAACTGTGTTCTATGACAACCATTTATGGATGAAAGATCTACCAGATGATGTAATGGGGAAATTGTATGAAGTAACAGAGAAGAGCTCACCTATGAAAGAAATTTAGGAAAATAAGTACCATCTAGATAAGATAATGGAACAATAATAAGATCGATATAGACCAGGTGCTCATGAAGTGTATCCAAGGATAAAAATATTCTCCAGCAGAGAAATGATCTATAGATCAGAATCAGGGTTAACAGTCCTCAAGCAAAAGACTTACCATGCTTCCGTGTGCGAAGAGAATCCTTTTTTAGAAAAGTGCAAAACATCTGTATCACCTGCATTTGCGAAATTAGAGACTTGGGGAGAGATGGGGTAATGACAAATGCAATGTAGTGATACACACGATTGCATAATTGGTTGTCAGGGAAATTGCTTGCAGAGGAGATGTTGCCTTAGGTAATGGTTCTGAAGAGGTTAATGTTCACAGTGCATTGGCATCACTAATTCTGCTGATATACAGATCTGTTGAGTATTCTGTTTTTATTTCAAAAGTCTTGTTGAATTCAATGTCTAACCTGGAAGAGTTGCAGATCAGTTTTGAGATTAGATAGTTTCAGAGAAGACAAAACTCCCAAGCTCTTCTGTTCCCCGCAACTCATGGATCTTCAGATTAACATCATCACATGGCATTTGGATCTGATGATGGAGATGCAGTAAATATTTTTCTGCAGGACCTGCTCACTGTTTACCCTGAACTGATGTTTGTCATCTCCTCACCTCACATCATTCAGGTTTCTACTTTCCCCTTCTCCACAGGGACTGAAACCTACGCACAGCCCCCAATAAGTGGGCAGGCAGGAAGGCATGACCGCAGACCTCTCTACAGCTGTCAATAAACCCTCAGTCCAAAACAAATCTCTCACAGACACATAGTCTTTGGGTTGAGACAGGAAGTTCTACTCTAGCTTTTGGCAGGAGCAGATGTATCTATACCAGCCCCCTAAGGTATGTGTAATTATGCCTGATCAAATTGGCTGTAATCATTGCAGTGGTGCAATAAACTTTCTCCTTTTGTAATAAGTGTGTCTAGTCTGTGGGTGCTGTACTGTAGTATATCTTCCAGCGCTCTTAACTAGACAGGCCTGAGACAAAGGAGCATTGGTGGAAGCAAATTGCCCTGGACATCCTTACCCAGTGCCACATACTGGTAGAAATGGAAAATACCACAAGGTATTTGGAGTGGTCCTCTGGGAGGATACCACACAGTGAGTTTGTCCTGTCATTGTAATGTCAGAGACCCAAAGTCACGTTCTCCCCCCATCAGTCTAAGGAAACAAATGAAAATGATCCCACACAAGACAGAGTTCCCACTCCCCTTTGCATTGCTAAACTTCTGACTTTATAGGGTATATTTCCTCACTTCATGTCATAATTGAGACTATAGATTAAAGTTTCAGAAAGAATAAAAACCGTAGCAATATTGATATTCATGCTGTGATGTGATGACAGATGGCCTGGCATTCTGTCTGTCTCTGACAATCCTGGGAGTGTTTTATTCCTAAATCTGGATAAATACATTATGTTGTTGTTGTTGTTGTTGAGAAGGCCACATTGGAGCCATTCAGATTGTTTACCACCTTTTGCCAAAACTATCAGTGCTGTGGTAAACCCCCGAAATACACGTGCTGTGGTTTGTGGTTGGAGGATCGAGTCCAAACTCTTTCATTTATTTCACTCCACCTGCCAATGCAGAGACGTAGTTGAAATTTATTTTGCGTGCCTGTAAGAATCACCGATGTCACGATGTCACCTGACTGCAGTGTTTGAGAAAGAAACACTGAGAAGGATCGCCACAAGTTCTAACTTCCTCGTCACTGATAACCGAGGTCAGGCAAGTACAAGCGTAGGTCCTTCATCCAAAGACTTGTTTTGATTTGAGGGTTTATTGACAGATGTAGAGAGCTTTGTGGTCACCTCTTCTTGCCTGCCCACTTGTCGGGGGCTATACATAGGTCTCCGTCCCTGTGGAGAAGAGGAAAGGACAAGACTGAGTGATGTGAGTTGAGGAAATGACAAACATCAGTTCAGGGTAATAAACAGTGAGCAGGTCCCGTTGAAAAATATTTATTATCCATCATCAGCTCCAAACGCCTATGTGACGGTGATAATCTGCAGATCTATGAGCATTGTGAAGGGGGGATGAGGAGTTTGGGAGTTACACCTTCTCTGAAACTTTCTAATGTAAAAACTGATCTGCAACTCTTCCAGGTTAGACATTGAGTTTCACAAGACTTTAGAGGTAAAACCAGAAAGTGTTGGAGAAACTCAACAGGCCTAGTCGTATCTGTGGAGGTGGATCTTCATATCAAACTTGAAACATTCACTCTATTGCTGTCTTCACAGATGCTGCCAGAGCTGCTGAGTTTCTCCAACACTTTCTGTTTCTTTTTTGTCAGATTTCTAACATTCTCAGTATATGGCTTTTAGTTGAAGACTTAATTGTGTGTTGATGCCCTTTGTGGATTACTTTATGTTTCTCTGCATAACATATTCAGAGATAGTCAGGCTCTGTTAAATCAGATATCTTAAAGCATATTTACAACATTAAATAACTCCTTGTACGAGCGGCAAATCACAGTTTTACATACATAGTCTGAATTCTGTGCTTATGGATGTTACTGTACTTTGTGCTCAAACAATCAACAGACTGCACTGGCTGCATTACACAAAGGGAGTGCCTGAAGGCAAGGCAGGTAACTTTACGCTGGAACTTTTTGTAAGGTAAAGGCCTCGCTGGTCAGTGCTGTATGACATAATACAACACTCATCCCCTGGATGATTTTTTACATTTTTTGACTATGACGCGTGTGTTTCTACAGTATAGATACACAAACCCACCAGTAAGGAAGCAAATAAAATGGAATTCAATTGCCAACATTGAATGAGCCCCAGATTTTCCATGCTGTCTTCTTACTTAAACAAATAGTTTAGAGGAGACAATATTTTTTCTAACAGCATGTAATAATTCATCATTTACTGTAAGATAATTCTGAAAGGAATCATAATGTATGCATAATAAATTTGATAATTATATCTACACAAATTCACAACTTAATGCCAAATTCATAGCACTTTTGAAAAGAAAAAGTTAAATCCCAGTTGGTAACCTATCCTGTGTTCCTCCAAGACCTGTTAGATAGAGATTTGAATTTGTTTTCTTTTTCAGTCACAGTTACTGTGAGTAAAGGTAATGTCAACATTGTCCCACTCTCATTAGAGAGCGTGATGACAGATGGTGATGGTTTGATTTGAGGATCACCATGCTGCAGACAAGGGGTGAGATTAAGAAAATAGCACAGTGTGGAGCTGGATGACATAGCAGGCCAGGCAGCATCAGAGGAGCAGGGAAGCTGATGTTTTGGGTCAGGACCCTTCTTTCTGGATTTCTGTTCCCCCAGCTCCACATTGTGTTATCTCAGGCTTCAGCATCGGCAGTTCCTGCTGTCTCTGAGATTGAGAAAGTCGGATGTCGGACCTTCATAGTAACCTCAGCCTGTACAGGAATTGAACCCATGCTGGGGGTGCCACTCTGCATTCCCACCCAGCCAACTAACCCTTTTTGAAGGTTTTGCATTTGTTTGCTCTCAAACTACCAAGCCTTCAGCTAACCGCCAAATACAATAGCTAATTGTGCCACGAGACTGAATAAGTCAGTGATGGCTAAAATGCACAGAGAAGAAAATGGGAAATGTTTCAAGTATTGGTATTTACTTGAGTTATAACATTGTCACTTTAGCTTTCTTCTGCTGTCTCACTGAACATTCGGAAGGACAGGATTTGAACATCACAGACAGTGTGAACATTTTTCTGATTTGGCTGTTTCTCACTTCCCCACATGATGGCAGCTCCGAGTAATTATGTTAGTGAGAACTGAGAGCCGATTGCTGAGCTCTCCCGTTCCTCTGTGTGTCTGTCTCGGGGAAAGAGGAGCTTGAGAGAATTTAGGCTTGTCAGGATGTGACCAGGAAGAGGTTATGATCATATAAAATTATTTTCGGACCTCCAAACTCAGGAACATTTACCTTCACGGTCTTAAATAAAAATCCACACCACTGCTGATAATTTATTGAGCCCTGATATAAATTAAGCCGCCAGGCTCGACAGTGTCCATTTGCCTGAAACCTTCCCGCTGTTTATTTTAGGATTTCAGATTTACTTTAATCCTGTCAATAACCTTGCCTATCACGCTACTGTTGTATCTCAGTCATATTTCCTGTCAAAGTTAGAAACTTTTTCCTCATCGCTCATTTCTCCAGCATGAGGAATCATTTTAATAATTGTCCCTTGCTCAACCTCTGGGGTTCGAATGCCTCAACTGAGTCTTGGTGACCCGAAAAGGTCAATCAATTTAAGAAGAGGTCTAAGCACGTCGATACTTGCAGCATTTCTCATGGTGCAAAGTTAAAGAGTGGAAGGATCAAACATAAGGTTTGTATTTTCATAAGTTACTTGCAGTTGATACAACTTGGGAATCAGGGAGAGTCATACTTCAGTTAATTAGAGTCATAGCTAACACAAAGAGGATGGTGGCTGCTTTGTGGGGGCTAATCCTTTCAGCTCCAGGACACTTCTACTTTGGGTTATGTCCTAGCCTTCATCAGTGAGCTTTCCTCCAACATGGCATCTGAAGTGGAGGTGTTTACTTTCATGACCCTCTGGGGTAGCAGCTGGAAATCAAACCTCACTATTCTGAGAGTTGTCACAAAAGTTAATGTGTTTATAAAAGTATGCAATATTCCCCAGTTTCCCTGTCATTTTAAACACAGGTCAACAGATAATGTGAACCTGGTTTCTGTGTTGAACAAGAATGACTGACTATTATGTGCAATTGGTTTTAGCTACAGTAAACAAAATTGAATTATCAACATATAATTCTAATCAATAAAATTCAAAGCCCTTTACAGAACTCTGCCTACACACATACAGAAAGAGACAAAAAGACAATTAGGGAAAAACCAGGAAAACAATTCGATGGTCCCTGTCCAATGTTTGCTGAGTTGATCATTTGCCTTGCTTGGACTTACTGTTCATTCATCCCTCTCTTTCTCTCTTTCTTTCAGTGCTTTTCTTTGTTAGCAGGAGACACAGAACAACTGTTTCACAAAGTATGAAACCTCGGACTTATGGTTGTAAATAACAACCTACAGCAACTGGTAAGGGAAAAATAAATTGGCTTTCTTCAAGCTTTGTGTGGGTTTTTTTTTGCTGCAGAAACAAGGACATCAGCTCTCCTACCAGAGGTCCAAAGGCTTTGCACCTATACACTTTCCAGCTTGCTAAGAGCCCATCAGGTAAACACTACAGGCAGATGGTATTAGTCTTCAACACCTAATCACAGCTCAATAAATCAATCAGCTATCTGTTGCTGACCAAATATAGTTTTATATACATGCCAGTTCGTCTGCAACTAACCCACTGGTTAGTTTGCTTTAAGACAGTTCTTTCTCCTCATTTTTGTCCACAATCAAATACATAGAAAAATAAACATATACAGTCATAACAATGTCAACAAATCCTCAAAGACTGAAACAGAAATTGCTGGAGAAACTCAGCAGGCCTGGCAGCATCTGCAGAAAGAAAACAGAGTTAAAGTTTGACACTTGGTGACCCTTCATCAGAACAGTTAGTAGCTAGGAAGAGGTTGTGTTTATGCTGAAGCCAAAGTGGGGAGAAGGAGAGAGGTGAACAGATAAGTAGAGGCAGAACCAAGAGAAAGAGAGATATTAATGGCTATGTAAGCTTGGAAATTATGGATAGCAGACCAGGACAGAAGAAAAGCTGAATGAGTGACAATGAAAAGCTAAGAGTGAGAAAATGTCTGGCTGTGCTGAATGCAACCCAATGTATTGCGATAATGAGTTTTGGAGTTCATGGGAATGGGTGACTGTGCTAAAAGCAATCCAAGTCATAACAGAACCAGGTGTGGGGTGGTTAAAAAGCGTGGAAGGATGGAATCAGACTCCAAAGTTATTGAACTGGATGTTGGGTCCCAGAGGCTGTAGTGTCCCCCCCAAGTGGAAAATGGGATGTTGCTCTTTAAGCTAGTGCTAAGGCTCACTAGAGAAGTGTAACAGGCCTGTGAAAGAAATGTTGGGAGTGGGAACATAGTGGTGAAGTAGCAGTACTAGAAGCTCGGCGTCATTTTAGTGGACAGAATATAGGTATTCTGCATAGTGGTCACCCAGCTTCTGTTTCATCTCCTCACTGTAGAGCAGGCCATATAGTGAACAACGAATATAGTAGACTAGACTGAGTGAACTGTAGGTAAATTGCTGCTTCACCAGGGGCCTTGGATAGTGAGGAGTGAAGAGGCACATGGGCAGGTATTACACCTTTTGCAATTGCACCGGAAAGTGCCTCAAGAGTGCAAATACAAGAATAATCAAGAGTCTCATTAACAAAGCAGTCTGCTTGATCAGCAACCCATCCACTAATTTAAAACTCCAACACCGTTGCACTGCATCAGCAGTTTGTTCCATCTGTAAGGTGACCTGCAGCAAATCCTTTTGCGACCTTCTGAATTGCGAACTTTACCACCTATGAGACCAAGGTGAGCACATACATGGGAACATCACCACCTGCAAGTGCCCCTCCAAGCGACACAGTATCCTGACTTGGAAATATATCACCCAACAGCTCTGTGGTTGTACCTACTCTCAAAGGCTGCTGAAGTTCAAGAGGCTGCTCGCTACCTGCTTCTCATGGGTTAATCAGCATCAGAAATAAACTGTGGTCTTGTATCAGATTTTGGAGAGAGTGAAAATAAAATTGAAAAATAGGGTGCTGATAAAGAGGACAGCTTTGTTCTGTGGATGATGCTGAGCTTATTGAGCGTTTGCTTGAACCGTACTCATGTAGACAAATGGGGAGTAATTTATCCCATTCTTGGCTTTGTAAATGATGGGCAGACTTTCATGGGTCAGGAGGTGTGTTATTTGCCACAGAATTCTGAAATTCTGACCTTCTCATGTAGCCACAATCTTTATATGGCTGGTTCAATTCAATTTCCATCCAATGGTATCCCCAGGATATTGATGGTGAGTAATTGAGATATGGTTAATGTTATTTTACAAGAAGTGGCAATGGTTAGATTCTCACTTGGTGGAACTGGTCATTGTTTGGCATGGCAAAAAATATATTTTTTGCCTATCAGCACAAACTTGGGTGTTGTCTTGGTCTTGCTTCATGTGGGCAGACTGTTTCAGCACCTTAGAATTTATGCTTCCATTAAAGATTGTATAATTATCAATGAATATCCCCATTTCCAGCCCCGTGATAGAGGGAATGCCATTGACGAAGCAGTTGCAGGTATTTGGGCCTGTGATACTGTGCTGAGGACCTCCTGTAGCAATATTCTGGGCCTAAGATAATTGACCTCCAACAATCACAATCAGATTCTTTCTATGTAATTATGATACCAGCAAATGGAGATTCCCATTGACTTCAGTTTCTGCCAGATACTTGAATGCTACATGCACTCAGATTGTTTCAAGTGCAGTCACTGAATTCTCAGTAGTGGTGTAAATTAGAAGGACTCATGTCACCAACACCAATCCCAGGAAAATTCAACTTAACATCATTCGTCCTTACAATCACTGCTTGAACATTCAGGTCCAACAAGCAATATGCAATCCCATCCTCAATTCCACAAATACATTCTTCTACTTAAAGTTTAAAGTGTATTGGAATTGAAAATTTTGACAAAGACTTTGTAAATTAGTAACAATTCTCAGAGCATTGTTACAGTCTACTTGGATTGTCACCTTAATCAATTAAGAAATCGATTCAAGAAAATCCCTTCCATTTGAAATCTATCCTATGTATTATTTTCATGCTGGTTTGAGCACTATATTACACTGAACTTCCATTCAAAAGCAACATTCAGAAATATTCCCTTAATAATTTTAACATAATCCATAAAATACAAGTCAACACACACCAAAGGACAGAACATTTACAAATTATAAAATCTCCCAGTTAGAATGAATGTACAGTCAGGAACCCCAGGTCCTCTCACCCTTATGTATAAAAAAGTAAAATTAATAACAGAGATAGTCGGAACTGCCAATGCTGGAGAATCTGCGATAACACGGTGTGAAGCTGGATGAACACAATGGGCCAAGCAGCATCAGAGGAGCAGCAAAGCTTGACATTTCGGGTCGGGACCCTTTCAGAAAAGAAGAAGGGTCCTGACCTGAAACGTAAAGCTTTCCTGCTCCTCTGATGCTGCTTGGCCTGCTGCGTTCAACCAACTTCACACCGTGTTATCTAAAATTAATAACATCTTTTTTTCATCGGAATGTGGGCTTCTTGTGATTACACCAAGCTCAGTTTTTCAGAAGTTTCATTGATGGTTTCTGTTGCCCTCTTGAACTATCATGGTGTTCCTGGAATGAACAGAGTCAATACAATGGTTCTTTTCAGCTGGCTCAAGTTCAATGTGTTATTGTTGATGATCATGATCGAGAGACAGTTCTCTGGCGCAAAGTCCTAGATGATACTCACATGCAAAGACACATCAAGGAATGCTTCTTCTGATTTGTTTCGGATCTGTGTGTGAACATTTAGGTTTATCTTTAAATCAAAGATTGAACTGATTGCTAAACAATTGTTGAGAAAATCGAATATTGCTGAAAAAGACATACTTTGTTAAAGATTGCACAATTCAGGACAACTTCCAAGAATACCAATTCAAAGGAAATTATCATACAGCATGAAAGTTGAGGGCTGATTGGTTGGCAAGTAGAAATTGATTACTATAGCATTGCCATGGAGAGTGCACTCATTAATTCTGATTGACAGTTAATTACTTTGCTTTATTTAAATTTTAAACCAAGCAGTTTGATTCCAATTGGCCAGGGATTCCCCTGAGAAATGTAGCAGCGAATGGCTGTCACCTATTTTACTGAGTTGAAACAGGTGCAGTGTGTGTGCATGATCTGACTGTCTTCAAAGAATAAGATCATGTTCATTAATATATGCAGTTTCCAGAGCATGCAAATGTGCTGCGTTGTGGGCCTGTCAGACAATCCTAAATTGGTTGTCAACACAATTCTTTGAGTTATCTAGCATTTTCTGGATCATATCAAATGTTAGACGGGATGTTGTGAGTGTTGGAAGTTGGGTACAGTCAGTACCTTGTTTGTTGTGAACAGCTGAAGGGACATGCTGTTTGATATGATCTACCAGTCTTTGGGACACACAGTTGCATACCTGGTATCACATCAACACTGAAACTCATACACCACATTGTGTGATATGCTGAATTTTCTTGTCGCCTTGCAGCAGCATCCTGTTAGCAGTGAGCTGTACTTGTCTTGCTACCACACTGTAGCAGTGTAAAACAGCTGTTGTTCAAACTTTTGAGATAGCTTACCCTTCCAGGGGAGTCTGAGGTAGACAGGACACATCAGAGTGAAGAGTCACCCCATCTGAGGTCCTTCCATGTGTTTACTCATTATACAGTACAAAATGAGCTGAGCAGTGTCACCATTATATTACAGGATGCCTTTGATGTGTGCTATGTCAGCATTACATTTGCACATGGTTCAGGCCCTATTTACAAAGTTGCAATATATCTATGCAGAGTCCATTGCCAACTAATTAGCACTCTCTTCTCATTCAGTATAAATATTGGCTTTTCCCTTAAATTTATATTCTTGCAAATTGTCCAGAAGAGTGCAAAATGAAGAGCTTTAATAAGACGTTACATTTTCAGCAAGTATTGCACTGCTATACTAGCTCATATATAAGGAAGTGTTAAGACTTGAAAACTGTCGGCTTTAGACAATTGATTAAAACACAGACCAGCCTTAGACTCTACTGTCATGCAGGTAAATTGGAGTTCTAACAATTTATTGTAGCTGACAATTGTTTGACACAAAATGTAAATTATACTCACATTGGGAGATTCCTCCAATGACCCTGTTGAATTGCTTTTCACCTGGAATATTCGGGTTCACATCTTTCATATTTGTGAAATATTCTTTATTGTCAGAATCATCTCTAAACAGAAGCTTTAAACGATATTGAATTGTAATGAAGAAGTGATAATACTTTGAGATTTGCACTCAGAACCTGCTGGATTATAACCTGGTATCGTGTAACTTCTGACTCTGTTATGTCTGGGTTGAGTCACTGTATACCTTGCTTATTTTAGAGCAATATAGAGTTAATTCTAAATTTAAGCAGTTTACTTACATGATTTAAAACATTTCAGCACCTTCAGTATATACTTAGTCATAGATAGAAGCAACATCTGTGTCGAACGATCCTCCTTGAGAGTCATGATTGACTCACTTGCTCCACCCACATGTTAAAGCAGCGAAGCACAGTTTAAAGATTTGTGATCACATCAGTTTAAACAAACATTACAAATACTCTGCTGTTTGCATCTAACCGGTCCTATGGACACTCAGCTGAATTTGTCTTCATTCTTTCAATTTGTTTTTAAGCAACAGACATTGCAACACCAGAATTTCAGACAGAGTAAATGACCATCCCAGAGTATGTTCTGACCCTGTTAAATCCTGGATTTTATACTTCTTAGCTGACAATTCTGATTCACAAGAAAATAATTAAACAATATTCCCAGATAATACTCGCATTTGGTGGTTTCACGAAAGAGGTCTCTCTTGATTTGTCATTTACCTGGATAAAATGTAAATATTCCTATGGTTTAGAACAAAGGATCAATGAGACATTTGTAACTAATCTGAAATGTTATAAGTTTCATTGTCCTGTTGTATATAATTGGGAGGTTACCTCAATGCTGTTTTCATTCGATTCTGATCAGTCACTGCTGATGTCCACTGTCTTCAGCCCTCAACACTCTACATCAATGTCAGCAACCTCATCGGCTAAATATTCAACATGGCTTTTACAAAAATCTTTCTCCTGTCAAACGAGGATTCTTTTTTAAGAAATAGTACAAACTGCCGATGCTGGAGTCAGAGATAACATAGTGTGGAGCTGGATAAACACGACAGGCCAGGCAGCATTAGAGGAGCAAGAAAGTTGACATTTCGGGCCAGGACCATTCTTCAGAAATTGATTTTTTCTAACATTTGATTGCCAGCCTATTCAATATGGCATTTACTGTGATTAACTCAAAATACACATCCTTTTTGTAACCCAGTACACATGGCCCTTTCAATTGCATAACTCCATACACAATGCCCTATTTATGATTGAACTCAGAAAATGTAGCCTTTCATATGGTATGACTCAGGACACACCTGCTTTTTGATGATAACATGCATTATATGTAAAACTGTATGAACGTACAAACTAGAAACAAGAGTAGACCATTCAACATCTTAAGACTGTTCCGTTATCCAATTAGATTGCTGTTCTTAATGCAACTTCAACTCTGCAATTCCATGTCTCCCTGATAACCTCTCCCTTAACCAGAATCTATCAACCTCTACATTAAGAATATACAAGGACGTTGCATTTTTTTCTTTTTAGACAAGAAGCCTTACAACCCTCAGAGAGAAAAAAAGCCCTCTTTCTATTAAATTTCCTAAATACTCGCTGTATATGATTACCAACCTCTTGTGATTCATGCATGAGGGCTCTAGGGATCTCTTTATATCTCAGAGATTTGTAATCTCTCACCATCCAGATAAAATGTTTCTTTTTATTCTTCTTGCAAAAGGGACAATTTCACATTGTCCTACATGATAGTCCATTTGCCACATCGTTCCCCAAACGCTTAAACTATCTATATCTTTTTATAGTGTCCATCTGTATTCTCCACAATCTACTTTCCGATATATTTTTCTGTCCTCAGCAACGTTTGCAATCATACCTTCATCTAAGTCATTTATATCAGTTGTAAGCAGTTGAAGTTCCAGCACCGATTCCTGTAACACATGTCTTATTGCATCAGCTCATAATCTCTGAAACAAAGCTGCTCAAACTTTAAACATTTGCCACGCGTGTGTTTGCTCTGGACCAATGTGGCATCCAGGGACTTCCATATGCTGTAGCTGTGACACATCAACTATCCTGCTATGCTTCCTATGATATAATTTAATATGCATAGTCCTGTATATTTTAACTGTATGCAAGGTCCTTTCTATAGAAGTGTGGATGCTGAAAATCTGAAACAAAAGCAGAATTTGCTTAAGGCTGCTCGGCCCCTTACTGAATAATGAGAAAATGTTTGTCCAGCCTGCGCATGATATTCCTTTGCCAACATTGCTGCCTTGATGCCACTGCATTGCTCCAGTGAAACTCAGTACAAACTGAAGGAGCAATGTCTAATTTTTTGCTTGGGGACCCTGTAGCATTCAGGATTCAATATTGAGTTCAATAACATTAGTATCTGAACACCTTCTTCCATGTTTATTACTCACCCCCACGTCCCAGTTCTTGTCAAAACATGGCTTGCTTTGCGCATAGCCAACGTACTTTGTCAGTCATGGACCCTATTAACACCTATCTTGTTTTTATTCTTCCAAGCTCACTATCACCATTTCCTCTTTTCCTCTATATCTCTCTGGGCTCCATCTGCAACTATCAGTTCACTCCTTTTTTAAATTCCTCCCACCCATTATCATCAAGATAAATACAACTTTTGCCCGGAAGCTACCTGTTCTGAAAAGGTCACTGGACTTGAAAAGTTAATTCTGCTTTCTCTCTACGAATGTTACCAGACCTGCTGAGTTTCTCCAGCAATTTCTGGTTTTGTCACATATAGCCCTTTGTATGATATAATTCAGAGCACACAGTTCTTTACATGATATTACTCAGGACACATGACAATTTCAATGTGATAATATAATTCAGGACTCATTGCAGTCTTTTTGGGATGGAGGTGGCAACTAGGATCATCAAATTCCAGTCCAAAATTCTTGGGCCAGACAATTTCTTTCACAGACAATGTTAAATCCACATTGCATGACAGTTTTCCTGACTGATGAATCTAATGAGAGGGAAACAGTTCGTTAACACCTGATTATATCTGAGACTTTTACTCTGGGCTGATTCACCCATCAGTGTGAGTGTAATATTGCATTCTACACCTGCTTAATAATATGTATTGAACTGGACTCAGTAATATTCCTCCAGTCATTAGAGAGTGAAACAGACTGAGACAAGGGCACACTTATCTCCTTCACTCTTCTCCTGGTTATTCCAAACAGATTGCTGGTCCTGGTGATTTGGTTCAGTTTTATGACAGGTACTCTATGAACATCCTTAGGGCTCGGTATTCCTGTTGAGAGAAAAAGAAAGTTGTACAAAACATTCTGGAGTTCTTCAGCGAGTTATTTTACACATTGGTGATATCTCAGTGAGTGAGCCTCATTGCCAATAACTTGTTGCTTGATGAGGTGCTGCTCTCTCTGGTACCTACCTGAGCAGTGGAGAATCTGCACTGCAGCAATGGTGAGGAGGAAGGCTTTCATTCTGTCTCTTGTGTGATCGGCTGGCTGCTTTCTCAGAGTAAAGGAGCTGCTTTTCGCTCTTGCTGTGCCCTTTCTTCACTGCATTCAGACTTTATACCCCACACCTCCTTCACATTCAATTATATATTTTTATATATTACACTTATATTTACTCAGTTTGATGGTCCCGCGCGGGGAAAGCTACTGCCAAGTGACTCCAATGTGGGCAAAGATTCCTCCCAGGATCGCCATCGTGTTTAGATTTGGTGAGATCAGAGATTATTCTTCAGAGTACGAAATGACAAATGGATAGAGGAGAGGCAATTATCATGTATAATTGGCACAGTGTGTATGTCAGTTCTCTGGTGTTTACACAGCTAACTTTAGAGTAAACCTTCAGTTAAATGGTGCATCGCATAATCTTGGATAAAACCTTATTGCAGAAGTAGTGCACAAATTTCCCTGAATAGTCCATGGAACGGTCATCACTGTTGACCCTCCACTCCATGACTCATTCTACACACTACAATTGAGCTTAGGATTTCCACTCCAGGCACATGAACTTGGCTTCCACAGAAATATGGTGTGTACCCGCTATCCAACTGTTTTTCATAGTACAGGATCTGTGGTCACTGATAAGCTAAATTATCATTTTATGATACAAGCTTCCGTATTCTGGTAAGTAAGAGTTTAAATGTCTCAGATATCATGTTAACTGTGTTATCTCTGGTTCTATTTCTCTCTTAAAATATTTCAACATATTATCCATGATTATGTGTTGTCTTGCGGCTGGAACTTCTTTGTGTTAACAGCCTCTCAACTACCAACACTGTGATTCTCCCCTTTATTCAGTCTCATGTTCACCATTCATGTAAACACTGCATCAATCTTCCTCCACTCCTAATAATGCAACCCTTTTAACATCGGTGGGAGAGCAGCCAGAGATTCCAGAAGGTGAGTTGGGAGTAGGGAATGGGGGATGTGGAGAGCACTCTGTACAGTGCAGGTACGGAGCATGAGAGGTCATGGAGTTGCTTACAGTCTGTGATGTGATGAAGCGAATGGTGGTGAGCGCAGTTCAGCAGGTTGGGAATTGGTGGGTGGAGGGAGGAAGGGGCAGGAGTTGTGGCGAATGCTTTCTATGGAGTGGGTGTATGTTGGGGGAGAGAGATGTCTGGGTGGGGTGGGATCCTGATGAACATTTTCCAGGAGAGTGCTAGATACTTATAGCTCATGTCTGCATGGTTCTGGCCATCTGATGTCATTACCGTTGAATAAAACTGGATATAAGAAGTTGCATGCTCCTGTATAAATATTGCGGACGCACTAATTCAGTGCGACCTCAGAGCCCTGAGGCACATCTGTCACAGAATTTCCTCTCCCCATTATGTAAGGCCATTATTTTAAAGATTCATTTGCTGAGAAGATGCAACACGAATTGTAAATCTTGAGAACTTGTTCAATTGATTCCTCTTTCTCACCATTTTTTTTAGAAGAACTTCTGTATTTCCATGCTACTTGCCTTTGAAGTCATTGCAGGGTGTTTGGGTTCATTATTCGCAATTTCTCTTTAACAATATCATTATTGAAATTGTAAGTTCAATCAACCAGTGCAACTTGGGAGGGAAAAAATTTGAAATGCTGTGTCTTTTTCCTGCAGATAGACAATTCTTTTAGGATTTTACAAAATTTCCAGTTTGAAATATTAATTTCAGTCATGATAGTTCCCCATCACTTTCCCTCATAAACTAATCTTTTCTTCCTTTCTCTTTAAGTTGAATTCGCTTCTTTTCTTGGTCTGTGAAGGAGAAAACAGAGTTAATGTTTCCAGTCCTGTGACCCTTCCTCAGAACTGTTCTGAGAAAGAGTCTCCGGACCCGAAACGTTAACTCTGTTTTCCCCTTCACAGATGCTGCCAGACCTGCTGAGCTTTTTCAGCAACTTTCTTTTTGTTCCTGATTTACAGCATCCCAGTTCTTTTGGTTTTCACTTCTTTTCTTTCCTTCCTTAGATCTAATTTGTTAATGACTGTTGGATCCCAGCACAAGTTATGTTCCCTGAAAGCGATCATCTGCATCCATGCTGCTATCAGGGCACATGTTTAGTAACTTTATGCAGCTCATTATCTTCAAGTTGAAGGTGCAGCATAAACTCAAAGTAATGGCACAGACCACGGGATGCCTCTCTCGTGCATGATTTTGACATACATGGTGCAGGAATTCCAGGAAACCGTGTCAGGTATACCTGCATCATTCTGCAAACTGTTGTCACAACTCATCTGTTAGTGTATTGGAAATAAAGCCCCATTATTCCTGGAGTTGCTGCAAAAGTTAAATATTTTAAAATAAGTATGCAAAATTCTCGAACGTACCTGATTTTCAGACTCAGTTTTATTGAAAGAATGGAGCAGGTTTCTGTCTTAACAAGAACAACTTTTATTAGAAGTAATAATGCTCTAATTACTGGTAGATAGTTATAAACCATCAATGGAAAACTCTGTACATTAAAACTCTAATCCTCTTGTAAACGTTCCCTTACACACATACACGTACATGATGTAGATGTGTTGGTGTTGGACTGAAGTGAACAAAATCAGAATTCATTCAACACCAGGTAATAATCCAACAGGTTTATTTGAAATCACAAGCTTTCAGAGTGCTACTCATTCATCAGCATTCCAAAAGCTTGTGATTTCAAATAAACTATAACATGGTATTGTGTGGGCTTCTGACTGCACACACATACAGGCAGGGAAAAGTTGGGTATGGGCAAAGGAATGCTAGAAAACAGTTCATTCATTCCTATTCAAGGGTTGATGAAATGATCCTTATGATTCCCAGGTTGGTCAGAACATTGCTTCTCAGTCACATTTCTCTGGATGCTTCCACTGTTTTGCAAGTGACACAAAGTGGCCAGTTTGCTTACAAAGTTTTTTGACTTAGTTGAAATCTCAATGTATCACAATTGCTGAAGAAAAGACGAACTAGATTTGTTCAGGTGTAAAAAGGGATTTGACTGCAGAAAACAGAGAGACTGCTACATTGTTCCCAATTTCAAGCTATTGAGTTACCTGAGAACTGATCACACAATTGTTGGCAGACAAAAGGCTTCTGTCATTGATATCTGATCACTAGTCCATAGACCAACCAGCTTCTTGTTGCCACCCAGTTGCATCTGTACAGAAAACACCTTGGTTCCAATTAATTTGCAACCGCTTATGTTACTGTTGGTTTAAGTAGCTGTTTACATAATGCTTGCTATGTCAGGTTACTTGCTTTTCAAGTCACGTAACACCCCTTCAAAATGCTGGTGCTCATTTTAGCCACAATTTTTTATAAAACACGCAATAAATGGTCTTATACTGTGTTGCACAATACAATTATTTTTGTGTCTACATCAACTTCACTCAATCTGATCATGTCAGGCTTGAGTGGTGACAGGGCAGAATATCTCAGGATTACATGGAGTAAAAAACTACATCGGTAGTCCACCTCATAGTCTTGGTGACGAGGTTTGTTGTACTAATGTAACTTATACTTGATTAAGTAAAATTTTGTTTGAGTCAAGAGCCTCTTTTGTTATAGCTCAGTTAGCACTAAATCACCTCAAACACCAGTTTTCAATATTTGGGATCCTAAAAGCGAATAATACACATTATATATTAATTGCTTCAGAGATAATGGGAACTGCAGATGCTGGAGAATCCAAGATAACACAGTGTGAAGCTGGATGAACACAGCAGGCCAAGTAGCATCTCAGGAGCACAAAAGCTGACGTTTCGGGCCTGAGAGATGAAGGGCCTAGGACCGAAACATCAGATTTTGTGCTCCTGAGATGCTGCTTGGCCTGCTGTGTTCATCCAGCTTCACACTTTGCTATCAGATATTAATTGCTTAGTGGTTTGTGCTGCTTCACTGCAAGAAGTGAACAGTTAATTTTCTTATCGATGGGCAAATCAAGTGGGCCTCCTCCATATACCCACATGCTGAACAGCAACCTAAAATAATCTTTTGAAGAAGGGCCCTGCCCTGAAACATCAGCTTTCCTGCTCCTCTGATGAAGCCTGACCTGCTGTGTTCCTCCAGCTCCTCACATTGTTATCTCTGACTCCACTATCTGCAGTTCATGTTATCTCTTTAAAATAACCTTCACCAGCTACATTCAGATGTAGATAATTTTCTAATCTCTGTCTTCATCAAAACCATTGGCGCAAGTTTGTTTTCTGATTTAATGCCAGCCTCTACACGCATCACCTCATGCTAGTGGACTCAGTGCTAAACCACTGATGTTCGCTGTGATTCTTGATTTGTAATATCCAAGAGGTAGTGGATTGTAAATGTCAGCTTACTTGAGCATATCAGTGCTGCTGGTTAAGTAGTGTTTGGCCACTGAATTGTGCAGTGTTATTGTCAGAATGATGGCTAGAATGCACACTTGCTGACTCTGAGCTGGTTTCCAAAGAGAAACCATTGAGCAAAATCACAGCAAGTACCAGAATGTCCCTGTAGCTGCAACTTATTCCTGACAACAGAAACCATTTAACTCTACATGTATAGGTAGTACATTCACAGATTTATTTTGGGCTGAGGGGCTATTGACACTTGCAGAAAAGTCAATGGTCAGGCATTCCTGCCTTCCCGGCTACGTGAGGCTCCGAGGAGGCCCAAGGTTTACTGTGGGAGGAGAACAGGGAGGATGAGGGGCAGGAAAAATATTGAGAAAAGGCAAGCATTCAGCAGCTTAACAAGGAGAGAAAGTCCTGATGATGAACAGCTGCCAAAAACAGGAATTATTTTCAATTAACAACTACAAACATCCAACCAGAACCAAACAAGACTATAATCAAGCCTTGAAATGAGTAATATTGCAGCTTTAGGAGATTTGAACAAACCTTTCGCTATTTCAGAATTTTAAGTAAATCTCATATGTGAAGGCTGCTTGTCAGCCCGTTCCTGCTGTGTGTTTAATTTGGAGTTCAATATTTACTTGCCACCTCTTCTCACAACGCCTGTTGTGTCAGGATGTGTGTAGGAATATTGATAGAAGCTTTGAGGAGCTCAAGGCATACGAGATCTGAACACACGATTGATGCAAACATTTATTGCCTGTAAATGGTGTGACTGTACATTTTCAGTTAAGATGGACATTGAGCACCATCTTGCCGTGCGCTGTGTACTGATGTTGGGCTCCAGTAACAAAAGTCTTGAATGTAGCAATGTGGCTTTGCGCGTGCGTTGGTGATGTCACAACTGGTGAGCCGGCAATTTTTGGCTTTCAATGAGAGGAAAGTGGAGTTGTGATAAGCTTATGCTGTTGAGCAGACGTTCTACAGGAAGGCACACCCAACAGCTGATGTTAACAGGTCTTATGTTGATGTACTGAACTGTGGTGAAAGAGTACGACCAGTCCAGCTTCACAGTCCGTGCTGGAAAAGACAAGCCAACTCACTGAATTTACTCAGTGTCTGCACCTCGAAAGCGATTCACCTTGAATCGAAGATCAGAACATAATTTCACTCGAGTGGAACATGAAGTGGAAGAACGGCTGTGAATGAAGTAACCTTGGTCGTGGGAAACCTAACTGACTGAAAGTTAAAGCAAAATAAGATCCATTTCCGCTGGTGCCTTGTGTTGAAACAGCAATAGGGACTAATTGATCAGGCAGAATATTTGTATGATAGGTAGTAAAATGTGTTCCATTATCACTAGATTTTACCATCTCTGTAGCCTGTAGTTTGTACCTTTCACAGTCTTTCAATTTTCTTTCACCTGCTTGCTCTGCATTTGTCTTTGTTCTTGTTCTGTTGCCTGTGTGATATCGTGATAATGTGTAACAAAAAGAAACTCGACCACTTATTCTTGCAGAACTGCTTTTTGTTTCTAAGGGGTGTGGGGTGGGGATGCTGGACTCATAGTGCTGTACAGCATGGAAACCAACTCTTTGGTCCAACACATCAATGCCAACCAGATATCTTAAATTAATCTGGTCCCATTTGCCAGCATGTGGTCCATATCCCTCTGTTCCTATTCATAAACCCATCCAGATGCTCTTCAAATGTTGTAATTGTGAAAAGCGAAAATCCTGCTCAATGGATTCCAGAGTTCAAATAACAGGCAGGAAAACACAACGGTGCTTCATTGGATGTTGCAGTGAAGATGTTACCCAGCAGAGTAATGAGATGTCTGCGGAAAAACAATGAACCAGCTTGGCGAGCCAACCAACCACAACTTCCACAACCCGAGCTACAAATCTCCTGCACAAGCCTAAGTGATCTGTTTAAGAAGGATTGCATCTGATTTGGAAGGGGCCTAATGTACAGGCAGGAAGGTTTGGTAGACCTGCTTGGGAAGACACAGACCAGTAAAGGGATGGGGATGGGACCCAGGGAGATAGTGAGAAAGAAAGGTCAGTCTGGGATGAGTGCTGTTTGGAAAAGGAGTAAGTGAAATAGTCAGGGCAGGCAGGATCAAAGCAGAGAATGAGGTCGGACTGACAAATTAAATTGCATTTAATTCGATGCAAGAGGCCGAATAGGTAAGGCAGATCAACTTGGGGCTTTCCCAGTCACGAATCATTTCAGCTCCCCCTCCCATTCCTTGGACAACATGTCAATCCTGGGCCTCTTGCATTGCCGCAACGATGCCACCCGAAGGTTGCAGGAACAGCATCTCATATTTCACTTGGGAACCCTGCAGCCCAATGGTATCAATGTGGACTTCACAAACTTCAAAATCTCCCCTCTGCCGACCGCATCCTAAAACCAGCCCAGCTCGTCCCCGCCTCCCTAACCATACCTCCCACCTCAAGCCCCAACCCCATCTCCTACCTACTAGCCTCATCCCGCATCCTTGACCTGTCCATCCTCCCTGGACCAACCTACCCCTCCCTACCTCGCCACCTGCATTCACCTTTACCGGCTCCAACCCCGCCTGTTTGACCTGTCTGTGTCCCCTCCACCTACCTTCTCCTCTATCCATCTTCTTTCCGCCTCCCCATCTCTCTCTATTTATTTCAGAATCTCCTTCCCTTCCTCATTTCTGAAGAAGGGTCTCGATCCGAAACGTCAGCTTTCCTGATCCTCCGATGCTGCTTGGCCTGCTGAGTTCATCCAGCTGTACGCCTTGTTGTCTCAGATTTTCCAGCATTGGCAGCTCCTGCTATCTGTCTCAACTTGGGGCTTGGTTGGGAACATGGGACTGGAATATCATAGCAACTACAGATGCATGGCTCAGGGACGGACAGGACTGGCAGCTTAATCTTCCAGGGTGTAGATGCCAAAGGAAGGATAGAAGAGCAGAGAGGGAGTGGCATTTTTGATTAAGGATAATTTTACACCTGTACTTAGGGAGGATGTTCTTGGGAATATGTCCAGCGAAGCTATTGGGTGGAACTGAGAAGTAAGAAAGAGATGATCACTTAATAGGGGTTGCGCCATAAATACTCATTGGCAAATTCTGTTCACATGACAATAGCCAGATTCTGTGTGTGGGAAATATACTCTTCAGAGAGATTAGAAAGCTTCAGAGGTTAGTCAAACTTACTTGGAAACACAATCCAATGGGAAAAATAATAATTGATTAAGACGAGAAATTCTCAAAGACTAATGCCAAGGCATTCCCATGGCCTGGCTGGAAAGTAGGAGGGCAGAAGCATCCTTTCTGCTCCTGTCAACAGTGTATCATGCAGAGGCTGCTTCTTTGAGATAATGTGAAACATCAGGTCGTTGCAAGGACTATCAAGCCTTGGCCTGGCAGTCGGAAATATTAAATTGTCTCTGGCGAATCTTCTGGAGGTGATCCCAATGGAGAGCTTGTGGCATCACCAAGCTCTAACCACAGACCAAGAAGTCATGAATAATGCCCTTGTAATGATATTGTTCAAAATACTGCTAATGATGCAATTACTGAGATTATTACGGCCAGGATTCAAAAAAGGTTTACGAAAATTTATATACATTCTTCATAGCATAATTGAGCTTCTCAACACTCATGGATCTTTCTTGGTGTGACTGGTGAATATTGAATGCTTCAGGAGGTGCATGCCTCAATTCCTGAGGCAAAGTTTCCATCTGTTTTTCCTGAACATTTAGTCTTGATAGACCATGAACAATAGTTTGGTTTTTCTTTGCACATACTCCACAGGAAGGTCATACCACTGCAACTGCAACTGAAATCTCTGGATTTTCGATTGTTTCTTTGGAATCTCTTTTGTACTCCATGGAGTTATCAGTATTTTAAATCTTAAATGGATGGTCTAAAGCTCAGTGAGAGAATTTCTTGCATTCCTGAGTCATGGCTTGTGCTTCTTTCCCTATTCCAGCATTTTGCTGTCTGGTCTGAGTCCTTGAAGAACAAGAGACAGCCCTTCATATCCCATCATGTTGAATCTGCAATATGACTACTCCCAGATCTGTGGATGATGCATCAACCACGACATGTTGGATGCAGGTTTGATCAAGGCTTTCAAAGAGGACTATTTAAAGAGAAAATAATTGCAGGGCTACAGAAAACATTGGTGTTATGGGACTAACGAAAGCTTTGTTGAAGGTGATCATTGTAGTGATTGGAACAACATCAGCCAGGGTGGCCTCATAGAATATGAGTTCATTGATTGAGCTGTTACCCTGGTCCAATCAGGGAGCCCTGTCTGACAGATATAAACAGGAGTGTCAGACATTTTGAGGGAGCCATACCAGAATCAAGTACTATGCACTTGTAAATAAAGGGTGACTTGGTGATGGGATAGCAGCCTCTTTGGAGTTATTTCAGTCATTTTCCTGGCTTTGGTGTGACTACTAAGTGAATGAATGATATTTGCTACTTTGCAGCCCAAGCCTGGATATTGTGCGGACCTTGCTGCATTTGAACATGAGCTGTTTTAATGAGACAAATTAAATTTGACACAGTGCTAGCACACCTCACATCATTGAAACTCTGTCAGATCATTGAACATTTGATGTGTACTGTATGCCATGTCATTTCATTTACTTTAAGTATAGCGTTGCGCTAATTTGTATGGAGCAGCAAAATTAGTCTGTTTCCCTCCTTCCTCCAGCTCTTTACCTGAAGTCAGACAGTAAGAACTCCAAATTACTCCATATAATCTGTAATTTATCCTACTAGTCTCTGGTAATCTATTTATCCCCAACATAGCCCATTATCTTTGCATAACACTCTTTCATGTAGCACCTTATCAAATGCCTTTTGAAAATTTGAATGCACTGTAGCGTCTGGTTTTTCCTCCAGCTTCCCTCCAATTTATATCTTCTGAAAAATGTAATAATTTAATCAAGCAAGATTCCTCTTTCATCAAACCATGTATTGATTTATAATAATCCTATAATAACATCTCTAGAATGGATTACAGGATTTTCCTAATGATGGTTAAGCTAAGTGGGCTGTAGTTTCCTGTTTTCTCTCTCTCTTGCTTTTGTGAAAAGCAGTGTGATTTATGACCAAGTAATCAACTGTGAATGTCCAAATTTTTTTTGAGAATACTGAAAAGTTGTATGAAACTTCCCTAACTCATTCCGAATAAGTACTTAATTCTGCAATATTTCTGGTATATTTTTATGTCCTTTATTCTGAAAATACTTGTTCAATTTCTCTGCCTTTATTTTTTCCCTGTGACAATATCTCCAGGCTTTGCTTCGAAAGGACTAACATTTACCTTAGTTATTCTCTTCATTTTCATGGATAATTCTGACAATCTGTTCCATATTCTTGATGAATTTACTCTTGTATAATATATTGGCATCTTTATTAACTTATGACCACCTTTTGTTACCTTTTAAAATTCGTCTAATCCCTAGTTTTAGTACTAGCCATCAAACATTAGAATTGTACAATCCCTACTGTGTGGAAGCAGGCCATTTGGCCCATTGAGTCCACACTGACCCTCTGAAGAGCCTGCCACCCAGATCCATCCCCCTACCCTAACCCTGCCAACCTACATTTCCCGTGACTAATCCAACACATCCCTGTGTACTATGGCAACTTAGCATGGTCAATCCACGTAACCTGCATATCTTTGACCTATGGGAGGTAGCTGGAGCATCTGGAGAAAATCCATGCAGACACAGGGAGAATGTGTAAATTAAATGCAAGGAAGAAATTAAACCCAAGTGTCTAATATTGTGAGACAGCAGTGCTAACCATTAAGCCATTGTGAGACCCATTAAATGTAGCTGATTTTATTATTATACTACTACTAACCCCTTACTTAGCATATAATCAGAGATAATGGGAACTGCAGATGCTGGAGAATTCCAAGATAATAAAATGTGAGGCTGGATGAGCACAGCAGGCCAAGCAGCATCTCAGGAGCACAAAAGCTGATGTTTCAGGCCTAGACCCTTCGTCAGAGGTCTGGGCCCGAAACGTCAGCTTTTGTGCTCCTGAGATGCTGCTTGGCCTGCTGTGTTCATCCAGCCTCACATTTTATTATCTTAGCATATAATCAACTGGTTTTCTCTATGCGCTTTTGTAGCTCAATGAAACAGATGTTTGGAGAGGATTCACAACAGATGTATGAGGGTAAGAATCGGAACATCGTGTTGTGGTTGTACAGGACGTTGGGCGAGGCCTTTTTTGGAGTACTGTGTGTAGTTTTGGTTGCCCTGTTACAGGAAGGGTATTATTAAACTGGAGAAAGTTCAGAAAAGATTTACAAAGATGTTGCTGGGACTGGAAGGTTTGAGTGATAAGGATAGGCTGGGATGCTTTTCCATTGGAGCGTAAGAGGTTGAGGCATGACCTTATGGAGGTTCATAAAATCATGCTGGGCATAGATAAGGTGAACAGCAAGGGCCTTTACCCCAGGGTGGGAGAGTCCAAAACTAGAGGGCATATTTTTAAGGTGAGAGGAGAAAGATTTAAAAGGGCCACGAGGGACAATTATTTTACATAGAGAGTGGTTAGTATGTGGAGTGAACTGCCAGAGGAAATAGTGGATGCAGGTACAGTTACAACATTTAAAAGATGTGTAGATAAGTACATGAATGGGTAAAGTTTGGAGGGATATGGGCCAAATGCAGGCAAGTGCAGATAGTTTAGTTTGGGAGCATGGTTGATCTAGTTGGTCCATGGTTGATCTAGTTGGTCAAAAGGGTCTTTTTCCTTGACTCTATGACTCAGAGTTTGAAATAGTTTATCAAATATTTGTACTTGCTGGGGATTGTCACGCTCTTCACCAAATTTCCCCCTCTATCATGGCCAACATGCTCCTAACGCAAATGTGATTGGCTTTATTTACGTTTTAATACTTTAGTTTTATGCAGACTTATCTATGCACTTCCCCATTTAATGTAAAAATAAATCTGTGATTGCAGATCACTAGACAATGTTTTGGTAAGTGATCATTCACTAACACGCTTTCATTGCACATGATCTAGAATAGCCTCTGCCCAACTTGGTTTCATCAGCTGTCATTTGAGGAAATGAGTTCAAATACATTCAGTGAACTCATCCTGAAGCCTTTTCGTGCCAATTTGAATTGTTTAGTCTGTATGGAGTTTAAAGACTTCCATAACAATATTATTGCCTTTATTATAAGATTTTCTGATCAAGATAGTGTCTGACTGCTTGGGGCCTACTAACAATCCCACTACTGTTTTCTGGCTGTTATTTCTTATTTCCACCCATACTGATTCTACTTCCTGAGCTTCTCGTGTTCTTGCATTCTTATGTCGGCATGGTTTTAATATCAGGCTATTTCTCCTTACTAATTTTTATTTATCTTTAGGAAATATCAAATGCCCTGGAATATTTACTTCCCAACATTTTTCACCATGGACCATGTCTCTGAGGTAGTTATTGCATCATTACTAGTGCTTGTACAAACTCTCTGTGGAGTAATGTGAAAGCAAATTTTTAAATTTCACAGCCGTTGTTGCACTGTGAACCTCCTGGCTCAGCTTTAGAACAAATAGCCAAGACAATTATTTCTGGATAGTTTTAACACATTCTCTTACTCCTTCCCAATAGGTTCTACAGTTAATTAAGACAGCGGGATCAATTATGCAAAACATTTCCTGCTAAAATTTAAAGCATGCCTCCAACAAGACAAAATCCAGCATTATTCGCTGTATGTATCTTCCTAAGAGGCTCTGCACACACAGGTTAAGGACATGCAACCGAGTAATTTAGAAGTCTACAGAATGAAATAAGTGGTCCTCATCTTCACCCATATGTCCTTTCTCACTCATCCAATTTCAGCAGTAAATCCCCAATTCCCCAGCAGCCCCACCAGTAAACCGCCGGAATTGGTCACAGTGTGTGACAGGTTGAATTGAGCACCATATCAGTTTAAACTCCAATCTAATCACTGAAATGAGAAACACCAGAAAATATTCTTTACAATTTTAATATGGTCCATAGAAACCAAGATAACCACATACACCAAAGGACGGAACATTTACAAATTATAGAATCTCCCAGTTACAGTAAAATATACAGACAGGAACCCCAGGTCCCTTCATCCTTATTAATGAACAAATAAAGTACAATTGGTAACATTTTCTTTAATATGAATGAGGTCTTCTTGTGTTCACATCAAGTTCAGACTTTCAGAAGTTTCATTCCTAGTTAAGATCTTGAATCATCATTTTGTTCCTGGAATGAACAGAACAAAAATAATGGTCATTTTCAAATGGGCTGAGTTCAACGTGAGTTCAATATATTATTATGATCGAGAGACAATTCTCTGACACTAACGTTCAATTTATACTCACATTTGATGACACATCGAATGATGTTTCTGTTGACTTGTTGTTCAACTGTTTAAAAACAATTAAGATTCATCTGGTTATTAAAGGGAATCAATGATATGTCTTTCATCTGTTATTGAGCATTGAAATTATTTTTGTACCAAAGGTTCTTCTGATTACTAAGCCATTAATGAAGACATATTAACTGTTTAAATTTATAGAGCCTGTACATATGTTGAATTGGTTAAAAACACAGAGCTGTGTCAGACTTGTGCATTGCAACTGAATCCAGGTTTCAACAGCTTATTTGTGTTAATAGTATAAACAACATAAAATTTCAGGTTGTACTCACATCTGGAGAATCCTCCACTGATGTTTCTGTTGATTTGCTCCTCACCTAGAGTATGCAGATTTATATACTTAGTATTTCTAAATAATGTTGACCTTTTAGATTCTGCTCTAAACAGCAGTTTAAATGATATCTGATTGTAAATGAGACTTTACACCTGCATTAAAATATTCGGGCTACTATGCTTACACAAGGAATCCATGAGCTATTTTTTAATTAACATTGAATAATGAAACTATCTTTGTCACAGCACCATTATAGTACAGAATTAGGCCATTTGGCCCATTGTTTCTAAATCATCTCTCTGACTGAGCATTGTGACTCTGTTATTTTAGCGCCTTTTCTCGTAATCCTAAGTAAGTTTCCATTTGTTTCAATTGAACCTGTCTCCACCATATTTCCAGGCAGTGTGTTCTAGACCACAACTACTCACTGTGTGAAAGAGTCTTTTTTTCTCACGTTACATTTGCATCTTTTTTAAATTACCTGATATCTCTGTTTTCTCATTCTTGATGCATTCATTTATAAACAGGGAGCAGTTTCTTTCTGAGATAATGGGAACTGCAGATGCTGGAGAATTCCAAGATAATAAAATGTGAGGCTGGATGAACACAGCAGGCCAAGCAGCATCTCAGGAGCACAAAAGCTGACGTTTCGGGCCTAGACCCTTCATCAGAGAGGGGGATGGGGAGAGGGAACTGGAATAAATAGGGAGAGAGGGGGAGGCGGACCGAAGATGGAGAGTAAAGAAGATAGGTGGAGAGAGTATAGGTGGGGAGGTAGGGAGGGGATAGGTCAGTCCAGGGAAGACGGACAGGTCAAGGAGGTGGGTTGAGGTTAGTAGGTAGGAGATGGGGGTGCGGCTTGGGGTGGGAGGAAGGAATGGGTGAGAGGAAGAACCGGTTAGGGAGGCAGAGACAGGTTGGACTGGTTTTGGGATGCAGTGGGTGGGGGGGAAGAGCTGGGCTGGTTGTGTGGTGCAGTGGGGGGAGGGGACGAACTGGGCTGGTTTAAGGATGCAGTAGGGGAAGGGGAGATTTTGAAACTGGTGAAGTCCACATTGATACCATATGGCTGCAGGGTTCCCAGGCGGAATATGAGTTGCTGTTCCTGCAACCTTCGGGTGGCATCATTGTGGCACTGCAGGAGGCCCATGATGGACATGTCATCTAGAGAATGGGAGGGGGAGTGGAAATGGTTTGCGACTGGGAGGTGCAGTAGTTTGTTGCGAACTGAGCGGAGGTGTTCTGCAAAGCGGTCCCCAAGCCTCCGCTTGGTTTCCCCAATGTAGAGGAAGCCGCACCGGGTACAGTGGATGCAGTATACCACATTGGCAGATGTGCAGGTGAACCTCTGCTTAATGTGGAATGTCATCTTGGGGCCTGGGATAGGGGTGAGGGAGGAGGTGTGGGGGCAAGTGTAGCATTTCCTGCGGTTGCAGGGGAAGGTGCCGGGTGTGGTGGGGTTGGAGGGCAGTGTGGAGCGAACAAGGGAGTCACGGAGAGAGTGGTCTCTCCGGAAAGCAGACAGGGGTGGGGATGGAAAAATGTCTTGGGTGGTGGGGTCGGATTGTAAATGGCGGAAGTGTCGGAGGATGATGCGTTGTAGGTACAACATCATCCAGCCTCACATTTTATTATCTAGCAGTTTCTTTCTCTCCAGTTGGTTTCAACCCCTTTTGATTTTGAAACCTTCTATCAAATCTCATCTTAACCTTCTCCTATCTAAGGAAAATGGACTCAAATTTTATGATTCCATGATTCTGTGAACTTCTCCAATCTATTTTCATAATTGAAATTTCTCTTCCCTGAAATCACTCTTGTAAAACTCTTCTGCACTCTCTCAAATGCATTCACATTCATCTGATGTATGGTGTCCCGAACTGTATATCAACAATTTCACGACTTAGTTTTTAAATCAAAGATTGCTGTGATCATTAAACCATAAATGAGAAAATGTTAACTCTTGAACCTTCTATTCTCTAGACATTCATTTAATTTAATAAAAACTGAATTGCTTTTAAGCGTGATGCAGTTAATTCCAAGTTTTAACATTTTCTTTGCGTAAATAATTATGACAGAAAATCCCAGATTATACCCACATTTACAGAATCTTCAAATGATGTTTCTGTTGACTGGCTGTTCACCTGCATTAAAAAAAATGCTTAAATACTTAGCATTTTGCAAATAATCTCAATTTTTCAAGTCATCTCTAAGCAAAATAGTGAAATAATATCAGATTGTCAATGAGGCAGTGACAACTCTTTCAAGTTCAGAGTCTGAATTCAGTGACACAGTGCTGGAGCAGAGAAATCCTTGCCAAATTTAGGGCAGCACGGTCCCTTAGTGGTTAGCACTGCAGCCTAACAGTGCCAGGGACCCGGGTTCGATTCCTGCCTCGGGCAACTGTCTGTGAAGAGTTTGCACATTCTCCCTGTGTCTGCGTGGGTTTCGTCCGGTGCTCCGGTTTCCTCCCACAGTCCAAAGATGTGCATGCTAGGTGGATTGGTCATGCTAAATTGCCCATAGCGTTCAGGGGTGTGTGGATTATAGGGGGATGGGTCTGAGTGGGATGCCTCAGGGGGCGGTGTGAACTTGTTGGGCCGAAGGGCCTGTTTCCACACTGTAGGGAATCTAATCTAATCAATGTGGCTGGTGCTCCAGTGCACCATGACACTCCACCACCACAAACAACACACACACACAGGCTGACGTTTTCCATTGATGAGTGTGTAATGTATTCACACTTTCAGAAAAACCAGTAATTCCTAATCGATTGAATGAGGAGAATGACAGTGATGCTGTCCTCATGAAACCATCATTTGTGTCCCTCCAGTTATTGGAAACTTCTCAATGTGAGGAATCAATCATCATTCAATTAGCATCAATCCAACAACTGAAGTGATAACTATCAGATGGTGGGGTTAGCACAGTTGTTAAGTCGAGAGAGTTTGATGCAGAACAATGGCAACAGGGTGGGCTCAATTCTTACACCAGCTGAGGTAGCTCTTGGACCCAGCATCCTCCTCACCCTGCCCCATGGCACTAACCACCATACATGACTCTTGGTTAATGAGCATGCTCCATGAAGAAATAGTGCAATAAATATAAAATAAAAAATAAATACTCACATTGGGAAAGTCCTCAAGGGATGTTTCTGTTGACTTGCTTTTCACCTGGAATAAAATATTCAGATACATCTTGTTATTGCAGGGAAATGATTTAATATTTTATTACAAATATTGAACTATAGAATTATATTTAAGACAATTAAATTATAAACTAGTATTATAATACTACTACTATAACTGAAATTATTTTTAAGCCAAAGATTTAGTGATTAATAAACCATAAATTAGGAAATGTTAACTGTTTTCAATTTTTAGGTCGTAGAAATGCATTTAACTAAATGAAATACATAGTGCTGGTTCAAACTCTTGTTCTGATACAGCTGAATCAAGCTTTCAACAGTTTACATTTGTTATAGCTAGCTGACAGAAAATATCTCAGATAGTACTCACATCAGGAGACTCCTCCAGCGATGATTCGGTGGACTTGCTTTCCTCCTGGATTAAAATATCCAGATTAGAACGTTTAGTATTTTGATTTGTGGCATCAACTCGAAACAAAACAATTAAATGTCAACAAGGTTCCAAATGTGGAAGGGGCAATGTTTTGAGTTTCCAAATTGGCAGTCGGTGTCTCAGTGTTTTACCTTTGGGAAATTCTGTTAGCTTTAGTTGGCTGGACGGGTGATGAGTGACACCAACAGTGCGGGTTCAATTCCTGCACAGAATGAAGTTGGCATGAAAGAGTCTCCTCTTCAAACTATCCCCGTACCTGAGATGTTGTGAACCTCAGGTTAAACCACTACTAGTTGTCTCTCTCCCGCAACAAAAGAGCAGCCTATGATCTGATAGGGTTATGTCTGGAGTCGGGAAATCCTTACTGAAAATTTCTAGCACAGCACTGATCAACACAGTCTGTGGGATTGATGGATAAAAGAATGGAGGCTCTGATTCTCCATTAATTGCGATTTATTGTGACAAACCCGCATTTCCATCAGCAAATGACAAGTAATTAGTATTCATCATTTATAAAATTGTAAGAGATACTGGTTTTCTAATGTCATTGTTTGTACCTGTGTAGTTGATTGGTCCATAGGAAAGAACAAACTTTCTCTGTATTTTGGTTCTCCTGCCCTACTATCTCTGATTAAAGCAACTTGCTGTCTGATACTTTGCTCTGACACAGTTTGATCCTGGAGTTTAAGCATTTTATGAATTTTCCTGATCAATGAGAAAAATCTGACAAATTCCTACTTTGTACTCACATTAATTGAATCCTCATTTGGTATCTCCTTTGACTTAGTTTTGACCTGTAATAAAATATTAATATTTCTCTATTTAGCACAGCAGACCAATGAGAAATGTAAATTATCTGCGATATTAAAAATCTCATTAAGCGGATATGTACAGTTATGAAATTACCTCAATACTGTTTTCAGTCAACTCTGAAACGTCGCTGTTGCTATCAAATGTCTTCAACCCCCGGCACTCCACAGCAACATCAATAACCTCATCAGCAAAGTATTCAACACGACTTTTACACAAACCTTTTTCCTGTCAAAGCAGAATTGATTAAAATCGCATTCAATGATATCATTATGCATGTTGGTCTGGGTGTGACAATGTGACTTTTGAACTTACCGCAGTCTTTTTGGGATGGAAGAAACAACTGGGATCATCAAATTCCAGTCCAGAATTCTTGGAGCAGACTGTTTCTTTCACAGAGAATGTTAAATCCATGTTGTATGACAATTTTCCAGTGCGTTGAATCTAATGAGGGAGGCAGCTTATTACTATCTGGCTGTATCTGATGTCATTCAGTCCTGCCTAATTTCATTTGCTCTTAAAACCTCTCGTGCATTTGTTTGCTCCGGACCTCACTTTTCTAACATTCCCTTAATGACCTTCCAAATCCTCAACCTGTAAAATTGTGGTCACCCAGAATTCTGGTGTGAGTACTTAATTCACATCTAGTTCCATTTATCCCAGTGCTCATTGTCTTCTTTTGGGTATGAACTAAGCAGCACATTGATTGCAAAATTGCTACCCTCCTTTCAAATCCCTGCTCGATTTCATCTCTCCCTACCTCCAGTCTGATTCACCAGCCTAAGTGCAATATAACATTCTGCGCCTGTGTAATAATCTGAGTGAATTGCACTCAGTAACATTGTCGTAGAGTTTAGAGAATGAAACTGACTGAGACTGGGACACACTTACATCCTTCACTCTTCTCCTGGTTATCCCACACAGATTGCTGGTCTCAGTGATTTGGTTCAGTTTTAGAACAGACACTCTCAGAGCATCTTTTGGGCTTGGTATTCCTGTCGAGAGAAAAGGAAAGTTGTACAAAACATTCTGGAGTTCTTTAGCGAGTTATTTTACACATTGGTGATATCTCAGTGAGTGAGACTCATTGCCAATAACTCGTTGCTTGATGAGGTGTAGCTCTCTCTGGTACCTACCTGAGCAGTGGAGAATCTGCACTGCAGCAATGGTGAGGAGGAAGGCTTTCATTCTGCCTCTTGTGTGATCGGCTGGCTGCTTTCTCAGAGTAAAGGAGCTGCTTCTCTTTCCTGCTGTGCCCTTTCCTTACTGCGTTCAGTCTTTATATCTCGCGCCTCAACCACATTCAAACACTGACTCATATTTACTCAACTATGGTCTTGGACAGGGAAAGCTGCTGCCAAGTGGCTCTAATATGGGCAGAGCTTCCACCCCATAGAGCCATCATGTTTAGATTTGGTGAGATCACAGATTATTCCTCAGAATATGAAGTGATGAACTGTCAAAGGACAGGAATTGATCACTTCTAAGTTATACAAAGGTACCTTCAATCCATTAGGAATTGCTCACTGCGCTGAGCTTCCGATTACATATCTGTGCCATTACTAAAACTGCCTGTTTCCATCTCTGTAATATTTGCCCACATATTACCTCATCTGCTCCTGAAACCTCAATCGTGCATTTGTTACCTCGAGACATCACTATTCCAATATTCTCTTAGCTGGCTTCCTGCATCTTCCCTGCCTAAACCTGAAATCGTTCCAAATTCAACGTCAAATGTCAAATTCCATTCACCTCTTTGACTGCCTTACTTTGGCTTCCAGTTAAGCAATATGTAATTTTCAAATATTACCCGTAATTTCAAATCCCTGCGTGGTTTCACCGTTCCTTCTCACTCTGGTCTCTTCAAGCCTCACGACACTCCAGATTTCTGTAATCTGGCCTCTTGAGCTCACCACTTTTTGACTACTGCACCATTGATGATAACATCTTCATCTGCATGGAGTGTAAGCTCTAAGACTTCATCCTGTACCTCACTTCCACCCTTTAGGATTCTATGTCAAATCCATGTCTTTCAGTAAGCTTTCAGTCACCCAACTGCCTCTTTCTTTCTGTGACATGGTACTTGATAAAGATGCTCTGAAGTCACTTGCAAATTTTAAGTTAAAATGTATTGTATGAATGTAATTTTTAAAATTATTCCATTCTGGTTAGTTGCAAACACTCTGGAATGCCCCTGGACTATCCTGGCATTGATATGGTAAGCTGGCAGAGTGCTATGGACTCAATGTGCCACCACTTCAATTGCAGCCTTGGGCAACTGTCTGTGTGGCGTTTGCACGTTCTCCATGTGTCTGTGGGGTTTATATCAGGTGCTCAGATTTCCTCCTACAGTCCAAAGATGTCCAGGTTAGGTGGATTGACTGCACTAAATTGCCCCATAGTGTTCAGGGATGCGTGTGAGAGGTGGATTAGCCATGGGGAATATGGGGATGGTGTGGATCTTGTTGGGATGCTCTTCCAATGGGGCAGTGTAGACTTGACGGACCAAATGACCGCTACCTGTACTGTTGGGATTCTATGATCCATAATTAATAACCAGGAGATTTCTTTGAGTGCCCTCGGAAAATATTAGTAGTCGCAATTCCCCAGTGGATTCAATCAGTTAAAACAAGGGGCTGAGTTTTAATGGCTACCCTAGAGTAGGCACATTAAATAAATGCTGTGCCATTGTGAGGGCCTCTGTTTCAGGTTCCAGGACAATTAGAGTCTGCCCCAACAGTTTTCCCCCCACTGTGTTGCTATTTCTGTTCCCCCACTCCAATAACTGTTGTCCAACATTTCTTCACACCCTAAGATCCTTGTAGGTCTGGATCGATCGCTAATTGCTGGCTGAACAATAGTGCCCACGGCACTTGCTAGAGCTATCGGTAATGCAGAGCTAGTGGGAACTGCAGATGCTGGAGAATCCGAGATAACAAAGCTTGGAGCTGGATGAACACAACAGGCCAAGCAGCCTCTCAGGAGCACAAAAGCTGACATTTCGGGCCAAGACCCTTCATCAGAAAAGGTTCATCAGTAATCAGAAATCATCAGTAAGGTACATCCTTACCTGTTATTCCGTAAAGAGTTGCAGAAAATGATGAATGGAGTACGTGAGCTAGTGATTAACACATGCTCCCACCCCTGAGGAACTAACAACCCCTCAGAGGCCTTTCTGATTTTTACTGAATCGTCAGTAATGCAGAGCTGCCAGCCACTGATGGGCCAGCGGATAAATTAAGGCATGCCAGCTGAAAGATTGAAGCAGAGCGAGTTTGCGAGTTGAAAGTCGGCAGATATTTACACTGAGGTGCACGAGGTTAGTTAGATACTATTCTCTATCACTATTCAGCACGCAGTAAACAAGTTAAGATGTAGATGCCTCCTCCAACACCGAGGGAGGCCATTGCACCCATCATGCCTGTGCAAGCTCTTTTCTTGATGTCTTTCCATATCTCTGTTTCCCTTCTGATCACAATTCATTCCTTCTACTTTTATCTTCATATGTGCTTAACCATGACATGCAGTAAAGCCTACTGCTGTCTAATAACTATGAACGAGGATTGGTTTCTACTCTCTCTTCTCCATATCTTTGTGAGAGTTTTAGCTTAATAATCCTCTGTTAATAATTTTCTAATCAGCAGAAACTATCATCTATTCCCCCTAATGAAATTCATCATTTTTAAAAGTTTCCACTAAAACCTCATCTCTTCTCCAACATAAGTAGCCCAGATTTCTCTCAGATTTCATCACTGGTTTCTTATCCCTGCTATCATTCTGATCGTTTCATCCTAAACAATCAATATAGTTTCATCTCAGAGATAGTAAGAACTGCTGATGCTGGTGACAGAGATAACACAGTGTGGAGCTGGAGGAACACAGCAGGCCAGGCAGCATCAGAGGAGCAAGAAAACGCTCATTTTCTGAAGAAGCGTCCCGATCCAAAACGTCAACTTTCCTGCTCCTGTGATGCTGCCTGTCCTGTTGTGTTCCTCCAGCTCCACACTGTGTTATCTCTTATTTCGATATTTGTCCTAAAAGCTATATTGTAACAATTTTCTTCTTTCGGCTTAGTCTGGCATGGCGAGTGTCTTTACCCAATGACTGATGACAGAAGTTTTGTCAAAGTTTAAATAAATTTTCACAATTACTGCATCCTATGCTATCTGAAGAAGACAATGTTGAGATTGATGTTACAGAAGAGACTATGCATCAGTACGAGCAGCAATGGAGTGAATTCATTCAGCTCCTTCATTGCTGGTGAGCTGATGGATGGAATAGTAACTGTGCACACTTACTGGCATTATGAAAGTTACAGAGAGCCGTCTAGAATTTTTGAACATAAGCTGTAAATTTTCATTTTAACACGTTTGTTTTAAATCGGCTAATCTGATGTCAATTTTGGTAAATGTAAGTTGTTATTGACACATTTTGAAGATCTTACTGACATGGGTATTTCAGGGTAATGCAGATTATTGAAGTGATTCGCAATGTTTAGCGTGGACGTAATATTTCTCTGGTTTGCTGGGGACTGTGTATTTACAGCGCCTGCTCCTGTGATGGCTTAGTGAGCAACTCTCCTCTACATCTGCTCCACTGAGGCTTTCTTTATCTGCATCCTCAGGCCTTTGTGGTCTGTGGGATACATTTCCCAGTTCCCAGTCACATGCAGTAAACAGCAGGACAATTTCCTGATTTCTGAATTGCAAATGTACAGATTAATCTTTCAAAAGCATTACAAGTACAATTAAGTCACAAATTTAAGCATCATGCTGTGACTGGCTATCAGCACATGTAAGTCCCTAACATATTCCCTGGGACTATCAGATTTCATTCTTTAACCTGTTCTGTAGAAATCATTCTTTCTAAATCGGTGAGTGATGCAGTTATTTTTATATTCATTCAAGGGATGCAGACATATTTGGTGAGGCTAGAAATGTTATGATTGCTCATCTTCACTAAAGCCCTAATATTAACCAGCCCCATGTTCAATATCATCAAATGATCAGATACTTCAATCGAAGAATGCTTTTGCCTGGTGGTCACAATAGGGATGACTTGCATCCTAATTTTGTGTGAGTTTAGTTCACAAATGGCAACTTTGATCAAAGCTCGATCACTTTACGAATCCAGAACATTGTAACATCTACAGTCTGCGCTGTGTCAGTAAAGGAACCGCAGAGAATATTTTGCTAGAGTGAGCAGATTTCTTTGCAATGTGTCCCTGACAGTAAAGACTATTCAGCTCCATCACGCGTAGGAGCTGTTCAGAGGGATTTGATTTGGCCTGGGGCCTGTTGACTGTGGTGTAGATATCTGTGGTTAGGTTTCCTGCCTCCTGAGCTGAGTGTAGGCCTTGGAGTTTGTGTGGGTGGGGAGGAGGAATGGTGACAAATAGACAAGCGTTTGGGGTGAGCTAACGTTAATTTGATGGAATAATAAATCCCATGGGGAAACAGGTGTTGAATTCTGGACTAAATCATGCATTATATTGGTCAACAATGTGACTGTAAATGATGATTAAAATAGGAAAAATTACCAAATTTGGACTATTGAGATATCTCCTAATATTGTGAGGAATTTGCCAGGGTCCATTTACTGTTGTTAACTTAATTGAAGTTAGTACAAAATTAGACAAAAATGTACTCAGCATCAACAGTTATTGATTGTTTAATCTTTAATGTGAAGAATTTTAAGTTATTAGATGCAAAGACTCCATCCAATGAAGAAAATGTTAGATTTAGGATTCTGAAGGCATGCCCAATAAGCAAGTAGAGGTTCAGAAAAAATATTGAAAGAATTGCATTGAGGATGGGAAAAAAATTGAATTTGGCATTTTTAATGTCTGCAGCTTGATAATGGGCCATGAAGGAACATCAGAATATTAGGCACAGCAAACAATTCTTTATCCCCTTGAACCTTCTTCATCATTCAATTATATTACAGTTGATTCACACAAGAGTTCAGTTTTATGACATTTGCTTCATAACCCTTGACATCATGATCACTTTAGAAACCTTCAGTTCTTCCTGCAACTGAAGCCAAAGTTCTTGGTTACTGTTAAACAATACTTATTGACTGTAAGGTAGCATGCTCTGCATTGCAAAGGTTCCTATGTCCTAGCACAGTAATAGCACATGAGTGCCAACACCACAGCTGGTAGCCAGTTGACCTCAATGATCTGGAAAGTTCTGATCATCAGTAACCAGGGCGCAAAGGCTTACATTACTTTTCGAGAATATCAAAGTCCTTGCATTGTATGGAGACTCCAGGCAGATCCGGAACAGTAGTTGAAATGTCTACACCAGCCTGCTATTGAAACTCCATACATCTGAGATGCTGCTAATGATGTTCTGTTATAACACACAATGGATGTTGATCAGTCGCATCAAAGTCATTGCAATAACTAAAGTGACTCACATGGGAGCCCTGCCCACATAACTAATTGTTTTGGTTTTTGAACAAACGTAATTATATACTTTGACTTCTTTCATTAGTTTGCCTTCTGCATTGATTAAGTTAACAAAAGATCAGCTTCAGCCTACCTCTACTTTTAAACTCTCTTGAACTTTTACTTCTGGAAAGAACTCATTATTTTGTCTGAAAGGTGAATTAATTTCCCAGCACGCAAGGATTATATTATCGTACCTTCGATTTCAGTCCACCTGAATATATAATACCATGAGTAGGAATTCTGGCAGAGAGCCAAATACAAAGCTTCACTGAACTTTTGGGGCAGCACAATGGCGCAATGGTTGACACTGCTGCTTCACAGCGACAGGGACCTGGGTTTGATTCCAGCCTCAGAGCCAGTGTGGCGTTTGCACATTCTCCCTGTGTCTGCATGAGTTTCCTCTGGGTGCACTGATTCCCTTCCACAGTCTGAAGATATACAGGTTAGGTGGATTGACCAAGCTAAATGCAGGGTCTTGGGATAGAGGGGAGAGTCTGGGTGGGATGGTCTTCGGTGGGGTGGTGTGGATTTAATGGGCTGAATGGGCTATTATCATGCTGTAGTGATTCTATGACTGAACACTGATATCAATATCTTTCATTTTTAAGTCATTTGGAATTCCTTGCATCTTTATTCTTTCTTGCTTGTCTGCCTGTGTATCTGAGATTGTATTGCGTCCAATCCCCCAGGATTGGAATTCAATAGGAAAACCTAATTTCCCTTGACTAAAGAATTTGCTGTGGATCATTTTTATGTTGAAATTCACAAACAGGACTTGGGGAAACACATCTTCACCTATTTTTAAAAGGTAAAAGGAATAATTAGAAGTCACCGTGTGGCGCTGGAAGAACACAGCAGGCCAGGCAGCATTAGAGGAACAGGAAAGTTAATGTTTTGGGTCGGGACCCTTCTTCAGAAATGTCCTCATGAAGGAGGAAGATGTTCATCTTCTTCTGTGCAACTGCTAGAAGATTGTAAAGCTGACTGAAATCATCTGGAAAACACTGTTAGCTGATTTTTAGGGTAATCTTACAAAGAGTGAATTTGTTCAGGCTCAGCTGCCTTTTCTGGTCACATAGTAGGTCCAGGATGAATACTGCCCAAGGCTGCCAGAAGCAGTAGAGCTCCCCATTCCTGTGAGAAAACTGAAAATTATGAGTTCAATATTGAGGTCAATAATTTTAGGGCCTAAACTCTCTCATGTCCCAGCCCCCTACCTCAAACACCAGGCCTTGATATCACATAGCCTTCTATTATACACTACCTATTGTTAGCCACTAACAGCCCCCATTAACAACTATTCACCCTCCCAGCTGGATCATTATCAACTTCTTTATCTGTCCAACTGCTCTTCTCTATCATTTGTTCTCTATCCCACCCCCCAACCCCATCTCTACTTTCTTCACATAAACTGATGTTTTCCCCAGCCACCACAAGTTCTGAGGAAAGGCCACCAGATCTGAAACATTAACTCTTTTTTTCTCCTCCACATTTGCTGCCAGACCTGCTGAGCTTTTCCAGCAACTTCTGTTTTTGTCCCTGATCTACATCGTCCACAGTTCTTTCATTTTTATTGAAAATTACGAGGTTTTCGAAATAGGTAGGTGACACTAAAAGTGCACCCCAGCTCCAGCTACACAGCTGCATCCCACTAGACAGCTGACAGGCCTACTAGAGATTAAAAGGCAGGTGGTATGCACTGAGATAAAACAAACTGCTTTTGAAAAGTTGAAGGCCATTTGGATAAATAAGCCAACGCTTGCAGTTCCAAACTTTCACCAAGCATTTAAAATAGTCATCCATATGAGTGATAATGGGGTATGAAGATGAATCTCAGTAGAGAGACCAATTGAAGTCCTCTATTGCCGCCAATATATCTTCAGTTTATTTTTCAAATTACCCTCTGTGTGTACTCACTCTATATCTGAACAGAACTTTCAGAAGGCTCAAACATCCTCAAAATCAACTTTAGTAGTTCCAAAAATGTGTTAAAGTTTTTTTTGCCAGTCCTTAACTTCTGAAATAACTTCTATCCCAGGTATGTCTCCAACTTTCTGCAATGCATTGCCCTGAGGAGGCCACATATGCTCATTGCAGGCAACCATTGTTGAACCATTTTTATTGCCATATCCCTAACAGAGAAGGCAATGGAGAGAGCAATATAACAAAATGTGTAGTCTTGCAATGAGAATAAATTGCTCTTGAGTGACAGTGGACATTGTTGTCCAGGTGAGTCTTGAGATTGAGATAATCAAATGGTTAAATGAAAGGACAGCCTCTCAACCTCCAGGACTGACTCTGAAAAATGTCACAGGCTTGTGGGACCATTCATGAGATAAACAGTCAACAACTAAACCCTCAGTGACTAATATTGACATTGGCTAAGAACGTGCTCTCAGTGGGAGTAACTGGCCTTACGCCAGGGTAAACCATCACTTGCTGATGATGAATTAACTCAATTACAAGAGAAGGAGGGGGGGTGTGCAGCTTGCGGGGGGATGGTGGTGGTGGTGGAGGGAGAGGTGGGGTACATTCAGATCAGAGACCAATTGCTGCTGACACGCAATTCTCTTTTCTTTATCCATATTGAGATTTACAATCAGAAGAAGATAGCGTTCGGGAAGACTTAATCGATTATCTGTACTGCATTGATATGTGAATAAACATCCTTGAGTTAGAAACCTATTGGACTGGATATTATCTGTGAAGTGAAGAGGACTTGCCATGAGATAGCTGCTGAAGGAGATCAATGTTCAATAGCATCACCAGCAGGAATGCAAAACTATTTCAATCTCAATGATCCAGAAGCAAAGTGATCTTTTATTTATGAAAGGCTGAAAGGAGAAGCTTGGGAACTATTGAAAAGTGAGTCTGAACCAGAGGTGGGTAAGTTGTTGGAGGGTAGGATTTATGTGCACTTGGAGAGGCAAGGACTAATTAGGGATACTCAGCATGGCTTTGTGCGTGGCAATTTGCATCCTACAAACGTGATTGAGTTTTTTTGAGGATGTGACTAAAAGGATAGGTGAGGGCAGAGAGGTAGACATTGTCTACGTGGACTTTAATAAAGCCTTTGACAAGGTTCCATGTGGTAGACAGGTTAAGAAAATTAGGTCACATGTGATTCAGGGAAAAATTATTAACTGGATACAAAATTGCCTCAATGTAGGAGACTAATGGGGGTGATGGAGGGTTGATTTTCAGACTGGAGCCCTCTGACCAGCAGTGTTCAGCAGGGATTGGTACTGGGTCTGCTTTTGTCTGTCACTTGTATCAATGATGAGGGTGAGAACCTAGGAGTCAGAGTTAGCATGTTTGCAGATGGCGGCAAACTTGATGGTATAGTGAGCAGTAAAGAAGATCATCTAAGATTACAAAGGGATCTTCATTGGCTGACCACTGATGGAGTTTAATTTGGAATTTTTCCCTTTTATTCATTAACGGGATGAGGACATCCATGCCTAGGAGCATTTATTGCCATCTCTAATTACCCAGAGGGCAGTTGAGAGTCAACCGCATCGCTGTGGGTCTGGAGTCACATTTAGGTCAAGCAAAGAAAGGATGGCAGTTTCCTTCCCTAAAGGACATTAGTGAACCAGAGGTTTTTTTTTCCTGACAATCAACAATGGATTCATGGTCATCATTAGACTCTTAATTCCACCATCTGTGTGTTGGGATTCAAACCTGGTTCTCCAGAACATTACCTGGATCTCTGGATTAACAGTCCAGCGATAATACCACTAGGCCATCACCTCCCCATGGGAGATAAATGAGAGGTATTGCATTTTGATAAAACAAACAAGGCAGGACTTATACAGTTAATGGGTAATGTTGTCCAATAGAGAAATCTAGAGATTCAGGTATATTTTTATTTCAAAGTTGCTTCAAACATATACATGGTAGTAAAGAAAGTGATTAGCATGCTTTCCTTCATTGCTCAGGAGGATAGGAGGTGGAAGGATATGTAGCAGGTGTGCAGGACATTGGTGAGTCCACTTTTGGAGCACTGTCTCCTGTTCTGGTCACTCTGCTTTGGGAATTAAATTAAGAGGGTGCGCAAAAGATTTACCAGGATGTTGCCAGTACTGGAGGGTTTGAGTTATAAGGAGAGGCTGGATAGGCTGGGACTTTTTTCATTGGAGTATAGGAGATTGAGGGATGACCTTATTCATTTTTATAAAATCATGAGGGGCATAGATAAGGTGAAAGGTAAAGGACTTTTCTATAGGGTGGCGGAATTCAAAACTAGGCGGCATATTTTTAATGCAAAAGGAGAAAGATTTAGCCGAGACCTGAGGATCAACTTGTTCATACAGAGGCTGGCTTATATGTGGAATGAACTGCCAGAGGAAATGGTTGATGCAGGTACACTGGCAAAAGTTTAAGAGACCTCTGAATAGGTACATGAAAAGGAAAAGTTTAGAGAGTTATGGGAAAAATGTAGGCAAGTGGGACTAGTTTAGCTCAGAAAGCTTGCTTGTCATGGAAGAATTGGACTAAAGGGTCTGTTTTTGCGCTGCGTGACTAAGATTCTATCCTTCAGCGTCTAATTGACATCAAACAATGAGTTACGTGGCAGAATGAAGAGACAAATTCATTTTGTTAGAGAAGTGTCACACAGGATTGGTTGAAGAGCTTGGTACTACAGAATGAGATAGAAGCTGTAATTCAGTTATTGTGGGCTCTCTGGGTTCATATGCTGTCAGAAATATCCTGTATTTTACATTTGCTATCGCTATCACAAAGCAAAACTCGGGTCTTAAAGTGATTTTCCTGCAAGGGCTTTGCCTTTGGTCGTAATTTTCCCTTGTGCTTAGTATTAAAGTCTCATTCTCACAAACAATGCTTTTCTCCTAATAAATTGGAATAAGACCTCATGCACAAAACTTACAATATTGGAGCATTGCCCTGGGTGAGCTGAAACCTGCCTTCAATTACAGAGCAGTTTAATACTTGATACCAACACATGCAATAACAGTGGGGAATAGAGCATCTTGCACTGTTTTGACAGATATCTTTTCTTACACTTTCTCCTCTTCAGGATATACAGTGTGACACATCACTAACTTTACAAATGACAGCGAAGTGGACATGTCTCAGGGCTAATTTACTGCAATTTACACTAACAATGACAAGAAGCAGCACTCAAATATACAACACAACTGGGATAAGTCCCACTCAAGTTTCAGAAGTAGCTTCTGACGACGATCTTCATTCTAGTCAACTTCAAACGCCATTAATGACATCTCCTCTGAGAAGATTGTCAAATTTTCTTAATATTTGATTACTGGGCTGGTAAGGAAGAAAGTAGTTTAGAATTTTATGCTTGCAAAGGTAAGTGTTACTTGTATTTGGGCTCAAAGATTCTCTCAGACCTGTTAACTAAAAGCAAGAGGGACAGCTAAGTACAGTCAGCTGTCCTGAATGACCAGATTCCCAAGTAGAGTGGTGGCAGATAATTCACACACCAGTCAGAGACCTGTCAGCCATATGTGGCAGTAATCGCTGGGTAGTTTAGTGTTTCTCACACTAAACACTGGTCGCAGCTATGGAATGAGGATTCTGGAAAATGCAAACTGAGTCATGGATGAAATCACATCCTCCAATGGAAACTGCTCCCGAAAGGAAGAGCAAACCAGCGGAATGTGGGTAGAATGAAGTAGAAGACAGCCAAAAAATCTAGGATCTGCAGGGCCTCTAATGCAATGAAGAGGTGAAGACAGAAATTCTTTTTTAGTCTCTGACCATTTGAGAATTTACTGCTTTGTTTAAACGTCTTCAAATTAGTCCACTGACTCTGAGACTGGTGCTTCTAACAGACTGGGTTTTTGTAAAACCAAATGTAAACTCTAGAACTCATTTCCAATACCAGAGAATTCAGGCCCGCACAGAATTTGCAACTATCACAAGCTGTATGTATTCATTCTGAAAGCACAATTCCTCAGATGGTTCATGAAACATTTAAATGTCATAGCCCAGGAATGATAGTTCCACTTTAATAAGGTTTTGCTGTATTGCTAATTAATTAAATCTCAACTCTGGACTTAAAACTGAGAAGTTCCAGTTCCCCAGCAGCTAGTAGTTAACATAAGGAATGTAGTCACAGTCTGTGACAAATTGGTTTGAGTGCTGTGTCTCCCTGAACTCCCATCCAAACAGTGAAATGAGGAACAACATTGAGAGAAATTTCAGGAAACATTCTCTTTACAATTTTAATGTGATCCACAGAATACAAGACAACACACACCAAAAGACGGAACATTTACACACTATAGAAACTTCCAGTTACAGTGAAATATACAGTCAGGAAGCCCAGGTTTACATATGAACAAGTAAAGTACAATTGATAACATCTTCTTTAATTGGAATGAGGTCTTGTGTTAACACCAAGCTCGGATTTCCAAAAATTTCATTCCTGCTTAGTGTCGGGATCTAGAATCACCACAGTGTTCCTGGAATGAACAGAAATGAACACAATAGTTATTATCACAGAATCTCTACAGTGTGGAAACAGGTCCTATGGCCCACCAAGCTCACATCGATCCTCAGAGCACCCCACCCAGACCTATCCCCGATAACCCACCTAATCTACACATGCCTAAGCACTATGGGCAATTTAACATGGCCAATCTACCTAGCCTGCACATCTTTGGACTGAGGGAGGAAACCGGAGCACCCGAAGGAAACCCACGCAGACACGGGGAGAATGTGCAAACTCCACACAGACAGTCGCCTGTGGGTGGAATCAACCCGGTTCCCTGGTGCTGTGAGGGAACAGTGCTAACCACTGGGCCACGGTGGATGGATTGAGTTCAATGTTTTATTGTTATGGATGATCATGATTGAGAGACAATTCTTGGCGCAAAGTTCCAGTTTATACTCACGTTTGAAGCCTCCCGCAGTGACCAGTCTTTTGATTTGCTTCACACCTGCATTTAAAAATATCAGATTATTGATTTATTGTCAGGAATCAATGAATCATTTTGTTATTGTTCTAAACTATCAGATTCTTCTGTGAATAACTGAGTTCTGTACTGCTATGTTTAAAAACATGATGAGCTGTTAACTCCTTAAATTTTGGAGTCGAGATTCAGAGACTCAGGACTGGAGTGGAGGATCCCTCTTCAAATATCTCCTATTCTCCAGCACAGCAATAATCATTCCACTTGTGGGACGGTGGAGCTGTGGTGTTGGTGGATAAACTAACATGGTGGGAGATTGTTGATCGGTTTATATCTGGTGTATTCTCTCAAGAACACAAGAACTATTGAAAAGACAAGGAATGCTGGAGAACCTCAGCCAGTCTGGCAGCATCTTTGGAAAGAGAAACAGGTTTTACTCTTCTTCAAAAGTCATACTGGCCTTGGCAGAGCAGTTCTGCATCTCGCTCCACAGGCGCTGCCAGATCTGCTGAGATACACCGGCACCTACTGGTTTTGTGTCTAGTTTTCAGAATCTGCGTTATTTTAATTTTACACAGGAATTATTGTCTGGTAAGTATTGAAAATGCAAAAGTCGATTCGATTACATTATTCTAGTGTGAGATATTCTTCATGGGGAAAAGCAAACATCTCTACTTAAGTTCCTCCCAACATCCTTTGATGAGCACAGGCAAAGACTTGACAAGATTCTTGTGTTTGTCTTCCTTTCCCAACTTATTCTGGATGACATTGAATTCAATAAAAACACAGCACAGTGCTGTCACAGACTCCACTCTAACCAGAGAAATACACTTTGTTGTTGCCAATAGTGTTGTGGTAAAAATCCAGATTTATACTCACGTTTGTAGACTCCTGGGCGAGATGTTTTCCTGGTTTTCACCTGAATTAAAATCAAAATATTTTGCTGTTTAGCCCTGGGACAGGAGTGAAGCATTAATTTGAGCATGATTCCCAATTCGGTAACCCTTTAAAATTAAATGAGGAATTTTAAATGGTTAAATTTCTGGGATGGGGTGCAGTGTTTCAGTGTGGAGTGGTGAAGGCTTCATCAAATATGTGGATAGTTTATGGTATAACAATAATGAGTGCAGTCCTGGTTCAGTTTGGTCAATGGTCGAAGTATTAAAGCAACACAATGGACTGTGTCCTGTTAACCCTCAGATAATAAAGAGGAATTATTTCTTTGAACAGCAGCAAGCAGTAATAATATCTCTGTACATGTCTACTGCTGGTGCAAAGCAAGGAACAAGTCTGATTATTATTTCATTGCCACAGGAGTTTGCCAAAGGAAGAGTTTGAAGATTCAAAATACAACTTTGAGCCTGACAAAATCTGGTCTAGACTAAAGCGCAAAATCAGAGACCCTATTGTCCAGATGAGTTACGTTGTGAGGTTACCTCGATGCTGTTTTCACTGGACTCGAAAGATCCACTTCTGCTGTCAAATGTCTTCAATCCCCGACACTCCACATCAATGTCAACAACTTCATCAGCAAAATATTCAACGTGGCTCTTGCAAAATCCTTTCGCCTGCCAAATGAAATGAGAGAGCATTGAGGTTATTGATCACAACAAGCTTGGCAATCACTTAAGGAGCATTCATGATGTAATTTACTGCACATTCTACTTTCTATAGTATATCCCAGTACGCACAACCCTTTCTACTATGTACTCAGTTGAGACAATCTCTCTACGACATAATCCATGGCACACGGTTGTTTCTGTCAATATACATCACCCTTTCTATGTGATATGTCAGTAAATGTGACCTCTAATTGAGGTCATATTGCCCTTCCTATGACATAACTCAGTGTACATGATCTTTTCTATGGTATACATATGAGGGTTTGGATGCGGCTATGTAACTAAGAACTTACTGCAGACTTTTTGGTTCGGAAGCGGCAGCTGGGATCATCAAATTCCAGTCCAGAATTCTTGGAGCAGACGGTTTCTTTCACAGAGAATGTTAAATCCACGTTGTATGACAATTTCCCTGTGCGATAAATCTGATGGGAGAAAAACAGTTTATTAGTGTCTGATTGTGTCTGACTGTGTCTGGTATTCTTACTCTGGGCTCATTCACCCATCAGCCCAAGTGTATAATAACACTCTGCTCCTGTGTAATAATCTGTGTGAACTGCACTCAGTAATGATGTCGTAGAGTTTAGAGAGTGAAACTGACTGAGACCGGGACACACTTACATCCTTCACTCTTCTCCTAGTTATCCCGCACAGATTGCTGGTCTCAGTGATTCGGTTCAGTTTTAGAACAGACACTCTCAGAGCATCTTTCGGGCTTGGTTTTCCTGTCGAGAGAAAAGAAAAGTTGTACAAAACATTCTGGAGTTCTTCAGCGAGTTATTTTACACATTGGTGATATCTCAGCGAGTGAGCCTCACTGCCAATAACTCGTTGCTTGATGAGGTGCTGCTCTCTCTGGCACCTACCTGAGCAGTGGAGAATCTGCACTGCAGCAATGGTGAGGAGGAAGACCTTCATTCTGCTTCTTGTGTGATCAGCTTGCTGCCTTCTCAGAGTAAAGGAGCTGCTTCTCTCTCTTGCTCTGCCGTTTCCTTGCTGTGTTCAGTCTTTATATCCTGTGTCTCCACCACAGTCAAACACTGACTCATATTTACTCAGTTTGGTCCTGGGCAGGGAAAGCTGCTGCCAAGTGGCTCTAATATAGGCAGAACTTCCTCTGAACATCATCATCGTGCTTAAGTTTGATGGCCATAGGTTAGTTCAGAAATCTTTCAAGATTCTTGTCCTTATCACAGTAAGAAGGAATGAGAAATGATTATATAGTTGATATTTTCCTGAAATAGTAATCTAAATATTTGGTCTAATTGTCCAATTTCGTGAGACCAAATCTCACTATGGCAGCTGGGAAAGTTTATGTTTGATTAATTGGATAAACCTGGAATATTGTATTGAAACAATTGTATTGTCTCCAGACCCATCCAGTTCACTCATATTCTGTTATGATGGAGATCTGGTTCTCTGACCGATACTTGCATTATGACCCACAGTAATGTGATTGGCACTTTAGTTCCATTTGAAATGGCAAGAATGCAACTCACGGTCATTAGTAATGTTGATCTTTCCAATAATCCACAAGTCCTGGGGATGAAGTAAAAAAGCAAATTTATGCAAATTCACACTCCCTTTTCTATACTGAACATGGATCGAAAGAGGCTGATTTTTCTTTTGCGTTCATGAAAATTGCAGTCGATAAATGGCATGAATGTTTTGCATCCTGTGATTTATGGCACTCATTTGGCCTGAAATTACACACAGATGACTCACCCAGCTACATCAAGGGGATAGAATTCTAATGCATTGATGTCCTGATAGTGTACGACAATAAGCAGTACATGTTCCTCACGAATACCACTTAGAACTTCATGTTCACACTGATTGGTTCAAAGCTCCTCCATGTCTGTTAATTTTATAATATTGTTAAAGATTGGTTTCTATGTGGAACTTCTGCATTTTGTTCAAAGGAATAAGGAGGACACTCCTTGCCTGGAAAGTGAGAGACAGATTTTCATCTCCAAATGGACATGGTAATCAGATTGTGAAATACAAAGCTTTTGTGGGTGGAAGAATAGCTTTCCTGACAACACACTGTCCTTGTGTGGCCTTTTGGTGTATTGGGAAACCCTTGCATGCAAAGCGAATGCATCCATTCTCTTCACAGGTCATTGCGAGGACCACAGGAAACTTTTAGTTCCATTCTGCGAACAAATGTCAAATACTGTCATAGGTATTGGAAGCCCTGAAATCATAAAGTTCCTGCATGGGTTCATGATCGTGGATGAAAGTTTGATGGTGAATCAAAAACATTCAGTCAGATAATTGTTAAATGTTTGGACATGTTCAGATTGCATTGTAACTGTAAATGCTTTTGATGCAATGATTCATCAGAGGGTTTTCTCCTGCAAAAGTAAATTCTTCCTTCAAATATTGTCGGAGATTACACAGGACGTTTACAATTATCAACCAGGCCATTATGCATTAAATGTGCAAAAAAATGATTAATCTTCCTTTGCTGTCATGTTTTGTGCTGTGGTTCAAATTGGTTGTTAAAACTCGACTTGATTTTGTATGCATAGGAAATCCTTGCTCTTTTTGTGAGAGCACGGCTGGTAGAGCCGAGTACTGTTGTGGAGAAGTTACTGGCCATCGTTAGGTCATTGGTTCCCCCTTCCCTTAATTGACAGGTTGTCTGCTTCAAATAGAAATGCTATTCTGCCAGCTTCAAGCTCTGTTGCTAGAAGATTTTCTTATGGAAGCTTTAACCAGTATGAATTCTTAGTTTGGTCTCTAAAGCTGAAATAAAGGATTCGCTTGCAGAGATAGAAGAGGAATGGGTAGAGATTCATGTGTAATGTTAGCACCAATGTCAAACCAGAGGCATCAAGCAGCCCATGTAATGTTGGAGATAATGGGAATGGTTAGTAAACTTTAAACTGTTTGGAGTCAACCACAGAACAAAGGAAGATGGCTGTGGTGGTTGGAGGTCAGTCATCTCAGCTCTTTGCAAGAGTTCTTCAGGGTAGTATACACAGCCCATCAATCTTCAGTTGCTTCATCAATGACCTTCCCTCCATTATTAGGTCAGAAGTGAGCATGTCTGCTGATGATTGCAGAACTTTCAGCACCATTCAAGATATTATCTGTGCCCATGTGCAACAAGAGCTGGACAACATCCAGGTTTGATCTGAAAAGTCACAAACAGCATTTGTGTCTTACAAAAGCCACACAATGGCCATGTTCAATGACAGAGAAGTGGATCATATTTCATTGCACTCCTGATTTGTGTTTTGCAGATGGTGCAATAGCATTGAGAAGCTAGGAGATGGGTTACCTGCTGCAGGATTCCCAGCCTCTGATCTGTTCCTGTAATCACACTATTTCTATGGCTAGTCCAATTCATTTCTTGACACTAAGAATTCATACTGGTTAAAGCTTCCATAAGAAAATCTTCTAGCAACAGAGCTTGAAGCTGGCAGAATAGCATTTCTATTTGAAGCAGAATACCTGTCAATTAAGGGAAGGGGGAACCAGTGACCTAACGATGGCCAGTAACTTCTCCACAACAGTACTCAGTTCTACCAGCCGAGCTCTCACAAAAAGGGCAATCATTACCCCTTGACGTTAATGGCATTGCCATAACTGGATTGTCCACTGTCAATTTCCTGGGGGTTTTCCCATTGTCCAGAAATGAATTGGACTAGCCGTAGAAATAGTGTGATTACAGGAACAGATCAGAGGCTGGGAATCCTGCAGCGGGTAACCCACCTCCTAGCTTCTCAATGCTATTGCACCATCTGCAAAACACAAATCAGGAGTGCAATGAAATATGATCCACTTGCTTTGATCTGTGCAGCTCCAACAACACTCAAAGGACTTGGCACTACCCAGGACAAATCAGTCCCACTGATTAGCATCCTATTCACCAAAATCAACATCCACTCCCTTCACCACAGATACACAGTAACAGCTTTGTGCATTATCTACAAGATTGACTGCAGTAGCTCACAAAGGCTCCTCTGACAGCACCTTCCAATCTGCAACCTCTACCACCTAGAAGGATAAGGACAGCAGATACACAGGAACACCACCAACAACAAAATCCCCTCCAAGCCATACACCATTCTGACTTGGAACTATGTCACCACTGTTGTGAGCACAAATTCCTGGAACTCCCCTGCCAGCAGGCCTGTTGGGTCTACCTAGACCGCAATGACTGTTGCAGCTCGACATAGGAGCTCAGCACCACCTTCTCCAGGCCAATTACGATTAGGCAACAAATGCTGGCCCAGCCAACAATGTCCACATTCTATAACCAAATGAAAAGAAAGAATGGAACCTTCTCGATCCTTTTCCTCTGTTGCACTAATGCTGTGCCAAACAACAACCTCACCATTTCTTTTAGCTTGACTTCAGGTTTAATCAGGAGATGTTCCTCTACAATGTGAGTAAGGGGGTAAACTGCACTACAGCAGCCTGAATGGTCTTCACAATTCAGATGGTGTTGAGTGGCTGTATAGAGACCTTGATCAGTTTTAAAAGGGCCTACTCTTGCTGTGGGGGATCCAAATCAGGTGGATGAGTAGCGCAGTCTACAATGAGAACGTGCTTTCTCCTCCCAGTCCTGCTACAGAATCTCTGCTGTTCCTCCTCGGAGTTCTGGGTTTAATCATATGGCATGAGGGATGGCATTCTATTGGTGGATTCCGGAGGGCGTTGATTAAGAAGGGGAGACATGAGTTTCAGTAAACTTTCTCCAATAGCTTCCTGTTACAAGTAACCTACTGACCTGGGTGGGTGTGGAGATATTTACACTGAACTGGAAGAGGTTTGAACAATACCTGTGAGGGTGTGCTTTGTTGAGTTGAATTGCACATTGAGAAGTTGGTGCGAACATTCTACATCTCTGCATTCTGCAGATGAGTATGTGATGGCGTGTATGATGAAGAACAGAGGCTCTTAGGGTCTTGGTCTGTGATTTCCATGAGGTGTTTTCCAGTTTATTGAGGAGGCAGTTGTAGATTGTAACTTTATCTGAACTCTTGATGAAGTGGTACATGTGCATGAGGTTCTATCAAAGGTATAAACAGGGAGGGCAATGTACTTCAGACTCTGGTTATGTTGGTGACATTCAGTTCCCCCTTAATGCTGCATTGTGAAAATGGAATGTGATAGAGACTGTTTTACTGGTGCTTGCCTTTAGGCTAGTAATGTTTCAGCATTCCCACTGCAGAAACCATTAGCAACAGCCTGCCCTGGGGAGACCAATGATTTTCCAGGAGAACTGAATGCAATAGAATAATTGCACACTTGAGGAATCCCTTACCCCAGAATCAATAACAGCCAGTGAAGTGATCAATCCCGAATACCAACTCTTAATATCAGCGTGGCTTCACTGGCCGAGCACCAGGTTTGAACCCAGACTGCCCCCGTGTTTTAGTCCAACTACCAGGGTGGGGAAGAGTTTGCTCTTCATTTCTATCAATCTGATCCCAACCAGCTCCAACTGGCTTAATGCAACAAAGCAGAATCGTAAAAGAAACTATTGAGAGATCACATCAATGTATCCATGACAGCAGAGCCTATTCAGTTCCATATGTGAAGCAATAACATCAGGAGCTTGTTTTGGAACAGGGGCTTGTTGACAGTTGTGGAGAATTTCGTGGTTGAGGTTTCCTGCTTCCGGACTTCACGAGGTGGGTCCACTGGCAAGTTTTGTGGGGGAAGGGCAGCTGAAAAAGACTTGAGAGAGGATAGACACAAATCGCTGGTCAATATTTATCCCTCATGCAAGATAATTGATTCTGTGGTCATCTAATCATTGCTGTTTGTGGGATCTTGCTGTATGTATGTTGGCGAGTGTGCTTCCCTACATATCAATAATGACCCCACTTCAAAAAAATTGCAGTTGGCTTTGGGACAACTTGAGGTTGTGAAATGTTGGCTTCCTTCTTCACCTGTGTCAGTGAAAGATGAACAGTGATCAAGCGTTGGAAATTTCCTCAGTTAGCAGATGCTGGTTGGAATGCACTTGCTTAAATAGGGCTTCAACCCAAGTTAAGGCTGTCAATTCGAAGAAAGAAAAAACTTATATGTGCATCAGGTTTTTCACAACATTTCAACAAAATACTTCGTTCAAAATGTAGTCTCTGTTAGAGGGAACACTGCAGAAAATTTGCTCATTGCAAAAGCCCCAGAAACAGCAATTTAATTATACCAGGTCACAGCAAATTCTTTGATACGGACTGAGCGATAATTATAGGCCTAGACCCTAGGATAGCTCCCTTGTTCTGCAAATAGAATTGCACATTTTTGGTGGAGGACAGTAATGTCGTGAGTTCTTTTTTAGCTACTGAAAACTTGAGTACTTACTAAAAGAATGAGCCACAAAGCCCATGGTTTGACCTAAAGATTTTTAATTACACTAAAATCAAAGAACATAAATTTTAACAATGACGCTTTCTCTTAAATTGGGTTGATTAGCTCAGTTGGCTGGATGGTCGCTTTGCAATGCAGAGTAAAGCCACCAGCATAGCTTCAATTCCTACACTGGCCGAGGTTACCGTGCAGGAGTCTCTTCCATAACCTCTCCCTTTGCCTGAGGAATGGCAACACTCAGGGTAAATCACCAGCAGTCATCTGTCTCTAATGAGAGAGCAGATTTATGGTCTACTAGGATTATGGCAATTTTACTTAAATCTGGGGTGTATACTGGAAGAAACATTTCCTTTTGATAGAGTGAGTAATGTCTGAGGTGGGGGGGGGCTTGTGTAGTGCATAGATTTAAGTTAAGATGCAGAAGATTTAGAGGTGACGTGAGAAAAAAACCTCTTCACCTAGAGGGTTATGAGAATCTGAAGTTCATTGCCTGTCAGAGTGGTAGAGGCAGAAACCCTGAAAATATTTAAGAAATATGTAGATATGCACTTGTGATGTCCAGGCATGCAAGTCTCTGGGCTAAATGCTGGAAAATGGGATGAGTATAGACTTGATGCATCAAATGTCTTGTTTCTCTGCTGCAGATCTCTATGACTGTATGATTTATATTAAAGATAATAAAAATATAAATCAATACAATTACTGTTGTCCAAGTCAAATGCCTTAATTCCATATTGCTTCCAGAACCATTAGGCTTGCATTCCAAAATTTTTAAATCAGGCGTTGGTCTAAAAATTGGTCTATACATTGATTCAGAGATTTATATGATAGTTGCAATGTTTTGAGTCTTCGGTCATTTTCTTCAGTACTCCTCAAACCATCCTAAATTTGTAACTTCCCTGTTCAATACAGACATCGCTGGCAACGTAAATGTAGTCACCTCTGATCAGAATTCTTCTGATTCCAATATTCCTTAACACTAGAATTTTGCATCTAACATTCTCTTCGCTGATCACGTAATTCAGCTAACAAGTGTTTTACTTCTTTTAATCAACACCCAGAACTTCAATGATTCTTTTCTGGAAGAAGTTTCTTTTACCCAGCTTGTTCTAAACTTTAAAACTCAATTCCTTGAGCCCAAAAACAGCCCTTTAATTTGCCAGTGTTAAACTCCTTCATCATGATCATTTATCTCCCAGGAAACCTGTTCACACAATCATTTACTGGAAACCAGTGGTTCTTTACCAGGAAAGGGACAATGATCCAAAACCACAGCAAAGTGTAGAATGTCAGGCTTTCACCACTCTGCATGTATTTCTCTCTTCTTCATGTGTCCATATGCATGTGCAAGTGTATCTGCCTGACTCTGTCTAAGCTTTGCTATTTACATACAGTAAGGTACATCTGCAAATCTCTGCCCACAGTGTGCTATTTATACCCCATGAGCTGCAACTCTATGACATCATTGGAAGGTTGCTGAAAGGTCCTAAATGCCTTTACCAACACCCCTCCTCGTGATTCTTTGCACCTGTGACAAACATTGATTAATATTTATATTCATTCTCAAATTAGCTCTCTTGATTACTTCTTTTAACACATTTAATGAACTTTTTTTTCTTATAGATAACAAGGTGCAGAGCTGGATGAAAATAGCAGGTCAAGCAGCATCAAAGGAGCAAGAAAGCTAATGTTTCAGGCCTGGACCCTTCTTCAGATATCTCCTATACATCTCCATGTCTTTGATTTGATTTTGCTGTTGTTGGAAGGTGATGCAGGAAAATCTATGGAAAGCCAAGGAAACTCTTGAGGGAAAGTGGGAGAGATTGTTTTTCTCTTCCATTTGGTCAGCAGTACTTGTGAAGGGATATGAGTTCATGTCACTGCAGGAATGCACGCAGAATTTAGATTGGTTCTGGGTGAGAAAAGGGTGATAAAATTTGCTCATGAGTAGTTGTTTTTCACAGAAAGAAACTTGTCTCCTTGCAGCACTGATATGTTTGTCAGGTTTTTTGTTCCAAGACATGAACGCACATGTTGGCCTGGGAGCTAATTGATTTGATGCTTAGACAACAAGGTGTAGAGCTGGATGAACACAGCAGGACAAGCAGCATCAGAGGAGCAGGAAGGCTGGCGTTTTGGACCTAGGCCCTTTGTATTCATCCAGTTCTACACCTTGTTGCCTCAGATTCTCCAGCATCTGCAGTTCCTACTATCTCTGATTTGATATAACAAAGTGTGGAGCTGGATGAACACAGCAAATCAAGCAGCATCCCAGGAGCAGAAAAGCTGATGTTTTTCAGACCTAGACCCTTCATCAGAAAAGAGGGATTAGGAGAGGGTTCTGAAATAAATAGGGACAGAGGGAGAGGCGGGCCAAAGGTGGATAGAGGAGAAGATAGGTGGAGAGGAGAGTATAAAAGGAGAGTAGGTAGGGAGGGGACAGGTCAGTCCGGGGAGGACGGACAGGTCAAGGAGGTGGGATGAGGTTAGTAGATAGGAAATGGAGGTGCAGTTGAGGTGGGTGGAGAGGATAAGTGAGAGGAAGAACCGGTTAGGGAGGTGGGGACGAGCTGGGCAGGTTTTGGGATGCAGTGGGGTTAGGGGAGATTTTGAAGCTTGAGAAATCCACATTGATACCATTGGGCTGCAGGGTTCCCAAGCGGAATATGAGTTGCTGTTCCTACAACCTTCGGGTGGCATCATTGTGGCACAGCAGGACTCCCAGGAAGGACATGTCGTCTGAGGAATGGGAGGGAGAGTTAAAATGGTTCGCGACTGGGAGGTGCACTTGTTTATTGTGAACCAAGCGTAGGTGTTCTACAAAGTGGTCCCCAAGCCTCCGCTTGGTTTCCCCAATGTAGAGGAAACCACAATGGGTACAGCGGATGCAGTATACCACATTGGCAGATGTGCAGGTGAACATCTGCTTGATGTGGAAAGTCTTCTTGGGGCCTGGGATAGGGGTGAGGGAGGAGGTGTGGGGGCAAGTGTAGCACTTCTTGCGGTTGCAGGGGAAGGTGCTGGGTGTGGTGGGGTTGGAGGGGAGTGTGGAGTGTACAAGGGAGTCACAGAGAGAGTGGTCTCTCCGGAAAGCAGACAGGGGTGGGGATGGAAAAATGTCTTTAGTGGTGGGGTCGGATTGTAGATGGCGGAGGTGTCGGAGGATGATGCATTGTACCCGGAGGTTGGTGGGTGATATGTGAGGACGAGGGGGATTCTCCTCTGGCAGTTATTGCAGGGACGGGGTGTGAGGGATATGTTACAGGAAATGCGGGAGACACGGTTGAGGGCGTTCTCGACCACTGCAGGGGGGGAGTTGCGGTCCTTGAAGAACGAGGGCATCTGGGATGTACAGAAGTGGAATACCTCATCCAGGGAGCAGACGTGGCGGAGGCTTGGGATTTGGGAATAGGGGATGGAATTTTTGCAGGAAGGTGGGTGGGAGGAGGTGTATTAGATTCCCTACAGTGTGGAAACAGGCCCTTTGTCCCAACAAGTCCACGCCATTCCTTGAAACATCCCACCCAGACCCATCCCCCTATAACCCACACACCCCTGAACGCTATGGTCAATTTAGCATGGCCAATCCATCTAGCCGGCACATCTTTGGACTGTGGGAGGAAACCGGAGCACCCGGAGGAAACCCACGCAGACACGGGGAGAATGTGCAAATTCCACTCAGATAGTTGCCCGAGGCTGGAATTGAACCTGGGTCTCTGGTGCTGTGAGGCTGCAGTGCTAATCACTGAGCCACCATGCCTACCTGTTCTAGGTAGCTGTGGGAGTCGGTGGGCTTGAAATGGACATTAGTTTCTAGGTGGTTGCCTGAGATGGAGACAGAGAGGTCAGGAAGGGGAGGGATGTGTTGGAGATGGTACAGGTGAACTTGAGGTTGGGGTGGAAGGTGTTGGTAAAATGAATGAACTGTTCGAGCTCCTCTTGGGAGCATGAGGTGGTGCCGTTACAATCATCAATGTAACGGAGGAAGAGGTAGGGTTTAGGGCCAGTGTAGGTGCGGAAGAGGGACTGTTCCACGTAACCTACAAAGAGGCAGGCATAGCTTGGGCCCATGCAGGTACCCATGGCCACCCCCTTAGTCTGTAGGAAGTGGGAGGAGTCTAAAGAGAAGTTGTTGAGGGTGAGGACGAGTTCGTCTAGGCGGATGAGGGTGTCGGTGCATGGGGACTGGTCGGGTCTGCGGGACATTGGACGAACCAACTGGAGGCTTGGGGTCCGCTTTGCAGAACACCTACGCTTGTTTCGCAATATACAACTGCACCTCCCAGTCGCAAACCATTTGAACTCCCCCTCCCATTCCTTAGACGACATGTCCTTCCTGGGCCTCCTGCAGTGCCACAATGATGCCACCCGAAGGTTGCAGGAACAGCAACTCGTATTCCACTTGAGAACCCTGCAGCCAATGGTATCAATGTGGATTTCACAAGCTTCAAATCTCCTCTCCCCCTACTGCATCTGAAAACCAGCCCAGCTCGTCCCCGCCTCCCTAACCTGTTCTTCTTCTCACCTATCCACTTCTCCCACCTCAACCGCACCTCCATTTCCTACCTACTAACCTCATCCCGCCTCCGTGACCTGTCCGTCCTCCCCGGACTGACCTATCCCCTCCCTACCTCCCCACCTATACTCTCCTCTCCACCTACCTTCTCCTCTATCCTTCTTTGCTCCGCCTCCCCCTCTCTCCGTATTTATTTCAGAATCCTCTCCCCATCCCCCTCTCTGATGAAGGGTCTCAGCCCGAAACGTCAGCTTTTGCACTCCTAAGATGTTGCTTGGCCTGCTGTTTTCATCCAGCTCCACACTTTGTTACCTCAGCTTCTCCAGCATCTGCAGTTCCCATTATCTATGATCTCTGATTTGATGCTTGCTATGTTCTTCACATCTTTAAGACATGATCACTTTTCCTCTAATGAGTATATTGCTGGTGTATGGCTGCATACTTTTGTCATCATTGATGTGACATTTTAGAACCAAACCTGTAGCAAGACACTATAGCAGTAGATTGCTTAGGACTTTATGTAAATGCTGTCATATGCAGTATAATGTTCGGAAGACAACATTTTCCTCTGGTTGAATGCTCTAGTGTGCTTTTAGCAGCCATCACGCTACGTTGTGTTGTATGTATGTTTTGTGTCAACTTGAAGTTTTACTGTACAATTTTCCTTGAAGATTCTTCCAGACTCTGCACCCACTGCCGTTTTGATTGTTCTTTCTGGAGTTAGGTCCTCTTTTGACTAAAGAAGTTCAATTACTAATTTATCTAAGACACCAATGAAAATATTGCCACACATGAGCTCAAGCGGTATCCATGCTGCAATGTTTACTCGTATATATACATCATTAATGAAGTTAAGAGACACTCCTAGCTATTATTATCTGCTACTGAAGCATGATCTCAGCAGCATCCAATTTGTTCTTCAAATGAAATATTGATCAAAACCTGTCAAAAGGAAGTCAAAAGTAATTTATTCCTCAACAGTCTGTTGTTTCTGTAACATATGACTTCTGCATTTAAGTTAAGATCCGTCCAAAAGTTTAGGAGATGTGCTTTCCACATTTGCCAATGAGTAGATCTATGAAATAGATCAGAAACTTCAGTTTTTTTTCTGTTATAAAGATTGGTACAGGGGAATTTTGTTGCTTTGTTTGTTTATTGAAAGGTATTTGAAGTTGCTGATTATTTTATTGATGGAATGATGATTGTTAGGATTGGGATGTGCTTGTACAACACTCATTTTGTTGCCATGTAAATTAGCAGATTAAAGTTTTTGTTGAATCTTCGTAAATATTGTTAATGCAGTATTAAAACAGAATTTGCTAAAAGTTCCTACTGTTTTAAATTCTGTTTCACTGTAAAGTTCAGTTTTCATTTGATGGCTTTGATGTCAATATGGTGTCTTCAGAGAGATAAATGAAAATATTCCTTTCCCAAGATAGTGAACGATTTCCAAAAGATCAATGGGTAGAAACTTTCTCAAAATGGCTTCAATCAATAAAGACTCAATGATTTTTGATTGTATAAAAGATGGCTGGCTTGATGCAATTTTGGCCAGGTTTTAGTGTACTTAAAGATAGTTTTACACTGAATTCAACACCATGTGATCATTTTGGCACTCTTTTACTGTATTTCAATTTGCTGCTGAACGTTGTTAAAAACAATGTTAGTCCCTCAATAAAGCTTGTGTTTGTAGCTTAAATCTATCAAAATAGTAAAGGTTCCAAAGAAGGGTCACAAGCTGTGAAATATTAACTCTGATCCCTCCAAAGATGGTATCAGACCTGCTGAGTTTGCCCAACAATTTCTGCATTGGTATGTTTCAGCTCTCTAGCATCTGCAGTTCCTTGTTTTATTTTAGATTTTAACTAACTTCAGTGTTACGATTCTGAAACATTGATTTGCAGCAAACGATTCTAAATCTAGATTTTTTTCCATCAATTTACTTGATGCCTATTTTTGAAGAATTTTCTTAGCTTTCTTGTTAACTTTGTTGTTAGGTAAATAGTTTAGAAATTGTTAAATAATTGTTGAAAGTCTGAACTTTGCCTAGGTTTTTGGGTGGAAATGAAACGTTATTTATGCCATCCCTTAATAGGTCAAATCTGCTTCGGCAGTTGACTAATAGACCTTTATCAGTGGGTGTTCAGTCCAGAGATATCACCTTAACTTCTAGTGGAGTTTTTACTCATCTCACTGCTTTTAAACAGTTTGTTTCACCCATTACTGGTTGTAAAAAGGCTAGTGTTCAAATTTACGACTGTAAATGGTTTCTCTGCAGCAAATTTCTCTTTCGGTTCATTCCCTCACAGCAGATGCTCAGCTCTGCCACTTTTCAGGTTGCTAGCTGTTCTTAAAACTATACTAGTGACATTTTTAAAAAAGTTATCATTGAGTTATTCCCTTCTCCAAATGATATCAGGTTTGCTTCAATCTTCACTGCTGCCATAATTGTCTAAATGATGGAATCACTGCACCATCTTACAGGTATTATCCCACTTCAATGAGTTTGGGCTCAGTGTGGACAAGTTGAGGAGAAAGCGACACCAAGAGCTATCTTCAGGCTTAGGAACTATTTATAATGCAGTTTTTAACATATTAAGACTAAATAACACATTACCTGGTGTGCACAGATATAACAGGCTGTAATCCTAATGCTATATTATTGAAAAGTGTTACATGAACTGTACTGCCTAATCCTAGTCTGACCAATACAGGGTCTCTGGATTAATAGTCTAATGGTAATAGACAAGGACACCACCTCCCCCTAGTGGTTGATGAAGACGTATGGGGACAACAGTGATGTGGAGATGCGAGTGTCGGACAGGGGTGGACTGGTCACAACTAAACAAACCTAAGATGTTATTAAATCTTTAATCTATCAGAAGGTTTTAATTGATTAATATGTTTATGTAAATCCCCAAATTCCTTTCAAAGGTTTGTTTAGTACATCCTCATCAATGGTGTGGGCCTTTGATCTTTTACTTATAAATTCTGTGTCGGATACTCCCTCTCTCATTAACACCTGAAGGAGGAGAGATGCTCCGAAAGCTTGTGTTTTCAAATAAACCTATTGGACTGTAACCTCATGTTGTGTGATTTCTGACTTTGGAGACAACAGATCACCCAATTGATCCATTCAGTATTTCGGTTCCGTGTAACTCTCTTCACATCAGCATATCCTGCCATTTAGTTCCCCACATGTACTTATATGGTTTCTTCTTGCACACAACTATGCAATTCATCTTAAGCACTTCTTGTGGTAGCTGGTTACATATACTTATTATGTTCTGGGCAATGATGTTTCTCCCTAATAGTTTTATTGGTATGCTTATGCTTATGATCCATAGTTTTGGTCTCACCCACAAGTGGGAATATTTTCTCCAGATTAACCTCCAAAAATTTTCATGATTTTAAAGGCTTCAATCTTCACTTGGTTCCCTGCCTTTTCAGTCTTTCCTGATAGGTTTAACCTCTCAGTTCTACTTTATTATGTTCTACAGAGTTGGAGGGTTTGATCCATAGGGAGAGGCTGAATAGGCTGGGGCTATTTTTGCTGGAGCATCGGAGGCTGAGGGGTGACCTTATAGAGGTTTTTCAAAATTATGAGTGGCACGGATAGGGTGAGTAGCCAAGGTCTTTTCCCAGGTTAAGGGAGTTCAAAACTAGAGGGCATATGTTTAAGGTGAAGGAGAAAGATTTAAGAAGGACCTGAGGGGCAACGCTTTCACATAGAGGGAGGTGCGTTTATGGCACAAGATGCCAGAGGAAATGTTGGAGCCTGGTACAAGTACAAAATTTTAAAGGAATCTGGATGGGTACATGAAAAGGAAGGGTTTAGAGGGATATAGGCCAAATAGTGGCAAATAGGACTAGATTAATTTAGGATAAATAGACGAGTTGGACCAAGTATCGGTTTCCATGCTGTACATCTCTATGGCTCTATTACACTTTAATCATTCTGGTGAATGTTTTACCAACCTTCGAAGTGATTTTGTATTATTTTTGCAATATAGACATCAGTCCTATGCAAAATGCGCCAGGAGTATTCTCACTAATGTTTGAGACAAGTTTAACATAACTTCTCTGTAACACAGTTCTATTCCTCCAAATAATGAGCCAAGCACATAATTTGATTTTTTGGTGGCCTTATCAACTTTCATTTTAGTGATTTGTGGATCTATCCAGAAAGGTCTCAACCTGCCATCAGCACATCCCCACCCCCACCGATTCAGACATTGCCATTTTCCAAGGAGTATTTGACCTGCTCATTTTTCTTTGAAATTATATTGCCTCACACTTACACATATGAAGCTCATTTGCCAATTGCCTGCTATTTCTAAACTTTTATTGAAATGAAATGTAACCAAAGTGACCAGCGTCGTGACATTTCCAAGCATGGAAATTACGGCCAGAATTTTCCATTTTGGAGTTTAATTTTGGCATCGTTTATCTTAGAAGACCTTCCCTTATTGAGATCTGGGTGGTTGAGGTGCAATGCTGTCACCATTCCTCCTGATGAGTCTTAACAAGGAGCAGCATTTGTTTAATATAACAAAGTAGTCATCACATGAATGCCATGTGTACAAGCTACATTGATTAGTTGGACATAATTACTTAAGACTGTCAGGAGCCAGAGTCAACAGGTTGAATTTTCCAAGGAGTTGCAATCTCACTTCATTTTTATCAAAGGAGAGAGTTCGGAATTTCTGACAGGGGATTTTGATCAGGGACGCTTCAGAAATGTGGAGTCATACTTCCATTTTGGCAGTTGTCTCATAGCACACAATAAAACCTAAAGAACGACAGATGTTGCAAATCAGGAACTAAAGCAGAAGCTGCTGGAAAAGCTCAGCAGGTCCTGAGGCATCTGTGAAGAAAAAATCAGAGTTAACGTTTTGGAGAAAGGTCTGGAAAGCACTGGAAACATTAACTGTGATTTTTTTTTTCTTCGCAGATACTGCCAGATATGCTGAGCTTTTCCAGCAACTTCTGTTCTTGTTCCTCTGATGGTGCAGAGTCATCAGAGGAAGATAAACTACACCCTCCCCTTCTCATAGCATGTCAGCTGCCTTATGTTGGGACTGAAAGATTGAGAGCCACAGACAGCCATTTTGACTGTTGTTGTCAGATGGTAACTACATCAGCTAAGTGTGAGGTTAGGGTGCAAGGGAGTAGGAAGATAGGATGCCAGGTAAGTAGGGAGTAGGGTGGTGAAAGGGTGAAGGATCCAGGCATCCCTCATGCGGTGAAGGTGTGGGGAATGTTCCAGAATGGGGGAAGTGGCACCAGGTCCAGTGTGGATGAAGGGGAGAGAGATAATGGGAACTGCAGATGCTGGAGAATCGAGATAACAAAGTATAGAGCTGCAAGATAATAAAATGTGAGGCTGGATGAACACAGCAGGCCAAGCAGCATCTCTGATGAATGGTCTTGGCCCGAAACGTCAGCTTTTGTGCTCCTGACATGCTGCTTGGCCTGCTGTGTTCATCCAGCCTCACATTTTATTATCTTGGAATTCTCCAGCATCTGCAGTTCCCATTATCTCTGAAAGTATAGAGCTGGATGAGCACAGCAGGCCAAGCAGCATCTTAGGAGCAGAAAAGCTGATGTTTCGGGCCTAGACCCATCATCAGATGAAGGGGAGTCAGGTTTGGGTGCTGTAAATTATCTGATGTGATGTTATTGGGGTTTGTGTGAGGTAAGTATATGGTCAGTTGAATGTTTAACTTGGAGTTAAACCACTTAATAGCCTAATTTTCCCTGAATAACTACCTTACTTAATTTCATTGGAAACCCCTCCGAATTCTTCGCTTTGTATAAAGACTTTCAGTGGGTTCCAGGTGCTGAAGAGTTACCCAGTAAAAATCTTCAATTCCCAGGAAAACTCCTTCATGGTCTGCTACAATGTGCTTGATTCTCCTCCCAAGGATTGTGTGATCTCAAAAGCTTTGGCGAACAGCTTCAACAGGAGCTCTTTCAGAACAACTAACTCACATAACAAGCTTCACTTCCATCATAGCTCTTGGCATCCTTTTTCAAGCGGCTTTGTAATTCTCCACTCACATTGTACACAAGCAAATTGGAGTGCAAGTGAAATTGTGAAGCATGTGTTCCTGGCAGGCGGGACATTATGACTCCTGCTGGGACCTTTCTGAGTTGGAGATTCTGATGGTATCCTGAAAGGCTAGTTTGGCACCTCCTGGCTCATTGGCAAACCTAGAGCTACAATGAAACCTCTGTTGGCAGCTCCTGGGATGTCACAGAGCAATATTAGTTGGACACAAGGATTAGCAATGCTTTGTTAGAGGTTATGCTCCTGGCAGTCCAGATCAACAGAGAGGTTGTCTTCCCAAGTGATTGCTGAGAAAATCCCTCCCAGATGTACTCTCCCAAATCTACAGCTTTCAAGTACCACCCTGCCATCTGCAACATGTCTCTATCCCACTTCTTTCCACTTTACAACACCTCCGGACCAAGCCCCAGTCATGAGCCATAGCACGGTTGACACTCTGAACAAATTCCCCCATCAACCCTGGACTGACTACAGGTCAAGATCAGGCATGATCTTATCAGATTGTCTCTTCCTGCTCCAAATTCTCATGTTTGTATTCGGAATCCACCAGCCATTTTGCACACCACCAATTTCCCAGTCATGCCAGTAGTTTGTCGTCAGTTCTGTGGGCATCTATCTCAGTTAGCAGTCTCTTATGTGGGACATTTTCAAATGTCTTCTGGAAGTCCATATAAACAACACCCACAGTTATTTTCCTGTCCATTAACTTAGTCATCTCTTTGTAAAAAATGGTTGAGGTTTGTCGGGCATGACCTACCTGTCATGGATTCAGACTGGTTCTCCCTGGTTGACTGAAAATTTTCAAGGTGTTCAGATACCCCAAATTTGATTATAGACTCCAACAAATTCCCCGTCACAGATATCAGGCCAATTGCTCTTGAATTCCTTGGCTTCCCTCTTCCACCCTTCCTAAAAAATGCAAAGATATGAACAATTTTCCAATCCTAGGGAAGACTCCAGTTTCTATAGAACTCCGACAGATTGTAGCTGGGTTACCTACAATATGCCCCCCCCCCCACTTCCTTAAACACTCATGAATAGAAACTGCCAGGTTCTGGGGATTTGTCACTCTCTAATTCCATCAAATTCTTCATTTTTTTTGAAGTTTCACTTACATTAATTTTATTCACTCCCTGTTTCCAATCTACTATTACTTTCTTCAGGACTTCCAGGATACCATTCTTCTTTCCTATTCTAAGTACTGAGACAAAGTAATAATTCAACATGTCTGCCAAATTTCCTCATACTCCTTGAATGATTGCCTGAGAAATGCAAAATAACATTTTACTATTCTTGGATGGGAGATGGATATCGCTCCTTATTTGTCCTTGATGAGGTGGTGCTAAGATGCCTTCTTTAACTCTGTTGTATTCTTTAACTGTTGCAGCCCATTCAATTTTGATTTTTCTGTCAGTCTGATACAACTGAGTGACTTTCTTGGCCATTTTTGACAGCTGTAAAGAGTAATGCTCTTTGCTGTGGGACATGGAGGGACACGCAAGCCAGACAAGATAAAATGGTATTTCTTTCCCTGAATGATATTTGTAAACCAAATGTGTTGTTATGACAATCAACAATTTTTCAAATCCAGATTTTATTCATAGAATTTAAATTCCATGAGCTGCCAGAGTGGAATTAACCCACGTCTCCCAGAACATTCAGCCTGGCCTTTGGATTATTGATCCATCAACATTAACACAACTCCATTGCCTTCCACATGATTTCCAGAGTTGGCTAAATCAGGCTCCCTGCACCCCCAACCCTCCACCTGATTTCCCAGCTGGGAAGTGGGGTATTTCTAAATCCCAGTCCATAAATTGGGTTCACTTCCCAGTCTGTAAGGCTGCTTATGCATTTGACATTTCCAACACAGGAGTGAGTGAAGGCAGAACAGAAGCTGTCTCTAAATAGAACAGAGCAAGTTACTGCAAGCTGGGTTCATAGCCAGAGAGAAATTGTTTTGTTTACCTATGCATGTGAAAGATGGATAGGTGTGGTCTTTTATTGTCAGTGCGCTGGAACATGATAGCCGTGATTGAAAAACCCAAATAACAGCATAGATTCTGATTGTACGACCTGGATACAGTATCTTATGTCACCAACGCAATTGTGCAATCGCTGTGATGCAAGAAAATATGGGCCGCCTGCGATATGGGCCAAAAAGTGTAAATATTTGCAATTGGAAAAATCAGACAGCCAGGAGGTCAGGGAATCCTCACTGTTTGCTCAGCTGCAGTATAGAAGATCTGTTTATCATATCATCAAGTTTGCCATGCCAAGAGCAGCACGCAACTGTTAGAGGTACGTAGTCAAAATAATTGCTAAATTCATTTCCCATTGTTCGAGATGAAAGGTAGCACATTGAAAGCAACTCAGAAAAGAATGATAGTTTTGCAAACAGGCTTTCAGTAAAGATAAGCTAAGATTCTGCCTGGTTCCAAGAATTCATTTGAGATGAGCAATTCCAAATTTAAACATTTCTTTCAAATCTAAAACTGGCTGGCTTTTTTTTAGTGCTGATGTCAGAACGTTTCAAATTATCTATGTCATTCTTCACATACCTATCTGTCCATATTTATCACTTATCCAATTTTGCTTTCAACTGGCCATTATCCCTAGGACTGGAGAAGAGGCTGATATTCCTTGGCTTGGGGTGACTTCCAGTATGACAATGATTTCTGTCAGGAATCTTTCCATGGCCTGCTGCTGTTTACAAACTATACCAATGTCGTTAAATCATCCCACACATCCCTCAACATTTACCCTCTCCTTCACCTCATGCCGCTATCCACCTCCAAAAGACATGGAAGTATTGGATTTTCCAACTGGATTGGAAGGTAAAGTTTGGAAATGTTGAGTTGAGTGCTTGATATTATTGGAATTATGCCCTTAGCTTATTCAAGAAGTGATTGAGGGGGTACATGATGCGACTGAGAGGCTTGGTCACATGGATTCAGTCCAGCTATTCGTATTAGAATTTAAGCAGTGAACAAGGACGCGTAGAGCAAAATTAATAAATACCAACAACGATTGGTTATATGATTCTGGTTCCCAATAAGAGAGAGCCGTTACAGAAAAATTAATGTCACTGTATGTGATCTGAGATGATATTCATTCAATGGAAACTGGATCATGTATTTTATGAGTCATAAAATCATCAATTTATTGATCAACTTTCAATTAAACAGAGTAGATTGCTTTAAAAAAATATAGATGTGATTAGAACAATTCAACAAGTGCCAAACAGGAAGCACTCTCCTTAGTTATGTAACTGGCTTCCATGCATCTTTTCTTTTCCTAAATGATGGGTGGTGGTAATTGACTGACTCTCTGTCGCACACTGCACTGTGACAGTGGAACAGTGCGGATATGGAGAAGTAAATCATCTGAAGTCTCAACTCCTGCACTTGGGGGTAGAATAGAGAGGTCCAATTCTAAATAAGCATCTGACGAAGACAACTGAAGAGCAACATAAACAAATAACAGGGTAAATAACGACGATTGCCACCAATCTGTCTACATCTTTTCACTGCACCCTCGCTCGCAATGGCTGCTGTGTTGAGGCTACATTGACTGAACGTGTTGACTTTCCACAGCGAGGGCTGTTTTGTCAACTTTCTGATAATGCCACTTTACTTCTCACACAGTACTCATTGGAAAAGAGGGCTCCTATTCCTTTGTACATTGTTTTCTGAACTAATTGCCCTCAGAAACTCCTGGTGACCACTTAGACAAAAAAACTATTTTCTTTTCATTTTTCACGCAGGCCCAAGCCTGCTATGAATTCTCTGTTTTTATAACTTCCCTCCCTGTAAATCTGGAGACTGAGACAATTTGCACAGTAGGCTTGTTTGGGACTAAACATTAATTTGAGGAGAAATGGTTCCAATAAGGCAGGGTACAGCCAAAGACTTTGTTCAACTTCTACCCACGATACAGGGCACTAATTTCACAATTCACTTCGGCTGTGCAGGCATTTTCAAAATTCCAAACTGGGGAAATAAAGTGTGAAGTTTCCCATTTCAATTGTCCTTCTCCCCACACTTGTTCTTTTGTAGCTAAAGGCCTAACAGAGCATGTTAAACCGAGGAAATCTGACATTGTGTGGCAGGCAGATTGCTCGCTCTCCGCACTAAAATTCCTAAGTTTACCAGTGAAATGAAAAGTAACATCAGTTTGAAGAGTACCAGGGAACATTTATCGTGTTGTTCATCATATGAGCATTAACATGAAAGACAATCACAGATGAGGACATATACAAAGCACAGAAAACTTTTGTTGTCATTACATGTTTTTCCTGATATATGAACAATATATGATAATATCTTCTTTAATCGAAATGAGGTCTTCTTGTGTTCACACCAAGCTTAACATTCCAGAAGATTTATCTTGGGTTAGTGTCGGGATCTTGAATCTTCATATTCCTGGAATTAACAGAATGGAAAAAGTAGTCATTTTCAGATGGACAGAACTCTGTCTGAGTTCAAAGCTTTATTGTTGTTATGATCATGATTGAGAGGTAATTCTCTGACACAAAGTCCAAGCTTACTCACGTTTAGAGATTCCTCCATCCATGATTCCCTTGATGTCATTTTCAGCTGCGTTGAAATATTAAGACATTTAACCCGAAGAACCAAATTTCAAAATGATTTCCAAACAAAAGATATAAATGAAATAACATAACATAGATAGAAGAGTAGATTTCCTTCTTTGTCAACATGTGATTGTGGCTCAGGGGTTAGGTGAATGGTTGTATTGAACATAACAGTTTATATTTATGTTGTACTAATGTAATGAATGTCCCAAAGTTCATCATGATACAACAAAGTATGACACCAAGCCACCTAAGGAAATAACAGGACAGGTGACCAGAAGCTTGTTTAAAGAGTTATGTTTTGAGAAGCACCTCAGAAGATGAAAATAAGGTAGGCAGAGCAAAAGGTTTAGGGAAAGAATTTAAAAGCTTAGGGCCTAGGCAACTGAAGGCACAGCCATTACTGCTTGAGGCATTAAAACTGGGAATGCACAACAGATATCTTGGAGGTTTGGTGGACTTGAGGTGATTACAAGGATAGAACACTAACATATAGCGCATTTACCAGATTAATTGAATAATATGAACTGCACTAAAGCATTTTGCAATAGCTTATGGTCGAGAAGGGCCAGTTCTCTGCAAGCATATTTTCTAACTGTTGCAAGTCCGAGAGGTGAAAGTGGGAACATTGTTTTGTAATAATCATCTATTCAGATTGATTTAGCAAGTTGTTTCTGTCAGGGAATCTTTCTACACTTCAGCTTTGCTCCCCTGAAACATTGATATTGAATTTGTCATGGTGGAATATTATTCATATTCTTAATGATAATGGCTTCACCCCCACAGCACCGCAGCGCCCCCCCCCCCCCCCAACACCTCTATAAACTCCCGAGGCTCACAACTCTCTGAGATATGTTTTCCAATTTTGACTTTTTGCATATTCCTTATTTTGGTCACTACTTCAGTTTCAGCAGTTCCTTCATCTGTAAAAGTCATAAGTTCTAGAATTCCTTTCTTAAAATCATCCATCTATTTTCCCTACTTTCATACAAGTTGTAATATGAGGTGGCTCTCATCTGCTTGGGCTGTTTTTGCTTTAGCATTGAGCAATAAATAATAAATTGGGGCCAATTTGTACTTTCAGTGGATAGGCAAAGGGTAGAGCACACTAAACTGTAATCCTTGCTGTGAGGCCTGTGTCGTTTTATTAGCTGTGCCGTATCTGCAGAGAATAGCTAACTTTGGATATTGAAGCAGCACTTGGGCAGCACCAATTGGGGGCAAGAGAATTATGCGGGGGGATGGTGAGGGTAAACTAGATGATGCTCAATGTATTTGAGCTGTAAGATCAGACTGAAAAGGAAGAATAGGCAACTCGGAATTATGAATAGTTGGTGAGTACCATTTTTTGGCCAGGAGACAATTCACATTCACTATTGCTCCACAGAAGTCGGGAGACGGTGGTATTATTATGTTGCCAGTGTGTCTCCAGCAAATCTTTAAGACCCTCCAATTAGGTTAATCTGAGCCTGTTATCAATAAGTGCAGAATGTGAAAGAATGATACAATCTGTTAGTACTAACAGATTGTAATGGTGAATGAACAAAAGGATGGAGGCTTCTAATCTGTGTGTTACATTTTGGCTCATGACTAGAACAGCGAGGCTTCCCATGACAGCCAACTGATAAGGAGCAGGGAGTCTGTTCACCACTAGGGTTTCAGAATGTAATTTCTCCCCAGTTCAATCTAATGGGCACACCATAAACCAGCATATTGCCATTATGAGTTCCATTTAACAATTGTACAGGAACTGGAAAATGCGCCACACAGCAAATACACTAAATCGCTCCAACATTTAAATTAAAAAAAAACACTTTGCGTTCATCATGAAATTATCACCTGCTTAAACAGAGGGAAGGAGTTAGGAATAGTAAACAGGGATGTCAGTGGGATCAGCCATGCTTGGTAAACCTCAAAATTCTTTGAGAAGCTAACACTTGTGTTAGTTGGGGGAAATTGGACAATGGAGTATATAGAGGTTTTAGTAAAGCCCTTGATAAAGCTTTGTAGAATGCAATATTGGAAAATATTGTGGATTGGAGGGATGGGATGATTACATATTTGATTCGGACACCACTTTTGTTTGTTTTAAAATGTAATGTTCTTCACTTTTTTGTATTTAAGATGGTGGGAGAACAACAGACCATGATCACCTGACTAAAAAATAACTTCTAAAGACTGACAGCTTACCTCTTCACTGCTGTTGGTTAATTCCGATGATCTTGTGTTATGACTGGCCCTTGATGATTGTCTTCTGTGGCCTTTTCTGCCTTTGGTGGGTTTGCTGTGAACCTTCCCTCCTTGAGAAATGTCACTCTGCTCTTTGTTGCCTCTGTGTATTTCACTTTCACTCCTCTGCCTCTCCAGCGAGTCTCCATTGCCCCTGGCCTTCTTGAAGCCATGACATTCAACATCAACATCGAGTACCTCATCAGCTAAATATTTAACACGACTCCTGCATGTAGCTGTCTCCTGCAGAAACAAAACCACATCAGGGGTGAGCATTGCTGTGTGTGTTTTCCAAATCCTGAAACTTCATATCTGCTGCTGCATTGGTACATCCCTAAGAAACAGAGTCTCAGCTAGTGGTCCTTTATTCACACCGGTACTTTGCAAATGACCATGGCTTTCTCTTGGGTTTCCGAAACATTGGTGTAAAATCAAGTTTTAGAAGTCAGGAGAAAGAACTGGTGGAGAAAGCCAATGGGAAGGTACAAAAAAACAATATTTCAGATTTCCCTCTCCTTAAGTGGCCTGAGTTTTTCTCCAGCTCACATCTTTTCCAAATTGCATGATTTTCAGGTGGTGTCAGGGCGTTGCTATCTAGTGCTTTGTGAGGCCTCACAATTACGCAGGATTGACAGAATGGGTTTTCTCTTCTTCCATTGCTTTCAACGTGTTTGTGCTGGGTTTATTAATTGTTGTGTTGCGCCTGTCCACTGGCGAGAACTGCAGTTGGTCAGGCATGCCACAGAGGGGCCCACATTTGGAGGGCAGTGAGAAGTCCTGCAATTGCCACTGGAGGACCCCACCATAGATCACAGGGTGCTTGAGTGGAAGACAGTCTCTGACTTCAGGGCAGGTCCGCCAGGGTGGCCTGCCCACATAATTTCACCATAACTGCAGAGGCGGCAGGCAGAGACCCTTTATGTGGTTTCAGTTGGCTGTTCCTGACCTTCCCGACCCAGATTTAATTGGCGAGAGTTGGGATGTTGACAGGCTCTCCATTGTACACATTCCCACATGAGTAAATGATGTTACTCACCCTCAGCCTCGAATCACAGAATCCCTACAGTTCAAAGAGGGTCAGCCCTGACTCTCCAAAGAGCATCCCACCCTATCTCCTTAACATTTATCACAGCCAATCCATCTAATGTGCACATTGCTGGATACTTGGGGGCAACTTAGCACGTCCAATCCACCTAAACTGCACATCTTTGGACTGCAGGTGGAAACCAGAGCACTAAGAAGAAACTCACATGGGGAGAATGTTGGAATTCCAATGTTGGAATTGAACCTGGTCCCTGGCACTGTGAGCTGTAGCGCTAACTACAGTGCCACCATTTTGTCACACTGTCCCTTGCTCACAAAAATCAAGCTTCCAGACATTTAGTTCCACTCTTTGTGCACCTGGGACTTCTGTTGGCTCAAAGATGGATTCTCTGGTCCTGGACAAATTTCTGGCCCCTGAGCCACTGCTGTGCATTGAACAGATTGCCTTTTGGGAGTGAAGATGTTAGGATTACCATACCTAGAGCAGCAGACTTTGGAGATTTGCTGCACAGTGTGGTTCTCCTGCTGATCTGTTGTTCCTTGAAGCTTATCTCTAATGCGCCAGGACCTCAAATGACAATTTGCCCTTAAAAATATTTCTGTTCCTTCCTGTGATCATTAGCAAGTAATGGGCATCAGTAGATGAATATCTTGGAGAGGAGTTACTGGGAAAGGGAGACAGTGAGATTTCCTCCCTCATTTTGCTTCTCCGCTTGCTCCAGTTCCACTCAGAAATTGTTGGAATGCAAATGGAAAACTTACAGATTAGACATAGGGGTGAGAGGGTGAAGGGTGGTCTGACATTCCATACAAAACATCTGAGCCCTCAACATGCACTGCCACTCTCTACTAGTCTTGCAGAGCTCTGCTGGCTTCCAGCCATTGCGTCGGTGTCAGCAATTATCCCAGAGTCCCAGGGTGGGTCGAAGTCCCAACAATATCGCTGACATAAATGAGAGCCAAGAAAGAGTTAACTGGATCAGTCCTCTTGTGCTCTTCAGTGATGCGTTCTGTTTTTACAGTACCAGAAAACGGAGTAAAAATATTGACATTAGAATAAAATTGGAGGTTTTCCCATGAAAACTACATTAGTGGGCACAAAAAGTAGATTCACGGCACCCATGATACTACCTTATGGGGCCTCTTGGTGTTGAAACTGTTTCTATTTACATGGATTCATTAACTTTGTTGTGAAATAGAACTTTGAACTATAATTCCTAATATTGTTGTGGACGGAGTATACAGCCCAGACATGAGAAACAGAATAGATTCAAGTTCATAAGAATTATCCTACCCACTTGACAATACAAAGAATTCACAAAGCACAACTCCTGCTAACCCTAAGGTTGAAATACACCGTCAACTAAATAGAGTTATTTCTGAAAGGAACATTCTTCTACCTCACCGGCACACCCAATGAGGATAGGTTTGTTTGCAGTTGCCTCCCTTCATTCGCTCTGACCCACACGATTTGGAGAAATGGAAACCCTCTGCAGGAAGCAACAGGTAACCGTTGCAAACTCTGAATACATCCGGGCAGAGTGCTCAGAACAGCCAACACAGCTTCACATGAAGCTGAATGACTTCAACCACCCTGCCTCCAGTGTGACAAAACTCCACTGAATAAGACCATTCATTCGGTCTATAATGAAGAAAATATGTTGCTGATCCTGCAAAGTGAGCCCATGTGAGCCTCTGGTTTTAAAAAAAATAAATGCTTGGTGTATGAGGTTGGTGCTCACAAACAAAGTGTTTGTCGTCACTTGGGTGTGCATTTCACAGCAACCCACTCATGTTAGCAGGGGTGGTCAAGAAATGGAGGCAGAAATGTTTTTTTCTCATCACCAATTCAGTTACTTACAGCGATCTTCGTGGGCCGGAAACTGCAGCTAGAATCATCAAACTCGAGCCCAGAATTTTTGGAACAGACGGTTTCTTTCACAGAAAATGCCAGGTCCACGTTGTAGGAGAATTTTCCAGTGGGAGAAAGCTAGATGAAGGAATAAATGTTAGTTATATGCCCTCAAGAAGTGCGATTGATTAAGTTCTGAGATTTATCAGTTAGTGGTATATGTATACAGGTAAATACTGGAAATGTCAATGAGGGAAACTAATGGATGTGGCGTGTTTGAATCCCTGGAAGCCTTTGGATACAGCCACACACAGAGCATTAATAAGCAAAATGAAAATGTATGGAATGGGGCAATATACCAGCATGGATTGAGGATTGGTTAACAGGCAGAGAGAGTAAGGATAATACTCAGGTTGGCAAGCTCTGACCAAAAGGATGCCCAAAGGATTCTGTATTGAAGTTTCAGTTTCTCGTCAATTTAGATCAATGATTTAGATGATCGAACCAGTTGTAATATTTCCAAGTTTGCAGATGATTATAGGAGAGGGGAATGTGAGATGCATGGAGGATTCAAAGAGGCTTCCAGCAGGTTTGGGTGGAATGCATAGCAGCTGGAACATAATGTGGATGAACGTGAGGCTATCCACTTTCGTAGGAGGGATGGAGGCTCAGAGTATTTTTTAAATGGTGAGGGATTGGGAAGTGGCTGCAGGGATTTGTAAAATTGTGGGGGTGAGGTAGATGATCAGCCGTGATCCAGACTGGTGAAACAGGCTCAAAGGGCTGAATGGTCTACTCCAGTTCCTATCTTTCTTTGTCATTCCGACAACATTTTTCCTGCTTCCTAGATAACTGCCCGTCTATCGGATGAATGGCTACACTAGTGTCTTGTTGATGGATCTCCTCCAGATGATTCATGGTAAATGGTGATGCTCTCAGAAAACTATCAGGGCAGGCAACAATAAAATATCTTCATCCCAAGCTCAAGTCTCTGGCCAGGAGTCATTTGGACAGATTCCCTGTTCACTGGCCTTGTGTCAATGAAAAACAACTTGGCCGGTACACAGTGTATGTTATAAAAACCCATTAAAACTTTATACGCTGAACTGTGGCAAATTAGATGATCATGAGAAGGAATTTTTGCGAGTGAAAATTTCCGGACTTTTCTGTCCCAGAGTATTGCAAAGCCTTGGCTGTTCAAGATGAAGATCAGTAAATTTCAACAAAATAACAATATCAAAGAATATATGTATAGTGCACAAAAGTGGTGTTGAAGCTGATCAGTCATGATCTAGAATTATGGGGTGGGCCTGAGGGACTGAATGGCCTATTTCTGTTTCAGTTTATTGTGTTCTTATGAATGGTGGGTGGTGATGTACAATGTAGAACAGTATCCTCATGCTTGAATTCTCATCCAGGTCTTAATAATATGACAATGTGTGCTTGTCATGTTTGTCCTGCTGAATTTTCATTCATGCCTTTGTTACCTTTAGGGTTAGCTTTTTCTAATGCTGTCTCTTTAGCAGGCGCACAATATAAACTTTGAACTCATCTAAAACTCTGTCACCTCTGACACATTCATCTGTCATCCTGTGCTTACAGGTCTGTTAGCAAAGTAATACTTAAAGTTTTTAAATTGTCATCCTTGTTTTCAAATCCCTCTAGGCCCTGAACTCGCCCTATCTCTGCAATCTGTTCCAGCCCTACATCCCTCCATGATATCTGTATTCCTCTAATTCTGATTTCATGAACTCCCACAGTTATAATTCTTCAACTTTGGCAGCAATCCCTTAAACTTCCTGGGCCTTAGACTTTGGAGTTCTTTCTATTTCACCTCTCTTTATCTTGCTTTCCTTTCTTGAAAGGGGAACAGATGCAACAAGACCAGGGTGTCCTTGTGCATGTAGTTGCAAAAGGCAATAAAGAAGGCAAAAGGTATTTGGCTTTCATACTGAAAGAGTTTGTATACACAGGCAGGGATGACTTGCTGCAATTGTACAGGCCTTAGTGAGACCGCACCTGGAATGCTGTGTGCAGTTTTGATCTCCTTATCTGAGGAAGGATGTACTGACAACAGAGGGAGTACAACAAAGATTCACCAGACTAATTCCGCAATGGCAGGATTGATGTGTAAGGAGAGAATGGATTGGTTAGGCCACTGTTAACTGCAGTTCAGTAGCATGAGAGGGAATCTCATAAAACCTATAAAATTCTAACAGAAATAGACAGGGTAAACTCACGATGGATGTTCCTGATGACCGGGCAGTCCAGGACATTTAGGGGAAGCACTGTGGCTCAGTGGTTGGCACTGCTGCCTCACAGTGCCAGCGTCCCAGGTTCGAATCTGCCCTCAGGTGACTGTCTGTGTGGAGTTTACACATTCTCCCAGTGTCTGCATGGGTTTCCTCTGGGTGCTTTGGTTTCCTCCCACTGTCCAAAGATGTGCAGGCTGGGTGGATTGGCCATGCTAAATTGCCCACAGTGTTCAGGGATGTGTAGATTCAGGGGATGGTCTGGGTGGGATGCTTTGAGGGTCGGTGTGAACTTGTTGGGCTGAAGGGCCTGTTTCCACACTGCAGGGATTCTAATGATTGAGGTCCAGTGGTCACAATATAAGGATACATCGCAGATCATTTAGGATTGAAATGAAATTTCTTCACTGGTGAATGATGAGCCTTTCTCTGCTACAGAGGTCAAATTATTGAATGTTTACAAAAAGAAAATAGATGTGGTTCTTAGTGATAAAGGGTTCAAAGTGAATGGAGGGAAATTGGCACCAAGTTGGGTGAGCACCCATGACCATACTGAATGGTGAAGCAGGCTTTAAGGGCCAAATGGCCTTCTGCTCCTAGTTTTGATTTTTTTTCATGTTGAAGATTCTGCCTTAAAATTTACCAATTTGACCAAAACCTTTCATCATCTGACCTAAATATCTCAACATTTTTAAATATTGTATCATAATCTCAGGGCAGAACAGGGTCTTTGTTGCATGCTGCATCATATTGCTGGTTGGATGGAGTGACCACTGCACTCCTCTGGTTGGGGTATTCTGTCCATCTTCAAACTGAACATTCTGGTTTTACTGAATCAGGCCTTCCAAAGGCCACCTCAGTCAGTAAAGATTTTGCTGCATGATCATGAAGGGATTGACAGAGCTGGGGAGGGTAGTGAAAAGGTGAAGTATAATCAAGGGGTAGCAAATGGTGAGGGGGAAGGTGGGGTTAGGGAAAACTAAGGGTTGGCAGTGGGCATTGTACTTCATTGATTGTGTGAGCAGGCGGTGATGGAGCATAGGTTGGGTGTGATGGGAGAGGGCTGGATGTGATAAGACGGGGGGGCGGCGGAATGCACTTTGTGGTCTTTGATTGTGTGTGTGTGTGTGTGTGTGTGTGTGTGTGTGTGTGTGTGTGTGTGTGTGTGTGTGTGTGTGTGTGTGTGTGTGTGTGTGTATTTGTGTGTGTGTGTGTCATTGTGTCAGGGAGGGGGCAGCCTGGTGAGGACAGTTTTCTACAAAATCTGCCCAGGGAAAGACTACTTGAATACCACTGTCTTGCTCCTGCTCAGCAGGATGGCACCTACAATCTGCCCAGGAATCCATTCATCGGAGAAACTCTTTGCATTGAAGAACCTCCTGCCTTGAGGAGAGCTGAGCACAAGCCTCAGGCAGTGTGGTAACTGTGTGGGAACAGGGTGTGATCAACTTGATTTCAAATCCAATATCACCTTGGGACCCACCAACCAGAGGGAGTTGAAACTCAAGCTTCAAACTTTAATCTATTTATTTGCAAAACGGTAAAAAGTAAAGGCTACAAAACAGCTATGATCTCTTAGATATATAGCTTGGAAGAAATTCAAACCTCACTCACAACAGGTTAATCTAATTCCCCAGTCAGAATTTCAAAATTATACACTGAATCATGATTGCGTTCCTGAACCGTGATTGCCGTCAGTGTGTGTAATATACCATTCTGTTCTAAGTAATAATTCATGTGGAACTGCTCTCAATAACATTCTTGCAGACTTTAGAGAGTGAAACAGGCTGAGACCAGGGCACACTTACATCTGTCACTGTGCTGCTGATGGTACGGCAAAGGTGACTGATTTCACTTATTTCATTCAGCTTCATAACAGCTGCCCGCAAAGCATCCTCAGGGTTTGGTACTCCTGTGAAGAGAAAAAGAAAATTGTGCAAAACACTCCAGGAATAGTCTGTTACTGCTCAGTTTTCAACTACGCAAATCGCTGAAGTGCATCGTGTTGGATTCTTCAGTGAGTTATTTTTACACATTGGTGATATCTCAGCGAGTGAGACTCATTAGCAGTAATTTGTTCCTCAATGAGGTGTAGCTCTCTCTGGTACCTACCTGAGCAGTGGAGAATCTGCACTGCAGCAATGGTGAGGAGGAAGGCTTTCATTCTGCTTCTTGTGTGATCAGCTTGCTGCCCTCTCAGAGTAAATGAGCTGCTTCTCTCTCTTGCTCTGCCGTTTCCTTGCTGCATTCAGTCTTTATATCCTGCGCCTCCACCACATTCAAACACTGACTCATATTTACTCAGTTTTGGTCCTGGGCAGGGAAAGCTGCTGACAAGTGGCTTTAATATGATTAAAGTTTCTTCCATTATAGCCAGATGTGCAGTTATAAGAATGGAACATTCAGTTGCTCAACTTTCAGACCATACAATTAACTTGCCAAATGTGGGGCTAACTGGAGTAAGAACTTGAATCAAGTTTAGTTCTAATTCATTAGTGGTTAAATGATTTTTTTTTCTTCATTCAAGTTGCCATTTCATTCTGAAAAAAAAGGTCTCTTTGCATTTGATTTTCACTTCCCAGTAACAACATTTCCTGGAGTTAAATACTTTCCTCGCAAAACTGCTGCTCTCCCATGCCACAAATGATCTCATTTAGTGAGTGATGTGAATAGTAGAAAGGTTTTGGGCAGGAAATCAGACTGTTTAAATAATCCAGCAGTTTTGGAAGAAACACATTCTTTCTGTTATGAATCACCCCAACATCTTTTAGGATTGCCTCTCTACCTTCCAATTTCCACTCTTGACTTGTGAGGACTATAGGAATGTTTGTGGCTTGGTGTTGTCTACATGATTAGATTTTAAATGGAAGGCTGTTAGACCACTGAAATACAGAACCGTGAAGCAGAGTAATTCCATCTGCGGACCAGTCTTTTGCTAGACACAAGACTCCCCTCGAGGGGAAAGCATGGTTAAATTGTTGTTGCATTCATTTACCAGCAAATTACAATGATTGCCCTGTATTAAGCTAATTTAGATCTCTTATTCAGCAAGAGGTTGTTAAAATGAAAGCTCTTTGGCCCGGATGAACCCAATTGAACACTGTAAAGAATGCTTGAATGGTAAGAGAGGAATTACCGTTGTGTGGACGGATGAAAAAATCTGGGGTTGCTTTCCTAGGAGTTAAGAAGGCTGAGAGGAGATTTGATTGACGTGTTTAAAATGATGTAGGATTTATGTGGCGCAAATACAGAGAAACTGCTTCCAAAGGCTGGAATTTCAATAACCAGAGATGTTAGGATTAAGGTAATGGGCTCGATAAAAGAGACAAGGTGAAGAAAAACTAATTTAAATACAATGAATTGTTAGAAATTGCAAAGCATGCCTCACACTGCAATGGACTCAAAGTTCCCTAGTTATCTTCAAAAAGGAATTGGACAAAAACTTGAAGGAGAAAAAGGGCAATGCGTGGGGCATGGAATTGATGGGCTGACTAGCCTCCTTCAGCGCTATTCATTCCAGGACTCTGTATTGAATGCAAATGAATCTCACTTCAGGGGGAGGAGGGATTCTCCAGCATCTTAACTTCATCCCAGTCTTAAACTGCTGAAGTGTGGAGAATGAGGAGAAATGGCGCTGAAACAATGACTTCCTCGCTCTTTCAACATATAAAATGCATTCCTCAAACTTTAAGAACACTTCTGTCAATCAAGCCATCTACTTGCTTTCTAATCCGCCTCTTTGAGAAGTGCTATAGGAAACTGTATCAAAGATAGAATGTAACTAACTTTTACAATAGTATGGGTAATTATGATAACCATTCAGAACGCTGAGAAAAGTCAGCCAAAGACCATGCATAATGGAAATTTGATATGAAATGTGAGGCCACACACTTCCAAGCCAAAGAATGTTAAATAAACAAATGAACCATAATAGGAGAAAAATGTCATCCTGAAATATGCCAAGTAGTGTTGTTGGCAAATAGGCAATGCCAAGAAGTGTCTGAAGTTAACAATATTTGACTATAGGAACAATCTTAGACGCAGATGTGCCTTGAATCATAGAATCCAAGAGCCGAGAAGTCTATGCACCAGTTCAATTTAGCTACCTTCTCCCACTGGACTTTTAAGTTTTCCAACATCTCGTTTTGAAATGTTAGCAACAAGATTTCAAAGAGATCAACAAAGAAGCAAAAGAATCAATGGGAAGTAACGAGATGAGAGAGCAATGTATTTACAATCCTGGTACAGCTGCTGCAGCCTCACTCATGGGTTAGAAAGTCAAATGTTTGTTATGCAGAGATTTAAGCACATAATCCAGGTTGAATTATTGTGCAGCACATGAGGGAGTGCAGAACTGTCAGAGGGTCAATACTGAGGGAGCACTGCAGTTTTGGAAGATCAGGAATGAAGGAATGCTACACTGTCAGTACTGAGGGAACATTGCATCTTCCAGTCAGTGCTGATGGAGATCAGCACTGTTATAGGATTAGTGCTGAGGGAGTAAGGCACTGTTGTAGGATCAGTGCTGAGGGAGACCAGACTGTTATAGGGTTAGTGCTGAGGGAGACCAGCACTGTTATAGGGTCACTGCTGAAGGAGACCAGCACTGTGAGAGGGTCAGTGCAGTGGGAGGCCAGGACGGTTATGGGGTCAGTGCTGATGGAGACCAGCACTGTTACAGGGTCAATACTGAAGGAGACCAGCACTGTTACAGGGTCAGTATTGAGGGAGACCAGCACTGTTATAGGGTCAATACTGAGGAAGACCAGGACTGTTACAGGATCAGTTCTGAGGGAGGCCAGCACTGATATAGGATCAGTGCAGAGGGAGACCAACACTGTTATAGGATCAGTGCTGAGGGAAGCCAGCACTGTTTTAGGTTCAGTGCAGAGGGAGACCAGCACTTTATAGGATCAGTGCTGAGGGAGGCCATCACTGTTTTAGGATCAGTTCAGAGGCAGACCAGCACTTTATAGGATCAGTGCTGAGGGAGACCAGCACTGTTTTAGGGTCAGTACTGAGGGAGACCAGCACTCTTATAGGATCAGTGCTGAGGGAGGCCAGCACTGTTAGAGGGTCAATACTGAGGGAGGCCAGCACTGTTATAGGGTCAATACTGAGGGAGGCCAGCACTGTTATAGGGTCAATACTGAGGGAGACTAGCACTGTTATAGGGTCAGTGCTGAGGGAGGCCAGCACTGTTATAGGGTCAATACTGAGGGAGACTAGCACTGTTATAGGGTCAATACTGAGGGAGACTAGCACTGTTATAGGGTCAGTGCTGAGGGAGACTAGCACTGTTGTAGAGTAAGTACTGAGGAAGTAAGGCACTGTTTTAGGGTCAGTATTGAGGGAATGGAGCACTGTTAGAGGGTTAGTACTGAGGGACAGCTGCATTGTCAGTGAGTCAGTACTGAGTCAATGGCTGCACTGTTGGTCAGACAGTTCTGAAAAATGCTACATTGTTGAAGGGTTGACACTGAAGGAGTGCTGCCATTGTTGGATGGTCAGTGCTGAGAAGTGCTGGAATCTTGAATGATCAATACTAAGGGAGATCTGTAGTGTTGGAGAGCAAGAACTCAGGGAATACAGCATGGAAGGTTCAACACTGAGGCAGTACTGCACTGCTAGAAGTTCTGTAACAAAGAATGCTGCACTATCAACACTGAACGAGAGCTGTGTTTTTGGAGCGGCATCACTGATGGAGTGCTGCACTGTAGAAGGGAAGATTGTACCATTGGAGAAGCAACACTGTTGGTGTGAGACACTATTGAAGTGTGACTGAGGGTTTTCTGCTCTGTCAGAGAGGGAGTACTGTGTGAATTGTATGGTCAAAACTGCTGTCTTTTGGAAAAAGTATTGAGGCCCGGTCTGTTCTTTCTGTTGGATGAAAAATAGTCCGTTGAGTTTTTTTTGAAGAAGTGCTGGGCCTTTCTTGCTGGCATCTTGAATAGTATTCATCACTCAGTCAACATCAATAAATCAGATTATTTGGCCGTTATCACATCTCTGTCCCTGGAATCTTGCTACACACAAATGGGTTGATGCACTTCCCACATTACAACAGTGACTGCACTTCAAAGGACTTCCCTGGCTGTAAAGTGCTTTGGAACATCTGAGGCTGTGAGACAGTGAGTGAGAGAGCAACCCTGAAATGCATTCCGATCAAATCCACCAGCTGGGTGCCAGGACCTGTGTGCAAGTATCCTTATAGCAACAGGGTAACAAAAGGCTCCACTGTGCTCCAAAGTGGAGAACTGAAATGTGAAACCCTACTGTGAGTTGGCCAGAGATGTGGCACAATGATGTAATAAGGCTGGTATATGTCAGATGCAAGGATCTTGGAATGGGGATGGTGTCCTGTGTGTTCACTGCAAGTGAAGTGTGCCCTGACATATTGGTGCCTGATGTCCAAGATGAAGGTAGGAGGAGCAAGCAGTGAGTGGAACTCACCAGGTAACCCCTCTGATTTTCATATGGGGAATTGTCACTGTTTAATTTCTACCTAGCAGGTGTGAGAATGAGACATGCATCTTAATGAGATGTGAATGCATGCTAATGTACACAAATAGGGCCCTTGCCTCTCATTCAGACAGAACCCCATGTTGCCGTTCAACAGCAGACTGGGATTTATTTCTCCCACCATTGAGATGTTCTTGGTGGACATTTCATGCTATTCTCCCAACTTTCTTGTCATGGCCCACATCATGCAGATTCCAGGCTTTGCTTTGCTTTGGAAGCATAAGTGCAGAGAAGCCTAGCAGTTCTTAATTCAGTTGGTGGAAAACAAGAGTACTAGGAGTTGGGGATTGAAATGGTGACAGTTTAGGGATTGAGAGGACGCCCAGTTCAATTTAATTAAAATGCAGAAAGACTGAGGGGGTAGGAGAAGGGAAATCCAGACAGTTTGAGTCCCAGTGTCAGTAAGTCCAGCTAAGTACACAGTTTCTCTATTGATTCACACCCTAGCACTATAACTAGCACCTATTTGTTACAGAGATATCCTGAAAGAAAAAGCACACGCCAAAAGGTACATACTGGGTTCTGAGTCATTTTTACAGCCTTCTGGAATACACACAGCTTCCAATCCTTGAGAGGAGGAAAATCACTGACAGGTGAAAATCTAGGATTTTCTTTGTTTCGAGAGTTTGGCCCAGCCTCTCACTGGTTGTCCTATTGTGCTGGAGGATGGATAACTTTCATCCCACACTGAACAATGCAAAAACTAAAAGCTAAGGAGATATTGTCAGACTGTTTATATCTCCTCACGTTGTGTAAGTGTTGATGAATAAGACAGGAGACAGTTTCCACCCTCACATCTCACAGAAACATAATGTTCCAGGCAGCATTTGGTAGCAATGCACAGATAACAGAAAGGCAACATGTTGATAGCCAGATAGTCCTGTTGCAAGTACACACACTGAAGTTGTGTATCAGGAGCATGTGGAACTGCTATCACAGCAGACTATATGGGAATTGCCAGAGAAATTGAAGATTCCGATGGGTGGTTCCCATGCATCTGCAATCCACCAAAAAATCAGTTAAAGGTGGGGAATTTGAAGCCTAACTCCTAGGTACAATAACAAATTGCTGGAGAAGCTCAGTAGCTCTGGCAGCATCCGTGAAGGAAAAATCAGAGTTAACATTTCAGGTCCGGTGACCCTTCCTCAGAACTAACCCTGAGGTAACTATTTAACTGAATTCAAAACTTTCCACACACACCCATCGTCTACATGTCGCCTGATCACTTTTACGCCCAGAGCTCCTGATAACCATCCCCCTGTCCTATCCTAAACCAACACCTTTCCTTCCCTGTTCTTGAATATGGTATTCAAATCTAATTCTAGCCTGGACCCTGCTAGGGTACTTCACCCTGACACCATCCTTCTCCTGCAGTCCTGACATTCTCGACAGTCCCACCTCTACCAGCTCTGGCACACTTTCCATCTCACAAACCCACCCGAAGTGTTCCATCATTTCCCGGGCACCCTACTCACACAGCATTCTAGCTCTTTAAACAGTTGTCATTCTTACCTTAGCTGCCTACCTTTTTACAGAGACTGTCAAAGTGACTGCTGGCTATATAAAAATCTCAGGACATGGCACATTGACTACTGTTAAAGGGAGCATGGTATGACATCCCCCATTCTCCTGCGCCACCAAGGGGATCTGTATTGGTTTCATTCATGTTGTGCGTTTCTGAGGGGGGAGAGGGATTGAAATTCCTGGTTAGAAACATGGAGTTTAGCACTAATGGAAAAAAATAGGAGCCGCTTGTCAAACTGACAATTCTGACTTCTTGGAACATCTGGGCAAATATCACAAATGCTGTTTGAGCTGCTGTTTCCTGGAGAAAAGTACTAACCTCTTTGGAAGGGACATGTTAATGGGACAACATATGACAGGTCCATCCTGGATACAGAAAGGGGACATTAACTCCTAAAATCTGGTAAGTGTTGGGAGGTGGGATGTTAAAATGTTAAAAATTGCAAAATACAAACATGCTTACTTTTGCTTTTAATCTAGGTGTGCAAATATCACTCCTTACTTAACTGGAAACCTGGCTGACTGAGAAAGAGAGAAGACAACAAAATGAAGGGTGGAAAATGTTACTAGAACATAATGTGATTTAAACAAAAAAAACACATCTCAGGCCACTCAGCTGGTTTCAAATGATTTTCTTGCCTTTTGCCTCATAGATCCAAACCATGAATACTTGGATCATTGCTCCCTTTTCAGCCCATAGTGGACAAAAAACCTGTAGCTTTGAGGGTCCAAGAGTAAGGCATCTGCCGAGGAAATTCCATTCATTAAAAGCTGTTGATTGGCATCCAAGTAGAGGAGAATTTAAAATTGTTATAACCGGAATGAGAAAGAAGGGAGCTTGGGATTTCCGATTGCACATTTTCACAACCACAAGACTTTGCAAGCTGCTTTCCAGCCCAGTGTAAGCCATTCTGAAAATGTAGCCACTGTTATAGAAAATGTCACAGCCACATTATGCACAGCAGGATCCCACACTTGAGCGTTGAAATTAACATTAAGGACTGCAGATGCTGGAAACTGGAAAGAGAGAGCCCAGGAGAAATACGACAGGTCTGGCAGAATCTGTAGTGGGGAAATGGAGTTAGCATTTCAAATAGGCTTCATCAGAACTGAAACCTGGAATGTTTGTTGATGATGGTGTGGGTTTGGTGAAGTCGGGGCACGGGCTAAGAGAATAGAGTTCATTGAAATTGTGCATTGAGCCTTGCTGGAGCACTACAGTAGGTATGAGTCAGAAGTGATCACATGGGAACACAGTGGTGTATCTTTGTAGCAGGTAACTGGAAACTCAAGGTCAGTTTTATGATTACCTGCACTCATTCAGTTTAGTCTACTGTATTTGCTGCTCATAGTGCAAGTGTCCTCTATTCTGGTGGCTAAACTGGGTTACTGTTTTGCTGAACACCTATGTTCTGTCTGCAACTAAACAATTTAACAATTTCAGAATGTGAATGCCCTCTCCCTTGTCCATTCCCTTAGATCCTGTCCTGTAAGGGTTGCTTCAGCTTGGCCAACCCATTTATACTTCTTGTTAGCACCCCACCTAGCTACAGTCTCTCTTGGCTCCTCATCAGAAATCTCTTTGTTTGCCTGTCCCTCTTTTCTCTCTCTCTTTCACTCTGTCTCTCTGGACGCTGTCTCCATGTGAACATGATGATAGCCAATTTATTTCACCTCATCAATTTTTGTAAACTATGACTTTTAATGAATAAGTCAAGGCCCTTACAAATGTGAACCAGTCACCCTGCGCATCTTGCAAACAATTGTAAGTACCTGGAGAAGGGAGGTTGAGAAACTGCAGTCTAATCAGCAAAAGGATCACTTGAGCAAACTTTTTCATTCTGTCCATTACTCCTGCCTTATAATGTCGGGCTGTTGTGTTTGCATATTTGTGCAGAGAAGTTTTAGAAGTGAGTTAGGGTTTTAACTACTCGGGTTATCAGTCGAAAGTTCATAACTGTTCATTGGCTCAATGGCTGAGGATCCTGGAATTGTATTCATTAGAGTTTAGAAGGTTGACGGGAGATCTAATAGAAACTTACAAGGTAATATATGGCTTAGAAAGGGTGGGCGCTGGGAAGTTGTTTCCGTTAGGTAGGGAGACTAGGGCCCATGGGCACAGCCTTAGAATTAGAGGGGGTAAATTTAAAACGGAAATGAGGAGACATTTCTTCAGCCACAGAGTGGTGGGCCTGTGGAATTCATTGCCACGGAGAGCAGTGGAGGCCGGGATGTTAAATGTCTTCAAGGCCGAGATTGATAAATTCTTGATCTCGCAAGGAATCAAGGGCTATGGAGAGAGTGCAGTGAAGTGGAGTTGAAATGCCCATCCGCCATGATTAAATGGCGGAGTGGACTCGATGGGCTGAATGGCCTTACTTCCACTCCTATGTCTTCTGGTCTTATGGTCTTATCTGTAGTTAGAAGCTAGTTATTCATAAAAAGTAGTATTTTTTGTTAAGTAAAGGAATTTCCTAAGTGCTTTCTGTCAACTAAAGGATAGGTAAATTGGAGAATTTTGTGTACTTTTTAAGGCCTTCTACTTTTATGATAGCAGTAAGAATAGGGGAGCTTGATTTACAACGTGAGGCCGTAGTGACACAGTTCTCCATGGGCCCTGACCCTTTGACAGTGTGGCATACCGTCAATACTGATCCACCAGCAGTACCTGCCCTCCAACTGTGCAGCACAGCCTCAGTACTGACACTCTGACAGCACAGCACTCCCTCATTAATTAACTTTCTACAGTGCAGCAATGCTTCAGTACTGAGCATCCTGCCGTCCAGTATTCCCTCAATATTAACCTTCCAACAGTAAAGCACATCCTCAGTACACTCCATCCAACTACACAGCATTCCTCACTACTGAACCTCCAACAATCCAGTCCTCCCTTAGAACTGATGCCCTTCCACCCCCCCACAATATGGCATTCCCTTGGATCTGACCTCTGACCGTAAAATGTTCCCTCAGTACTGACCCTCTAACAGTGCAGTGCTCCCTTGTTCACTGACCAATAGTACTGGATGCTTTTAGTACTGACCCAGTGACAGCATTACTTCAGTACCAACCCTCTAGCAGTATAGCACTCCCGCATTACACACACCACATTATGCAGTAGTCCTCACTAATGAAACTGTATCAGTGCAGATCTCCCTTAGAACTGACCTTCCCACAGTACAACACTTCACCAGTAAAAACCCTTTGACCGTTTGACAGCACTGCATTTATACTGAACCCCTTTCCACACAGTGCACAACTCCCTCTGATCTTTCAACTATGCAGTATTCCCCAGTTCTGACCATCTGACAGTGCAGCACTCCATTCACATTGACTGTTGACAATGCAGTGGTCCATTAGTACAAGCCCTTCTACAATGCGGCATTCCCTTGACATTGGGCCTCCAATATGGAAGGCCTGCCTGACTACTGTTGCTCCAACAGTGCATCACCTCCTTAGTAGTGGCCCTCTGACAGGACAGTGTACCATCGATACTGACCTTTTCACAGTGCAGCACTCCGTCAGTAATGACTCTCTGACTGTATAGTGTTCACTCTGTGCTGATCCACCAGCTATGTACCTTCCTCAGTACAGACCCTCTGACAATGCAACTCTCACGTTATTACTGACTCTCCTAACAATACAGCTCTTCCTGAGTACTGACCATCTCGCAATGCAATGTTCCATTAATATTCACCTCTCCGACTACACAGCCTCTGTACATACCACCTGACACTGCAGCACTCTCTCAGTACTAACCCACCCAGAGAGCAGATCTTCCTTAGCACTCATCCTCCCGCACAATAGGCTACCTTAGAACTAACCCTTCCATAGTGCAGCACCCCCTCAATACAGAATTTCCATCAGTGTAGCACTCCCTTTGCACTACCCCGCTGAGAGTGTTACAAATCCTCAGTACTGCACATGGTTGTGAGCTTGGAGAACTTTGTCACCTTTTAGATGAATAATGTGGGTGACATCTGCTCCAGGGCCCTACCTCCAATTTCCTTTGTCTCCTCTACAACCCGATTTCTCTCCAACTCATAGATATTCTACATTGTTAGTTTTTTTCAGATTTTGTTGTCATATGTACTAAGTAGAAGAACACTTGAGTACAGTGAAAAGTGCACACAGTTGCCATTTCCCAGCTCCAACTTGGTTACAAACCCAGAATTAAAGATTTAGCAGGGTCAAAAAGGTAAAGGAAAATAAAAAGTCCAGATCTCAAAAGCCAAAGTCCCACCTGCATAAATGTGCCTGGAACGCTCAGTCACCGTGCAGGTATCTGGGCCCAACTACAGAATGGAGTCTAGGCTAGCACATGAGTCCCACCTGGAGGAGCGGTTCTCTAAACACAGGCTAATGCGAGGCCAGGCCTCGCTCAAGGGGAGTTCTTGTCTCTACCTGGCAGATCTCCGTAATCCAAATCTTTTGCAGCCAACACAGCATAATCCTGCTACCACCATATCCATATTAATCCCCAACACACTCACCTCAATGACTTACCCTAAACACACCTTCCTTGATTAATTACCTTTAAACACACTCCTAGATCAACTACCCCAAAATGTACTCTAAAACATACCCTTACGTAAATATTCCAAACACAAATTCCTCAATTAATTACTGCAAAACACAGTCTCTTCAATTAAATAACCCAAACTCACTTTCCTTGATTGTCTATAAAAAAATTCTCTCCTCTATTAATTGCCCAAATGTTCTTCAATTAAAGAGTCATAGAGATATACAGCATGGAAACAGATTGTTTGGTCTAAACCGTCCATCCATGCTGACCAGATATCCTAAATTAATATAGTCCCATTTGCCAGCATTTGGTCCATATCCCTCTCAACCCTTCCTATTCATGTACTCATCCCTATGCCTACCAAATGTTATAATTTTACCAGCCTTTGCCACTTTCTCTAGAAGTTCATTCCATACACGCAGTACTGTCTACATGTAAATGTTGCCTGTAAGGTCCATTTTAAATCTTTTCCCTCTCACCTTAAACCTATGCCCTCTAGTTTTGGACTCCCTCACCCCGGGGAAAATGCCTTGCCCATTTACCCTATCCATGCCCCTCATGATTTTATAAACCTCTATAAGGCCATCCCTCAGCCTCTGATGCTCCAGGGAAAATAGCTCCAGCCTAATCAGCCTCTCCCTCTAGCTCAAACCCTCCAATCTTAGCAACATCCTTGTAAATCTTTTATGAACCCTTTCAAGTTTCACAACATCATTCCTATAGCAGGGAGCGCGGAATTGTGTGCAGTATTGCATAAGTGGCCTAACTAATGCACTGTATAGCCACAACATGACTCCCCAAATCCTATACTCAATGCACTGACCAATAAAGGCAAGTATACCAAACGCCTTCTTCACTAACCTATCTACTTTCTGACTCCACTTTCAAGAAACTGTGAACCTGCATTTCAAGGTCTCTTTATTCAGCAACACTCCTCAGGATTTTCCCATTAAGCGCATAAGTCCTGCCCTGATTTGCCTTTCCAAAATGCCTCACCTCATGTTCATCTAATTTAAACTCAATCAGCCACTCCTCAGCCCATCTGGTCAAGGTCCCATTGTTACTTTAACAATGCCTCCTTTGAATCGTCATCCTCTGCACCATTCTTTGACCCTACATAATAATTTCGTGATTTTTTTTTAAGAAAAGCATAATTGGAATTCCACCTTTGACCCACTAACCTTCGTCCCTCAACCAACAGAATTCAAATGATTGACTGTTCCTTGAATTGCAGATTGTAGGACCTTATAGCGTGTAGATTATTGGTAATATTGCTTTCCAAAATACACTTTCTGCTCTTCCAAGTGAATGTGGAACAGCGATTTTCATTCTAAGGAGATATATAAACAGAATGTGGCTGTTTTTATTGAGCCTTTTGATTTCTTCTGGTTGCTTTTTTCTTTAAAATGGGAAGAAGTTAGATTCAGTTCTTAGGGCTAAAGGCATCAAAGGTTATGGGAAGAAAGCAAGAACAGGATATTGAGCCGGATGATCATATTAAATGGTGGAACAGGTTTGTGGAGCTGAATGGCCTATTTCCGCTCTTATTTTCCATATTCCTATCTATCATCAAGGGAGGAAGAACAGGGTAGGTCTTTTGTCCTTTGAAAAAAGACGGACTGAGGGAGAGACCTAATAGAAGTCTTAAGAAAGAGCAAAAATCTTGACAGAGTGGAAAGAGAGACAACAATTTTTCTTGTGAACATAACTGGAAGTCATCAATAGAAAATAATCACCACGAAATCCATTCAGGATTTCAGAAGATACTTTTTTACACAAGAGAATAAGAAATTGCTGCTGCAGAGAGATTTTGGGGCAAGCAGTATCAGAGAATTTAAGGGGAAACTAGACAAGCCTAAGAGGGAGAATTAATGGAGGGTTTTAATTATATTTAAACGAGGAAAGACAGAAGGAGGCTTGAATGGAGAGTAAATGCTAGCACTTATTGGTTATCCTGAATGCTCTGAGTCTGTCTGAGATATTTCATGCACGTTTGTATAGTTTCCTTATTAATTCACTTTAAAATTAAAAATCAAAATGCCATTTCTCCCATGTATACTTTTTGATAGATTCCAATTCATAGGCATCATTTCACATCAGTATAGGACAATTCTAAATCAGTGTTTGATCTGATTGTACTCCAGTCTAGGGGGACTCTGTGCTGGGAATGAAGTTTGTCCTACTCCAGATCCTTGATAATACACAAATACATTTTTTTAACTGTGCTGCTCAAGTTATGAGAAGATGGCTGAGATGATGTACAGGCTGTGCAATGTGAATAGGCAAGATTGTAAATATTGATTCCCCGCTATGACTTCATCCAAAAGGGGTTATTTATGCTGGTGGTACCTCTGAACACTATTACACATGTGTTGGGAGAATGAGAGGACACACTTAAGAGTTTTGGTCTTCTCCATGCCTAAAAGTGATGTAGGTGACATTTTGGGTGGAGAGCTTTTGGCAAAATTTGGTGGAACCTCATTTTCAACACCTGGGCAGTGACCTGCCGGACTGAGTTCCTCATTTCTCATAAATTTCACCCAACTTTGTGTATTCATTACTTAGGCTGACATTCGAATGTAACAACGAGGAAGTGCTTTATGGCCAAAGGTGCCATCCTGCAGTTAAGACTTCAACCTCATTTTTCTCTCCTACTTGAATGTGAGATATCTCACTGCCACTATTTTGGGAAGAGCAAGGGTGATAACCCCTGTGCTCAGCTAAAGTTTAACCCTTAATCAATACCATAAATAACAGATAATCATTGTCCTGTTTGTGGGATCTTGCTGTGTGTAGTTTATTTTATTGGTTCACAAGTTCTGGGCATCACTGGCTAGGCCCTTCATTTACTGCCCCACCATGATTGCTCTTGAGAAGATGGTAGTGAACTGCATTCTTAGTCCACTGCAGTTGATGTAGCTGGTTGCACACACAATGCTGTCAATGAGGAAGTTCCAGGAATTTGACCCAGAAACAGTAAAGAAACGGTGATACATTTCCAAGTCAGGGTACTGAGTGGCATAGAGGGGATCTTTCAAGTGCTGCTGAGGTTCCAGCAAGACAACAGTTGCTACACTTCAAACGTATTTGATTAGCTGATAGGTGTTTTAGGATATTTGGGGAGGTGACACATGCTATAAAATTGTGAGATACTCTTTCCCCAACGTCATCGGTTTTAAGAGGACAAACTTTGGGCAAAGTGAATAATGGGCAGCTGGGCCTTCCCCATTACGTTCTACACATTGCATGTTACAAATTCCTTCTAATGTTCTTGAGGTGTTTTCAATAAAAATTCAGCTAACACCCTGAACTCATTCTGAAAATCATCCTTTTTCCAAAGAGCACATATCAGTTCAGTAATTGAAAACTGAAGGCTTTGTGCAACTTGATACTTTTTGTTCTTTCAGCTGCTTTGCTGTCTTTGGCATAGGGTTCCTGTGAAAAACATTTTGCCAATCATTGTTTATGAATTAAATAGACACTGATGAAAATATTACTTTAAAGCTAACTAGAGAGAGAATAGAACCCGTCAAGGACAAAAGTGGACGTGCTATGCATGGAACCCCGGAATTGGCAAGTTGCTCAATCAATATTTCTCCTCTGTGTTTACTGTGGAGAAAGACATGAAGACTTGGAAACTTGGAGAAGTTAGTGATGACATCATGAGTAGAGTCCACATTGCAGTCCAGGAGGCTTTGGAAGTATAAGAATGTATGAAGGTGGATAAATCTCCTGGTCCTGACCAGATATATCCAAGAGAACTGCAAGAGGCTAGAGAAGAAATTGCAGGGGCCCTGGCTGATATTTTCGTCTTATTGTTAGCCGTGGATGAGGTCCCGGAATACTGGAGGGTAACGAATGTTGTGCCCCTATTCAAGAAGGGCTGCAAAGAGAAACCTGGGAATTATAGACCAGTAAGCTTAACATCTGTCGAAGGTATGTTCCATGAGAAGATTCTGAGGGATAAGATATGCATGCATTTGGAAAGATTTGGTTTAATTAGGAGTTGTCAGCATGACTTCATGCATGGGAGATCAAGCCTCAAAATTTTTTTCAAGAGTTCTTTGATGAAGGCAGGGCGGTAGACATAATTTATATGGATTTCAGAAAGGCCTTTGATAAGGTCCCCCATGGTAGCCTGCTCTGGAAGTTTAAATCACATGGAATCCAGTTTGTGTTGGCAAATTGGATGCACAATTGTATTGACGGTAAGAAGCAGAGAGTAATAGAGGAAGGATGTTTGTCAGACTGGAGGTGTGTTACTAGTGATGCATGATTAGTAAGTTTGTGCTTGGCCCTAAAATAGATAGTATCATTGAACATGAGGAAGGTTATCAGAAATTATATATATAAATAAAATTTCTATATAAAAATAAAAAAAAGTGTGAGGTGTTGCGTTTTGGAAAGTTAAATCAAGGTAGAAGTTTTATGGTGAATAGTAGGGCCTTAAGAAGTGTAATGGAACAGAGGGACGTTGGAGTTCAGGTGCACAGTTCTCTGAAAGTGGAGTCACAGGTAGACAGGGCAGTGAGAAGGCTTTTGGCACACTGACCTTCTTTAGTCGGAGTATTGAGTATAGAAGTTGGGAACTTATGTTGCAGTTGCACAGGACGTTGGTGGGCCTGCTCTAGGGGTGCTGTGATCAGTTTTGGTCACCTTGCTATAGGAAGGATGTTACTAAACTGGAAGGAGTGCAGAAGAAATTTACAAAGATGTTACCAGGACTTAAGGGACGGAGTTATAGGGAGAGGTTGGACAAGCTAGGGTTTCTTTCTTTCGAGCAGAGGAGACAGAGGGAGAACCTTATAGAAGTGTTTAAGATCAAGAGCAGCATGGATAGGGTGAATGCACTCAGCATTTTCCCCAGGGTTGGGGAATTGAAGACTAGAGGGCATCAGTTTAGGATAAGAGGGGAAAGAATGCATGGGAACCTGATGGGCAACTTTTTTTCTCAGAGGGTGGTACGCCTATGGAATGAGTTGCCAATGGAAGTGGTTGAGGCAGGTACATTAACAACATCTAAAAGGCATTTGGACAAATACATGGATAGGAAATGTTTAGAAGGATATTGGCCACATGCAGGGACATGGGTTTGGCATGGATGGATATTTTGGACAGCATGGACTAGTTTGTGCCAAAGGGCCCATCTTCATGCTGTAGGACTCTATGATCTCATAGCATCACACAATTGTTATAGTTCAGAAGGAGGTCATTGAGCCCATCATATTATCACTGGCTCACAAACAAGCATTTCATGTGATGCCATTTCCCTTCAATGTTTCCTAGTAACTGTATACATTCTTCCTTTTCAGACAACTGTTTCATTCCCTTCTGAATGACTCAATTCAACCTGCTTCCCACACATTCTCTGGCAGTGCATTCCAGATCCTAACCACTTTCTGGGCAATGAAGTTTTTCCTCATGTTGTCACAGCTTCTTTTCCTAAAAGGCCATAAATCTGTTGTTTCTCTTGATCCTGTCATGACATTTTCACTATCTAATCTGCCCAGACTGCTCGTGGTTCTCTTCCCCAACGAAAACAACTCCAAACCCAGCAATAAAATTCACTCCTCCTTTCTAAATTATTTTTTAACATTTTACCATAATGGCTTCACCCAGATTTAGATACATTTGCAAAGAGCCATTTCAGGTCACAGTAAGTCACTTCTGGAACCCAGGAAGGCAAAACATACATTTGTCCAAGTGTCAGTATTCACTGTAAATATTTCACCTAGTCTTGAAAGACCAAAATAAATTCTGAGCAAAACAGTCAGTAAGGAAGTATTGTGGTTGAATTTTATCAACACAAGGACTGACTGTTACGGTCTGTTCAATCTCATCCAATTGAATTAGTCTCCATGTGGGGGCTGAAACAATGGATTTGGACAGCCATTCTACTTTCATTGAATAATGCACCATTGTACAAACATGGATGCTTTGAAATCGCGGTGGAAAATATTGGAAGGAAGTCACGTAACTCCTTGGATTTCATTCCCTGTTCAATTTTTAGGTACGGTAAAAAGCATAAGATTCAAAAAGGAAAAGTGAATTTTCTTAGATAATAAAATGTGAGGCTGGATGAACACAGCAGGCCAAGCAGCATCTCAGGAGCACAAAAGCTGACGTTTCGGGCCTGGACCCTTCATCAGAGAGGGGAATGGGGAGAGGGAACTGGAATAAATAGGGAGAGAGGGGGAGGCGGACCGAAGATGGAGAGTAAAGAAGATAGGTGGAGAGGTAGGGAGGGGATAGGTCAGTCCAGGGAAGACGGACAGGTCAAGGAGGTGGGATGAGGTTAGTAGGTAGATGGGGGTGCGGCTTGGGGTGGGAGGAAGGGATGGGTGAGAGGAAGAACCGGTTAGGGAGGCAGAGACAGGTTGGACTGGTTTTGGGATGCAGTGGGTGGGGGGGAAGAGCTGGGCTGGTTGTGTGGTGCAGTGGGGGAGGGGACGAACTGGGCTGGTTTAGGGATGCAGTAGGGGAAGGGGAGATTTTGAAACTGGTGAAGTCCACATTGATACCATTAGGCTGCAGGGTTCCCAGGCGGAATATGAGTTGCTGTTCCTGCAACCTTCGGGTGGCATCATTGTGGCACTGCAGGAGGCCCATGATGGACATGTCATCTAGAGAATGGGAGGGGGAGTGGAAATGGTTTGCGACTGGGAGGTGCAGTTGTTTGTTGCGAACTGAGCGGAGGTGTTATGCAAAGCGGTCTCCAAGCCTCCGCTTGGTTTCCCCAATGTAGAGGAAGCCGCACCGGGTACAGTGGATGCAGTATACCACATTGGCAGATGTGCAGGTGAACCTCTGCTTAATGTGGAATGTCATCTTGGGGCCTGGGATAGGGGTGAGGGAGGAGGTGTGGGGGCAAGTGTAGCATTTCCTGCGGTTGCAGGGGAAGGTGCCGGGTGTGGTGGGGTTGGAGGGCAGCGTGGAGCGAACAAGGGAGTCACGGAGAGAGTGGTCTCTCCGGAAAGCAGACAGGGGTGGGGATGGAAAAATGTCTTGGGTGGTGGGGTCGGATTGTAAATGGCGAAAGTGTCGGAGGATTATGCGTTGTATCCGGAGGTTGGTAGGGTGGTGTGTGAGAACGAGGGGGATCCTCTTAGGGCGGTTGTGGCGGGGGCGGGGTGTGAGGGATGTGTTGCGGGAAATACGGGAGACGCGGTCAAGGGCGTTCTCGATCACTGTGGGGGGAAAGTTGCGGTCCTTAAAGAACTTGGACATCTGGGATGTGCTGGAGTGGAATGTCTTATCGTGGGAGCAGATGCGGTGGAGGCGGAGGAATTGGGAATAGGGGATGGAATTTTTGCAGAAGGGTGGGTGGGAGGAGGTGTATTCTAGGTAGCTGTGGGAGTCGGTGGGCTTGAAATAGACATCAGTTACAAGTTGGTTGCCTGAGATGGAGACTGAGAGATCCAGGAAGGTGAGGGATGTGCTGGAGATGGCCCAGGTGAACTGAAGGTTGGGGTGGAAGGTGTTGGTGAAGTGGATGAACTGTTCGAGCTCCTCTGGGGAGCAAGAGGTGGCGCCGATACAGTCATCAATGTACCGGAGGAAGAGGTGGGGTTTGGGGCCTGTGTAGGTGCGGAAGAGGGACTGTTCCACGTAACCTACAAAGAGGCAGGCATAGCTGGGGCCCATGCGGGTGCCCATGGCCACCCCCCTAGTCTGTAGGAAGTGGGAGGAGTCTAAAGAGAAGTTGTTGAGGGTGAGGACGAGTTCAGCTAGGCAGATGAGAGTGTCGGTGGAGGGGGACTGGTCGGGTCTGCGGGACAGGAAGAAGCGGAGGGCCTTGAGGCCATCTGCATGCGGAATGCAGGTGTATAGGGACTGGATGTCCATGGTGAATATGAGGTGTTGGGGGCCAGGGAATTGGAAGTCCTGGAGGAGGTGGAGGGCGTGGGTGGTGTCACGGACGTAGGTGGGGAGTTCCTGGACCAAAGGGGAGAAAATGGAGTCCAGATAGGTGGAGATGAGTTCGGTGGGGCAGGAGCAGGCTGTGACGATGGGTCGACCAGGGCAGGCAGGTTTGTGGATTTTGGGAAGGAGATAGAAACGGGCCGTGCGGGCTTGGGAAACAATGAGGTTGGAGGCTGTGGGTGGGAGGTCCCCTGAGGTGATGAGGTCGTGAATGGTGTTGGAGATGATGGTTTGGTGCTCAGGTGTGGGGTCATGATCGAGGGGGCGGTAGGAGGTGGTGTCGGAGAGTTGGCATCTGGCCTCGGCGATGTAGAGGTCAGTGCGCCATACTACCACTGCGCCCCCCTTGTCTGCGGGTTTTATGGTGAGGTTGGGTTGGAGCGGAGGGCTGCCCGTTCTGCGGGGGAGAGGTTGGAGTGGGTGAGAGGGGTGGAGAGGTTGAGGCGGTTAATGTCTCGACGGCAGTTGGAGATGAAGAGGTCGAGGGAGGGTAGGAGGCCTGGGGGTGGTGTCCAGGAGGAGGACTTGTGTTGGAAGCGGGTGAAGGGGTCAGTGGAAGGAGGGTTGGGTTCCCGGTTGAAGAAGTAGGCATGGAGGCGAAGACGGCGGAAAAACTGCTCTATGTCCAACCGTGACTGGTATTCGTTGATGTGTGGTTGTAGGGGGACAAAGGTGAGGCCCTTACTAAGGACTGACCGTTCGCCCCCAGTCAGTGGGAGGTCTGGGGGGATGGTGAAGATGCGGCAGGGCTCAGTGTGGCTTTTTCTTACTCCATTTTGGACTGTTTTCTGTAAACCTGCAGTACAGGTGATGAGATACCTCTTATTAATGGAGGTAGTATAGACATGGTTAATACAAGCTCAAAATATATCACCAGCACCAAGTCATCATAGCGTTACAATAGATGCTAATTTGCAGAGATGTGCGATAATAACAACAGGAGACAACAAATGGCTTTCCCATGTTTCCATTTCCAAACAGATTTATTCAGGTTCAGTAGGCACAAACCAAAAGGACATTTTATTTCAACCTAGCTTCCTGAAGTTGCTTGTGATTTATCATTTGCTGTGCAATTGTTTCTGATGAAGGGTCTAGGCCTGAAACGTCAGCCTTCCTGCTCCTATGATGCTGCTTGGCCTGCTGTGCTCAGCCAGCTCCACACCTTGTTATCTCTAATTGTTCATTGCTGCTAGTTGAAATCAAAAATAGTGTTGTCACCACAGCAAAGTTCTACTGAAAGCAACTCCTTGAAGAAAAAATGCAATAGAGGAAGATGAATCTTTTCCTAGAAGCCTATTTAAAAAAGGTGTCACTATTTCCATTTCAAACCAAATGTTAACTTTACCTGCAAGGTTTGTTTATGGAGCACAGGTGCAAAACTCAAACCTGCACTTGTTTAGCTGGTACTGCTTCCATAAACTCATGCCTGCAGTGCTGTCATTGTTCATCTGCCACATTCATATACCCACTGAAACTTGTCTGTAACTGAACTCTGACATCATTATCCAACTGGGCCAAGGTGAACCTCTCTCTCTGCTGCCTTTCAATTTACCCTCTTATCTCTATCTTTTCAGCACTGATCAAATAGCTGCAAGATTGACATCTTTTCTAGGTGTCACTTTTCTAAGTGAGTTCTTTTTGCTCTCAGAATTTCTGGTAGTTTATGGTCCAAAAGTGCAATTTTTGGCATGCCTCTTAGTATCCATATTGCAAACACCTCTATTTTCATCATCTATTGATCTTTACTTCTTGACTAAGTGAATGAGGGATGGGGGGGCGGGGTGGAAGTGGGAAGGAGGAGAAGCGGGGAAGAGGGGGGTAAAGTAGATAGAATTCAACCTCATGTGAGCTTTTCCTTGTTACTAGCCACTGTTTTCCTTGTTATTAACTCAGTCATCATCATTACAAAATAATTTGTGTTTATCTCAAACCGTCTTCTATCTTCTGGATTATACATGCCATCTTCTGCTAAGATTTTTCATAAATTGCCAAAAGAAAAAAAACCTTACCTATCTGTTATTGGTGTATACCATCCACTCAGTTTGTCTTTCTAATATTTGATATAATTGTTTCCCCACCCCCCATCTTGCTGGTTGATTTTACTTGACCTATGATATTTCTGTTGGGTCTTTTTTGATTCTACCATTTCTGCGTGCTGCAGGTTTTTTTTTTTTAAAATGTTTCTGGCTCAACTATGTAATCTCTAGAGGTACATTGAATTCTCTGAACACTTGCTCTGTGTTCAGATTAAAAATTGACAACAGCATATTTGTTTCAAACCTGGTTGAGTTAACAACAGTGCAAAATTGAATTTATCAAGATGGAGTGACAGTGGCCATTTCACATCAAGGGGGAACCAAAGCCCTTCAATTTTTGAACTTAAATATAAGTTGAAAAAAGGTCATAGCCTTAAAATGTCAACTGATTCTGTCTGCACATATGCTGCCAGACTTGAAGAGTCCTCCCAGCAAAATTTATTGTTACTTCCAGTTTAAGTCATCTTTCTAAAAATTCTTTGCTCACCAATTCAGATACATTATTGATGCTCTAGATTATCACTTGTACAACAAACTGAGTAACAAAAGCAAACAAATATCCTTTCAAAATAGAAGAAAAAAAATTGATTGACCTCTGTACGACCTGCCAATATAAATCCAAGTCAGTCAGTGAGACAGAAATCCAAAGAAGCACAATCCTTTGCGGATAGAGTTTATTAACTGCTCAATCTTCCAGCTCCTTCTACAACTAAATATGACTGATGTTCCCTCTTTCTCTCTCTCCATCTTTATGGGCTCAGGCAATTAATAGCACCATTTGATTCTGCTTAACCTTTAAGTAAAGACATTAACAAGCTTAACAATGTGATTATATGGATGTTAACTCTACTATTCCCTCTCATTAAACCATTATTTTGATCGAGTCTGCTGTCTCCACCTCATCAACATTCAAGCAGCAAGAAGCAGAAGAACAGTTCCTCGACAGTCAAACACTTCCTGACCTGGGTATCTATCAGAGTTAATCTATCATCTCACCGCCAAATCCTGGAAATTCGCTAACATATTGCAGTACCATTCTTTTCAAAAGGTTCAGTTTGAAAATAGCAACAGAAAACATGACAGAAACACATTTATCACTTGCCCATTAATTGTTCCGATAATAGTTACAAGGATTGGTTACAAAAGCAAGATTTTCCATTGGTTGATATAATCACATCCAACAGCTACATAAATGAAAGATTAAAATGGTGAGGAACTGTAGTTGTGGCTTAGCTCAGCATTGTCAATCTGAAAATTGAAATGTGGTTGCGCCATCTTTGAAGTCACCAAGTGGTGATGGCTTGGTCTAAATTTGTTGCCTGCAATGGGAGCATAGGCCAATTCAGAGTGGGTGGTGCTAAAATGAGGGGTGTTGTGAGTTCAGAGTAGAATGTGAACTCAGGCAACTTCATTAAAAAAAACATGTCGAAAGAGAAGTGGGGAGTTGTAATTTTGTCAGACATGCCTTTCCACACTGTGCTGTTCACTTGAAAAGCTGTGTATTTTGTCGATAAAACGTTTTACTCCTCCAGTTATTATTAAGGCAAACATAGAGCACAACATCTGTAGCCATTTTACAAAGTGTGCCCCTCCACTGTGCCCATCCCTTGTAACCTCTCCTGTACCCCCTCCATTGTGCCCTTCCTCCATTGTGCCCTCTGTGCCACTAATCGGTACCCCTCATCTCTGTTCCTTCTCCATGCCCCTTTGTTGTCCTCCTCTTGTGTGTCCCTCTCCTGTGCCCCCTCTACCGCACCTCTAAGCTGCTACTTCCCTACAATCCTTCTCTGCACGTTTTTCTCTTGCCCTCCCCTGGGGCCCTGCCTTTTGCCCCTTCCCTTTGCCACCTCCTGTACCAGGTCCCAGCCCACTCCTGCACTCCTCTTCTGTGATCCTTTACATGCTGTTCTTTATGCTTCCTCTTTTTATCTTCCTGTGTCCATCATCTGTGACCCGTCCTTTCTGTCTTCCCTTAAGCTGCTGTCTGTGCCCCTCCCTTGTGCCACGCATCCTTCCCAACACCTTTCCTGTGTCCTCCCTTAAAGGTGTCCCTCCAGTGTCCCTCCTCTGCACCTGTCCCTTTTTGCTCCACCCTCCAGCTTCCTTTTGGAGTTATAACCTGCGACTGCAGGTCCCCAGTCACTGGAGAATGGGAAAGGCATAAAGGCCACATTGATACAGGCATCCGCCGAGGATGTCCTCAGCTCATTGCAAGTTAATAAATGCCTTCAGCTGTGAAGGATAAATGAGTCATGCCTGCAGTTTGGAAAATTTGAACATCCCTGGTGTAATTCCAGAAGCCACACACCACCTGCTTTGATGGAACCATGATCCTTCCTGTTGCAGCCAAACAGGCAGCACAATGTCTGTACAGCAACGCAAAGAATGGAAGATGCTACTCCAACCCCATCCTGTAGTTGGGCTGAGTCTTCTGACAATATCCTGTCAATGGACATTTATCAAGGAGACTCCTGGGTAAATATCTAATACTGCACATGATTGGATGTTTGTAAGACCACAGATGGTCAGAAATTCTACATGTTATTGCGGATGTTGTTCAACTGTGTTCTGGGGAACTGCTGTTCATGGAAATATAGCTGTGCGGTTTGGGCTGAGATGAATTAAAATGCTGGAAAGCAGCCAATGACAACTTTGTTAAAATAGTGGAGGGCAGAGATGACACTGGTGTAACTCTGGCTAAGCTACAGATACTGAGGCAGATATTATTGCAATTGTTACTGTCAGGGTTCTGCGTAATTTGAAATAAGCTTGCTGCTTGAATAACATGATTCATGAAAGAAAGGAGAGCGAGAGAGGTGAAAGATAAACTGGCCATGGTGCTGAGGTAGAGTGAGCCAACTAAGTGGTGGGGAGAAGTTTGAAGAAAGATTTTTTCACCCAGAGGGTGTTAGAAGACGAGAATGCACAGCCTGGGAGGGTAGTTGAGGTGAGCAACCTCACAACCTTTAAAAGGAGCTCGATGAACACTTGAAATATAACATTCACAGCTATGGGACTAGTGCTGGAGCACGTAGCTTTTGCAGTACAGATTCGATGGGATCTTCTGTATTGTACAATTGTATAATTAGCCCAGTGTCAGACACACATTCTCATAGTTATCGGTGTTTTGAATGCCAGAATCAATTTTGTTTCGACCTTAATATGACTCCCACTTCCAGCAAAGTGAATTGAAGATGAATTAAAAGCAAGAATTGGGAACTGCATTTCTAACTCACCACATACAAACTCTGCCACCTTTCTCATGGGGGTTGTAAGTTCTATGGCCAGCAATAAGCAGTGGCAAAGAGGCTTGGAGGTCCTCTAAAAGGCCCAACACCATCCCTTGATAATGACAAACAAATAGCCAGAGGTAGCTCAGGCTGAAAGCTCAATTCTAGCTGAGTTTCCAGGCTCAGTGATCTGGCATAAAATTACCCTGAACTAATATTGACTCCATTACGTAAAGTACTGGAATAGCAACACCTGAAGTGATGTGCTCATTGGTCTGGAATTTCTTCTCACCCTCCCTGTGTGAGTTGTGAACATGAGTGGCGAAAGATGAACTGAACCTTATCCTATTCTTTCATGGCACCTGCACAAGCGGCTACAGGGCTAACCTTCCATTATTGGCAGTTTTAAAATGAATAAAATGTCAAAAATATGATTACGACTCACTAACTCCAATCGTAACGGAGCTGAGTTTGGTTGGACACGAAGCTGTGGTAGGAGTACTCAGCAACCAACCTGTGACAAGGAGGCAGGATAGCTCTTTTAATATTCTCACGAGGGCGTGAGTCTAATTTATGTACACCATTTTGAATTGAACTCTAGGTTGTTCCTGACTCCTGGGAAATCCAAGGCATTGTGGGATCCCTGAGATAATGAACTGCCCACCTGGTGTGTCAGCCTTGGCAGTGCGCCCAGTGCCAATGAAAAAATATTGCCCCTCAGCATTTCTGATCTACCACAATCTTGCACATGTCTCTTCTTTTCTCTATGCTTCCACTCATCCTACACCATCCGCTTCACCAAGCCTTTCAACCTTTAACTTTGCCCCTATCTGCCCTGAACATTTTCAGATGACTGAAACCTGTCTTTCCATCTTGCACAGTCAACTAACTGGAGTAGCATTACGGTTTCTAATAACTTTGGGTCTGGGAATGTTATTGCTTTGTTTTAAAATTAGTTTCAAGCTCAGGCAGACTATCTGAAAGTCAATGAAAGCTTTGTTTAAGCTCCTAGATATATGATGCCAAATTCTGACAGCATTCTGAGGACAAGATGTTTTCAGTAACTACGCAACAAACCTAATCCCATCTCATTCTGTCAACTAACCAAATTTGCATTTCACAACACCAATCTAAATCTTAATTACGGAATGAGTGAATAAAGGAATGAATAATTTTTATTGTTACCTGTAATGTATGGTGAGAAAAACAGTAAAATACAGTGAAAAGCTTTTCAACTGTTGCCATGATGTGCTGCTATTTTGAATAGTTTGAGAATAAGAAAAAAAAATAAAGATATAGTTTAAAGAGATTCCAAATGCATTGGAGTGTGAAAACTTCATTATTTAGTTGACTAATGTCTATGATTGGAATATTTAAGCACTAAGCATTAATGTGCAGATTTCATATCAATGTGTTGGTTGATTTAAAATGCTGTTAATATCCCAGATAAATAAGTGATAGGGGAGGTGATGGCCCAGTGGTATTATGGCTGGACTGTTAATCCAGAGACCCAGGTTTTATTCTGGGGACCTGGGTTCAAATCCTGCCACGGCAGATGGTGGAATTTGAATTCAATAAATATGATGACCGTGAATCCATTGTTGACTGTCGGAACAAACCCATCTGGTTTACTAATGTCCCTTAGGGAAGGAAATTACCAACCTCACTTGGCCTGGCCTACACGTGACTCCAGACCCACAGCAATGTGGTTGACTCTGAACTGCCCTCTGGACAATTAGGAATGGGCAACAAATGCTGGCCTTGTCAGTGATTCCCTTGTTCCATGAATTTAAGAATTCTTTGGCTGAACTGTCCTTTGAGATGGCGTAGTTAGCAATGGGAGCCTGGTATTAATAAATTAGCAGGGTCTAACTCAGTATTTTATGCCTGATTGTTAATTATCCCTTCTCACATGGTTCGCAGGAAAGTGCCTCGCTTTCTGCTGTATGTAATCTGTATTCAGTTGATTGCACAGTGTTTGGATGCATGGATAGCTGTATTCCAATGTGACTCAGTGTATTTGGAAAAGAGAAGGTAAATAGAAAAGAATAATTTATACTTTTAAAAAATTATTTGTGGGATGTAAGCATCACTGGCTGTGTCAACATTTAGTTCCCATCTCTAGTTGCTCTTAAGAATGCAGTGGTGAGCTGCCTTCTACAACCCACAGTCCATTGATGTAGGTTGCCCACAATGTTGTTAGGAAGGGAGTTCCAGGAATTTGACCCAGCGTCACTGAAGGAACAACAATGTAAGCCTGGATGGTGAGTGATTTTGAGCGGAACTAGCAAGTGGTGTTGTTCCCATGCATCTGGTACCCTTGTCCTCCTAGCTAGTCGGGTTTGTGGGTTTAGAAGGTGCTGTCTAAGTGGCCTTGGTGAATTGTACCTGCAGACTTTTGTCAAATATGTGATTTCGGCTGAAACTGGATGCAGCAATAAATTCTGAGATAGTAAGAACTGCAGATGATGGAGTCAGGGAGAACACAGTGTGGAGCTGGAGGAACACAGCAGGCCAGGCAGCATCAGAGGAGCAGGAAAGCTGACTTTTTGGGTTGGGATCCTTCTTTTTCTTTCAGTTCTTGGTTACCCTGTCTGAGGTTTTGTTTTCCAGCACTGGCTGTTGATCAACACTGAAAAAATAAAATATTTCAGGCATTCAGTGTCTCCTGAAGTGCTTTGCTGCCAAGTACATTGAGAAGCGTAGTGAATTATGTAATGAAGGAAAGACAGCAGCTCATTTGTATACAGCAAGACTCCAGATGTGATTAATGGCCCTTTGGGTGCTTGAAACATCCCTGCCTTGCATCGCCTTATCTTTTTGCACTTTGCCCCCTCAATTCAAGATACCAGTTCCTATCACTACTGTCTTGCCATGCCGTTTAGCACAGACTCACCGTCAGGAAGCCTGCTCCACATGTCAGCAGGCTTCAGTCCAGCCAAGTCTAAACTCAGGGGATCTCAGCACAGCATCAGTCAAGCTGAGCCTCTGATACAAGTCCAGGCCCTGCTCAGGATGGTCAGAGACAGGAACCTCTGCTTATACAGGTAAGGAGCCAAATGACAGACAGCACACAGCACACAACACACAACACTTTCTAATCTACTCTGCGCTGCTTTGCACCCAGAGTGAGAGACACGCAGAGGATAAAGATGAGAGTGGGTAGTATAGCTATTACATTTGGTGTGAGTGGGAAGGTTTCCCAAGCGAGTGATTAGCCAGTACAGAGAGAGCGCGAAATTAGTGGTGTTACGATTTGGAATGGATGACGGCAGGCGTGAGAGTGGTAGAGCTTGTGCTTTTGTGGAAGGTGGGTGCAGGAGCAGAGATAAGTGTAATGGGGGTATCAGTGAGAGATGATGGCACTTACCCTGACAGGGTGCAGAAGGGCATTGACTTTCTTCCTGCAGCACTGGGCATGCTCCAGATGGTGGAAACTGCTTTAGCATGGGCAGCAGTCTAGGACCAGGCCTGGGCAGGGCATGGTCTGGTGTCATTGTCTCCACTGCTGATCCTGGGGGAAGAGAAAATCCCTCTTTTTGCACCAGAGGCACCTCCAGAACCCTGCTCACAAAACAGGGTGAGGAATTGTCCCTGTCTGTCTCGTCTGTGGCAAATGTCAGGATCCATGTAGAGCAGCTCCAGTCTGTCAGTGATAATGGGAATTTCAGATCCTGGAGAATCCAAGATAGCAAAGTGTGGAGCTGGATGAGCACAGCAGGTCAAGCAGCATCTTAGGAGCACAAAAGCTGACATTTCGGGCCTAGACCCTTCACCAGAAAAGATCTGGATGCACAATGTCCTTTTCAATATGGCACCAGGAGTCAGCCAACTTGGAGATTCCCAGTGAGTGGTGAGTTGCTTCAGGAATAGTGTGTATTAAGGTAAGGATGAAATAGAACATGACTCTCACTGCAAAGGCTCAAACAACCATTAAAGTAGTGACTTAGGTAAAATACGATGAGAAAACTTGCTCGGTGTTGTGGTGATAATCACTCTACCAAATGTCATGTGACTTGCACTTGGCCTAAAAATGGTTAGGTTCACCCTAGTGTTTTCACAGTCCCTTAATATTGCCTTGGGTGTGAACCCACAACATTCTGTCTCAGTAGTGAGAGGATTAACGAAAAAGCCACTGTAGCTATGCTACCCACTCTCATGGTTGATCCATCAGAAAGGGACGTTAAATTTCTTTGATGACATAACTTGAAGAACAAATCAAGACATTCTGTTGATTCCTGAAATGCTCAATCATTGTTTTCCACAGGCATTGATCCAATCACCACTTGTATAATTAGTGCTTAACTGAATCTGAAGCTGATTGAACGTCCACACTTTGGCTTGGGCTTTCGTATGAGCTCAGGTGGACAATTTAGCCAGTGAAACTTAATGGCAGACACTGGTGGAAGGAGCAGTTGTAATTCCATTCGAATGCTATTCATCCTATTTTCCATTCAGACCAAATGTGGTGAGATTTTGGGAGCCAGAGCAATGTTGTCAGCTTGATTTACAAGAGTTATGTCTTGTGAAACTGTGCAATCCCTCCCTATCCTTCCTGTAATAATACAGAAGTTGGTTTAGAAATTCTGGCATTCACCCCGTTACTCACTGACCATTTTTCCGATGTTACTTTGTTTTGTCTGCTGACATAAATCATTTCCCTATAATTAGTTCTGAGTCATTCCTGAGTATTTCATTTTGCCACATTATTTGTGTCCTTTACAATTACAATAAGCCCTTCCTGCTGAATTTACAGCACCATCTCCTTTGTCCACAGTAATCAGAATAATAGGGTCATACAGTGTGTATGATCCAACTCATCCATGCTAACCAAGCTGCCAAGCTTATCTAATCCCATTTGCCTGCATTTGGCTCATATCGCTCTGAACCTATCCTAAAAATGTATCTGTCCAAATGACTTTTCAATGTTATAGCTTTACTTGTATCTACTACTTCCTCTGAAAGTTCAATCCACATGTGAACCATCCTCTATGTGAAAAAGTTGCCCCTCAGGTCCCTTTTAAATTTTGCTACTCTCTCCTTACAATTACGCCTTGTGGTTTCAAATGCCCCAACCCTAGGGAAAAGACCTTTGCTATTCCCCTTATTTATGCCCCTCTTGATTTTATAAACGTCTGTAAGACCACCCCTCAAATTCCTCCGCTCCAGTGAAAAAGTCCCAGATATCCAGACTTTCCATATAACTCAAACGGTCCAGTGCCAGCAACATCCCGGTGAACCTTGTTTTTGCTTTCATTTGTTGAATTTAGGTTTTTTGAAGAGGAAGCTGTTAGGTACAGCTCTCTCTTAATGTTGCTGCAAAAAGCTTGAGTTTCCTCTCTGAGATAGTAGGAACTGCTGATGTTGGAGTCAGACATAACACAGTAAGGAGCTAAAGGAGCACAACAGGCCAGGCAGCATCAGAGGAGCAGGAAAGCTGATGCTTTGGGTCAGGACCCTTTTTCTGAAGAAGGGTCCCGGCCTGAAACGTCAGCTTTCCTGCTCCTCTGATGCTACCTGGCCCACTGTGTTCCTCCAGCTCCACTCTGAGTTCCCTCTCTGTAGCCTGATCCATTCTTTCAGTATTTCATCCTGCTGAACTGATGGAGTTAGCAAATGAGGGAAATCTGTTTTGCCGAATTTGCTTTTGCCAAAGGTGTGTTAATGGGATGCTTCTATATTGGAACAGTAGTAGTTAAATAAAATATCATTTTGTTGAGTATTTTGATAGATTTCAAGTTGTACCAATTCTCCTTTTTGTGTTGTCTGTGAGTTAATTGTAATGTCAGAACAAAATGTTGGTCTTGCTTAAAGCCCGGCCATCTGACCAATAGAATCACATCTAGAATGTAACACCTTACACATGCTTTTAAATAAGTTAAAATTTAGGGTCTAATTTATTTCCTTGATATGATTTGAGGGAGTTTGGTCTGATTCATAACACTAGGATCATCTTATTTATTGATAAAGCTGACTGGAAGGGCTGAATGGCCTATATCTATACCTAATTCATACGTGTGAAGTCTCAACAGCACTCAGCCCACTGGAATTATATTCTTGGGTGCAATTATGTTGCACAGAAATGGGAAAATTACCTATTCACAAATCTGACTGTGTACAAGAGGCAAGTACATGGGTGGGCTCTCTGTTTCCTTCAGTCTCTGGAGAGAAAAATGCCTTCATTAATTACTCAGGGGGAAAAAAAACTTTATTTTAAATTTGAGGAAACACTTGCAGTGAAAAGGCTAAAATTGCTTGATGTTCATCAGTTAATGAGATGTCTCATTCATATCAGTCTGCCTGTTGACCCTTAAGTAATTGCTTTGTAAGAGAGCCACACTGACTCACTGCAGCAAACCTGGCTGGGCCAGACAAATAGGGCTCAGCTTAAAAGAGAAAGCAATGATAAAGATGGGTTAACACAAAGGGAGCGTAAACCTAAAAGTTCAAATGTCACAAGGGTGGGGAACACAGTGGGGTAAAATTGTGTCCTGGGGAGGAGTAAAGGCAATGGAACTGAATGTGATGTATATAAAGGTGAGATAACCAGATTTGGAGCTGGATGAACACAGCAGGCCAAGTAGCATCTTAGGAGCACGAAAGCTGACGTTTCAGGCTGAGACCCTTCATCAGAAAAATAAAGGTGAGGCAGGATATGGGGATCTCAATGAACTTCAGTAATCAGGAGAAGAGCAGGAATATCCAGGGTGATAGTGAAAGGGCTGATGATCAAGTGGAGATCAGATAGAAGGTACAGGAGACAAAAGAAGAAGGTCATCAAAAATTATAGTGGAAATTATACTCAAAAGGGAAAGGCTAGAATGTGAAAGGCTTAAAGTTTACTCCAATGTCCTTTGCCAAGATGTTTTCTGAATGAAGGTTCTGGAGAATGGGCAGTGCAAAAAGGAAGGGCCCCAGATCTGTTTGCATTTGTTTAAGTACAGATGGCACTGTCCCTAGATACTGAAGTTGAAAATGTCAACAGCACTTGTTGCGCGAGTAATCCATGAAGGCCCTTTGCATTGAAGTTAAACATCACTGCACTGTCACAAACAGAATGAAAAAAAAGCTGCACACACACACACACACACACACACACACATATATATATATATGGTTGGAAAAAACACGTTAAATAGCTCCACAAGGATAGGTGCTATAATCATGTGACTGAATTTATCAATAGCTATCCAAAAACGAATCAGAAGCCAATGTCAACCAGACCACCTGCAACTCCAAATGCCTCCTGGAGGGGATGGAATGCTAACTATTTGCGTTAAGACTTGTAACAGAAATGATTGTCTCCAAAATAAAAGCCTGAACAGTGAAATGGAAAGCTGTCAGCTTCCTACAAGAAAATTTGATGATGGATTTTCACTTGACCTCTGGAATGAGCCAGAGACACAGTTGGCTATCTGCAATCTAAGGCATTTTCTCAATCGAAACTGCTTCTCTGTCTCTAAAAGACTTAGTCGCCTTATTCCCACAGGACTGAATCCAACCACCCTTTTAAGCAGACAGTTCAGGGGTCAGTACTGCTCCATACTATTGGCAATATGAATACCCTAATTCTGGTACAATAGAAAAGCCTCTGGCCTGTAAAAAGCCTCTAAATCCTTGCATTTGTGCACTCTGCAAATAAAATGTTGTTCTGTCAAAACAGTGAAGCAGAAGTTGTATTTCAGTAGAACTTTTTCAGAAGACATTTGAAGGAGATTTTTAAAATGATCGAAGTTCTTACAACTCCTCAACAGCTAAAGAGTTAATCAATCAACCCCAAAAGAAATTCTAGACTTCTAAGCCTGGTTTTGTAATTTCAAACTCCACCTTAAGAGCAAGGACATTGATGAACTGATATTCCTCAATTGATTTGGCTTACATCATGCTAATTGAATTATCTCTCTATCCTTTCAGATTTTATCTCCCCTTAACATGCTGGTGTGGTTAAGTAACTCCTTCCACTCCCCAGCCTGATGTCTGAAAGTGCATGAAATAGACTCTACTCTGGCTTAACTTCTCCACAGTGTTGTGATTGTGCTTACAAAGTCAGAGTCCACAAACAGGAACAGTGGGCCAAGTATTGCCCCGCTGTTTAAAAAAAGGGAAATATTGAATCACAAACAGTTTACTCTCAGAGAATTGGGAAAATTGTCAATTTAACACCCTGATTCAAAAAGAGAAGGAGACAGAAAACAGATCACTGTAGGCCAGTTAGCTTAACACCTAACATTGGGAAAATGCAAGAGACTATTATCAAGTAATAGAGCATTGAGAAATATACAACATAATCAAGCAAAGACAGCATGGCATCATAAAGGGGAGATCATGCCTGACAAATTTATGAAAGCACTTTGAGGCGGTAACAAGAGGGTAGATGTAATAGATTTGGTTTTCAAAATGGTGGTTGATAAGATGCCGCACAAAATGGTTTTTAAAAAGATAAGAACTCATGCTGCTCTGAGCATTGATAAAGGATTGGCTAGCTATTAGAAGGCTGACAATTGGGATAAGAGGAGCATTTTCAGGAATGAAAACTTGTAACTGCTGGAATGTTACAGCAATCAACACTGAGGCCACAATTTTTCGCAACACAGAAACATAGAAAATAGCTGCAGGAGTAGGCCATTCGGCTCCTTGAGCCTGTGCCACCATTCAATATGATCATGGCTGATCATGCAATTTTAGTATCCCATTCCCGCTTTCTCTCCATACCCCTTGATCCCTTTTGCCAAAAGGGCCACGTCTTTCTCCCTCTTGAATATATCTAATGAACTTAGCTTCCTTTGGGAGAGAATTCAGAGGTTCACAACTCTCTGAGTGAAGGAAGTCTTCCTCATCTCAGTCCTGAATGACTTATTCTTGGACTGTAACCCCTAGTTCTGAACTTCCCCAACACCGGGAACATTTTTCCTGCATCTAGCCTGTCCAGTCCCATTTGGATTTCATAATTTTCTATGAGATCACCCCTCATTCATCTAAACTCCAGCAAGTACAAGCCAGTTGATCTAATCTTTCCTCAGTCCTGCCATCCCGGGAATCAGTCTGGTGAACTTTTGCTGGACTCTCTCATTACTAAGATTATCCTGCAATATTTAAATCTTCTCACTATGAAGGCCAGCATACCATGAACTTTCCTCACCTCCTGCTGGACCTGCACGCTAACTCTCCGAAAATGTTCCACCATGACACCCAGGTCTCATTGCCCCTTGCCTTTTCCGAAACTGCCACCATTCAGATAATAATCTGCCTCCCTGTTTTTGCCACCAAAGAGGATAACCTTACATTTACCCACATTATATTGCAGTTACTAAGTATTTGTCCTCTCAGACACTCTGTCCAAGTCACCCTTTGGCCTCTTAGCACCCTTCTCACAGCACATACTGCCACCCAGTTTAGTGTCATCTGCAAATTTGGAGATATGGCATTCAATTCCTTCATTTAAATTGTTAATGTAAATTGTGAACTGCTGGGGACCTGGCACTAAACCCTACCTGTCAGTGCCTGCCATTCTGAAAAGGATCGGTTTACTCCAACTCTCTGCCTACCAGTTCTCTATCTATATCAATACATACCTCCAATATCATGAGCTTCAATTTTCCTGACTGACCTCCAGTGTGGAAACTTTCTGAAAGTCCACACAAACATCTACTGACTCACCCCTGTCCACTCCACTGTTCACAGCCTCAAAAAATTCCAGAAGATCTGTCAGGCATGATTTCCCTTTAATCAATCCATGCTGACTAAGGCCGATTCTGTCACCACTTTCCAAACGGTCAGTTGTTACATCCTTAATAATTGACTCCAGCATTTTCCCCACCACTGATGTCAGGCTATTAATAGTGTGGATGGTGGAAGTGAATGTACTGTCACCAAGTTTAACATGAAAATAGGTGGGAAGGCATGTCGTGAAATTGGCAGAAAGAGTCTGCAGAGGGGTATAGACATGTTAAGTGAGTAGGCAAAACTTAGTAAATGGAATATAATGTGAGAAAAAGTGAGGTTTTGAACTTTGACAGGAAGATTAGAAGAAAAGAATATTCTTTAATTGGAGAAAGACTGCAGAAAGCCTGTGGCAAAGAGGGTTTTGGAGGTTCTTGTGGATGATTCACATAAGACTACCATCCAAGTTCAGTGGGTAAAAAGGCAACCAAATGGACTGTAAGCATTTGTTTCAAAGAATGACATATTAAAATAACTAAAACTATACAAGACACTAGTCAGACCACATCTGGGATATTATGAACAGTTTTCGTTCCCTTATTGAATGAAAAATATATCAGCATTGGAAGTAGTCCAAAACAAAAGTAATTAGAGTTATTTCCAGGCACTGGAGGCATTTTCTTATGAGGAGAGGTTGAGTCCATTGGGCTTCTGCTCATTGGAGTTTAAGAAAATGAAGGCAACCTAACTAAAACATATAAGATTCTTGGGTGGGACCGAGGCAGGGCTTGGAAGAATAGATGCTGAAAAGTTGTTTCGCCTGTGGAAGGGTCTAGGATTGGAGCAGAATAAGGAGTTGCCCATTTAACACAGTGACAAGGAGGAATTTCTTCTCTCAGAGGGTAGTGAATCTGTGGAATACTTTATCACAGAGGGCGGTCGAGGTTGGGTCATTTAGTTTATTCAAGGCTGAGACAGATTTTTTTAATCAGCTGAGGAATCAAGGGTAGTGGGGACAACGTGGGGAAGTTAATTTCAGGTTTATTGGATCAACCGTGACCTAATTGAATGGCAGACTAGGCCTGATGGGCCAAATGGTCTACTTCTGCTCCTACAATTTATGATCTTATGGATGGTTGGTGAAAATAGGTGACATATTTGACTTGCAACTCACAACCTGTCATTTTGATTCCATTCTGAACCAAATGATTACCCTTATTAATAGTATGGCAATATTTCAAAGAGTTTTATGAGCATAACTCTTTGATAAGACATCAAGGTTTAGAGCAATCCATTAACAAGATGGCAAAAAAGAGCTTATTAATGTTTGGCAGCAGGTCAGGTTGAGACAGGCAAAATGAGATGGCTGAAGTTGAGTGACTTTGGTGATTGGTGTGAGAGGGAGTTGTAAGCTGGGACTCAAACCAGACTAACTATGTCATCTCTAGGGTTCCCTTGAGGGTTATAAGGGATATCACTGGAAAAGAATGGCTAATCACCCCCGCGTGAAACCCTCAGACTGATGGTGAATGATGTTGCAATGCAGCACATATATATCCATTTGGGACAACACTAACCTTCTGAGGATGTGCTTCCATTGCCTGGAAGTGGTTTGCAGTACGTTTTGGACAGGGTCTTCAGAATAGTCACTGCTTGCTGCATTCTACAAAATCTACGGCACTGTGATAACTTATCGGAGGAGGAGATGGACCAGCCTCCTGTCTCTTTAGATCAGGAACAGGGCAGATTCTGAGGAGTGGAATCTGACACTGAGGAAGACACGATTGTGGTCAGAGAAATTAAAACAGAAAGTGCTGGGGACACTCAACAGGCCTGGCAGTATTCTTGTAGAGAGAAGAACAGTGTTAACGTTTCCAGTGCAAAGATGCTTCTTTGGATGTTCAGCTATCTCAGAGATGTTCAGGTGAGGCACTGTGCTGAATGACTCACACCACACTAACTTATAGCTTAGTTCCTGCTTATAGCAAATGCTGCCGGACCCTGCTGAATTTCATCAGCTACTTCTGTTTTAGTTTCAGATCTCCAGAATCCTCAGTTCTTTGTTTTATCATTTCCCTGTTCCTTTACCTCCCTCCAATTTTATCTCCAATCAGTCCCCTTCCCTGCACAGGCTAAATTCACTTGGCAAGTCTGGTTTGAGTCCCAGCTTACAACTCCCTCTCACACCAATCACCAAAGTCACTCAACTTCAGCCAGATCATATTCCCTGTCTCAACCCGACCTGCTGCCAAACATAAATCCATCTTGTTAATGGATTGCTCTAAACCTTGACGTCTTATCAAAGAGTTATGCTCATAAAACTCTTTGAAATATTGCCATACTATTAATAAATTAATCCACAAAACAGACACTTTCTTCAATGGCATCCATAAACAACAAATTATGTAATTGCTGTGAATCAAAAGTTTAATTATATCCTTACTCCAAGAACAACCACTGACCACATGCAGAAGGAGTTATGTCATATGGAACCGGAACCTGTCACTGTTGGGCTGCAGCACCATATCCTCTCAAACCTTGAAAATAGTTATGTTAATAAAGTTGTTAAAGTTCATTCATGAGAGTGTGGACTATACTCTGCAGTTACTGCATAAAAAAGACTCTTTGAAATACATTCATATCTTTCAAAAGTCAATGCTGGAGACAGAATCAGCATTAAAGCACACAGTGCATAATGAAGTCCTGCCAAAATCCACACATGGTAGACAAACTATTACTGCCTGTGTTTAGGCTATCTTTGTTAAATTAGGTTGTTTTTAAGATGTCACTGGCCCACTTTAATTTACTGCATTGGGGCATACGCACTGATTTGCTTTCACCAATATTAATGTTTTGACTAGCTCCTTACTGATATAGTTTGTGCAGAGCCTGAAGTACATCCTAGAAAGCCCATGCAACTTAGAGTTGTAGCTTTCTTAAAATAACCTGTTTGTAAGCTGGGCAACTCAGTAGTGAGAAGGAATCCAGATGTCATGAACAGGATTCTATTCTTGCGAGAGCCAATATTTCAGATAGCTTGTGCTGAATTGACGTGCGTTGAGAAATAGATCATCATTTTGCTTTGAAAGTGTCATGTATTTCCAAGTTATCTGCAACAGGCCAGAAGTATTTGGAGTGATTCCCTTGATAACTCCCCCTTCAAGCCCAATATCAGGACATACAACTCAACCTTTTTCAGGTTTCAATTTCCTATGCAACTGTGTTTGTCACCTTCCTGACTGACTGAAGAATGTCAGTTTGAACGAGAGTTCTGTGCAGATAGTTGATAGACTTTATGGTTGATGAGAGACTGATTAATTGTGAAATCTGTGATTTTTGAAATTGTACTTGATTCCATATAATTTGGCATGTTTTTTCAAATTTTCCCACTGTAGAATGAAGAAGAGCATATTTTCCAATTTAATAAGTGAAAGCTTTATGAAGAATAATATATATCTATTGATCAAAAAATAGGATTATCTTATTAAATCGAAATGAGCGATTGTAGAGCTGCCGACATTTGCAGTTTTCAAATAGGCGTAATCCTTTAGTTCCACTTGAGCTTGTAGCTCGTAATGGGATAGAGTGAAGAGACTTTCATTCTATCAGAGATAGTAGGAACTGCAGATGCTGGAGAATCTGAGAAAACAAGATGTAGAGCAGGATGAACGCAGCAGGCCAATCAGCATCAGAGGAGCAGGAAAGCTGACATTTCAGGCCTAGACCCTTCTTCAGAAATGGGGGAGGGGAAGGGGATTCTCAAATAAATAGGGACAGAGGGGAGGTGGATAGAAGATGGATAGAGGAGAAGATAGGTAGAGAGGACACAGACAGGTCAAAGAGGCGGAGATGGATCCAGTAAAAGTGAGTGTAGGTGGGGCGATAAGGAGGGGATAGGTCAGTCTGGGGAGGACGGACAAGTCAAGGGGGTGGGATGAGGCTAGTAGGTAGGAGATGGGGGTAGGGCTTGAGGTGGGAGGAGGGGATAGGTGGAGGAAAGACAGGTTATGGGCACAAGGACGAGCTGGGCTGGTTTTGGGATGCCGTAGGGGGAGGGGAGATTTTGAAGTTTGTGAAAAGTCCACATTGGGACCATTGGGCTGCAGGGTTCCCAAGTGGAATATGAGGAGCTGTTCCTGCAAGCTTTGGGTGGCATCATTGTGACGCTACAGGAGGGCCAGGATGGACATGTCATCCAAGGAGTGGCAGCGGGAGTTGAAATAGTTTGTGACTGGGAGGTGCAGCTGTTTATTGCAAACCAAGTGTAGGTGTTCCGCAAAGCAGTCCCCAAGCCTCGGCTTGATTTCCCCGATGTAGAGGAGGCTGCATCTGGAACAGCGGATACAGTATAACACATTAGCAGATGTGCAGGTGAACATCTGCTTGATGTGGATTATCTTCTTTGGGCCTGGGATGGAGGTGGGGGGAAGGTGTAGGGGCAGGTGTAGGGGCAGGTGTAGGACTTCCTGTGGTTGCAGGGAAAAGTGCTGGGTGTGGTGGGGCTGGTGGCGAGTGTGGAGCAGACAAGGGAGCCACAAAGAGAGAGTGGTCCCTCTGGAAAGCAGATAAGGGTGGGGAGGGAAAATGTCTTTGGTGATGGGGTTGGATTGCAGATGGTGGAAGTGTCGGAGGATGATGCGTTGGATCTGAAGGTTGGTTGGGTGTTATGGGTGTTACATGAGGACGAGAGGGATTCTGTTTAGGTTGTTATTGTGGGTAGAAGGTGTGAGGGATGAGTTGCAGGAAATGCGGGAGACATTTCATCCTCAGACACTTCCACCATCTGCAATCCAACCACACCACCAAAGACATTCCCTCACCAGCCTTATCTGCCTTCCAGAAGGACCACTCTCTCCGTGACTCCCTGGTCCGCTCCACACTCCCCTCCAGACCCACCACACTTGGCACTTTTCCCGACAACAGCAGGAAGTGCTATACCTGCCCCCACACCTCCCCCCCATCTCCATCCCAGGCCCAAAGATGACAATCCATATCAAGCAGATGTTCACCTGCACATCTGCTAATGTGTTATACTGCATCCACTGTTCCAGATGCGGCCTCCTCTACATCGGGGAAACCAAGCCGAGGCTTGTGGACCACTTTACGGAACACCTAAGCTCAGTTTGCAACAAACGACTGTACCTCCCGGTCGCGAACCTTTTCATCTCCTACTCCTATTCCCTGGACGACTTGTCCATCCTGGGCCTCCTACCGTGCCACAGCGGTGCCACCAAAGGTTGCAGGAACAGCACCTCATATTCCACTAGGGGATCCTGCAGCCCAATGACATCAATGTGGACTTTACAAGCTTCAAAACCTCCCCGCCCCCAACTGCATCCCAAAACCAGCCCAGCTTGCCCCTGTCTCCCTCACCTGTCTTTCCTCCTACTTATCCCCTCCTCCCACCTCAAGTCCTACCCCACCTCCTACCTACTAGCCTCATCCTGCCCCCTTGACCTGTCCATCCTCCTTGGACTGGCCTATCCCGTCCCTAACTCCCCATCTACAGTCACTTTTACAGGCTCCATCCCCTCCTCTTAAACCTGTGTGTGTCCTCTTCCAGCTATCTTCTCCTCTATCCATCTTCTATCCACCTCCCCTCTGTCCCTATTTATTTGAGAATCCCCTTCCCCTCCCCTATTTCTGAAGAAGTTTCTAGGCCTGAAACATCAGCTTTCTTGCTCCTCTGATGCTGCTTAGCCTACTGTGTTCATCCAGTTCTACATCTTGTTACCCCCTCCATTCTATCTGTCTTTAGATATGAAAAACCTGAACATTTATCCGTCATTGAATCCCATCGGCTTCAAATCATTCAATATTATTCCATCAATCTGTCATTTTCGAGGCTTACAATAGTAAAACTGTTTGAATTCTGTAAACAAAGGAAGTATTTTCATTGAATCCTTTCCACTATGAACCTACTACTTTAAACATCAGTGTTACTGTTTTCAATGTTCCTCTCAGCTTGTGTGTATTTTAATTCACTTGCAAGTTCACCTATGTTTTCAGACTTTCAGCTTCTTCAGATGTTATCTTCAATTCGGTTTTGGTCAATTCACTGCTCCCAGATTATTGGAGGGACAGTCTGTTCAATTAGAAAATTTGCTCTTCTTTATTCTACAGTGGGAAAATCTGAGAAAATGCCAAATTATACAGAATCAGGTACAATTTCAAAATTCAGAGGTTTCACCAAATTCGGATGATAGGTGATACACAGAAGCTCTTGAACAGGGACACATTAATAACCCTGCAGTGTGTTTGTGAAACTGACAGATAAATATGAATGCAAGTATTCACTGGTGCATTTTGATGGCGGCTTAAAAAAAACTATATATTTCTTGGGCAACAGCAGTCTAAATAGCAGCCTAGCATCTCATGAAAGAAATTTTTAAAAACCTGGGGCAGAGAGAAGGTCATAAGGATTTAAAGTATATGGGGTGCACAGTTAGTGAGGTGCTGACACATTGTCTGCAGAGCTTGTGGCTCAGTATGTAGTGGCTCTTCCTATGACCCAGAAGCTCTGGCCACAACTCCCATTCCCATACCAGTTCACTATGGGAAAAATGATCATGGCGTGCTTTAAACAGGTTTTTAATCAGCTGGCCAATCCTTTCCATACTTACCAAAGGGGAAAATGTACATGAAGCAAAGAGCAAATGATTTTTTAAGGCCATAAAAAATTGCATGAAACATGGGAACATATTTCTAGGGGGATAGAATTTTAAAGCAGAAAAAATACGTTAAACTTGTCTAGAACCTTAGTTTGGTCCCATTGGGTAAACTGTGAACATTCTGGGCTTGATATTACATGAAGGACACAGAAACGCTGGACAACGTGCAAGAGTGATTCAAAAGGATGGTATAAGAACTAAAAGGTTAGAACTGCTTGAATACATTTAGTCTTTGGTGAATTGTAGATCACTTTTGTTGCAAAGTTCATGGATTTTTGAAAGATAAACTGGATAATACCTCGATATCAGTCATTGCATCCAAATATAATTCATCAGGGGAAAAAAATGGGACTTCATTTTTTTAGGTCAAGAGCGTATTATATTATCTCCAAGTCAGTAATATCACCCTGAGCCAATGAAAACAAACCTTGTGTTGATTGAGTCAACAACTAATAGCAGGATGTAACGCCACAGGAATATCCACAACCCACTCATCACTATTGGATGCTGGTAATGTGGGAGTGGGCAAATAAAGACAGTGGGAGTAAATTAGGGCTTGCAAAAATTTGAAGCTCCTTATTATCTCTTGATATAAACTTGCAGAGCTTAGTGAAGATAGATTATATGAAAACTGGTGTCAGTGTCTTTCTGTTAATAGCCAAACTTAATTGGTCATTGAATTCCCTCTTTTTGCAAGACTGTTTCTAAAGTTTCCCAGTTCTTCTTTTCTCACCTCATTCCTCCTTCTGTACTGTAGGCAGTAAAGTAGTTTGGGGCATGCTTCCATAGGTGACCATAAGCAAGTTTACCTTACAAGGGTAACTGGATTTTTCTCAATATAGAACAGAACATAGAAGAGTACAGCACAGTACAAGCTCTTCGGCCCACGATATTGTGCTGAATTTGAATTGGCTTCACCCTCATTCACAACTCTACAACATCTTTGTGAAAAATAAAACATAGAAAAATAGACACGATAGGTCAATGACAGTTTTCACAGAGGGAAGGCGAAGTGTCAGTCTAGGATTCATTACACACTGATTCACTTCAGTCTCGGTTGTTTGAAAAACTCCCGATAGAAAGGGTATTAAATGAAACTACTGAGTCACTCAAGGCCTGTCTTGTAGCATGTTTATAATAATTAGTTCAAGAGTGACATGACCAGATTAAGTACACACCAACCCTCAGCTCACTCAACAATGTGCAATAATTGGTTGTGAGCAGAGCATCAAACCGGGGGGGAAAAAAATTACAGGCAACACAACAGTTTAGATCCATTTCACTGTTTCGTATTTTCAGCCTCCGAGTGCCTTTGCATGCACACTCTGCATTTTACAAGGCACGTATTTGCAGCTTGATACTCTAATATTCCAATAGGGATGTATGTAGCCTGTGGTGTTGTAAATAAAGAACATATTCTGAGTGTGTTTCTTCTTGTTCAAAGGTAAATTTCAAAGCTGAGAAGTAAAAAGATTATCAAGGCCCAGCATGAATTGATTCAACTGGCATCACTTCAGGTGTTAACATACTGGCTGGCTCAAGGTAAATTGGAAAATATAATAAAGTGAAACTGATCATTTTCTTTAATTTGCACTTGTCATTCCCAGAATGTAATGGGTAGTGGATAAATCACATGGAATTGAACCCAGTGTGGATAAATTCACAACTCTTGTGATCAATACAAAAGCCTTAGTTGTGGAAATGTGCTATTTTTATTGGGAATAAATTAGGGGTGGCATGGTGGCTCAGGGGTTAGCACTTCTGCCTCACAGCACCAGGCACCTGAGTTGAATTCCAATCTAAGGTGACTGTCTGTGTGGAGTTTGTACATTCTCCCCGTCTCTGTGTGGGTTTCCTCCAGGTGCTCTGGTTTCCCGCCATAGTCCAAGGATGTACAGGTAATAGGTGAATTGTCTATAGTGCTCAGAGATGGGTAGATTAGCTGGGTTTATAGGGGGATGGGTCTGGGTGGGATGCTCTGTGGGTCAGTATGGACTTGTTTGGCCAAAGGGCCTGTTTCCACACTTCAGGGATTCTACAGTCGCTATCTTGTGTTCTGTAAAATTCTACTTTTTCGCTATCTTCTTCAGAACAGCTGTCTAAGTAACCAGGGAATGAATAATCATCAATCATAGACTTGATATTGCAGGAACCACAGATGTTAAATTTTGATAACTTTCATTGTTGAACACTTATTTGTCTGAAAGGATATGACTTGTTTTTCAGTTTGTTTTGAAATCGCCTTAACAATGAGTGCAATGATTCAGGCTAGTAAATACAGGCATCAAACAAATTTTAGTTGTGAGACCAGTTAACATACTTGTTCTTACAAGAGTCTCATTGGCATTTCTCCCAGAACAGATATACTCAAAATGTTTAACTCACTGAAGAACATCAACTAACTCTCTCTTACACATGCAAACACACTAGGGAAGCAATGGAGAGCTGGAGCTCACTGCTAACTGATACTTGAACAGAGGGGCATAGCTCAGAACTGTTTAAAGACTAACAGAAGAACATAACAATTTTTGTCATTCATTTAAATGATTTTATAGTAAACATATGGTTAGTGAGCTAGCAGATGGCACCAGAATTGATGGTGTAGTGGACAGTGACTTAGATTTTCTCTGAGTACAAGGGGTCTTTGATCAGATGGGCTGATGGGCCAAGGAGTGGCACACAGAGTTTAATTTAGCTAAATGTGAGGTGCCGCATCTTGATAGGATAAATCATTGCATTGAGGAAGGGAATTGAGAGGTCATGTAGAAGCTTTGCAGGACATTGGTTTGGTCATTTTTGGAAAACTGCGTTAAATTATGGTCTCCTTGCTATAGAAAAAATGTAATGAAACTTGAAATGGCTCAGAAAAGATTTACAAGGATGTTGCCAGGATTGAAGAGCTTGAGATAAAAGGACAGGCTGAATAGGCTGTGGCTATTTTCCCTGGAGCATCAGAGGATGAGGGATGACTTTATAGAGGTTTATAAAATCAAGAAGGGCATGGATAGGGCAATTGTTTAAGGTCTTTGTCCGAAGGTAGGATAGTCCAAAATGAGAGGGCATTGATTTAAAGTGAGAGGGTAAAGATTTACAAGGAACTTAGTGATGACTTTTTTTCATGTGGAAGGTAGTGCGTTTAGGAAGGTGCTGCCAGAGAATGTGGTGGAGGCTGGTACAATTAAATTTAGAAGACATTTGGATGGGTGTTTGAATAGGAAGGGTTTAGAGGGATATAGACTGAATGCGGGCAAATGGCACTAAATTACTGTAGAATATCCGGTTGGCATGGATGAGTTGGACCGAGGGCTCTGTTTCCGTGCTGTACAGCTCTACAACCCTATGAGGCTATAACAGAGAAAGTAGGAGCAGGAACAAATTATGTAGCCCATTGAGCCAATTCCACAATTCAATGTTGCCATGGCTCATCTGCCTGAGCTTGACACACACAGTCAGGAGCTAATCTCATTTCTACCTTGGTCAAAATGTAGACAAAAGAGCTAAATTCAAGAGGAAAAGTTGAAGTGATTTTAACATCTAGGCAGCATTTCATTGCGTGTGGCAGCAAAGTATCAGACTAAAACTAAAATGAACAGAAATCAGTGGGTAATCTCGATATGGGTTGAAGTCATAACTAATATAAAGGGAGGTGGTGTGGCTATTTCAGGCTAATTATCTCAGTCCAAGGACACCCGTGAATGATTTTCTCATGATAGTGTCCGAGGCCCAAGCATCTTCAGCAGTGCCGTCAATAACCTTCCCTCCATTGTAACATCAAGAGTGGAAATTGTCACATGACTATACAAGGTTCCACTACCATTTGTGATTCTTCAGTTAATTTAGCAGTCCTTGATCATATGCATCAGTGACAAGTAACATTGACACCATGTAAGTGCCAGGCAATGACCATTTCAAACAGGAGGGAGTTTAACCACTTCCCTTTGATGGTTTTACCACTGGTAAATCTCCCACTATCAACATCCTAGTGGCTACTAAGAACCAGAAACTTAATTGAGAACAGTCCTCTGAGTACTGTGAATACAAGAACTGGTCAAGATATGTGATTTTCCAACAGGCATTTTGTATCTTGAATCTCCAAAGGCTGTCCACTATGTAGAAAATACAAGACAGGAGTAGGGTTGAATACTCTCCATTTGTCTGGATGAGGGCAGCTCCAATAATATCTTAGTAGATGGGAAAGACTAGGACAAAGCAGTCCACTTGATTGGTACCCCATCCATCACATTAGATATTTACTCTCTCCTCCACTCGCTTTATATATAAGCTGCACTACAGCAAATCACCAAGACTTCTCCAAAAGCAATTCCAAATCCACAACTTCTACCAGCTAGAAGGACAACAATGGCATACTCTTCAGGAACCTCCTGTAAATTCCCATTTCAGTTATACGCCATACTAGCTTGGAACTATATTGTTGTTCCTTCACTATTGTTGGGTCAAAATCCTGGAAATCTGCTGTTGCGGTTGTGCCACACCACATGGACTTCAATAGTTCATGAGGTGGCCCACCATCAGCTTCTCAAGTACAACCAGGACTTCGTGATAAATGCATGCCTAGTCAGCACCATCCACATTCCACAAATTAATTTTTAAAAATTCACTCGCTGTTGTTTTGTGTCTCACGGCTAGTATGCAATATACTTTTAAGAAACATGCTCATACTATGATCACAGCTTCATGACATGCAACCTGATGGTATAAAGATCTCAGTCTCCATCTTACTGGAGCCACTTGAAGCATGACGTGACAGGTGAAGAAGGTTACATTTTAAGACTGAATTGCTGAGTACCAGTCCATTCACAATAGTGCCTGTGATTCTAACATTTAGGTTGATACCATGAACTTTAAGAAAGATCTCTTGAATCCTTCAGTATTATGTTACCCATATCTAGTTCTTACGTTATGGAAACAAACATAAGTATTGCCATATCAGTTACAAATACCCTATTGAAAGCAAAAGGATTAAGCAGATGCCCCAACTGCTCATCATTTTCACCCATGTGTTTCTTGTGAATGTTCATAACTCACTGTCTTAATGAGGCAATCTTGGCCTTTAGAGGCAGAACTTTTTTCTCTTTGATCTCTTTTCTATGTTTTTACATGCAATACTTTGGTTCTAATAAGCCTTTGGTGATATGCGGTTAAGATATAAATTGTAATGTTGCTTGATTTCATAATAATAGTGATATGTATTATAGCAATAGAAACACATTCCACTTAATTAACTTAACTGTCTCTTAAAAAATGATAGACCACATGCCATGTTCCTTCATAAACTGACTAGCTTGTTTCTGTTCTACCCAGAAACTTTCTGACAGCAAAATTTAAAATCTGGGATTTTAGTCTGGTCTCCAGGCTTGCACCTAGCATGCTGTTGATTGACTGCTCAACTCAATTTGACCATTTGTTTGGTTTGTTTCCTATCAGGGAGAATGAAATTGGCACCACGATACTGATCTCTTCAATCATCATCAAGCCCATTACTAAAAGCAATGATCCTTTGTTGGATATATGGGCTTAAAGACAATAGGTTCTATTGTTTGTAACACCAACTGATATTAATCTAGCTGCTAATGTAATAAAGCATCATCTTGGACACATGCACAAGTATTGTCAAATAAATGTTCACACTGAAATGCTTAAGGGCATATTAAGACGCAGGACTTTGTCAATGGGGTAGCTTTTTTTCTTTCAATTGGGTTAAAAAGTAGGTGAGAGAAGTAGGGATGGAGAGACTTTGGTACAGGGTTCCAGAGTTTAAATAGTGTAAAATCACAACCATCAATGATTGGGTGATTAAAATCAGATACACTGAAAAGGTGAGAATTAGAGGAATTCAGGGTTTTAGAGGGTAGACTGGCTGGAAGTGACTCAGGCAGAGTGAGGCTTTGAAAGGTTTTGAACTCAAGGATAACAATTCCAACATGAAGATCTTGCTTAACTGGGAGCCAATTTCTGCATGCACAAGAAGGATTTACAAGTGGGATGGAGTATAAGTTACCCTTGCCGAGAGACAGCACAGACACGACAGCCTTAACTGTCTCTGTACTGTATCCATAGCCTGCTGTGATTCAATGAGAACTGCTATATTAATTGACTCACTGAAATAAATGCAAATTAAGTGACTTTGATGTGTTTTGTATTATTGCATTTGTGTGTCGTGTAATCCATTTTTGCCTTCTTTCCTCAACATGTTTTTATAGAAAGCCAGTGGTGCTGATTGATCCTTGTTTTGCTAAGATACAATTCTTCTTGGGGCAGTCTACAGACTGCAAATAACCTTTAACTTCGATTGTTGGAAAATTGGGCACAACAGTGTGAGTGAGGAAAAGGGGGGTCGTGATGTATAATGGTGAGCTTGTCCAATTCTGCCAATTTCATATTCCCATTTAGGTTGCAAGTCACCTCTCCACACTTCAAGTTTTCTTTGTAAATCTTGTTAAATCTGTGACATTCCTATTTTGTCACTTCGCCCCACTGAGTATGATATGGCAAGGTACTAAATATTTATCATGTGATTTGATTCATTGCCAGCAATGAGTGACTACACCCCATTTCCACTCACATTGTGCAGTCAATAGATCACTGAAGTGTGTGTTTGCGTGTGTGTCTGTGTATCTAAGCTCTTCAACTTGCGATTCTACTGTTCCCCAATTTTGGGATGAGCTGCCTTTTGTTTGTGACAGCACAGGTCATGCAAGAGGAACAATGCACCCAGTGTTAGAGAAAGATCTGCCAAAATTAGAATGCAGCTCCTAATCCAATCATAACAAAATCAAACCTCCCATTTCCTCAACAATTTAACACCCACTGAACTTGGCAGCGGTATTTCCCTCAGTTACTGTAAATGTTGGAAGTTCAAAACACACTCCAGATGCAACTTCGCATCGAGTTCAGCCAAATCCCCAATCAAACAGGAGGAAATTACTTCATAAATCAGCATTTGTAAATATTTTCAGAGATTTTTAATCAGGATAAAACTGTTTGTAAGCTTTTCAAAGCTGGTGCCTGCATCAGTGTCCATTTATTTCACACAAATCAAACAAACAATTAACGGTGCAGTTTATAACATGCACTGAAAGAATCCAGAACTTGTGACCGACTTTGTTTCTCCTTTTTAGTTATCCATTCATGGGATTTGGCATCATTGACAAGGCCAGTATTTATTATTCATTCCAAATAGACCTTGAAAAGTTTATGGTAAATTGCTTTCTTGAATACAACTGAGTGGCTTGCTACAAAAGCAGAAATTGCTGGAGAAAGTCAGCAGGCCTGATAGAGAAAACACAGCTAACATTTCAAGTCCCGTGACCCTTCTTCAGAACTGGAAATAGGATTACAGAATTTGAAACTTTAATTCTGTTTAATTCTCTCTACAGATGCTGCCAAATCTGTTGAGTTTCTCATGCAATTTCTGTTTCTGTTCCAGATTTCCAGTACCCACAGTTCTTTGTTTTAATTTACTGTGGCTCTGAAGTCTCTTGTAGCTCAGACCAGCTAAGGTTGGCAGAATTCCTTCCCTAAATGACCCAACTAGGTTTTAAAAACAATGTAATAGTTTCATGGTCTCAATTACTAAAGCTAACATATTATTCCAATTTAATTAATTGAATTCAAAATCCCCAGCAGTTGTAATGGAGCTTGAGTTCAAATTTCCAGATTGTTAGCTACTTGGGGAGATCTTGTGGGGGCAACCACTCTGGAGTGCTGTTGACCTTGAAGGAGGTTCACCTCATTTCATGCTACTTGTAAACTTAATGGGACAAGGATGACCTTCCCTCTGAAACCCCAGGAGTGCAGGGCAGAACACCCAGCTGACCAGAGATGCCAGCCAATCAGAGGCTATTCGTCTACTGTATTCTGTGGCACCACTGTACTGTGGTGGCTGTTTTAGATATTACACCAACTTGAATCACAAGTGAGAGAAGACAGCCAAGAGCCTGTTGAGTTGGGTTGGCAGGGAAAGGCATGTGAGGAAGGCTGGCAGCAAGGGTAAGAGGGTGGCTCTCAGCTTGTCACCTCTTTTCCTGGTGCCGGAACCCTCAGTGAGACTCTGAGTGCCTTCATACGAGAGATCCAACACCCCCTGCAAACCCTCACCCACTCCCAAGCTGAGCACTGAAGCAAACTGGTCAATGTTTGCTTGTGGTCCTAACAAGGCAAACCCCTGGCAGGCAGGATAAGGATCTTAAGTAGACAACAACTGCCAGCGAGGCAGGAAGGCCGGGTGGGGGCCTTTGTTATCAGGATGGGGGCAGGAGAATGGCAGGGCCCTGATCTCTAGGCCTCTACCCAATTAAATGCCCCTGCCATGAAGCTCGCCAGAAGGAGGGCATCAGATCACGAGTACAGACATAAAACAACAAAACTACTCTAACGATGGTATTGTCTTTTTTTAGCATTGTATAATCACACATTTATTTTTAAGCAATTGGGTGTGTAAATAAATTAGTTTCTACAGAAATGAGCTGGTGCATTTTGCTAATAATGAGGTCACACAACGAGGAAAACAAGAAACTATGTAGAGGTATAAAACAAGCACAGAGTGCAGACACATAAATCATGGCATGTTGTATCACAGGCTTGTTACAAAGCCATAAAATTGCAAACAGATCTGTCGGGGTTGAATTCTCGATGTCCCCCTATGGAGCAGAAACACCAAGGGGTGTGCATCAGGATCAATTGACTTACTGCTGTTTCTAGTAGGTCCTATAGGAGTAATCGTAACTCTCTCCCAAGAGCAGGAAAGGAGAGTAGGAGTATGTGATTTGCAGTTAAAATGCAAACTTTCCATTTCTCACTCTGTTATTTATGTTTCTCTGAGTGGTTTTGCCCAAGGATGCTGCTGCTGTTGCATTCAGATGCTAGTTTTCTGTCATTCAGTTCACTCTAAGAGACGTCAAGAACAATTGGAGAGACTAGATGTTACAAATACCATGAACCCTGACAACATTTCAGCAATAAGTACTGAAGGCTCATGTTTCAGAACTTGCTGCATCCCTATCCAGGCTATTCCTGACAACTCAGGCATTTCTGCAGCAATGTGGAAAATAGCCCAGGTATGTCTGTATACAGAAAGAGGTACAAATCCAACCTGGCCAACCAGTGGAGTCATTAGCAGTGCTGTCAGGCAGCACTTGTTTAGCAATAGCCTAGTCATTAATGCTAAGTTTGGGTTTCACCAGGACCATCCAGCTCCTGTCTGCTCATAGCCTTGGTTCAAATGAGCTGAATTTCAGAGAAGTGAGAGTGGCTGCACTTGACACCAAGGTAGCATCTATCTGACCGCGCAACAAGGAGCTCCAGTAAAACTGGAGTCGATGGGAATCAAGGAAAAACTCTACCGTCTGGTGTCATATCTGGCACAAAAGAAGATGGTTGTGGTTGTTTGAGGTCAAGTTCTCGGCTCTGGGGTATCTTTGCAAGTATTTGTAGGGTAATGGCCTAAGTGCAACTGTCTTTGCTGCTTCAAAAATGACTTCCCCTCCATCAGGAACGTGGATGTTCACTGATTGACTTACTATCGCCCTTTCTTTAAACTACTTTTTCTCTCTAAAATCAGTGAATGAAGTTTGACCTCCCCAATTCATGCTCATCTTTCGTGCAGTTCCACGTTGGAGCCTATTCAGGAAGTCTACTTTCCTTTCTGCCAAATCTACAGCCCTTACCAACCATATGTTATCTCAGGCTGAGAATATCATCCACTAATTTTTGTATAAGCTTCTTATTCTCTCCACAGCCTTTGACATTGTTGAACATACTTTCTTCTGGCTTTGCTTTATCTATTACCAGCTCATTGAGATTTCACTCTGATCAGGACATTCCCAACAAAAGCTTGTCTCTAGTACTTTGTTCCATAACTTATGGTGACTCCTGAAATGTCCCTCTCTTCCTTACCTATATGTTGCCTCTTGGGAGCATCATTTACAGGCATCTTATTCAATATGCTGATGATATCCAGTTCCATCTCTCCATCATCTCACCCAATCCCTCCATCATCTCTGCGGCTGCTGGATTATTTATCCAATTTACAGCTTTGTTTGAACTGGAATTTCCTACAGCTAATCATTTCACCATTGCCAAAATTTAACTGTGCTCCCTGGCTGTTGTTTAAGACTGAACTATATAGTTTCTAACTTGCAAGTTGAGCAGCTGACATCACATAATCCCTAACACCAAGACTGATTTCTTTTACTTGCTAAATATTTTGTCCATGTACTCCCACTTCAACTCTTTTAGTCTTGAAAGCCTCATCCATAATGTTGTCACCACGCATGAATGACATCAATATTCTTCTCTCTCTCCTCCTGTCCTTCATGTCATCTATAAGTGAACTCCAAAACTCTGTTGTCCACATCCCATCCCACTCCAAGTCCAGTTTATCCACTAGCACTGTCATTTTCTGACTTAGATTGGCTTTCAATTATTCCCAGCTGCAATTTTAAGAAATTGTAACACAATGTTTAAATTCCCTCTTAGCCACTTCCTTATCTCAATAATCTCTTTATTCTCTATAACCTTCCCCAGAACTCTCTGTCCTTCTGACTGTAAAATCTCCTTCATCTCCTTCTCTCTTGACTGCACAATTGGTTTCACAGCTTCAATCGTTGAAGTTTTGGGCTCCCCTTCAGTCCCTCTAATTTTTCCTTCTTATATAATTGGATAAGACATAGAAGCAGAATTGGGCCGTTCAGCTCATTAAGTCTGCTATGCTGTTCAATTATGACTAATATGTTTCTCAACACCATTCTCCTGCCTTCTCCCTATAACCCTTGATTCCCTTACTAATCAAGAATCTAACTATCGCTGTCTTAAAGACACTCAATGACTTGGCCTGAACAGCTCTCTGTGGCAATGAGTTCCACAGATTTTCCACCCTCCGGCTGAAGAAATTGCTTCTCATCTCAGTTCTAAAAGGTCATCACTTCACACTGAGGCTGTGTCCACAGATCCTTGTCTTTCCTACTGGTGGAAGCATTCCCCACATCCAGGCCCCTCGGTATTCTGTAAGTTTCAATGAGATCCTCCCTCATCCTTCAAGAACAGGCCCAGAGTCCTCAACAGCTTCTAAAATAACAGGACCTTAATTCCCAGAATCATTCTTGTGAAAATCCTGTGGATCCCATTCAAGGCCAGCATTGCCTTAAAGTAGAGAGAAGGTTGTGGTAGGCGGGTATTTCTCAGGCTAAATACCTGTGACTAGTAGTGTTCCTTGGGGATCTGTACTTGGACCTTTGCTGTTTGTGATATGTATAAATGACTTGGATGAAAATGACAGATCTTGTTGTTTAAGTCCATAGCTCCCTGAAAGTGGCCATGCAAGTAGACAGGGTGGTAAAGAAGGTGTATGGCATGTTTGCCTTTATTGGTTGGGGAATTGAGCATAAGAGTCAAGATGCCATGTTGCAGCTTTATAAAATTTTGGTTAAGCCGCACTTAGAGTTTTGCATTCAGTTCTGCTCACCACATTAAAGGAAGGATGTGGAGGCTTTGAGAGGGTGCAGAAGAGGTTGGCCTGGATGCTGACTGGATTAGAGGGTATGAACTATAAAGAGAGGCTAGAAAAACTTGAGTTGTTTACTCTGGAGTGGTTAGAGGCTGAGGGGAGGCTTGATAGAAATCTAAAATTATGAGATGCCTGGATAGGGTTGGTGGTCAAAATCTTTTTCCCAGAGTTGAGATGTTTAATAATTGGCACTAGGGGGCAAGTGAGATGGGCAAAGTTCAAAGGATATGTGAGGGGCACATTTTTACACTGAAATTGGTCAGAGTTCGCTGCCAGGAGTAGTGGTGGAGCCAGATATGGTGGGGGCATTTAAGGGACTTGTACATAAGCACATGTATATTCAAGGAATGGAGGGATATGGACCAAGAGCAGGTAGAAGGGATTAGTTTCATTTGGTGTCATGTTCGGCACAACGTCATGGACTGAAGGGCCCATTCCTGTGCTTTACTGTTCTATGTTCTATCCTTTCTTAGATATGGGGCCCAAAACTGTTCACAATATTCCAAATGCATTCTGACTAGATCCTTATACAGCCTTAGTCATGCATCCTTGCACTTATATTCCAGCCCGATCACACCTACCGCTAGTTTAACATTTACCTTCTTAACTGCCAGCTGGACCTTCATATTAACATTAAGAGAATCCTGAACTGGGATTCCGAAGTCCTTTTATGCTTCAGATTTTTGAAGCCTTTCCCCATTTAGAATATCATCTATGCCTCCATTCTTTCCACCAAGGTGCACAACCTCACACTTTCCCACATTGTATTCCATCTGCAACATCTTTGCCCACTCTTCTAGTCTGTCCGATTTCTTGTACAGCCTTCCTCCTTCGTCACCACTACCCATTACTCCACCTATCTTTCTGTCATCTGCAAACTTAGAAACAATGCCCTCAGTGCCTTCGTCTGGATCTATGATGGAAAACATGAATAGTTGTGATCCTGACACTGAGCCTTGCAGAACTCCACTAAAAAACTTCCTAAAAAAGACTCCTTTGTCCCTATTCTCTGCCTTCTGCCAGTCAGCCAATCCTTTATCCATGCCAGTACCCTTGCCCCTAACTCCATGGCCTCATACCTTATTTATTAGCCTCCTGTGCAGCACATTGTCAAAGGTGTCCTGGAAATCCAGATAGATCATGCCAACTGGCTCTCCTTTGTCTAACTTGCTCATTATCGTCTCAAAGAATCTGACAGATTTATCAGACATGGCCTCCTCTTGACAAAGTCGTTCTGACCAAGTTCTACTTTACCAAGCACTTTCAAGCACACTACAATTTCATCCTTGCTAGTGAAAATTTCCAAAACAATTTGACTAAGCTTTTGATCAGCTCTCGATATCTCTTACATCAGGGTCTGTTTGTTTCTGATTGAGCTTTTCTAAAATGATGTGGCACTGTGATTCAAATTTGAAACATGAATGAATGTAAGTTGTGGCTGCCCTAATTATTATAGGTTAGCCAAATAAGTCATCAAGGTAAATAGTTTCTTACCTTCAGTGATAACTACAATATTGAAGGGTTGGGAGATTTTCTTTTTGACATATATAATGCATAAAGTTTCTTGGCTTCATGTCCAGACCTGATTCAGGAAAGTACAGCTTTACTTAACACATACCATTCTTGTACCATTATCCAAAGCAGTATTAGTTTTCGTGAATAAGGTACCATAACCTTATTTATTGTCTTCAATTCTTCCAGGCACCTTCATCAAAGAAACAGTAAAAATGACTGCATTGTGCTCCAAAGTTTTCATGCATGCTGTCTCACAGAAGATTCTTTTTGTTCATAAAGGAACATGACCTTTGGGAAATGTCTTTATTACTCTTGCAAACCCACAGAACGGGGTGACACATTTGTAGTGGCTGAGAGCAGGACGGTGGCTCAGTGGTTAGCACTGCTGCCTCACAGAGCAAGGGACCTGGGTTTGTGTCCACCCATGGGCGACTGTCTGTGTGGAGCTTGCACATTCTTTCTGTGTCTGTGTGGGTTTCTTCTGAGTGCTCCAGTTTCCACTCACACTGTAAAGATGTGCAGGTTAGGAGGATTGCACACACTAAATTGCCCATTGTGTCCAGGGCTGTGAAAGTTACATTACCCATGGGAATTGTAGAGTTATAGGGTGGGGGTGTTGAACCTTTGTGGAATGGTCTTTGAAGTTTCACTGTGGACTTGATGGGCTGGATGACCTGCTTCTGCACTGTATGTATTCTACGATTCTAATGGCCAACCTTAAATTGTCTATATATTGCAGAGTGAGTTCAGGCTTTTAACCTTTGAGAGCTGGTGAGACGTGTTGTCCATCTCCACTCTGTAAAGCCCTGTAAGCATTTTGAAATTTCAATGAGATCACCTCTCACTTTTTGCATGTCTAGAGCAGACTCCCCAACGTATTCCTTCAACAACACCATTCCAAAGATTGAAAATTGTTGTGACCCGCTTTGTGACAGCTGTGAGACTGGGAAGACAGCTGTACAGCTCTTACAAGTCAAATTTCCAGTGCAACCACTGCTGCATCAGAATATAAGACACTACAATTCCAGTTTGCAATGTCAGCCAGGTCCTGACGTACACTTTGCGCTGTTCTAGAGAATATAGAAATGACTTTCTGGTAAGGGTCTTCTAAATTCTTGAAAAGAAAAGCACAACACTGCCCATATTGTGGGCCTGAAATAAAACCAGCAAGTGCCCTTCTCTTTTTCTTCTAATTTCTCAATTGTTTAACATTAACTTCATGAAAAGCCTGTAGCAAACTCTCCATGTAGGAAACTGCACTTTGACACAGCTTATGTCAACATGTTTGTCGCTTGGGTTTATTCTCTTCCAGGAGCAAATTAGAAACTTGTCGAACTGTTTCCTTGTGTGGTGATGTGCAGTAGCCATTTCACACAAAGTTTGGTCCCTCAAACAGCAATGTAAGCGACAGATTGTTCATGAGAGTTTCGATGAAAGAGAGTGCTAGCTAGAATAACACATCACATGTCCAATCCTCATGTAAACAGACAGCAGAATCTTGGCAGTCCAGTGTTGTTCCACTGTGCAAACCCAAGTTATTTCTTCAAGATTTTGGAAGCCGGATAAATGCCTGTGATCTTTTTGATTTGAGGGTGTACCCAAATGTTTCAAGCTGATACAGGGTTCAGAAGAAAGGTCTCTGGAACCATAATGTAGACTCTGTTTTCTCTACACAGGTGCTGCCGGACCTGCTGGGTTTCTCCAGCTATTTCTGTTTTTGTTTCAGGTTTCCAGTTCTTCTGTTTGTTTTGCTGTGTAGATATAAACTGTTAGAAAACAGGCAGAGCGAGGAAAATCAGGACAGTTCACAGAATGTGGTAGTAGGAACGACAGATGTTGGAGTCAGAGATAACACAGTGTGGAGCTGGAGGAGCACAGCAGGCCAGGCAGCATCAGAAGAGCAGGAAAGTTGATGGAAGTTGAGGAAGGGTCCCAACCCGAAACGTCAACTTTCCTGCTCGTCTGATTTTGCCTGGACTGCTGTGCTACTCCAGATCCACACTGTGTTACCTCTATTTCATAGAATGCATTTGGATCTGCTAACTGGTTTGTGTAATGTGAACCATGCTTCCAGTAGGTACAACATTTATTTCCAAACTCCCAGAGTGCAGCCAGACTTTTCAATAAGTTTGATTGGAATCATTTTGGGGTTAAGATCTTGAGGCGTATTTTTATTGATCAAAATAAAGATAGAAGTTGTTATTAGTTCTTGATGTAAATGTTATTTACTCACATTCAACTTCTCCTTTCATCTCTAGATAGGAGTCTTTCATGTTTTACTGAACACATTCTATTCAGAATGAAGTTGTCCAAACAATACAACAGAATATGGCCCCAGCCTTCCTACAGACTTATTGTAAGAGAATGCTGCCCACCTGATGAATTTGAAAATGCACCCCGGAGTCTATGAGACTTTAGCTCCAATATTTGGAAAGGGGCTATTGAGTTGAGCAAATGGGGTTTAAGAGGTTAAGGGAATGACAGAGAAGAGGAGAGTTCAGGTTGAAGGAACCTTGACGGGGGGGCAGGGCAAGGAATAGGTGTGGGAGGGTGTGGGTGTGGAGGATGGGAGAGTGCAGATAATGGCAGGGCACAGGGCCAAGGAAGGTGAGAGGACTAGGAGCCCAGAGTGGAGAAAACAGGACAAAACCTCTCCTAGATAACCAAGTGTGGAGCTGGATGAACACAACGGGCCAAGCAGCGTCATCTCTGATGCAAAACCAGTCCTACTTTGAAAGCACCAGTTTGTACTGGAATTCCATTTTGAATTATGTATTACCCGCAGGTTTGATTGTGTTTTCTTGCTGGGATGGTGTGGGGAGGTGGAGTTTACAGATGGGGCAGAGCTCATTATCATATTTGTGACCTGTTTCTCATCCAGTAGCAGGCAAATCGACAGCCTGCGCAACAGGAGTAAAGGAGGGAGAACCTGTGGCAATACCCTGCATCCAGGGAACCGATGAGACAGAATGTGGTAAGCCGGGTAAGGTGGGATTTTGTCATCTTGAAGAGGGAAGGACTGGCCAATAATAGAGGAGGGTAGATTAAACTTCTTTGAAGGAACTCGAGGAGGCATGCCTGATCCTGGTGATTCACAGGGGGCAGCACTGAGAAAGATGCTCACGCTGCCGATCCCAATGCTTCTGATTCACTTTCCCTGTCACGTTCCCTGAACCCTGAGAATTTAACACAGTAACAGAGAATATTAATTCGACACCCCAATTGCCCTGTCAGAGTCTGATAATATATGTTAATGAAATATCCCTTTTCTCCGGACCCAGTACCTTGGGCACTTAATATTTGATTTGATTTGATGTATTATCATCTCATGGATCGAAATGCAGTGAAAAGTATTGTTTTCCGTGCTATCCAGGCAAATCATGCCTTACATAATACGTCAGGGTAATGGAACTGAGTGTGGAATATCATGTTAGAGCTATAGAGAAGGTGTAGAGAAAGATCAACACTAATGCATGAGAGGCCCATTCATAAGCCTGAAAGTAGCAGGGAAGAGGCTATTCCTGATTCTATTGGTACATGTTTTCAATGCCTGATGGAAAAGGGTGGAAGAGGGTATAACTGGGAGGGGAGGGGGTCTTTAATTATGTTAGTTGCTTTCCCAAGGCAGCGGGAAGTGTAGATGAAGTCAATGGATAGGAGGCTGCTTTGTGTGATGGATTGAGCTGTGTTCACAACTTTCTGTAATTTCTTGCTGTTTTAGGGAGCGCAGTTGCATATCAAGCCGTGATATATCCAGATAGGATGCTTTCTATGGTGCAGCTATAAAAATTGGGAAGACTCATTTAATTTGATTTGTTATTATTGTCACATATACCGAGATACAGATATTCACCCAATTAAAATTACTGAGGGATCATGTGTGTTGCAATTGGAACGAGGTCTCAGTATCTAATTGTTTCATCCCACCCTCCCCTGGATTACTTCTGCTGCAGCCTCTTTCTGAAACATCTTCCCAGATCCTCACTCTACATCCTCTCTACCAGATCGTCTCTCTGAATCACCTCCCCGGACCATCACCCCACTGCCTCTTCACTGACTATTTCCCCAGATCCACTCTTACCACACTTTCACACACACTCACCCTCCCCACAAACTTACCGTCCCTACTGTCTCACGCACTGTCACTCTTTCCACACTCTCACACGCACTGAGTCTCCCCACACTCTCACAGAAACTCACCCTCCCCACAGTTTGGACACGCTCACCTGGGCCCTCACCTACGACCGTTGCACCAAGATCCTCTCCCCGGATGCTTTCTCCTGCACTTCCTTCCCGAGGCCCCTTTCCCAAGCCCTCTGTCTCAAGGCCCTCACCTGGATCCACTCTCCCCTGGTACGTGGCCCCTGGCCCTCTTTCAAGGCCCTGAACCTGGTCTTTTTCTCTGCCTCTCTCCTCCAGACACTCTCAGACCCGAACATTTCCCTAAACCCTCACTTTTGGATTTTAACGCTGAATTCTCAGTAGGACCTTCTGACTGAACTCTTTCTTACACATGGTGAGAGTTTAATATGAAGGCCTATGTATGCAAGTGTCTCTGTGGAGACCGTGTGGAAGAATAGTTTGTATTGTCAGTGTGAATTTAATTCTAATTAATTACAACAGGGTGATAACAGGGAGAAAAAACTCAGATGTTGGATCCATAAACATGATGTTGACAAAAGTAATATATAGACTCACTCATAGCTGGATTAAATTTAGCCAACTTGTATAAAGCCAAGCAGACCCATTATGGGCTGGTACAGTTCCAGTTTTTCAGTACAATAAATCAGCCATATCGAGTTCCTTCCTTTCAAATGAGTGACTAAATGTGGCAATATATAAACTCTGCTTTTTGTCCATTTGGCAAAGCCAAATATTTTCCACTGACTTTCAGCCTCTTCATCTGTGTCTTTACTCACTGCTCTGTGGTTAGCTTTATTTCAGTAACATTTCCATTTCTAAAATATTTTCGTCCGCCTGCTATTTGAGCCATTATCCGAGATCCGTTATCCTTCCTCCTGACGTGCATTCTTCTATTAACCCTCACCGTAACCCAGCAACAGTCTTATTCCCCAGCGTGAGGGAAAGAGGCCAGGCCTCCCTCTGCTTTCTCCTGTAACAATCAATGGCTGTGCAAAGAGCATGCTCACAGTCCTAATGCTTGGCACCAGTCAGATTATCCATTGTGTGTCAGATTTGCGTGTCCTAACCACACAGAGAGTTAAATATGGGTGATATGACCCCCAACAGGCTGCAGTTGTGACCCCTGACCTTTAAATGATGGCTGATATTGGGGTACCCAAAAGACCCACCATAGAGAAACAGGACATTGTACTAACATCGTTTATATTGGGCCCCCAAATTGCAACCTGGAAACCAACTTAAAGTAATTGGGGTGAATCTTGAACTTTTTGGCTAAGTGTGGCTTGAGACATGTTTTCTTGGGAGGATTTTCACCATGAGGCCTAATGGGTGTTTTTTTACCATGTCCTACCAAACTAGCTACCTGCCCTGCTCTTGTAATGTTCCTCTCGCCTGTTCCCTTGTCTTAGTTCAAACCATTCCCAGAAAAACTTGCCACTGACTGGAGGTATTGGAATTGACCGACGTGACTGGCACCTATGCCATACTTAAAGTGACAAATGAGCTGTCAGCCTGGCACCCTGGATGTGGCAGATGTCAAATATTTGATGGCTGGCTTTCCAAGCCAGAACCTGGAGGTGCGCACACCGTGCATTATCTTCACCCAGGACTGGCAGTGGAGGTCATGACACTAGACCATGCCCAGAGCCGGCCCCAGATTGCTATAAGGGCCAACACAGTCTCTGCCATTTGGAGGAATCTAGGAAGGAGATCAGCAACATTCTCCACTCTGCCAGCATGAGTGCTACCATCTTCTGTCCAATACCTCAAACTCAAAATCTATCTCTGCTACTGTACCCACCTCCAACCAGGCTCAAGCCTCTATCATTCCCACCATTCCCTGGGACGGCTTCCCTCCCTAATCTTCACCCACCACGAACCTCGAGATCACCAATCCTGCATGCCCTCTGCTTAGCCTAATCTTCGCTCAGGGCATCTCCCCACTTGCATGGAAAGTAACAGGTATGCCACCCACTTTCATTGCCATTAGTACCTACCTCTTTCTCATTCGAAGATGAAAGCAGCCAACAGTTGGGCAAAAAGATTCAAGTCGGAAGGCCCAACATTTGACTCCTTGATTTATATGGAGGATGTCTTGTCTCTGACCGCCTTGAGTGGCTGACTGACTATGACCCTTGACTGAGGACTGCTGACAAGCATGTCAAGTTTTCCAGCTTCGTGTCTGCACTAAATAGTATGGCACTGTGTGAACCTAGAGTCTCTGGCTCAGTGTGGGTGGGGCGGTAGGAGGGGAACCTCAAAAAGGCAATGCAAATCAGGGATAGCATAAGCATCCAGGTAGAATCAAAGAGAGAAAAGCAAGTAAAGTGTCCTGGTCTAGTCCATGATGTAGGTGCATGCTTCTGAGCACACAGAGTCCTTGGAGAAACATCACAATGATAGTCGCTGGTGAAGCTCAAAGTGGAGCTTTGAAATGCAGAGCAAAGCAGATGTGTGAGTGAGATGTGCCGCAAGGATTTTGAGAAGCTGGCACAGACCAGATGCCAATGTTTGTGGATGCTGGCTGCCTGTGGCCAGAGGTAAAGTGGCATGCCTTGAGATGTTGATGCCCAGTGTCCAACAAGGAGGATACAAGGACAGGAGATTGCGGTGGAACACAAAGGACAGGAAAGCTTAGACAGCAAAGATCCTTACAACTTTAGAGACAGGACCTGATCATCAATTTGTGCCTAACACCTGGACTGTGTGGTTGGCCTGTGAGGGAGATTCTGTGGTAGCTCAACTGAGGCAGACCCCTTGGTGAGGGACTGCATAATTAGGATGGGATTAGAGGCTGGGATCAGGCCTAGTATGTTGATCTTCAAAGTGGAGCTGGACAGCTTACTCGGGGAGTTCAAGGTGCCAACTTTATATTGACTCATAGGGAGCACTCAGCAAGACGCTACGCCTCAGGGCTTGACAGCTCCCATTTCCTTTCGCTGCTGAGTTTCCTGCAATCAATCTGAAGTCACTAGGTCCCTGATCTGATTTCCATATCAAGAATTCTTGATGTCTAGCCCGTTCAGTAAATTTAGTAAGATCAGAGGTCGATTATCAATGAGGTGAACAGTGGCATTCATGAGGCAACAAGGTGTACAGCTGGATGAACACAGCAGGCCAAGCAACATCTTAGGAGCAGAAAAGCTGATATTTCAGGCCTAGACCCTTCATCAAAAAAACTTAGCAAGATATCATCCCCCACTTAATTAGCCACTCGCCTCTGCCTAACAAAAGCTCACCTCACTGCCTTGAAAACGGGCAAGTGAGTTGCTCCTGATGCTGAAATTAGCCTCATGGCAGCCTTTTGGCATGGCTTTGCTGTAAATCTTTCTATAACCCATGTTATTCAGGCCCCTATAAGATTCTGTTTACTGTTTGACTGCAGGAAACTCAGTAGTGAAAGGAAATGAGAGCTGTCAACCCCGAGGCGTAGCATCTCGCTGAGCGCTCCATGTGAGTCAAAATAAAGTTGGCACCTTGAACTCCCTGATTAAGCTGTCCAGCTCCACTTTGAAGATCGACATACTAGGTCCGATCCCAGCCTCTAATCCCATTCTAATTACGCAGTCCCTCATCAAGGGCTCTGCCTCGATTGAGCTACCACAGACTCTCCCTCACACATCCACCACACAGTCCAGTAGTTAGACACAAATTGATGATCAGGTCCTGTCTCTAAGGCTGTAAGGATCTCTGTTTTCCAAGCTTTCCTGTCCTTTGTGTTCCACCACAATCTCCTGTCCTTGTATCATCCTCTCTCATACCTTATTCTGTCTCTCCCCCAGCTATACCCCACACTCTCCCTGCACCCACACTTCTCCCCACTCTTACATTCTTCCCCACTTCAGAATCTCCCCCTCCCTGCACTCTCCCCTCTCTCACACTCTGTCCACCCCACACGCTTGTCTTCTTCATGCTGTCTCCCCACTGCCCTCCCACACTCTTCCGTCCTCCAGAATTCCCCTTCCCCATGGTCGCACTTGGAAATGGGATGATCACGGTATGGGGAATGGGGGAAGAATTGGGTAGAAATAAGGGTGTTGAGTAGAATAGGAGATTACGGTGTGGTTGAAGGAGAAGTGTGAGTGTGTTTGAAAGAAGTACATTTAAAGTTTAACATGTTTTTAAGAGAGCTTAAACATAGCCTAATAAGTAGGGGTCAATTTGCTCAGTTAGCAAGATGACTAGATGGTGGTGGAGAATAAGACTCCTGGTTCAAATCTCCCCTGTCAGCTGTGATAGGTCATGGAGCCACTGTTTCCCCACCTTACCTCATGCTTGTGGAGTGATACCCCTCAAAATATACATTTTAAAAAAAATTGTCTCTTGCTCCAATGGGGAGAGATACCCATGGTCCTTTATGGACTGCAGTTAGTCATCTTAACTTTGGACCCATATATTTGGGAATGAATGCAGGATAAAGCTGGTCTTTTAATCTGCCCACCCTGTAAATGGCCTGTTATTGTTCCCTTCTCTGGTCTGGCAAAGTTCTTGGCAGACCAGCCTTGAGACAATTACTAGATCAGAGACTGAAAAATCATGTTCCTTAGCAGCCTCGAGGAAGAGGTGGGAACAAAAGCCTGGTGGGTTTTGACTCACCATTCCTCCTTCACAAGGTAAAATTGCCACATCAACTCCAGCAGTTAAATTATGAAGGGAGCCTACAGCAACTAGGCTCATATTGCCTGGAGCTTGGAAAGTTAAGCATGGTTTTAACAGGTTTTCAAGGCATTAAGAAGAACTGACAGGGCAGATAGAGAGAAGCCATTTCCTCCAGATGGAAACTAAGGTCGAGACTTCAAAGTTAGCACCAGAACTTTCAGTTCGAAATTAGGAAACATGTTTATACGCAAAGAGTGGAAAGAATTTTGCATTCTATTTTTCCCTCACAACTCTTGACTCCAGGCCAGTTCTTAATGTTAAGTCTGAGATTGATACATTTTTCTTGAAATATATTCAAAGTTATGGGACAAATGTGGGTGCATGCAATTAGGTTCAGATGTCCAACAGTGCTAAGGGGATGGATAAATAACCTGATCCAGCCCCTGTATTCCGATGTTTCCATTTTTCCTTCCCCCTTGAATTCATATGATCTCCTGCCTCTGCACTCTCCCTTCCCCACACCCTTCCCAGCCTTCCACCTACACCCTTGCTCTTCTGGTTCGACAACCTGATCTTCAAGCCATCATCTCCAGAAGTAGATAATTTTGCTATCTCAGTATGCGTACTAAATATCCAAATTCCCAACAAGACAAAGTGTGAGTAATGCCGTAACTCAGTTAGGCTCCAAAGATCCAGTCTGAGCTTTAGCCCTGATCAAAACAAAATTTTCATAAATCAGTCTGCTCCAAGATTAATAACCATTGTGTAATTCTGCAAGATTATTTGGGGAATGTCTGCCTGTTCTGACCTGAAATGCACTTGTAGGACATTCCATCTTGTGAATAACTAGTATCCAAACATGCCTGGACAGTTCGTTCTTTGAGCCAGGCATCTCCAACCCCATCTTAAAACATTTACTTGGCTGTGTACAGACCCGACAAATATCTTTTGATAATAATAAAGACACATCGAAGCTTCAAGTCTTTGAAATATGCTCCAACTGTTGCACGAGATTATTTTGCACTGAATATCCCGTATCTGGTTTTATCATTTTCCTTGAAAAACACACAATTTTTAGTGGACTTTTACCCCGCTTGATCTGGCTTGTAACATGGAAACAAAGAATGCTCATTCCGTGTAAAATTTATTTTCCAGCCTGTGATATGTATTATCTACTGTGGTGCTCAGTGATACTGACATGAATGACTTCAGTTTGCTTAAATGCCTCTTTTTGTTACTTTTGTTTTTGTTTAAAGGTAAAGGGTGTTCACAGTAGAAATGGGGCATCCTTTATCTCAGGAACTCAGCTCCACTTTCTGAAATATTACAAAAACCTTGCAATTCTTGTGCTCGGTAGAATGGACGAAAGGATAGTTCACTGTTTTGTGCTCTCTGATGCCTGGACAAGACAATTAAACAAAAACAATTTACATTCATTTATCCCATTTATACAAATGCAGTTAAAACAAAACCTGTCAGTAGAAAAATAAACAAATAGTCTATAATTGCCTGTATGACTGTCTCAGGTTGGTGCTTTTTACTGATTTGGACACTGTTAGAAGTTTATTTCATATCCACTTGTTCTTTCATGGACATGCAATGAGAAGAGTACCTGGCAAGTTGATGAGAAAAGGGGACATAAATATTCAGTTTTGTCAATTCCTATAAAGTTAATGTTTTACTGAAAATGTAATTTTCACCAACGAATCTGCAGAGGACTAATAGTCACATGGAAAAACATGGATTCATTTCAGGAGGGTCAACAAGGATCTGTTAAGCAAAAATCACTTCTTGCTAAGTTGCTAGAGGTTTCTGAAGAGGTAACAGAGAGTTGATGAGTGTAATGTTGTTGATGTGCTTTACTTGCCTGTCTGAAGCATATTTAATACAGTGTTACATGACACCCTGTAAAAAAAGTGATGGGCCATGGAATAAAAGGTACAGGAGCAACATGGCTATAAAGTTGGCTGAGTGAAAGGGATCAGACGGTAATGGTGAATGGGCCATTCTTGGGCTTGAGGAGGCTTCTCATGGTGTTCCTCGAGGCTCAATATTGGGAGCCATCCTTTTCCCGATAAACAATCTAGATCTTGGTGTGCAGGGGACAACTTCAAAGTTTGGGGCAATACAAAACATAGAAGAATTGGAAACTGTGAGGAAAATAATGTAGAAGGTTGAAAAGATATTGAGAAGTTGTCGGAGTGAAAGTTAGGTTCCACATGGAGAATGGGAACGGTACAGTTTGATTTAAGGACAAGACATTAAAATGTAAAGGCCAATTCCAAAGAGTGTGCAGAAGCAGAAAGACCTTGTAAGGTTTCTGGTTTGTGATCAACAAAACTGCTGATTTTTAGGTGGTTGGTATCACCCTGAGATCCCGGGTTCTGACACTAGCCTTATTTAGGGAATGTGAAATGAAGAAAGCAGTAGACAGATGTTTCAGTGGCAAAAGAATCTCTGCATTAATTAAACACGGTGGTTTAAATGTATTTTGATGAAGAGGAATATCCAGTTATTTCTGCGAATGAATATTAATTGAAGTCGGGAGTATTGGTATCTGTAAAGGCTCTATAATGTCTGAGTTGAATTGATTCCTTAAGTCTGGTTAATTATGCTTTTAGAGTTGAGGTGTGAATTGGATTTTCAGGCTGAACCATCGTATACGGTGCATATGGATTTCAGCAAGGCGTTTGATAAGGTTCCCCACAATAGGCTATTGTACAAAATGCGGAGGAATGGACTTGAGCGAGATATAGCGGTTTGGATCGGAAATTGGCTTGCTGAAAGAAGACAGAGGGTGGTAGTTGATGGGAAATGTTCATCCTGGAGACCAGTTACTAGTGGTGTACTGCAGGTGTCGGTGTTGGGTCCACTGCTGTTTGTTATTTTTATAAATGACTTGCAGACGACATGAAGGTCGATGGAGTTGTGGATAGTGACGAAGGATGCTGTAGGTTGCAGAGAGACATAGATAAGCTGCAGAGCTGGGCTGAGAGGTGGCAAATGGAGTTTAATGCAGACAAGTGTGAGGTGATGCACTTTGGTAGGAGTAACCAGAAGGCAAAGTACAGGGCTGATGGTAAGATTCTTAGCAGTGTAGATGAGCAGAGAGATCTTGGTGTCCATGTACACAGATCCTTGACAGTTGCCACCCAGGTTGACAGGGCTGTTAAGAAGGCATACAGTGTTTTAGCTTTTATTAATAGAGGGATCGAGTTCCGGAACCAAGAGGTTATGGTGAAGCTGTACAAAACTCTGGTGCGTCCGCACTTGGAGTATTGTGTACAGTTCTGGTCACCGCATTATAGGAAGGATGTGGAAGCTTTGGAAAGGATGCAGAAGAGATTTACTAGGATGTTGCCTGGTATGGAGGGAAGGTCTTATGAGGAAAGGCTGAGGGACTTGAGGATGTTTTCATGAGAGAGAAGAAGGTTGTTAGGTGACTTAATTGAAACATATCAAATCATCAGAGGGTTAGATAGGGTGGATAGGGAGAGCCTTTTTCCTAGGATGGTGACGGCAAGCACGAGGGACCATAGCTTTAAATTGAGGGGTGAAAGATATAGGACAGATGTCAGAGGTAGTTTCTTTACTCAGAGAGTAGTAAAGGAATGGAACGCTTTGCCTGCAACGGTAGTAGACTCGCCAACTTTAGGTACATTTAAGTCATCATTGGACAAGCATATGTACGTATATGGAATAGTGTAGGTTAGATGGGCTTGAGATCGGTATGACAGGTCGGCACAACATCAAGGGCCGAAGGGCCTGTACTGTGCTGTAATGTTCTATGTTCCAGGTAGCTGTCCCTGTGACTGTGTTTTTTCCTAGAGTATAGTCCAGCTGCTGTCTTTGAAATGTTAAAAGTTATTTGCAAAGTCCAGGATTTTGGTCCATTGTTTCAGAATATGAGGTTTTTGCTCAAACCTACAATCGCTATGTATATGTGCATAAGTCATTGTACATATTAAAGGTGATTAGGCAGGTAGAATGGAATGGACAATTTGGTGGAAACAGGCCCAACTGAGGCATGTACAACATTTAAAAGGAAACAATGAGCAGGTTTTGGGTAAAGTTATGAGATTCAAAGTAAGTCAAAATGCTCAGACAACAAGTGCAGATATAATAGGTTGAATGGCCTTTGCCTGCTCTCTCATGGCTTTGTGATCTTCCTGTGATCCCTGAAATCAATACATACTTTCCCCAATTTCTCCTCTCAGGTGCCAGCATTACAAGATTTGATTAAACTTTGGGTGCAAGTTTATGAAACCTATCAGTCAATTACCCAAATTCATATCCTTTACAAATGAGTCTCATTGGGTTTTATCAGGCTATTTGTCCATTTTGATGCTCACCTTGAGCTGGCCCTCGAACACAAACAGTATTCAACACTTTCAAGTGGGAACGATACTGGTTCAGAGAGACAATACTGGTTAGTTCTTTCCAAGTTCACCTTTCGAGGCATGAGGCCATTCTAATATCATTTTAATGCATTTTAGTGTCTATTTTAAGGGGCACATTTGGTGTAAGGGCTTGTCAATGGTTATGGGCGGCATGATGGCTCAGTGGTTAGCACTGCTGCCTCACAGGACCAGAGACCCGCGTTCAATTCCACCCCCAGGTGGCTGTGTGTGGAGTTTGCACATTCTCTCCGTGTCTGTGTGGGTTTCCTCCAGGTGCTCCAGTTTGCTCCCACAGTCCAAAGATGTGCAGGTTAGGTTGGATTGGCCATGCTAAATTGCCCATAGTGTTCAAGGGTCTGTAGATTAGGGAGATGGGTCCGGGTGAGGTTCTCCAAGGGTCAGTGCAGACTTGTTGGGCTGAAGGGCCTGTTTCCACACTTTAGGGATTCAACAAACAAGACTTGCCACTCTAGATAAATTGAGGTAATCAGATCAGGAATGCAATTAAATCCCTACTCAAGCACAATTAAATATCATTTAAATAGGAAGTGTCGTACTGTCCAACTCTAAACTTCCCATGGTGAGGACATTAAATTCCCAATTCTCCTTTTGTGCTCAAAAAAAGCACTTCCTCATTCTAATGCACCCAAAAACAGGTGTGATCAATGTAAAATCTGCTGCATTTTACACTTGCCTCTCGTGAGCACCCAGTGTCCCAAATACAGAAGAAACTATTGGAAACGACTGATAATTTCCAAACATAAAAACATTGAATATAATTTTAAAAAAAGGGAAAGCAAAGAAGTCATACTTTTCGTGTTTGGCCCTTGAACTGTGGGATGATCAACTTATGTTTTAATCTGCAACAAACAAATGGATCAAGTATGTACATTCTTTCCAAAAGTATTCGATTGTTAACCTCATCAGTTATCAAGTTGGCAGTGAAATTATTTCAGCTATTAACATGCTGTGGTTTCAAAGTCTTTAAAATACTGGTTGTGAAAACTGTGAGTCATTACTTGAAGTGATCAAAGCATATAAAAAGCAATCAACGGACAGGGATTCAGTAAGGGAGAAATAGAGGCATCATCCACAACTGATTACAATCAGCGTTCCCAGTCAGCCAAGATGAATTCATTTCTTCTGGCTCTTGCCGTGTTGCAGACACTACGATTCTCTGTTGGTATGTACTGAAGTCATTTTAAAAGGTCAAAATTTAATTATTTTTAATTTAGATACTATTGAGGCCCATTTTGATTGCATTCTTTTTCAGGGAAAGTACAAGCTGTTTAGTAAAGCTAAGTACAAAGTCTTGTTGTCACCACATTTTTCCCTCGTTTTATTTTCCAGGGATACCGATGACTGATTTCACGCCAATTGTTCAAGATGCCCTGAAAGAATCCATTCTTCAATTGAACAGAAACACAGTTAGTGACTACCTCCTCAAAGCGACAAGCAATGAGTTGCTTTATGTAAGCATCATTTAATGTTACTTGATTGCATTTATGCCTCATAGCTTTTTGTTGCGTTGCTCTGTTTACTCTGTTGCTACCTTTCCTCTCCTGTTTGCTCTATTTGTGTCTTTATTTTTGCCTCTGTCACTTTCTTTGACTCTAGTACTTTCTTTCCTACATCCTGTTCTCTCTCTCTAGCTCTTTTTATTTTCTCCAAAGGTTTTCTCAATGTCTCTTTGTTACCTGTCCATCGTCTGGTCTTACTTTTAAAATAAAACCTACAATTATTGTCCCACTCTCTCTGTACAATTTGCTTCCTCTATTTTTCTATTTCTCCCTGACTTTCTTCTGTATTTTACTTTTGTCTCTGTTGTCTTTCTTTGCCTTTAGGGATGCTTTTTGAGGTAAATGAACAGTTCATTTGGATAAAAATAGCATTGGGTCAGCACTTCTGCAGCTAAGTCAGAAGGTGTGGCCTCAGGTCCCACACTAGACATTAAAAAATCAGGTTTACTCTCCAATGTAGTGTGGAAGGAGCTCATTTTAAGTGTCTTTTTCAGACCAGATAATAAACAGCATTCTTATCTGCCCCCTAAGGTGCACAATTGATAACCCATGGCTCTGTCTCAAAAAGGTGTGGGAAAATTCTATTCAGTACCTGGGTCTAATGTTTATGATCAAACCAATATCACCCAAATAAAATTACACCCGCATTTGGTAATTTCTGTCTGTGGATCTCGCAGAGTCCAAATTGATGGCTTGTTTCCTGCCTTACCGCAGGGACTACATTTCAAAGCGACTTCATCGGTTATTAAGAACACTGGGGTGTCCCATGGTTACGAAAGTCACTGTAAAGATGAAGTCTTTCTTTCATTGGGTGATTCACTACTCCGTCTCACGGAGGCTGTTTCTTAGTTGCAGTCACCTTGGCCAGGACTTGCAGTTCCTGCCGTCTCCCAAAAATGAGTCACATTTGATTCAAAATGTTAACTTTGCCTCCATTTTTGCAGATGGCACAGACCTGCTGAATATTTCTGTTTTTATTCCAGTTGGTATGCTTGCCTGATTGAGACAGGAGATCACACTTAACATATGCTTTGGGCTCCATGACGTAGGTCATTCTTCAATCCTAATGTTTGTAAAGGAAAGGGTGAAGAATGTGGCTTTCGCAGCCCACCCATTTGTACCAAACACTAGGCTGCTGAATGCTTGCAGGCTGCTCATGAGAAATTCTTTGAAACCTTTCTCCGTGGTAAAATGTGAGCATCCTTCCACTCATCCCATAAGCATTATCCGCTCAGCCACTGGCTTGTGCAAGACCTTCTCTTGGTTCTCCAGGAAAGAGCCAACCAATTTCCTCTGTGCCCCAATCCTAATTGGAGATACACTGGAAAGCTTCTTTTGTGTGCAACTTTTGGGGTCATGGCAAACACCACTGGCTCTCAAACTGCTGTTTGCCTCATGTCAGTTAATTTCAAACTCTATCCACTAATCCCTCCAAATCTGACATACTCTTACGCACCAGCACCTTCATTATTTTAATATTTCCTCTTTTGGTCACTTTCCCTTCCTGACTGCGTTCATCATTAAGTTATATTTAAACAATGCACCTCTCTGATTTGGAGCTGACCTTCAGCTGCTTGAGCCCCCAGCCCTGAAATTACATCCCTCATACCCTTCCCCTTCTTTTACCTCACATTCCTCCTTAAAACCTAGACCATTGGCCAAATATTAGGTCATCTGCCGTGGTATTGCTTGTGGCTTGGCCTAATTTTATCTGGCAGTATTCCTGCGGATTGTGTTGGTAGCTTTGGTTGTAGTAAAGGTGCTATACAAATGCATGTAGATATTATAAATATCTATGTGGTTGATGTTAACAGTTACAGAAGAAACCGGATGAGTTAAACAATAGTCTGGGTTCGATAAGTCTATATGCAGTCTGTGGCAACTATCAGGCCGTGTACCTGTATCTGAGCTCCAGGACTGCTGTGCACTTTTACATGGATTAGGTATCACCTTCTGTCTTTTGCAGGCTGGTGATGGAGACTCCCTCTTAAAGGCAGATGTACATCACATTGCAACAGCAAAGATGAAATACACCAAGCTTCAAGTCCTTTTCACTCAACACTCTGATCCTCCAGCCTACATCGGTTAAGCAACGCCTTGATTTTAAAACTGTCACCCTTGTTTTCAAACCCCTTCCCGTCTGTGCAGCCTTCTCCAGCCTCACAACCTGCCAGTCTTGCTTGAACATGAGACTCTAGCTCCAAGTTTGATAGCTCCACCATTGGCGGCCGCACCTTCAAAGCCCTAAACTCTGGAATTATCTGGCAAATCTCTTAATACACCCTTTAAAACCTGCCTCTTTGACCATTGTTTTGGTCACTGGCCTGTGTTATTTATGTATTTTTGTGTAATCTGCTGGGCACGTTCTGTTCTGTTAAAGGTGCTGTCTAAATATGACTTGTTTTTACAATCCTTTAGCCCATATTCCTGAAGCCAAAGATGACCCACGCATGGTAATTCATGTCAGCATAGCAACCTGACAAAATTAATTCTTCGTATGCCATGGAACACTATTCTATTATAATAGCAAGAAAATTGCTCGGGAGTGACTGAGATTTTGTCATCTGCGGGTCTCATGATTTCCTTCATATTGTAATCAAGCTGGTGCTTTACTTTATTTTTAAGAATCCCTAAATTAAACCGTGTATTTTGTTTGCTAGATTACTTCAACAGGACCTAATGAGATTGCGGTGGATTTAAGATTTACTGCAAGGGAAACCCTGTGCCCGAAAACAGGTGGATTTGATAGTGAAAACTGCGAGCTCAGTAATGACCCCTTCGCTGTGAGTATTGATAAAAAGTGTTTGAAGTTTATTGCGATGTGTATACTACACAAAACCAGATAGAGTGGGGCGAAACCCATAGGTTCAACCTTTCTTGGCTCTTAAGTCACAGAATCTAGAAATAACAAACATGAGGTTGTCTGTTCATTCGCAATACTCCAGAGCAAGCACTGTGAGTTGAGAAGAGACCAGCAATATTTTTAGAATGCGCTGAATTTGTTTTTTTTCTCTCAGTCAGCCTATTCAGAGATGTCATAACAAGCAGGTGGCACTTGAACGCGGGTCTCCTGGCTCAGAGTTAGGGACAGTACCACTGCACACATGAGCCTTGCCTTTTTCCAGATGACTTCAGTGTAGTGGCTCAGGTTCGCGCAAAACAAGTGACTAATTGGTTATTGGCCATGTTATGCCATTGGGTAAAGTTAAATTTACCCAATGACGTTAGTTTGATGGAAAATGTGACTGAATGATGATGGAGAAAGGGAGGCTTGAGGTGCATTGGAAATGTCATGGTGTCTGGCTTCAAAGGTCTGGGTTTAAGTCCCACCTTCCAGAGGTGAGTCTTTACATATCTGAACAGGCGAATTAAAAAAAAATTGCAAGACCATGCTGAAAGATATTGTGGAGGCTTAGTTAGAATCTAGCTTTCTTTATTTAGAAGATTCATCTTAAAATTCAGAAACAGACTCCTGCAAAGCAAGCATGTAACATTAATTATGATTAACTTAAAATATTATTAATGATTTAATGATAAAAATATTGATGTGTAGCTATCAATGGAAAACAAGTTGGGTGATTTGGTGGTAAGCAATGCTGCCTCACAGCGCTAGGATCCTGGGTTTGATTCCAGCCTCAGGTGACTGCGTGGGTTTTGCACGTTCTCCCCTTTTCTGCTGGGTGTTCTGGGTTTCATCCAGGGTTTCTAAACTCATTAACAACAATATCAATGGAAAATGATGATTCAGAGAAAACAACATTGTTTTTAGATGATGGTAACGTTGCTAATTGCAACCAGTAATGGCACTACAGATGAAAGAGAGATACAATTAGCCAGCATTCACATTCTCATGACTGTACAACATCCTCTTCCCACAGTGAGTTATTGTGATTGTGGAGTAGGGAATGAATTGGCTCATCGTCAAAAAGCTAGTCAGCACTAGATAGTGAGGCTCACATATGAAGAGTCATCATTCATGTTGTAGTATTGTATTGTCGCCTTCAAATGTTTATCTTTATGTGTACAAGTACCATTCATTCTGCTGTGTTTCCATATTGGAATGTGTTAGAGAACAGCATTGGTCTGTTGATTTCTGCAGCTAATATTCTCATCTGCTTCCGTCCCAGTTTTTGTGTTATTGGCTGCTTTCCTTTCCCAGCTTTAACTGTTCCTAGTCCTTCCTTTTCAGTCGTTTTACTGTTTTACTTTTTTGACGTGGAGACTGGTCTGATTGGATGGGAGACATGCCAATTGCTGTATACTATGCTTAGGGAATGCAGTGAAAATGTGACTCATCTCTTCCTCCAATCACTTGCTCATTCACTTCACTGCTTGTTTCAATTTAACTACCCTGTCTCACTTCACCACTAACTTACATCATCTCCTTGCCGTTGTCACATTCCCTAACTCTTCATCCTTCTTTGATATGCTCCACTCCTGTATCCGGCCCTCCTTCATTCACTGCCCACACTTGCTCTATGACCTTTGAACCACAACCACTCTGAATGTTCCATTACTGTTTCCTACTTTTGCTCAACCCCTACTTTTGCTCAACCCCTCAAAGTGTGAGTGATATAAGATCACTCTCTCACTGGCTCTCGCTCTCAGTGCGCTTTGCTACTGCTCTGACTGTTTTAGCCTCCTCCCTTCCTGTCTGATCCTCTCAAAGTAGCATTTCTAACACTTGAAAATTTAAGAATCACATGACAATTATTTTATAAAACAGTTTAGTTTTTATTATCTGAGGATAGAGAAAGACGGACAGCGAGGAAGGTTAAGAAACACCTTTTTGCTTAAAACCAGTGGTGACGATAAAACCAAAAGGAAATAATTCAATGAGATCATAGTTAATCCAAACCTTAATGTATGACATCCACCTTTGATCAACATTTCCTGATGTCCTTGCCAAATAGAAATCTATTACTCTGAGTCCTGAACCTCCAACATCCAGTTTTTTTGGGGGTGTTTCAGATGTCAGCTCTGTGAAATTTTTGATTTGAAAAGTTTTGATCAAAGCCACTTCCAAACACCACTTGAAAATTTCAAAAGCATTTATGTAATCTTTAATTTCTGGAGGAAACCTCTTTCAGAACATCTTCCTCTTGATGCAAGTAATAATGTATGTCAAGATCATTGATGTTTCTAGAGGTTTAATATAAGACAGAATATTTTTAAAAGTGGTGACAAGCGATCAAACATTTGTATTGGGGGGATTTGGATGTTGTCGTACATGAAACTCAAGAAAGTTCAGATATAGGTGCACCAAGCATTTAGGAAGACAAGGAGTAGGAGGTTGGTGTATGAGAATAAAGAAATCTTGCTACAATTGTGCAGATCTTATAGAAGTCGATGAATTTTTGCGATGCACAGATAGTGTTGACGGTTCGAATCTTTTTCCCAGAATTGAAATATCTAATATATTTAAAAGGAGGGAGGAAAGGTTCAAAGGAGGTGTGAGGGGCAAGTTTTTTACACAGAGGGTGGTAGGAGTCTGGAATGTTCTGCCAGGGTCATGGTGAAGGCATATACATTAGTAGCATTTAAGAGGCTTTTAGATAAGCACATGAACATGCAAGGAATGGAGGGATACGGATCAAAGGCAGGTAGAAGGGATTAGTTTAATTTGGCATCATGTTCAGCACAACATCATGGGCCAAAGGGCCTGTTCTTGTGCTGTACTGTTTCACATTCTATGTTAACTTTACTGACACCTTACCGGAATCACCGTGTTCACATTTGGTCTTCACATCTAAAGGGGGATACACTTGCTTTCTAGATAGTTGAACCTGAAGTGCACCACAGGATTCCTGGGTTAAGAGAGCTTTTCTATGATGAGAGTTGGAGTAAAATAAGCCTTTATACTCTGATTTTTAGAACAATAAGAGGTGCAGTCATTGAAACTATAATATTCTGCAGGGGTATGACAAGGTTGAGAGTTTGTTTGTGCCGACTGGGGAATCTGCAGCACAGTCAGAGCTAAAGGTTAACTATTTAAAACTAAGATGAGGAGAATTTTGCTTGGTAACTGAGTATACTACGAATCTTTGGAATCCTCTATCCTAGGAGGCTGCCAATGTTCCATCAGTGAATAAATTCAGGACTACAACTGACAGTTCTGTTTATGACATCGAGGGAAGTCACAGGCAATGGGGAGTGGGAAGGAAATTGGGACTGAGGAAGAAGATCAGCCATGATCGTACTGCATGTGATCGACCCTGAATCTTATTTGTTTTATTCTCATGATCAACTGTTTTAATTCACCTCCAATTATCAAGTTAATTAGATAAACTGATCTTTATTTCACTGCTGCAGAAAATGACCACATGCCAAAGCCGCGTTAGCTATTCCTTTGGTGCAGTCGTTGATGTGTATCTACAGTGCATGGACAGCAGAGATGCATTCATGGACAGCAGCAGTGAATCAGCCTCCTTTGAAAGTGATGAAGAGGTAATCTTTTATTTTAAGCTCATTATTCTGAGTAATGGTAAATGTACCCTCTTATGTCTTATAGATGTGTAAATTTTGCAATTGAATTGGCCTCAACAACCGGTTCTCCCAGTTAACCTTTCCTTGCCGTACTTATTCAACTGATCCAGGCTTGGATAGGCTTAGGTTCTCCACTCCAGTTTTAGCACAACTATAAATTCTAAATGTTTTCATATATTCCAATTTAATTTCTTATATATTTAACTGGAATTAACTTTTTTTAAATCCACTCATGGAATGTGGGCATCCCTGGCTGGGCCAACAATTATTAATTTCTCCCTGATTGCCCTAAGAGCAGTTAAGTGCCAGCTATATTGCTGTGCGTGTTGGAGTCATGTGTAGGCCAGGCCAGGTAAGGGTGGCAGTTCCCTTTTCGAAAGGGCATCGGTGAGCCAGATGGGTTTTTTTTCCCCTGACAATTGGCAATGGTTTCATAGTCATTGTTTGACTCCTAATACCAGACATTTAACAAATTCAAATTCCGCCATCTTCCTGGTTGTGCCCTAGAATTCAGTGAGACTGCCAAGGTGAGGTGGGGAAATGCCAGAGTGCATCAGCAACTGATTCTTCAGCTGCCACTGGGAACATGTGAGGAGTAGGTGGTCTGATCGCAACACTGGGGTGAAAAGCAGCATGATTGTGGTTGGGGATCTGATCTGCAATTGGGTAAGGTCTTCAGGAGTATTGTTGGAATATTGTCAGAGTCCATAGCCTTTGTATTATTCACTGCATTCAGTGTTCCTTGATATAGTATGGAGTGAATCAAATTGGCTGAAGACAGGCCCTCTGGAAGAAGCTGAGATGGATCATCTATTCAACATTTCCGGCTGAAGATTGCTGCAAATGCTTCAGCTTTATTTTTTGCACTGATTGCTGGGCTGTCCCATTATTGAGGATGGGGATATTTTTGGAGTCTCCTTCTCCAGTGAGCTGATTAGTTGTCTCCCACCATTCACGAATGGATATGGCAGGACTGCAGACCTTAGATCTGATCAGTTGTTTTTGCAATTGCATAGCCCTGAAATGAGAAAAGAAATTGCTGGAGTAATTCAGCAAGTTTGGCAGCAAAAGTGGAGAGAAAGCAGAATTAGCTTTTCGGGTCCACTCATCATTCTTTAGAACTGATTGTAACTAGGAAGATGTTGGTATATATGCTGAAGATGGGGCTGAAAAGAGGGGAGGGGTTTGTAAAGGAGTAAGTGATAAGTGGAGATTGATTGATTGTTGTCACATGTATTGTGAAACAGTGAAAGGTGTTGTTTTGAGCTATCCAGACAGATTATACCAAATAAAGTGTATCAGGGTAGTAGGACAGGGTGCAGAATACAGTGTTACAGCTGCAGAGGAGGTGCAGAGGGAGAGAGACATCAGAATTAATTAACATTTGAGAGGTCCATTCCGAAATCTGAAAACACTGGGGAGAAAATGTTTCTTGAATCTATTCGTTCGTGTATTCAAAGCTTTATATCTTCTTCCCAATGGAAGAGGTTGGAAGAGAATATAACCAGAGTGTGGAGGGTCTCTTTGATTATCTTGCTTGCAGTGGGAAGTGTAGATGGAATCAATGGATAGAGGCTACTTTTTGTGAAGGCTGTGTTAAAGACTCTCTGTAGATTTTTGTGGTGTTGAGAAGAGCAGTTGCCATACCATGTTGTGGTGCATCCAGATAGGATGTTTTCTATGGTTCATTTATAAAATTGGTAAATGTCATTCTGGACATGCCGAATTTCCTTAGCCTCCTGAGGAAGTAGAGATAGAGCCTAGAGGGAAAGAGAGAGATAATTACGTAGACATGGATTGACTTCATTTGAGCCTTGGGAAAGATATGTGACTGCCCAGACATCACATTTCTATTGCCTATATTGTTTTGGGATTTTGCTGAGTGCTTTTGCACTATTTGTGCTGATTTATACAGTTTACTGTGATGTTGTCATTTTTTTTCATTGTACCCAGAGCTATTACAGCACGGAGAATTAGTCACAGGAATATAGCAATACTGGACTGTGCAGGACTTACTGAACCCATTGGCCCTGTCACAATGTTTCATCTCAATTGCAATCATGGACGAAGGCTCTGCCTGGACTTTAGGTAGAAGAAAGCTTCATAAATGTGTTAGAATGAAGCTTTACTGAGAGAGCTTTCAACTGCCTTAAAAATCAACGTTTGAGACAAAGGGAAGCAATCCTTCACAGAAAATTGACATGGTCGTCATCACAAATCACTCTGAAATAAAATCTACAAAATAATTAAAGTTATCAACATTAACCTGTATTTATATAGCACCACTAGTTTAATAAAAGATCCCGCCAAAGGCCCTTCACAGGACCATTCTAAATCAAAGCTCAGCAATGAGCCAGATAAGGAGGTACTAGGATAAATGAACAACAGATTGGTCAAATAGACGCCATTCACAATATGTTTGAACAGAAAATGAGGCAGAGAGGTTTCGGGAAAAAATTCCAAAAGTCTGAGGCCCAGACAGCCGAAGGCATTGGCCCCCCTATAGTGGATCAATTAAAATCAGGGATGTTGAAGGTGCAGAATGAATATAGGTAAATCAGCTGGGTTTGTGCTCATAACTCAGGAGTAGTCGATCAGAGGCTAATATACTCAGAGAACTTCCACTCATCGTCATCTTCGAGATTCAACAAATTATATAATAATAAATTTTATTAAATTCTGTTTTGGAGAATCATTTTGTTTCCAAAATAATTTCTGTGGCTTTGTGTATGAATATTTATATGAAACAATATATTTTTATTGCAGATGTGGTACCGAAGAAGACAACCAAAATTCCAGGATGAGTATTATTCATCAGTAAGTCTTGGTGACAATCTGAAATCAATGCCTTCAGCGTGTAGCTATGCCCATTCTAGTCCATTCCCTTTGTAGCATTGGTTTCCAAATGGGATTTCCAAGGGCCATTAAAGGACAGAGCATCTGCTGGTTTTGGTGAGGCAGGCTGTGAAAGGGTGGGGGACACTCTGTGGGACCCACTGTGAGATAACTGGGATTGGCACAGGAATTCAACTATTATCAAATAGGTGGTTTTGTTTTAGTCTCTTGTGCCATGCACACCTACCTGTAATACACACTTGTCTCGAATATAATAGAATGGAACGCTGGATGGGGCTATAACAGGGAGCAGATACAGTCATGTTTGTTCTTTGAGAATGAGCCCCCAGTGAACTTTTATCCATTCTGCTGCAGCTGTGAGTATTGTTCACCTGGGAGCCCAAGTCAGAGGACAACTAAGACTCCTCCAAAAAATACAGCTTTCCAACCACTTGGCATTTCTTTCGAGAACTGGTGATGGTTACTAGCCCTGTCCAACACCTCTCCCAGCCCCAAGCTGAGTGGTAGCTCTCACGCCATCACCTTTGACCTCTTTGATGAATGTCTGCCCGCACACTAATCCCTGAATGAGCTATTCTAAATAAAGGAGCAAGCTGTGAAATGATGGCACAGTCAGTCAGTGTCAGACTGCACTCGCTCACCTCTCATTCCACTATCTGCGACTTGCTCATCCTTGAAATGACATGATCGGTCAACAGGAAGGGCTTGGAAGTAAACTTCTCTCTATTCAATGCTAGGTTGACTGGAATTACCAGAATAACAAGCAATTTCCTCAGAGCCGTGGAAATGATGCCAACCCAAGAAGACCCAATAAGCAAGGCAAGCCTTTGAGCCAAGGATTATCCTCCAGAAAGAAGCCAAATCGTAAACAGAACCAGGAATCCAAAGTGGAGTAACGGGGGTTCGGAGTTCACAGAATGCACAAGTCGATATGTCTGCCATTATTTCAACTGCAAGCAGTGCAAACTGAAGCATTCATTCTTATCTCATTAGCTCTGTCACAATAACAGTAGTCTCTTCTCTCTCGCTCAATAAGTTGAAAACATTAAAATAAAACAAGCTGATTATTGTAGACATTGTCCTGTTGCCTGTTCATTGCACTTCAGCAATCTGCAATTGCTCTAACAATGACTGAGACTGAGTCTTTTCACAATAAACCAATTCCAGGGTTAAACAATGCAGCTAAGGTGCTCTGCACAGAGCTGGCAGTGACCTGAATAGAGGTTTGACACAATGTGTTTATGGTTTTAAATCTGGAAAACCTGTGTAAACAGTCCAAGAACACATGGTCCGTGTGATCTCATTCTGTGAGATACTGTCAGTCTCAACACTCACCTGAACAATGACATTCGCCGTCCTTCAAAAACAATTCATTCCATCAAGACATTTTGAGACGATTGAGGTCAGAGTGTTGGGAGAATAGCAATGATTTTATTATTTCTGATTGGCTTGTCCCATCTGTGAAAGCAACATCCCCATCCACCAGCATTTTCCTCGCGTGGCTGAACTTGGTCTTTCTCTGAACAATTTCTCCTTTAATTCATCTCAGTTGTGACTCTCCCGTGTTCTGATCTTTTAATCTGAAATATCAACATCCTTTCTCCCTGTCCCCTAAAAGAATTTTTTCAAGTCTTCTTTTGATTAATTCGAATTTCTTATCCTTGTTTACAATTAAATCCCTCTGAGTCCTTATCCCTTCTTTTTCTGCAATCTTCTTTGACCGCACAGTCCTCTAAGATTGGGCACTTACCAAACTCTGGCCCCTTGAACATCCTCAATTTCAATCACTTCACCATCATTCACTGTACAGTTGCCTGAGCTTCTCTCCCACGACTTCTCGCTCTCTTCCCTTCAAAGGCACCCATTAAAAATCTGCTGATTTTTGGTGTAATATCTCCTTGTGTGGCTCAATGTCAAATTTTGGTTTTCAATGTTCCTGTGACATGCCTTGGGGCTTTTTGCTCTGTTAAAGGTGCAACACGATCCGAGTTGTTGCCGCCACTTGCAAGGGGTTTTCTGTAATTCCGGTCCCCTTCAAAAAAGGATATCTGGATGTGTGTGTGCGTGTGTATGTGTCGATAGTGGGTGGATCAGCAGAATTTTACAAGCCCGTCTTAATGTTGTTTGGAGATGTGTGGGTGGAGGGTGATGATGGAAATGTTTCTGCAAGGCCTCCCTCCTTTCTATCTACCCAACCTTAGTTTTTGTTTTGAAATTTTAAAGATGGCAGGTAAGGCCTACAGCCAATGGAGGCCCTTAAGCACTTAAGGATCATTTACCACCAGGCTGTAATTTTAATGCTGGCAAGAGGAGCTAGGGGTGGGCAGTGTCTGAGAAGGTTAGTTATTTGCTGCAGAATTTGCAGGCTTTTGTAGCTGCAATACTTATATTAGTTGGTTCAGTCATGTTTCTGATCAATGGTAACGCTGAGGAAATTAATATTCTCCCGCAGGATTTAGCAATGGGGAAGCCATTGAATGATAAGGGGAGATGGTGAGATTCGCTCTTGCCGGAGATAGCCAATGCCTGGAACCTGTTTAGCATGAAAACTATTTGCTAGTTATCAGCCCAGTGCCTGAAAGATGTCAAGAGTTCTCCCGCATGTGAACATTGACTCAATTTTGTTAACATATGTCCGAACATAAAATGGGCCTCCATTAATGAAAACATTTCAAACCCTCAGGCATTTGAAATGTATTTTTTTATTTTGAGTACATAAATGTTAAACCTTTAGGTATTATTCCTACATGCCAGGTACAACATTCCAGAGGGCTGCCATCAGGGAAATATTTCCATATACCTGATAATTTCACGATGAAGATCTAGGCAAGGAAAACACTGAGCAAATCTGTAATGATAATTTTTTAAAAAATTTTTGAAAATGGTAACTACCACAAGAGACATGGCTTCCTTTCCTTATCACTCTGAGCATTGGAAGATCTCTCTGTATAGGCCAGCTGATGGATGCACATCCCAGAGTTGATAAGTGCTCAACAACTATCTTAAGTTTCTATTCTCTGCCAACAGAAGGCTGTGTTTCAACAGAATTTCTCAGCGGCCCAAACTCTCAACTTCTACCCTAATTGATTTAATTTACAATCAGCAAATGATGGTTTACCCTGGTCCGAGGCCATTTACTCCCACTGACAGCAGAGTCTTAGCCAACATCAATATTTGTCACTTGAGGTTTTGTGCTGTTGACACCAAATTTCAAGAATGGTCCCACAAACCTGAGAGTTTTTACAGTGTCAGGTTTGAGGTTTCAAAGGTTGACCACTCTTTCTCAACGACCTTTTGATACTCACAGTCCCAACATTCACCCAAACAATGACATTTGCTGTCCGTCAAAAACAATTCATTCCATCAAGACATTTTGAGATGATTGCTGTCCCAATGTTGGGCAAATAGCAATGGATTTTATTGTTACCGATTGGCTCTTGCCATCTGTGAAAGCAATGTCCCCATCCACCAGTATTCTCCTCGCTTGGATGAACTTGCTCTCCCTCTGCACAGTTTCTCCTTTAATTCATCTCACTTGTGATGTTCTCATATTCTGATCTTTTAATCTGAACTATCAACATCCTTTCTCCCTGTTCACCTCACCCCCCAACACTCCAAAACCCCACCCCTCCCACTATAGTATAAGTGTTGCCCCCTTCAGCTCTGATGAAGAGTCGTCTAGACACAAAACGTTAGCTTGTTTTCTCTCCATGGATTCTGCCTGACACCAACCCCCTCCCACCCCCGTGATCTCCAGCAACTTTTGTTTTCATTATGGGAAAATAATGCTCATCCTCAGTGTATTATTTATTTTCTCTCTCTGTCATGTTATCCATCTTGTTAACAAAATCCTGAATTCTTTTCAGCAATGTGGCTCTCTAATGTTGCTCTCCACCGCACACACTAAGTCATGACGGTGGCAATGCTCGTCACCAAGATTTTACTATCCCAAAGGATCAAGAAGGCAACTCACAAAGGCCCCCATGTGGCCAAGCAAGGAACAGCCTAAACCCCATATGTGTCAATCTGAGAGAGCGTGCTGTCTGCCTCTCTGATGGCACTGTAAAGGGTTGCTCAGTTTGCTATGCTTGCAACATCAGAATCTCAAACCTCAATTCAAGTGGATCTAGCATCTGAGAGAGATGGTGGTGTAATATGATTATCTCTGGACTGATAATTCAAAAGTCGAGACTGCTATTTTCATCATGTGGGTTGAAATAGCAGCTGGTGGAATTGAAATTCCACAAACAAATCTGGGATATAAAACTAATCTCAGTAACAGTGACCATGAAATCACTGTCAGTTGTTATAAACATTTTCTGGTTCATCTGAAGAAATTATACCAGACGTGAGGCATTACCTCTGTTTCTCTCTCCACAGATGCTGTTAATCCTGCTGAGTTTCTCCAGCATTTCCCTCTGTTTGGTTCACTGATGTCCTTTGACACTCTGGGGATTAGAAGAATGAGGGGAGATCTGACTGAGGTATAAATGGTGCTAAAGGGACTGAGTAAGGAACTGAACGTAGAAAGGCTGTTTCCCATTGGGGCAATCTAGGGTGAGAAATCATAATTTTAGGATGAAGTTGGCAAATTCAAAACAGGGAATGAGGAGAAATTACTTCTCTCAAAATGTCATTAACCTGTCGAATTCACTACCCCAAAGTGTGGTGGATTCTGGGCCAGTGAGTAAATTTAAAGTCAAGAAAGACAGACCTTCAACAATGAAACAAAGATACATTGAGTGATAGAGATAGTAGGAACTGCAGATGCTGGAGAATCTGAGATAACAAGGTGTAGAGCTGGATGATCACAGCAGGCCAAGCAGCATCAGAGGAGCTGGAAGGCTGACATTTCGGGCTTAGACCCTTCTCCGAAAATGTTTCTAGGCCCGAAAACGTCAGCCTTCCTGCACCCCTGATGCTGCTTGGCCTGCTGTGATCATCCAGCTCTACACCTTGTAATCTCAGATGGAGTGACAGGTAGTTTTGACGAAGTGGGAGGGCTACACGAGGACTTGGACTGGCTAGGCGAGTGGCAAAGAAGGAATATGATGTCGGAAAATGTGAGGTCATGCACTTTAGTAGGAAGAATTGAGGCATAGACTATTTTCTAAATGGGTGAGGGCTTTGGAAATCTGAATCACAAAGGGAGTCCTTGTTTAGGATTCTCTTCAGGTTAACATGTAGGTTCGGATGGTTGTGCGGAAGTCAACTGCAATGTTAGCATTCATTTCAAGTGGGCTAGAATACAAGCATGGAGATGTACTGCTGAGGCTGGATAAGACTCCAGTCAGACCACATTTGGACTATTGTGAGTGGTTTGGGGCCCCGTATCTAAGGAACGATGTGCTGACATTGGACAGGGAACCGAGGTGGTTTACAAGAATGATCTCAGGCATGAAGGCTTGTCACACGAAGACCATGACTCCGTACATGGTGGAGTTTAGAAGGATCTGATTGAAACTGACATAATCCTGAGTGGCCTGGATGGAATGGGCATGGAGAAGATATTTCCACTCTTAGGGAAGACAAGAGCGCAAGGGCACAGCCTCAGAATGTAAGGACGGCCCCTTAGAAACGAGGTGAGGAGGAATTTCTTGAGCCAGAAGGTGATGAATCTATGAAATTCACTCCCACAGAAGGTTATGGAGGCCAAGTTAATGAGTGTCGTTAAGACAGAGATAGATAGACTTTTGATTAGTGAGGGGATCAAGGGTCACGGGGAAAAGGTAGAGGAATAGAGTTGAGAAGCACATAAGCCGTGATCAAATAGCAGAGCAGGCTCAATGGGGCGAATGGCCTAATTTTGCTCAAGTGTTTTATGCTTTAATTGTCTTAATTAGCAGTGGGCCAAAAGGTTGTGGAGAGCCGGCAGGTCCATGGAATTGAGACCGAGGTGAGATCAGCCACAATCACATGGACAGAGCGGGCGTGAGGTGTTGACCTGCCCACTCCCGGTCATAGTTCCTGTGTGCTGCTGCTTAGGGATGGAAACCCGCTCTCTTCACTTGGTGTGGTGTACTTAGTTAGGCCAGATCCGCAGTAATGTGGTTCATGCATTACCTTCTGAAATGGCCGAGCAAGCCACTCATTTTAAGCGCAATTAGAGATGGGCAACAAATCATAGATCATGGATCTACAGAATCCCTACAGTCTGGAAACAGGCCATTCAGCCCAACAATTCCACGCCGCTCCTCCAAACAGCATCCCACCCAGGCCCATTCCCCTACCCCTGCATTTCCCACGTCTAACGCAAACATCCCTGGACACAACAGGCAATTTACGGGCATGGTCAATCGACCCTAACCTGCACATCTTTGGACTGTGGGAGGAAACCGGAGAACCCGGAGGAAACCCACGCAGATGCGGGGAGAACATGCAAACTCCACACAGACAGTCGCCCGAGGCTGGAATCGAACCCAGGTCCCTGGCGCTGTGAGGCAGCAGTGCAAACCACTGAGCCAACATGCCACCAATGGTGGCCTTGTTGGCCTTGTCACCAATATCCCATGGAAGACTTAAAAGAAAACACAATTTGTGCTCTAACTGTTCTGGCCTGGGGTTGTTGGTTGGTTCACCGAGCTGACTGGCTTTCATGCAAACACTTCATCTCCCTTCTAGGTGACATTGTCAGTGCTATGTAGCCTCTGTTGTTCTGCCCCGCTTTGAATTTATACAGCCCAGTCTGTCATGGGGGGGCAGTCTTGTTCCTGGTTTTGCACCACAGTGATATGTTCTGGCCTGTTCAGCAAGTAAAATGGGCCGAGGGAGCAGTTTGTTCGGTGGGACAAAACTTGACAGGAGTTCTCCAGGACAATTCCCAACCTCACCCATGAAAAAGATCCCGTCTGTAGGGATTCTATGATCTGTGATCTATGATTTGTTGCCCATCTCTAATTGCGCTTAAAATGAGTGGCTTGCTCGGCCATTTCAGAAGGTAATGCATGAACCACATTACTGTGGATCTGGCCTAACTAAGTACACCACACCAAGTGAAGAGAGCGGGTTTCCATCCCTAAGCAGCAGATCACAGGAACTACGACCAGGAGTGGGCAGGTCAACACCTCACGATCCTTCGATGCAGTCAGGCAGACAGGGTGGTAAGCTGGCACCCCTGACAGCATTGTAGTTACACTGGTGGGTGCCCACCCTAAATGTTGAAGGCTGGAGAGGAACGGGAACTCTCCACTTTGTACATCACAGCTGGCAGAGAATGTGACTGACTGAGTCCACAAACACTGTAGATCAGTTGGTAAACATCCTAAAATATCAAACGTAGATAAAGGGGGACTGACTGGTCAGATCTGATGATTATAATTTGTAAGCGTCTTTAGACAGTTCTACCCAGAGTTGGAGGATGAGAATGGAGGTGGCTGTTCCTTGGTTGTGAGTTGTGTCTGATATGAACTGAAGTCACTGTGTGCTGCGTAAGGTAATGGTGTAATGCCACGTTTCTAGTGAAAAATTACAGATGGTGATGTTACAGAAGACATGCATTTATATCACACCTTTCATAAGCTCAGTTCAAAGTACTTTTGGAGCAATGAAGTGCTTTTGAAGTTTTGCAGAAAAGTAAGAAACTCAACAGCCAATTTGCATACTACCAGATCTCATAATTAACAATTATGATACTAGCTAGAGACCCCACTTTACTGATAAGCATTGGCTAAGATTTTCCTGTTCTTTTCCAAATGGTATCTGTTGTGGATCTTGTATATTCACAGCAGATGTCAGACAGGGCCTTGGTGTGATCTGATGTCCAACAGGCAACCCCACCAGCAGTACAGCACTCCCTCAGTTCTGCAGCAGCTTAAGTGCTGCATTTGGTATTTGATCCCACAGTCTTTTGATTCAGAGTTAAAAAACATAGCACACTGACCCACAGCTGGCATCACATCCACATAGGTGGTCCTATGTGTGCTAGACATCGGACCTGTTTTTGGGCAGAGAACTGAAGATTAATGAAGATTTGGCATTAGCTCACAGTGGGAGGGATTACACACGCCTCTGGACATATCACCGTTGGACAGCATTTAAAAGGGTTCATATTTAGTTTCTTTTGTGGAGCTAAGCTTGAAGGATTGTGAATGATTGCCCACGCAAAGACACATTCAAACATTTCTTTCTTATCAAGGCACTTCTTGGAAACCACATGGCTTGTTCACTTCATAGAAAATCTTTGAAGACATTTTCCTACCTACTCCTGTCTGCTTTCTGCAGGGACTGTTCTCTCTGCGACTACCTCGTCAGCTCCACACTCTGCACCAACCCCTCCACTGCACCTGGTACCTTTCCCTGCAACTGCAGGAGGTATTTCACCTGCCCTTACACCTTCTGCTCACATTCCTCCAAGGCCCCAAATAATCCTTCCAAATCCAGAACAGGCTCACCGGCACTTCACCCAACTTCATCTACTGCATCTGTTGCTCCCTCCTGTATATGGGGGAGACCCAATGCATCTTGGGGACGGGTTTGCGGAGCATTTGTGCTCTGCACACACCAACAAATCTGGCTGTCCGTTAGCCATCCGCTTTAACTCCCCCTCCCATTCTCCTGGTCACAAGTCCATCCTCGGCCTCCTCTACAGTCAGAGTCAGGCCGAACGTAAACTGGAGGAGCAATACCTGGTATTTCACCTTGGAAACTTACAGCCCAAAGGCCACAACACTGGCTTCACCAACTTCAAAATCTCTCCTGCCCCAACCTGACCATCTTCTGACTCACCTGTCTGCTCCACCCTTCTTCCCACTGGCCAACCACAATAACACCCTACCTGCATCCACCTATCTCCATCTTAGCTACCCACACTTCTCCCGCTATTTATTTCCAGACTCCCCTCCCCATCCCCAGTCCTGACGAAGGGTTTCAGCCCAAAACGTTGACTCTCTTGCTCCTCGGATGCTACTTGACCTGTTGTGCTTTCCCAGCTCCAGATTCACTGATTCTAGCTTCCAGCATCTGCAGTCCTTTCTGTCTCTAAAATAAAAGCCAGTCTCGCCAAGGCTTTACACTCAAACATAATAATAAAATGTGAGGCTGGATGAACACAGCAGGCCCAGCAGCATCTCAGGAGCATAAAAGCTGACGTTTCGGGCCTAGACCCTTCATCAGAGAGGGGGATCCATTATCACCTTTACACTCAAGCGTGTTTCTTTAGCCTCGCCGTGTACCCAAATCTTCCAAGAAGCCATCACCATAATAAGAAATTGTGACAACAAATGATAGGTGCAGCAGCAGGATTGAGCAGACGGAGATGGGAAAACCTAGCAACATAAAAGCAGTTGGCAGCCCAATAACTGCGAATATGGAACAGTGTGGAAAGCAGTCTCCAGGGAGCAGAGAAACCAGAGTAAAAACCTGACGACTACCAGAATATTTTGAGCATGGCAAAGGCCCAGGATTAGCTGGGAACTGGCAAATCAAGTTCAGCCAATTCACCAAGTGCAGGAATGCTCTGGGATTTGCAGACGCAGCATAGAGACACCTGATCAGATCCCTACTGCGTGCAGCTTCAGTGAGTCAGTCTGGTGAATCAATCAGGTACATTTGATTGACTGGACTCCATCTGGTGGCAGAGGCTGGTCATTTCAAGGATTTGCTGAGTTCCAGTACTACTGGCACCAACCAACTTCTGCCACTAGATGGAGCAAAGCAGCATATGTACAGAATGACATCCGAGAGAAAAGGAATGGTTTCAATTGAGAGAAGGGAGCTGTCTCTGGTTGGGGCAGTGGGTGGGGGAGGGGGCAAGGCTGGAGGAAGGGGGAGGAACCAAGTCCAGGAGTGGTCAGGGGGTGTGGCGGTTCGGTACGCAATGCTGGGAGGCAAGTCCTGGGGAAGGCAATGACAAGTGGGGGAGCAACATGGCGGTTGGGGGTGACATGTGGAAGGAAAGGCTATAGGAGGGGGAGTTGTGGTGGTAGGTGACAGCACTAAAAAGCAAGGCTTGGGGATGGGGTGGTGAAACCGTGCCAGGAGGAGTGGGCAGGTGGTGAGGCAGACCAGGCCAGGAAGAAGAACTGGCGTGAGAGTGCGTCAACATCGAAACATAGAATGTAGAACATGGAACATGACAGCGCAGTACAGGCCCTTCGGCCCTCGATGTTGTGCTGACCAGTGAAACCAACCTACACTATTCCATTGTCATCCATATGACCATTTAAATGCCCTTAAAGTTGGTGAGTCTACTACTGCTTCAGGCAGCGCATTCCACACCCTTTCTACTCTCTGAGTAAAGAAACTACCTCTGACATCTGTCCTATATCTATCACCCCTCAATTTAAAGCTATGTCCCCTTGTGCTAGTCAGCACCATCTGAGGAAAAAGGCTCTCAATGCCTACTCTATCCAATCCTCCAAACATCTTCTAAAAGGCAAGGGTGGGCTGAAAGGAGGAAAGGGGAAGGCAACATTGTTAACCTGCAAATACAAATGCCATTTAAAGAAATGGGCCCTAAAATTGAAACAGCATTCAAATGAAATAACATCAAAGGGTTCAATGTATAACATAAGCTACGTATGCTTTTATTTCCTTCATTTTCCTGCCTGTCCCTCTTGGTTAATCTTTCCATCCTTTTATTTCTCACTCTGTTCCTGATGTCATATAGAATTCACCTGCTTTCCATGCTTTATTCCCCAGTTTGTTGGAATTGATTGCTCAGGGAGGTACTGGGTGAGCAGAGAGATTCAGCAGGGTCGCGGATGCCCTGTTGCTGCGTGCCGTCACATTACCAGTCCCCTCCACCACTTCCAGCAACTTGGCAAACGTTGGTTTGAGCCGGAAGGTGCAGAGCTGACGATGGATCCACCCGTTGCAGCAAACCCTGGTCCCCAGAACGTTCTGCGGTTTCGACACATCTGTTTCCCTGTGGGCTTTCAACCTTTTCTTAAGCTAATGTTTATCTTCTCCCAAAACGTTGCTCGCCTTTCCTCATTCCTCCCACACAAACCCTGAGGCCTACGCAGAGCTCGGGGAGGCAAGAAGCCCAGCCACAGATCTCTGCACCACTGTCAATAAATCCCCAGTCCAAAGTAAATCGCTGCTTGCAGCTCCTACGCCTGTGGGTGCTGAATGGCCTCTGTTGTTAGGGACACACTGCAGAGAAAAACCTGCTAACTCCAGTGATTTTGTTTTTTTATTTAAGTTTTGTTGAACAATCTGCGTTCAGGCAATGTCCAGGATTTAGACGTTACCATCAGGCAGACATTTTACTGAGGCCACTACTTGCCCTGTATTCACGAGGTGTGCATTGGGCAGAATGGTCCCAGCCCCCGTGCCACCTGGACCGTGTCCGAGTCATCATTTACGTCAAACTTATCGTTGTCTTTCTAAACTTTCCCTTTGCCCGAGGGCTGGGGGCAAGTACCACTCTGTGTTGCCCTCCACAGAGAGGTGGTGAGTGTCATAGAGTCGGAGAGTTATACAGCAGGGAAACAGAGCCTTCAGTCCAACTTGTCCATGCTGACCCGATATCCCATTCTGACCTAGTCCCATTTCCCAAGATTTGGCCCATATCCGTCTAAACCCATCCTGTTCATGCACCCATCAAGCTGCCTTATAAATGTTGTAATTGGACCAGCCTCCACCACTTCCTCTGGCAGCTCATTCTACGCATGCATCACCCTCTGTGTGAAAAGATTGCCCCTTAGGTCCCTTTTAAATCTTTCTCCTCTAATCCTAAACCTCTGCCCTCTAGTTTTGGACTCCCCTATCTTGAAAAAACACCTTGACCTAGTCTTTGAAATCTGTATGTGATTTGAATGTCATTTAAATAGTTGGATCTCATGGCGTACAAATTTGGAGCTAATGCTGTACGTTTTGAAGGGGTTGGATTAATTTCAATTGGGTAAGTGCTTCATTTGACCTGTTGTAAAAGTAAATGTGAACTACAGCTGTATGGATAATAAAATGTGAGGCTGGATGAACACAGCAGGCCCAGCAACATCTCAGGAGCACAAAAGCTGACGTTTCGGGCCTAGACCCTTCATCAGAGAGGGGGATGGGGTGAGGGTTCTGGAATAAATAGGGAGAGAGGGGGAGGCGGACCGAAGATGGAGAGAAAAGAAGATAAGTGGGGAGGAGAGTATAGGTGGGGAGGTAGGGAGGGGATAGGTCAGTCCAGGGAAGACGGACAGGTCAAGGAGGTGGGATGAGGTTAGTAGGTAGGAGATGGAGGTGCGGCTTGGGGTGGGAGGAAGGGATGGGTGAGAGAAAGAACAGGTTAGGGAGGCAGAGACAGGTTCTCTGACCTCAGTGAATTCCACAGAAAGAGAAGCTTTAAACTGTTTTATAGGAATCTTCAATTCTAATGCGTTATTACTAAAAAATATTGCCATATTGCCATACACTTTCAGGGCATTCAGGGAGTGGCGTTCCATCCTCTTGGAACAGTCGGATGAATCTCGTGTATGTAATTTCAAACAAAATTAGCATATCTGCTGCCGGATACACATCTTACATATCATTTATTGACTGCAGTTGTCATAAACATGGCCAGGAGAGTTATCCTCTACAGATCCATCTCTTTTGTAGACAGAAAAGTGCAGATATGTACATATAAAGCAACAGCTCCATTTTCTTTTTCTTCACAGGATATTGTGACAGTTGACCAAAAGATTAGCATTTATGACCCATTTCCAATTGCCCTTGGGAAAATAAGAGTGACTGGCTTGCAAAGTCATTTCCAACATTAGTTACAAGTCAACCATGTTGCCATGGGTCTAGAATCGCATATAGGCAAGACCACCAGTCAAATCCACAAGAGGGGATTAGTGAACAAATCCATTTGGAGATGTCATGATTGTTTCATAGGATAATCCAAGAAATTTCCCACCTGCCATGGTGAGATTTAACTTATGTGCCTGGATCAGGCATCTGGGTTATTCTTCCAGCAACATAATCCTTTACTTCATCTCTTCTCACAATATCCAACTATCAGGGACGAATTCTGAACTAACCCATTGCCATCAAATCTGAACATGATGACGATACTAGGCGGAAGCTCTGGCCATATTAAAGCCACTTGGCAGCAGCTTTCCCTGCCCAGGGCCAAACTGAGTAAATATGAGTCAGTGTTTGAATGTGGTGAACACGCGGGATATAAAGACTGAACGCAGCAAGGAAACGGCAGAGCAAGAGAGAGAAGCAGCTCCTTCACTCTGAGCAAGCAGCCAGCCGATCACACAAGAAGCAGAATGAAGGTTTTCCTCCTCACCATTGCTGCAGTGCAGATTGTCCACTGCTCAGGTAGGTACCAGAGAGAGCAGCACCCCATTGAGCAACAAGTTATTGGCAGTGAGGCTCACTCGCTGAGATATCATCAATGTGTAAAATAACTCACTGAAGAACTCCAGAATGTTTTGTACAACTTTCCTTTTCTCTCAACAGGAAAACCAAGCCCGAAAGATGCTCTGAGAGCGTCTGTTCTAAAACTGAACCGAATCACTGAGACCAGCAATCTGTGCGGGATAACCAGGAGAAGAGTGAAGGATGTAAGTGCGTCCTGGCCTCAGTCTGTTTCACTCTCTAAACTCTACAACATTATTACTGAGAACATTTATTCCTCTTCTCTTTCAGCTTATTTTTCCTTCATTCTTCCTAGTTTCCACTCCTTCTTTATCATGCCTCCTACTGGCTCAATTCTCTGTCCTTCCAGTTCTCCTCAACTATCCCAGATTTCCCACTCTGTGAGATCAGCTTATTGCTCCCTCTGTATCTCTCATGTCATCCTTTGGAGATCCTGCTGACGCACTGACTTATTTCAAGTTGCAATTCCACTTGGCTCTTGTCACTCTCACCACAACTGTCTCAGGCTCAACCAGACCCCTTCTAACGTTTTTGACCCTGAGAAGAGCTTCCGAGCAGAATTTCATATCGTCACCAAGTCTGCTAGTTTCTGTCTCTGTAACATCGCTTGTCTCAACCCTAGTCTCAGCTCATTTGCTGCTGAAGCCCTTGTTCTTACCTCTAGACCTCTGGTCAACAGGTAGGGGGATAGGCAGTAAACGTGGAATCTACAACACAATCAGATCAGCCATGATTTTATGGAATTGTGTGCAGACTTGAGGGGCAGAATGGTCTACTATTGGTCTTATTAAAAATATTCTCATGCTGTTACAATATAACAAGGAACTGTGAATGTTGGAGATCTGAAACAAAAACAGAATTGCTGGCAACATCCGTTTTATCAGCAATTTCCATTTTTGATTCTCACAATATTATATAAACCTGACTATTCAGCTGCACATCTGACTTATCTTTCATCCTTTCTCCTCCATAAACTTGAGTTCGTACAAAGGTTTGCTGCATGTGTCGTAATTCGTAGCAAGGTCTGTTACCATGATCACCCTGCAGCCTTCATTAGCTGCAAGTCAAACAATACCTTGATTTTAAAATTTCGCAAACCCTCCTTTGTCCTCACTCCTGACTCCCCTGATTTCCTGCAAATTCACAACACTCCCTTGATACCTCCAGTCCTCATTTCTGCCTTCATGAATGTTGTAAGATGAATCCTCACCACAGCACACCATGGGGTAAGAGCTATCCGGTAGATTTGCTGACATCATTCTCTTCCCTGATAGGGACGACTGGGTCCACTTGGTCTACTCTCGTTGAGAAAACAATTCTTTGTAGTATAATGAGAAGATACTCTTAACTTAAATAAGATGAAGTTTGTTGTGTGATAGTAGCCAGATACTAAGTACTGTTGGTATGATAGGCACTGCCAATGAGTCAGCGATACACCTTGATGTTAGTTCTTACTCCTTCAAGACGCAAAGCTGACTCCCCACCCAAGTCCAAGTGATAACATTTTATGCACTTCTTATCATTAATCCATTAAGACTATTAAGCCCTTACATATCAGTGAGTATTCCTGATTTTCATCTCTCCACTATTAGCGTCTTTGCCTTCAGCTACCTGGGCTCTAAGCTTTGAAATTCATTGCCTGTGCCTCGCTATCTCTCCACTTCTGTCTTTGATTCCTCCTTGATTGACCTTTTGGCAATTATTCAACCATTACCTTATTTGGTTCAGTGCAAAATGTTGCTTTATAACACTCTTGTGTAGCATCTTGTGGTTAGTTTGTTACATTAAAGATTTTATATAAATTGGCATTGTTGTCCTTGTGATTCTTACGTAGGAGGTCAGTCAGTTCAGAGTAAGAAAACCAAGTACAGTCAGACACTAGTGAACTGTTTTCCTCTCATTAGATTTACCGCACAGGAAAATTGTCATACAACGTGGATTTAACCTTCTCCGTGAAAGAAACAGTCTGCTCCAAGAATTCTGGACTGGAATTTGATGACCCCAGCTGCCGCTTCCATCCCAAAAAGGCCGCAGTAAGTTCTGAGTTACATTTGTCACATTCAAACTTCATGCATACAAAGTTATGCCATTGAAAGTTACGGTATACTCAGCTTTATTATAGAAAGTGACTTGCATATTGAGTAATATCAGAGAAACAGATAGACTTGGGTTTTAGGTATGTAATAATTCTTTGAATTTTGCATTACATATAGATGGGGTGGTTAAGAAGGCATTTAGCATGCTTGCTTTCAATACTCAGGCCTTTGTGTGGAGGAGTTGGGACATCATGTTGAGGTTGTATAGGATATTGGTGAGGCCTCTTCTAGAGTACTGTGTCCAGTTCTGGCCTGCCTGCTTTATGGAGGGATATAATTAAGCTGGAGAGGGTTCGGAAGAGATTTATCAGGATGTCGCCTGGAATGGAGGGTTTGAGTTACGGGAAGAGGCTGGATAGGTTGAGTCTTTTTTCTCTAGAGCGCAGTAAGTTGAGGGGTATCTAAAGGTTTATAAAATCATGATGGGTATAGATGAGGTGAATAGCAGGTGTCTTTTCCATAGGGTGGGGAGCTCAAGAATAGAGGGTATATTTTTAAGGTGACAGAGGAAAGATTTTAAAAAGACATGAGGGGCAATTGTTTTACACAGGAGTGGTTTGCGTGTGGAATGAACTTCCCCAGGAAGTGGTGGATGTGGGCACATTTACAGCCTTTAAATGACATTTAGGCAAATACATGAGTAAGAAATGTTTAGAGGGATAAGGGCCAAGAACAGGCAGGTGGGTCTACTTAGCCTGGGATTATGTTCGGCATGGGCTGGTTGGACCGCAGTGTCTGTTTGAGACTCTATGACTCTAAACTTCACAACTACATTCAAATTACAAGTGCACAGAATTATATAATAGAAAGTATTGTGTATACCAAAGATTATCACAGAAAGGGTAGAAGGGCTCTGTATTGAGCTATATCAAAAAAATGCCATGTGCGCAAGGTTATGTTAGAAAAGGTTGTGGGTATTGATTAATGAGTATCATAGAAGGGGTCATGAGTATTGAATTATAAGTGGAAAGTGCAATGTGTATTATGCAATGTCATAGAAAGTGTTGCATGCTGTGAAAATTATCCGAGAAAGGGCCTTGTATGATGATTTATGTCGCAGAATGGACTGTGTGCATTTGGTCATATCGTAAGCAGGGCTGTGAGTATTGATTATGTTTTGTAAAGAAAAGGCAGTCATTTATCAGATTATATAATAGAAATATCTATGTGCATTGACTTGTATGTGCATTGAGCTCCCTTCAGATTTCAGTCTGAAAATGATGTAATAAATATCTTTAATAGTCTCCCAGTAATAAATAACTTGAAAAGTCTCCCATTTCATTTGACAGGCAAGAGGATTTTGCAAGAGCCACGTTGAATATTTTGCTGATGAAGTTGTTGACGTTGATGTGGAGTGTCGAGGATTGAAGACATTTGACAGCAGAAGTGGATCTTTCGAGTCCAGTGAAAACAGCATCGAGGTAACCTCACAACTTAACTCATCTGGACAATAGGGTCTCTGACTTTGCCTTTTGCTCTAGACTCAGATTTTGTCAGGCTTGAAGTTGTATCTTCAGACTCTTCCTTTGGCGAACCCCTGCTGCAATGGAATGACAGCCAGAGCAGCTCTTGACTTTTCACCAGCAGTAAACCTGCACAGAGATGTTATTATTGCTTGCTGCTGTTCAAAGAAATAATTCCTCTTTATTATCCGAGGGTCAACACAACGCAGTCCATTTTATTACTTTAGCATCTTGACCAATGATCAATGTAAACCATTCACATATTTGGTGATGCCTTCACCCCCATTCCACACTGATACATTGCACCACATCCCAGAAATTTACTATTTTAAATCTCCTCCTTTAATCTGTTGTTTTGGTTATTGAGTTTTGATGATGCTAAAGCTAAAGTTTCAAAGAAACATCACATCAACCCCTGGACTGCATATATAAATATTTCTATTTAAATTCAGGTGAAAATGAGAAGAACTCCACGTCCAAGAGTCTACAAACGTGAGTATATATCTGGATTTTTGCCACAACACTATTGGCAACCACATGGCGTATTTCTCTGGTTAGAGTGGAGTCTGTGACAGCACTGTGCTATGTTTTTAATGAATTCAACGTCACCCCGAATCAGCCAGGGAAGGAAGGCGACCTGATGAATCTTGTCAAGTCTTCGCCAGTGCTAGTCAAAGGATTTTGGGAGGGACTTAAGAGGAGATGTTTACCTGTTCCCATGAAAATTATTTCACGCTTAAAAAATGTAATGGATCAACTTTTAGATGTTCAATACTTGCCAAACAAAAATCCCTGTGTCTTTAAGAATGCACAAGAGGGGCAATCTCATCAATAACCTGACTCTCCATTAATTTATGCAAGAACCCCTATCCTAGGGCTGAACAGACTATTGCTGCACTGGTGAGGATTTCTTCGCTGAGTTGTTGAATTCCCAACTCTGAAATCTAAGGAGTTACTGTTTCATCACCTTTCAAAATCTAATAATTTGTAATCTAATATCATTGTAAACAGCAAATTTCATATGAATCTGTAAATTTAGAGAAGTAAAAATAAATTGATACCTGATACTTTTAAATACAGGTGTCAAACAAATCAAAAGACTGGTCACTGCGGGAGGCTTCAAACGTGAGTATAAACTGGGACTTAGTGCCAAGAATAGTCTCTCGGTCATGATCATCAATAACAATAAAATATTGAACTAATTGCATCTGAAAATGACCATTGCCTTCATGCTGTTCTTTCCAGGGACACTATGGTGATTCAAGATTCCAACACCAAGCAGGAATGAAACTTCTGAAAAGCTGAGCTTGGTGTTAACACAAGATCTCATTCCAATTAAAGAAGATGTTATCGATTGTGCTTGTTCATATTATAAACCTGGGCTTCCTGACTGTATATTTCACTGTAACTGAAAGATTCTATAGTTTGTAAATGTTCTGTCTTTTGGTGTGTGTTGTCTTGTATTCTGTGGATCACATTAAAATTGCATGGAGAATATTTCTTGACATTCTTCTAAATGTTGTTCTTTCTTTCACTGATTTGCGGGGAGTTCAGCTAGACACAGCACTCAAACCAATCTGTTACACACCGTGACCACATTTCTCATGTCGACCACTGGGGATCTTCCCAGTGTTGGAAGTTGATTAATTAGCGATGCAACAAAACCTAATTAAAGTGGAGCGATCATTCGTGCCTTATGACCTTTTGAATGTTTTATGAACCATCTGAAGAAACGTGTTTCCGGTGTGAATTCTTGCGGCTTGTGATAGTTGTGAATTCTGAGTCATGCTGAACCCTGTGCTATTAGAAATGAGACTTGAGGGTGCATTTGGTTTTAGCAAAGGCCAGGTCAGGGGAGACACCAGTCTCAGAGTCAAAGTAATCATTTGAAAGCTTCTAGAACAAGCAGTAATTTTGTCTGAATTGGCCACCAACTAATGATAAACACTGTCTTCGTTTCTTCATTGCAGTACAAGCTTTTAAGATTTTGGCTATTTCTTGCTTCAATCCTTCTGCATTCCACTGGCTCGTTCTTCCATACAGCAGCAGTTTCCATTGGAGGGTGTAATTTCATTCAGTACTAAGTTTGCATTGTCCAGAATCCACATTCTTAGCTGCGACCAGAGGGTACAGTGTGAGAAACATCTAACTACCCAAAGGTTACCGCCACATATGACTAACAGCTCTCTGGCTCGTCTGTGATGTACACAGCACTACCTGTTACCCCTCTACATGGGAACCAATTCTTTGTTTGTAGCTGGGTGCACTTTTTAACCTCTCTGAATTGAGATAATCGACCTGATGCACCAGACTGACGTCTCTGAATCCAGCTCCAAGTGATTTCTGCATTTGTCATTGTAAAACAAAGACTTATTTAATTTCATGTCATTCCGGAGCATCAAATGTTTGATGATCTTCTGACGGAACAGAGTGTGGACAATCTTTCAAATCCACTTTGACTAGAGCTGAAGAACGAAAGGGAGGCTCTTCATATTTTTGTACTGTGACTGAAGTCATAGAGTCAGTGTTGTGCAGCAAGGAAACAGACCCTTCTGACCGATTTGGACAAGCTGACCAGATATCCTAAATTAATCTAGTCCCATTTGCCAGCATTTGGCCCAAATCCCTCTAAACCCTTCCTATTCATGTGCCCATCCAGATGCCTTTTGAATGTTGTAATTGTACCAGCTTCCACCACTTCCAATGGCAGCTCATTCTATACACACATCATGCCCTGTGCGAAAATGTTACCCTTTGTGACCCTTTTAAATCTTTCCCCTCTCACCTTAAACCTATGCCCTGTAGTTTTCGACACCCCTACCCTGGAAAAAGACCTAGGCTATTCACCCTATCCATGCCCCTCATGATTTTATAAACATCTGTAAAGTCACCCCTCAAACCTCTGATGTTCCAAGGAAAATAGCCCTAGCCTGGTCAACCTCTCCCTATAGCTCAAACCCTCCCAACACCAGCAACATCCTTGTAAATCTTTTCCAAACCCTATCACCTTTAACAACATCTTTCCAAGAGCAAGGAGACCAGAATTGAATGCAGTATTCTAAAAGTGGCCTAAACCAGTGTCCTATACAGCCACAGTATGACATTCCGTCACCTACACTCAATGTACCGACCAATAAGGGCAAGCATTCCAAATGCCTCCTTCATTAACCTGCCTGCCTGTGACTCCAATTTCAAAAAATTATGAACCTGCACCCCAAGTCTCTTTGTTTAGCAACACTCCCCAAGACCCTACCATTATATGAGTATGCCCAGCCCTGATTTGCCTTTCCAAAATCCAACATCTCATATTTATCAAAATTAAACTCCATCTTCCACCCCTCAGCCCATTGCCCATCTAATCAAGGTCCTGGTGTAGTCTTAGCTAACTTTCTTCACTGCCCACTGTACCACCAATTTCGGTGTCATCTGCAAACCTACTAACCATTCCTCCTATATTCACATACTAATCATTGATACAAATGACAAAAAGCAGTGGTCCCAGGACCGACCCTTGTGACATACTGTTGGCCACAGGCCTCCAGTCTTAAAAGCAACCCTCCAGCACCACCCTCTGTCTCCTGCCTTCAAGCCAATTCTATACCCAAATGGCTAACTTGCCCTGGACTCCATGTGATCAAACCTTGCTAACCTGTCTAGCATGTGAAATCTTTGCCAAACCTTGTTGAAGTCCATATAGGCAACGTCTACCACTCTGCCTTCAATCATATTTGTCACGACCTCAAAAACCTCAATCAAGTTAGTCAGACATGATTTCCCATGCACAGAGCCATGTTGACTATCCCTAATCTGTCTTTGCCTTTCCAAATTCTGTCCCTCAGAATCCCCTAGAACAATTTACCTATGACTGATCTCAGGCTCACCAGTCTATGGTTCCCTATCTTTTCCTTATCACCTTTCCTAAATTGCGGCACCACATTAGCCAACCTCCAGTCTTCCAGTACCTCAACCGTGGCAATGGGTGAGACCAATAAATCAGCAAGGGGCCCAGCAATCAGTTCCCTAGCTTGCCACAAAGTTCTGGGATACACCTGAACAGGTCCAAGGGATTTATCCACCTTTGAGCATTTTAGGACATCCAGCAGCACCTCCTCTGCAATATGGACAGTTTTCAAGACTTCGCTATCTATACCTACAAGTTCTCTAGCTTCCATATCCATCTTCTCAGTAAATACTGATGCAAAATACTCATTTATTAATCTCACCCATCTCCTGCATTTCCACACACAGATGGCCTTGTTAATCTTTAAGGGTCCCTATTCTTTCCCTAGTTACTCTTTTGTCCTTAATGTATTTGTCAAATCTCCTTGGATTCTCCTGAACCCCATTTACCAAAGCTATTCCTTGTCCCCTTTTTGCTCTCTCGATTTCCCTCTTGAGCATACTCTTTCTGCTCTATACTCCTCTAGGGATTCACTCGATCCGAGCTGTCTACATCTGACATGCACCTCTTTCTTTGTCTTGATCAGAGTCTCAATTCCTCTTGTCAACCAGTATTCCCTACACCTACCAGCCTTACCCTTCACATTAACAGGAACATATTGTCTCTGGACTCCCATTATCTCTTATTAAAGGGCCCACTTTCCAACCATCTCTTTTTCTGCAAATACCCTACCCAATTGACTTTTGAAAGTTCTTGTCTGATACCATCAAAATTGGCCTTACTCCAGCTTAGAACTTTAACTTTAAGATCAGGTCTATTGCTTTCCATAACTATTTTAGAACTGACAGAATTATAGTCACTGGGCCCAAAGTGCTCCCCTACTGACACCTCAGTCACCTGCCCGGCCTTATTTCCTAAGACAAAGTCAAGTTTTGCACCTTCTCTATTAGGTACATCCACATACTGAATCAGAATGCTTTCTTGTGCACACTTAAATTCCTCTCCATCCAAGCCCTTAACACTATTGCAGTCCGAGTCTATGTTTGGAAAGTTAAAATCTATTACCATTACAACCCTTTCATTCTTACAGATATCAGATCTCCTTACCAATTTGCTTCATAATTTCCTGCTTACTACTGGGGGGTCTATAGTACAATTCTAATAAGGCAATCATCCCTTTCCTATTCCTCAGTTCTACCCAAATAACCTCACTGGACGTATTCCCAAGAATATCCTCCAGAAGTATGGCTGTAATATTATCTCTAACCAAAAAGGCCATTCCCCCTCATCTTTTGCCCCCCTTTCTATCCTTCCTATAGCATCTATTCTCTAGAACATTAAATTGCAAGTCCTGTCCTTCCTTACCTATTAGACCTCTTGCTTTGAAGTAATTGCAGTTTAATTTATCAGTCATGCCTTGTTCTTTGTCTTGCTCTTGCCTGCTTTGACTATTTGACTTGCTCCTCTGTGTGCTATATTATTATGTATAGGAACGACCTTACAAAGGTAATAATTTTCAGGAGATAAGCAGAATTCAGGTATATGGTAATTTCATTCCAGTATCTACCAGTGAAATGCAGGGAGAGGCCAAAGACCACCCCAAACCTGGCCTGGTTCAATTATCCCCATAAATTTAGACTCAGATTAAAAGAAAAGTCAATGATACTCTAAATACAATACAAACAATTCTCATTTTATACTTCTTTCTTGTTCCCTTAACATGGTGGCACGTACTCCCTTCCCCTGTACACCATTGGTTAATTAGTAGATTTCTTGAACATGTAAAATATCAGTCATAGCCTTGGACCATGGCTCAGAAAGAAGCTTGTCTTAGATAAAGGTTTCTCTTAATTGTTGAGATGAATGGAGCTGACATGCTTCAGGCAACTTGATTAGCTGACAGACATTCTTATGGCCGCCAGGCCAATAGATGGATTCATGTGTCAAGCTCTTGGTTTTCTTTCTATTGGCAAGTATGTCTTGATGTAGAACTTGCACAATTCCAACTCGTTTGCCTTCAAAAATTACATTTCTAGAGAGGCTTGGTTCATGTCTGAAGGACCAGATGAAATACACAACCTCAGGATTCTGTTGAATGCATTCAGGCCACCCATCAGTGAGAATCATTTTGAGCTGTCGAGGCTAGTCGTCATCTACTTGATTTGCTGAATCCGCTCAACTTGGTTGCAACCAAAATGATTGACATCAATGTAAAAACATCACCAGAGGAAGTCTGAGGGAAACTCATCAGGTCTGGTAGCTTCAGTGGAGAGAGAAACAGAATTAACATTTGGAGTCCAATGTGATACTTCTTTAGAATAGGATCGATGTCACAGTTTAGAATCCTTGATGTTGCAGGTGGTGAATTTGTTACCAAGATTTGTAGTATAATGGACAGTGAAGAAGATTGTCTAAGTTTACAAGTAGGTCTTCATCAATTGGGCCAATGGGCTGAAGAGTGGCAGATGAAGTTTAATCTGGATAAATGTGAGGTATTGTAGTTTGGTAAAACAAACAAAGGCAAGACTTATAAAACTAAAGTAAGGGTTTGGATAGTGTTGTAGAACATAATTCTTTGAAGATTGCATCACGTATAGCTGGGGCGGTTAAGAAGGCATTTAGCATGCTTGCCTTCATTGCTCAGACCTTTGAGTATAGAAGGTGGGACATTATGCTAAGGTTGCACAAGATGTTATTGAGGCCTCTCTGGAGCGTTGTGTCCCTGTTATAGGATGGATATCATTAAGTTCGAGAGGATTCAGAAGAGATGTACCAGGATGTTTCCAGGAATGGTTTCCATAGGTACATGTAGAGGAAGAGACTGGTAAAGACAAATGTAGGTCCCCTACAGACAGAAACGGGGGAATGTATAATAGGGGATAAAAAAAGGCTGAGAAACTGAATGCATACTTTGGTTCTGTCTTCACAAAAGAGGAGACAAATCAGATATCAGAATTGTTACAGGATGCAAAATTTAACAAGAGAGAAGAACTGAGGGAGATCAATATTAGTAGAGAAATGGTGCTGGGAAAGTTGTTGGGATTGAAGGCTGATAAATCCCCAGGACCTGATAATCTAGATCCCAGAGTACTTAAGGAAGTGACTCTAGAAATTGTGGATGCATTGTTGATCATCTTCCAGAATTCTGTCGACTCAGGAACAGTTCCTGCAGATTGGAGGGTGGCTAATGTCTCTCCAGTATTCAATAAGGAAAGTAGAGAAAGAACAGGAAATTATAGACCAGTGAGCCTAACATCGGTAGTGGGGAAAATTCTCAAATCCATTGTTAAGGATTCTAAAGCAGACCATTTAGAAAACAGTGGCAGGATCAGACAAAGTCAGCATGGATTTATGAAAGGGAAACCATGCTTGACAAATCTGTTGGAATTCTATGAAGATGTAGCCAGCAGAGTTGGCAAGGGGGAGCCAGTTGATGTCGTACATAAAGCATTTGACAAAGTCCAGTGTAAGAGGTTAATGTGCAAGATTAAAGCACATGGGATTGGGGAAGTGTATTGCGATGGATAGGAAACTAGTTGTCGGAGAGGAAACAAGGAGTAGAAATTAATGGGTCCTTTTCAAATTGGTAGGCTACAGCTCATGAGGTGCCACACAGATCAGTGCTGGGGCCCCAGCTATTCATAACATATGTTAATGATTTGGATGAGGGAACAAAATGTAACATCTCCAAGTTTGTAGATGATACCAAGTTGGGTGGGAGGTTGAATCTTGATGAGGATGTTACAGTTGTATAAGACTTTGGTTCGGCCACATTTAAAATACTGCGTATAGTTCTGATCTCCACATTATCAAAAGGATGTGGATCTTTGGAGAGGCTGCAGAGGAGGTTCACCAGGATATTGCCTGGTATGGAGGGTGCTAGCTATGAAGAAAGGTTGAGTAGATTAGGATTACTTTCATTAGAAAGACGGAGATTGAGGGGGGTCCTGATTGAGGTCTACAAAATCATGAGGGGTATAGATAGGGTGGATAGCAAGAAGCTTTTCCCCAGAGTTGGGGACTCAATTACTAGGGGTCATGTGTTCAGAGTGAGAGGAGGAAAGTTTAGGGGAGATATGCATAGAAAGTTCTTTATGCAGAGGGTGGTGGGTGCCTGGAACGCGTTGCCAGTGGAGGTGGTAGGCGCAGACACGAAAGTGTCTTTTAAGATGTATCTGGACAGGTACATAGATGGGCAGGGAAGCAAAGGGATACAGACACTTAGAAAATAGATGACAGTTTTAGACCAAGGATCTCGATTGGTGCAGGCTTGGGTGCCGAATAGCCTGTTCCTGTGCCGTAATTTTCTTTGTTCTTTGTTCTTGATGCAGAAATCCTTCAGCATGATCTGGGCAGGTCGGGTGAGTGGGCAAATCAATGGCAGATGCAGTATAATTTGGATAAATGGGAGGTTATGCACTTCGGAAGCAAGATAGTGAAAACAGATTATTACCTGAACGGCTATAAATTGGGAGAGGGGAGTGTGCAGCAGGATCTGGGTGTCCTTGTATATCAATTGCTGAAGGTAAGCATGCAGGTGCAGCAGGTGACAAAGAAGGCAAATGGTATGTTGGCCTTCATTGCGAGAGGTTTCAAGTACACGAGCAGAGATGCGTTGTTGCAGTTGTAGAGAGTCTTGGTGAGACGGCACCTGGAATATTGTGTGCAATTTTGGTCTCCTTTTCTGAGGAAGGATACTCTTGCTCTTGAGGAAGTGCAGCGAAAGTTCACCAGGCTGATTCCAGGGATGGCTGGTCTGATGTATGAGGAGAGATTGGGCAGGTTAGGGTGTTTTTGCTAGGGATCAAACAAATGGGGGCGATCTCATAGAGACTTATAAAATTCTATTGGGATATATATAAGGACGATGTTCTCCACGGTGGGCTTATCCAGAACCAAGATTCGGGGTAAACATTTTTGGATGGAGATGAGGAGACATTTCTTCATCCAAAGAGTGGTGAACCTGTGGAATTCATTACCACAGGAAGTAGTTGATGCCAAAATATTGAATGTATTTGAGAGGTCACTAGAGATAGTGCTTGGGGTGAATAGGATCAATGGGGAGAAAGCAGGTTTAAGCTCTTGAGTTGGATGATCATCCATGATCTTGAAGATTGGCAAAGCAGACTCGAGGGGCTGAATGGCTCCCCCTGCTCCTATCTTCTATAGTTTCTATGGCGGGTTTGATTTATCAGGCAGGCCTGGATAGGCTGGGATTTTTTCCACTGGAATGGAGGAAGTTGAGGGGTGACCTTATAGATGCTGATAAGGTCATGAGGGGTATAGATAAGGTAAACAGCAGTTGCCTTTTACCTGGGATGGGAGATTTCAAGATTAGGGTGCGTATTTTTAAGGTGAAAGGAGAAACGTTGAAAAAAGACATGAAGGGAAATTTTTTTACACAGTCATTCATGTGTGGAATGAACTTCCCGAGGAAGTGGTGGATGCAGGTACAATTACAACACTGAAAAAAAATGTTTAGATAAGAACACAAATAAGAAATGTTAAGAGGTTTATGGGCCAAGTGCAGGCAGGTGCAATTATTTTAGTTTGGAGTTATGGTTAGTATGTACTGGTTGGACCGAAGGGTCAGTTTCTGTGTTGTATGATTCTATGACTCCAAAATGTGAGCCATAATAATATGTAGATCTGTGTATGTTAGTAAACCAGCAATAGTTGGACCTGCTGGCCCAGCTGTGTATAAGGCTTTGGGTATCCATTCCAATAGTCTATACTACCAATTAAAACAGATAATGCCAGTGCAAAGTATGCTAGACCCATTGTAACTAGTTAACTTATCATGCATGGATGTCTCTTGTAAGATGTTTAGAGGGATGACATTTAAAACAAGTCAATGTAAAGCATTTAGTGCATGTTGTCCATTCCTTTTTGGTTTCTCACTTAGATAGAGACAAAAGCTTCAGCTTTTTTTGATGGTGTACAATGCCTTATCTCAATTTGACCCCACCTACTGGCTGACTGGGATCTGTAAGCTGTAAAGTTACAGTTACCATTTGGCCTTCATTAATATGCTTGTGTGTCATAGATGCTAGGTTGGAAATGTTCTTGACATTATTTCTTGGTTAACTCGTCTTCACATGCTACTGTGAAACATTTTGTCACACTTATATTTCCCCAAGCAATTGGACTCCTTGCCCAAATTAGAGAGGAGTGATAGAAAATACCTATCTGCTTCATCTGGCTTCTCTGTTTATTCCATTATTAATTTCCCCATAATTTTATGGAACCAATGCTCATTTCGTTAACTCCTTTTAAATACCCATAGAAACTCTTGCTACTTGTTTTGAAATTTCTAGCTGGTGTTCTCTCTGACGTTTCATCCTTTATTAATTTTCTATCATCCTTTTTTATGGGTAAATGTGACGCTATTCTCTTCGGAAGCAAGAAAAAGAAGGCAGATTATTACCTGAATGGCTGTAAATTGGGAGAGGGGAGAATGCAGTGGGACCTGGGTGTCCTTGTGCATTAGTTGCTGAAGGTAAGCATGCAGGTCTCTCCAATCCTCTGTCCTTCTAACTGTCCTTGTGTATATATTTTTAAATAAAATTTGATTCAATCTGTAACTGTATTAATCCACTATGGATGGTGGGTTCTCCCCTTGGATTTTTGACTTTCTCATTAGAATGTATCTATCCTGCAAATTCTGAAATATACTCTCACATTACACTGTATCGCCATTGACGTTTGGTGAGAATAATTTTCCAGTTCACTTTAACTAGCTCTGTTTCATCCCCTCACAATTGCACTTATGTAGGTTTTAAACACTGGTCGTGGCCCCACTCTTTAATCAAACCGAATGTAAAATCCATCTGATTACAATTGCCAACGGAGGCACCTTCACTCTGAAAACAATAACTAATCCAACCTCATTGCACAATACAAGGCTTTGTATATAATATCATCTCTGATTCGCACCAGAACTTCTCATCTAGACTGCCTTTACACATCTGATCTTTCCAATCTTCATGCAGATTAAAACCCCCAAGATTACTGCTGTACTTATCTAAAAATATCCATTAATTCTTTCATTATACTCCATCCTGCCATGCAGTTACCATTTAGGACCCTGTGCGCCACACCCACAAGTGACATATTGCTATTATCATTTCTTGTCTTACCCAAACTCCTTCTTTCCCTGGTTTCCTGCACTTACTTGTAGATATTAACCTAAAATTTGCTGGGTTAGCTGAAATCAAGTTGAATTAAGTTAGATTAAAATAGAAGGAGAAAATACATGAAACCTCATGATGACCAAATTAATTAAAGAGATTGAGTTTTTAAAGTGTTTGTGTTAGGCTGAGGGAATGTGCATGCATGTTTAGATGGAACATTGTAATGCAGCAGTAATGAACTGCACTGTTTCAGTGACTTCAAAAAGCAGAAGTTTGGCATCAAACAGACATAGTAAATCAGACGTGATACTGTGTACTGCTTAACAATATTTTATTTATGATTGTCATGTAATTGTGCTATAGCTTGATTTAAAAGTGAACAGCTAACACAAACTGAGTTTATGTCTAAGTTCATTAAAAAAAAGAGAAAAACACCTTTCCAAGGAGACACAAGTGAGTTAATAGATTTAAGAAATATGGAAAACTTGGCATGTTTATGACTTTTGTTTGTAGTCAAACTGATCATTTTCTGGAGAATGGATAGTGTCAAGACTGGAATGTAAAGCTTCTTTTTATGGAAAGAGTATAAAATAGCTTGCCTCACAGCAAAAAATTGGCTAGTATGGGGATGATGTCCATAAGACCATAAGACATAGGAGTGGAAGTAAGGCCATTCGGCCCATCAAGTCCACTCTGCCATTTAAATCATGGCTGATGGGCATTTCAACTCCACTTCCCTGAACTCTCCCCGTAGCCCTTGATTCCTTGTGAGATCAAAAATTTGTCGATCTCTGCCTTGAAGGCATCCAACGTCCCGGCCTCCACTGCACTCCGTGGCAATGAATTCCACAAGCCCACCACTCGCTGGCTGAAGAAATGTTGATTGATCGTTGACTAGAAGTTGAGGTAGAGCAGGTTGATCACCTATTCTGATCTGATCTTCAGACAAGTCCACAGATAAGGGTTCGCTCATGATTATAAGTATTGTATGGGTAAGATTTTTCCAGTATATTTTGTAATGTACTTCACTTTCACTGGGTATATGCCATTAGGTGTAGGAACTGTCCTGGGCTTTTGATATCCAAAATAAACCCAACAGACCACAGAAAGTGGGAACAAAAGTCTACAAAGTCATCCCTTTCTATTGAGTTAATACCATCATTAATTAACAGAACTATCTTTCCACCTTTCTGTGGCTTCCTGTCCTTCCTAAATGTCAAGTACCCTTCAAGACTAATGTCCCAGTAAACACCATCCTGCAGCAATATCTTTGTAATGGCTAACAAATAGTACTTATTTCGTTCTACTTTCACCATTAATTGATATATATTGTTTTACAAGCCATGTATATTCAGACACATTACAGTAGTTTTGGCTTTTGATTATTTTCACAATTTGTAGCATTATTTGTCGATTTACTGCTAGTTTTATACTCTATACCATACTTTCCTGTCACAGTCTGCTTATTATATCCCACAACAATATCTTTATCTCTTACCTGGTCTTTACTCTTTGATTTACTACAGGCACATGAAATCAACGCCGAATAATTGAACATTTGAATATTTACATAGAAAACTAGGACTTTGAAGATTGAGAAGGATAGTCTTCTTAAATGATGAATTCGTTAAAGCATTTGCACTAAAATTGAGGAAAAGGAGCAGTTGTATTAATCAACTGTGACATAATTGATCAATATGTCAGTTTAAGGGACTAAAGAGCTGACTCTGCTTCTAATATTCTGGTGTCCTCACGTACCCCATTCCGCCTGGTTAAGCTTGTAACCAAGTAAAACCACCAAGCTCCTCTTCTCAATGCTGCTCTCAAAATAGTTTTCCTGAAGCTATTCTTGCTTATTGGATCTGCCAGAAGAATTCTTAAACAGCTCTTCTATCATTGCCTTCATCAGCTCAAGCATCACTTCAAAAGCTTCAAATTAAAAGTAAAAATCACCTTAACAAACGCCAGGAAATGGAGACTCATAAATTCCTCTTAAAATAATGAGATTCTTGATCTTCCAAATTTTGTAACTGTTCCTATTTTGACAATTTTTACAGTCACAGGATGTTCATTACATTGTTGACCAAATATCGTGAATATTTTTGTGTAGATTTTGACACCTGTTTCCCTGTGAGATTTGTCGTTTCCTTAAATGAATGTTACTTTACCCCAAACGCTAGTCTATTTGCCACCATTCTTCCTCCCCCACCCACACAAACCCCAAGGCCTACACTCAGCTCAGGAGGCAGGAAGCCTAACCACAGATATCTACACCACTGTCAACAGGCCCCAGGCCAAATCAAATCCCTCTGTACAGCTCCTACGTGTGATAGGACTGAATAGTCTTTACTGTCAGGGACACATTGCAAAGAAATCTGCTCTCTCCAGCAATTTTTCTCTGTGGCTCCTTTACTAACACAGCACAGGCTGCAGATGCTACATTGACCTGGAATCATAAAGTAATCAAGCTTTGATCAAAGCTGCTGCTTGTGAACTACAGTCACACAAAATTAGGATGCAAGTCACCTCCATTTTGACCACTGGGCTAAAGCATTCTTAGATTAACGTATCTGACCATTTGATTATATTGAACATAGGGTGGTTTTTATCAGGTGTTTCGTAAAGATGAGCAATAATAACATTTCTAGCCTTGCCAAATATGTCCACATCCTTTGAGTGAGTATAAAAAGCTGCACCACTGATTGATTTCTTAAGAAGTGATTCTAATAGAGCAGATTAAAGAATTAAATCTGATTTGCCCAGGGAATAAGGTAGGGATTTACAGTGCAGTGTTAACCAGTCACAGTGTGAATGTATAAGTTACTGAGTTAATGTTGCTTTTATCTTTTTGAAACTTTAAACTGTTCATTACCAACTGAGAAATCCGGAAACTGTCCTGCTGTTTACTGCATGTGACTTGGAACTGGGAGATGTTTTCCACAAACCACAAAGGCCTGAGGACTCAAATAGAGAGTCTCAGTGGGACAGTTGGAGAGGGAATTTGGCCAAAAAACTGTCACAGGAGTGGGCACTGTTAACACACAGCCTCCAGAATACCAGAAGATGTTACATCCACACACAGCAATGTGAGTCAACTCAATGACCTGTATCACCCAGATATCACAGCTGGGTAGGATCTTTACAGTGTGTCTATAACAACTTATATTCACCAAATGCTGTCATTTTAACAACAGGCTTAAATAATTAAAAATGTAGGATTCAAAGATAATGGGAAGGACTTTTTTTGTGTGGCAGGGTCAGTTGAGAAGTCCAGCATAGCCTAATTCAACATCGGGAAACAGTTGCGGCAACTTTTATGTTTTTAATGAGTGGTGAGGCAAGTCTCTCACCAGGCAGGAGCAAGTTGCCAAATAAATGAGAGTTTAGCCTGTTAAATATGTTATTAATGCCACAACTCACCTCATTGACAATCAGCTTCCTTATTTACCAAATTTGCTGAACTGGCATTGAGAGCTCTCGATAAAGAAGTCAGAGTGGGTACCTGTCAAATTCAGCTTGCCACTTGCTCTGAGGGAAATCCATATTGGGCACTGGAAACCAATATCTCAGGGCACAATATCTCCAAAAGTGACACAATAAGGTACCACATACTGGGCTACTTAATAAAATAACAGCCCATGTTGCTGGAGGTATGATATTAGCATGGATGGACGATTGGCTAACCAAATGAAGACAGAGTTGACCATAAGACACAGGAATGTAAGTAAGGCCATTCGGCCCATCGAGTCCACTCTGCCATGTAATCATGGCTGATGGGCATTTCAACTCCACACACCCGTACTCTCCCCATAGCCCTTAATTACTTGCGAGATCAAGAAATTATCAATCTCTGCCTTGAAGACATTTAATGTCCTGGTCTCCACTGCACTCTGTGGCAATGAATTCCACAGGCTGACCACTCTCTAGCTGATGAAATGTCTCCTCATTTCCATTTTAAATTTACCCCCTCTAATTCTAAGGCTGTGCCCACGGGTCCTAGTCTCCCGCCTAACGGAAACAACTTCCCAGCGTCCACCCTGTCTAAGCCATGCATTATCTTGTATGTTTCTATTAGATCTCCCCTCAACCTTCTAAACTCTAATGAATACAATCCCAGGTTCCTCAGCCATTCACCATATGTTAGACCTACCACTCCGGGGATCATCCTTGTGAATCTCCGCTGGACACGCTCCAGTGCCAGTATATCCTTCCTGAGGTGTGGGGCCCAAAATTGGACACAGTATTCTGAATGGGGCCTAACTAGTGCTTTATAAAGTCTCAAAAGCACATCACTGCTTTTACATTCCAACCCTCTTGAGATAAGTGGCAACATTACATTCACTTTCTTAATCGTGGACTCAACCTGCAAGTTAACATGTAGAGAATCCTGGACTAGCACTCCCAGATCCATCTGTACTTCAGCATTATGAATTTTCTCAGTTGGGACAGAGTCATTTTCGGTATGGCAAACTGCAACTCATGGAGTGCCACATAATGGCCAGTGCTGGGGCCATAATTGTTTGCAGTAGATATTAGGGCACAGGACACGGCAAGTGCTCTTACGCTCATAAGTCAATGTGCTGACGCCTAGTCTGTGGATGACACAAAAATGGTTCAGCAGATGGGAATGCAAGTGGTGAGGATGACACAAAGACTCTGCAAATGGATATAGACAGGTTAAACAAGTGGGCGGAGTCCAGGTCTCTGCCCCAAACATGCCTCGGTGTTTCAGAAACTGTACAGGGCAGATCTGGATTGACAGTCTGAGTGCACAACAGGCTTTCAAAGGTGGTATGGGCACAAGGGATGTTGGCCTTTCAGTTCATCTTCTGCATGTTGAATTGTTCCAGGATTAGTGCGTGGTAAGATGAGCCTTGAATCAGACATGAAGGACCCCTTGGGTGTTCGGTAGGCAGGTAATGCTTTGTGTTTGATAGGATATGGCAAGAAATCCCACTGGGCTTTGCACACCACTCCCTTCATAACAATTTACACAACTTCCTCTTGTTCAAATTAAAAGCTAACCATTAAAAAAGTTTCGGTTGTTCTCTGTGGCATGGAACATGGGTGAGAAATAAGTTGTAATCAGAAGGAAGACAGAGATATGGAAAGGCAACAATGTAACCAGATTGATAAAGTGTGAAGCTGGATGATCACAGCAGGCCAAGCAGCATCTCCGGAGCACAAAAGCTGACGTTTCGGGTCTAGGCCCTTCATCAGAGAGGGGGATGTGGAGAGGGTTCTGGAATAAATAGGGAGAGAGGGGGAGGCAGACCGAAGATGGAGAGAAAAGAAGATAGGTGGAGAGGAGAGTATAGGTGGGGAGGTAGGGAGGGGATAGGTCAGTCCTGGGAAGACGGACAGGTCAAGGAGGCGGGATGAGGTGGTAGGTAGGAAATGGAAGTGCTGCTTGAGGTGGGAGGAAGGGATCGGTGAGAGGAAGAACAGGTTAGGGAGGCGGAGACAGGCTGGGCTGGTTTTGGGATGCAGTGGGGGGAGGGGACGAACTGGGCTGGTTTTGGGATGTGGTGGGGAAAGGGAGATTTTGAAGCTGGTGAAGTCCACATTGATAACATTGGGCTGCAGGGTTCCCAAGCGGAATATGAGTTGCTGTTCCTGCAACCTTCGGGTGGCATCATTGTGGTACTGCAGGAGGCCCATAATGGACATGTCGTCTAAAGAATGGGAGGGGGAGTTAAAATGGTTCGCGACTGGGAGGTGCAGTTGTTTATTGCGAACCGAGTGGAGGTGTTCTGCAAAGCGGTCCCCAAGCTTCTGCTTGGTTTGTCCAATGTGGAGGAAGCCACAACGGGTACAATGGATGCAGTATACCACATTGGCAGATGTGCTGGTGAACCTCTGCTTAATATGGAAAGTCATCTTGGGGCCTGGGATGGGGGTGAGGGGCGAGGTGTGGGGGCAAGTGTAGCACTTCCTGTGGTTGCAGGGGAAGGTGCCGGGTGTGGTGGGGTTGGAGGGCAGTGTGGAGCGAACAAGGGAGTCACGGAGAGAGTGGTCTCTCCGGAAGGCAGACAAGGGTGGGGATGGAAAAATGTCTTGGGTGGTGGGGTCGGATTGTAGATGGCGGAAGTGTCGGAGGATGACGCGTTGTATCTGGAGGTTGGTGGGGTGGTGTGTGAGAACGAGGGGGATCCTCTTTGGGCGGTTGTGGCGGGCCGGGGTGTGAGGGATGTGTTGCGGGAAGTGCGGGAGACACAGTCAAGGGCGTTTTCGACCACTACGGGGGGGGATGTTGCTGTCCTAGAAGAACGTGGACATCTGGGATGTGCGGGAGTGGAATGCCTCATCGTGGGAGCAGATGCGGCGGAGGCGGAGGAATTGGGAATAGGGGATGGAATTTTTGCAGGAGGGTGGGTGGGAGGAGGTGTATTCTGGGTAGCTGTGGGAGTCGGTGGGCTTGAAATGGACATCACTTTCTAGCTGGTTCCCTGAGATGGAGACTGAGAGATCCAGGAAGGTGAGGGATGTGTTGGAGTTGGCCCAGGTGAACTTGAGGTTGGGGTGGAAGGTGTTGGTGAAGTGGATGAACTGTTCGAGCTCCTCTGGGGATAAGGACCTGCATGGGCCCAAGCTACGCCTGCCTCTTTGTAGGTCACATGGAACAGTCCCCCTTCCGCACCTACACAGGCCTCAAATCCCACCTCTTCCTCCGTTACATTGATGACTCTATCGGCGCCGCCTCTTGCTCCCCACCTATACTCTCCTCTCCACCTATCTTCTTTTCTCTCCATCTTCGGTCTGCCTCCCCCTCTCTCCCTATTTATTCCAGTTCCCTCTCCCCATCCCCCTCTCTGATGAAGGCTCTAGGCCTGAAACGTCAGCTTTTGTGCTCCTGAGATGCTGCCTGGCCTGCTGCGTTCATCCAGCTTCACACTTTATTATCTTGGATTCTCCAGCATCTGCAGTTCCCATTATTTTTAATGTAACCAGGTTGGTTCTGTTTGAGCAAAGAGCTTGTATTTGTTTGGTGGAGTACACTGGTTTACTTCAATGTTGCTGGAGGCTTTTACAGTTTTTTTATCAGAATATCACATGCTGAGTCAATCTCCCCGCAACCCAATGTCAATGTCAGAGGTAGGCTTACTTCTACCTTGCTTATTCTCTCTGTTCTAATTTTCCAGCTCATGGACCTTTAGTTATCAGGAGACATGATTCTCTACCTCTCCTGGAGAATGTTCTACCTCATAGCCAAGCTGGCCAGTTCAGAGAAGAAGAGTCCAGACCTGAAACATCAACCTTCCTGCTCCTCTGATGCTGCCCGGCCTGCCGTGTTCATCCAGCTCTACACCTTGTTATTTCAGATTCTTCAGCATCAGCATTGCCTACAGTCTCTGGCCAGTCAATCCAGCAGCTCTGCATACCAATAGCACACCTGGGAGCAGTGGTTACTGCTAGTACTGCAGCTGGGCCAAGGAGGAGCAAATCCATATTTGACTCCGGCCTTTAGGGATCTGAAGAAACACTCAGCAGGGTGGTGAGGGCATTAGTGGGGGTGTGAAGGGAACGGTGGTGGCTTGGAGGAAAAACTGTTGGTATAAGGGCCTCCAACTGGCAGCAGACGCTAGAAAGCAGGCATCCAATGTGCCACTGTCCAGCAGTACACAGTGATGAGCCTGCCAGGTTGAACATTGAACAACGTGCCCTGCTGGCAACTAATAAATCTGGCTGATGGTGGAATGTGACCATGAACGAGTGTTATCTGCTGACTTAAGGTCCTGCATTGTGACAAAGGTAGGCATCCACCTGATGCCTTCACCGTACCCTCACTGGGACAGAATGAGTGGGCAGTTGATGGGCATGCTGATAATGATATGACACCCGATTTAATGCATCAAACCATTTGATTTCCTGCCCTAAACATGGTCTGTGAGATCCATGTTTTATCTCAGGTCCAGCCTGAACCCTGTGAGAAACTCTAATACCTAAAGATTCTTCCTGAGTGATATATTGCCTTGATATTAAACTCCAATCCCAGACGTTCCAGTGCAATTCATGGAGAGACAATGGACTGCAATGGAACAATTCATCATTTTATAAATATACACTGCCTTTAAGTTAATAAAATTGCCAAGGTGCTTCACAACAGGCTTAAATTGATACTGAGCCACAAGAAGAAGTATCAGGTCAGATAACCAAAAGTTTGGTCAAACAATTAAATATTGTAGAGAAAGAGAGAGATGTGGTGAGAGAATTCCAGAGCTTACTTGAGCAGCTCCATCCATAAGCACTTAATTCCAAAATGGGACATCTTGCACCATAATGGGGCTGGAGGAGATTATAGAGATAAGCATGGCAAGACCATAGAAAACTTTGCAAACAAGGATCCAAATTTGAAAATCCAACCACTTTTGAAACTGATAGACAATGTAGGTTTGTGAGCAAAGGGGTGAATAGAATTTGGTGCTCTTTAGGCACACTGCAGCGGATATCTGAGTAGCCTCAAGTTTACTGAGATTAAAAAGCAGGTATGTAGCCAAGTCTCTAGGCTGGAGCTGTCAATTCTGGAGGAAAGAAACGGATGAATTTCAGTTTGAGCAGTAGGTGAGCAGAGGTGAGGTAAAGTTAGGGCACGTCACAAAATAATTTATATGACAATATCCCACATATGTAGTTGGAAGCTTATCTCGGTGAATTATCTCGGGATCTGAGCGTCAGTTTGTGCAATTTACAACTGATCAATCCTGTCCCCTGTCAGTTAAGTACTTTACATTCAGAGGAATAATTCCTGATCTCACCAAATCTAAACACAATGATGATACTGGGCGGATGCTCTGCCTATATTAGAGCCACTTGGCACTAGAGCCTTCCCTGCCCAAGACCAAAGCTGTGTAAATATGAGTCAATGTTTGAATGTGGTTGAGGCACGAGATATAAAGGCTGAACTCAGCAAGGAAAGGGCAGAGCAAGAGAGAGAAGCAGCTCCTTTACTCTGAGAAAGCAGCCAGCCGATCGCAGAAGAGGCAGAATGAAGGTCTTCCTCCTCACCATTGCTGCAGTGCAGATTCTCCACTGCTCAGGTAGGTACCAGAGAGAGCAGCACCTCATCAAGCAACGAGTTATTGGCAATGAGGCTCACTCACTGAGATATCACTAATGTGTAAAATAACTCGCTAAAGAACCCCAGACAATTCTGTTTTGTGCAGTTTTCTTTTCCTTTTGGCAGGAAAACCGAGCCCAAAGGATGCTCTGAGAGCGTCTGTTCTAAAACTGAACCGAATCACTGAGACCAGCAATCTGTGCGGGATAACCAGGAGAAGAGTGAAGGATGTAAGTGTGTCAGTCTGTTTCACTCTCTAAACTCTGCAAGAATATTACTGCGTGCAGAGCAACACGGATTATTACAAAGCAGAAGAATGTCATATTGAAAGTAAATGTAAGGTCACCATAGTTCCAGAGCACATCGGGCTGCTCTCTAGGGCACCACCACATCATGCTCTCTCTTTAGACTGAAGAGACTGGTTGTTGCTTAACCTGAAGGTCAACATGCCTTGTGGTGAAAGGCGATGTCAAGGAGGTGCTATATTCATGGCGATCTCAGCCAGGACAGTAATTGCACCCATCCCTTGCAAAGCAGCCGTCCAGCCAACTGAATATCTACACCACAGAACGCGTTATTTTACTCACACTGATGGGTGAATCCACCCAGAGTAAGAACTCCAGCTGCAGTCAGACACTAATGAAACGTTTCTCTTCTCATTAGATTCACCGCACTGGGAAATTGTCGTACAATGTGGATTTAACATTTTCCGTGAAAGAAACCATCTGCTCCAAGAATTCTGGACTGGAATTCGATGACCCTAGCTGTCACTTCCGTGCCAAAAAGCCTGCAGTAAGTTCTGAATTGTGCTGTCACACTCAAATACTCATGGTACAGAGGTATACCCCTGAATGAGCAATTTATTCCACGTTATATTGAAGAAAGCAATGTGTGTATTGAGTTACATTATAAAGTGTGCTGATTGTAATTTTAATCAATTCTGTTCTGACAGGAGAAAGGTTTGTGCAAAAGCCATGTTGCATATTTTGCTGATGAGATTGTTGACATTGATGTACAGTGTCGAGGATTGAAGACAGTTGACAGCAACAGTGACTCATCAGAGTTGAACGAAAACAGTCTTGAGGTAAGCACACAATTACACACATCAGGACAATGAGGCTTCTATCATTTTGAAAATTCACATGTCTCACTGTTCTACTGAGCTAATTACTTCAATATTAATATTTCAATACAGGTCAAAACCGAAGCAAAACCCACGTCAGTTGAGGAATCACCAAATGTGAGTAGAAACTTAAAACTTTGTCAGATTATTTTCTTGTTGTGCAGAATTATCAAAAAAATGTATAAAACCCAGAATGAAACGAGGTTGGAATGGAGTATGAGATGTTAATTTGTTTTCATCTGAGATATTGGGGGAGAGGGTATGTTGGGGTAGGGGAGGGGGAAGTCAAATGCAGAGGGAGCATTTGTTCTTCTCTGAGGTTAATGTCAGCTGAACATCCACATGACTGGGCAGATACATATATTGGCACTAGGACAACACTACCTCTCACCAATAAAATACATTATCTACTGGTCTGATTTAGAAGGGACCTGCAGATTCAACACAATAAATGCCAGTTGATGGAGAATGGTCTGCATTATTATACCCATCAGCATTGTAGCTCCATTGTCCCAGAACTGGATTGATTATTACTGCAACGGTTTTTTCCACAGCAACACTTGAGTCAAAGAATTGTGACTCTGAAATTCAAAATATTGTCACCTCCTTACCTATAATCTTCTGTGATTTAAAGCTTTTCTTTGGAAATGATTCCATGATTCAAAACTATTTGCAAAATGCTAATTATATGAATTAAATATTTTATTCCAGGTGAAAAGCATGTCAACAGAAACATCCCTTGAGGACTTGCCGGATGTAAGTATTTTGCACTAGGTGCTTATCTCACTTTCGCTTCATAGAGCATCCTCATTAACTGAGGGTAGGCAATTACGGATAATACCATGGGGCAAGTTGAGCAGAGTGGTCACAAGAACTGCCTCAGCTGGTGCAGGAATTGATTCCATACTGTTGGCATTATTCTGTATCAAACTCTAAACTGAGCTACCATCAGATCAATATTGATGCCTATAGCCCATTGAGACCTGGGTTTATCACAATAGACTCTAAATAATTTAATTAAATAAATGCCCAAACAGAGGCTGTGGCTGAGGAGATTCTGATGTTTAGTTACTGTTGGGTTGTTTATGGATTTTGTTGAATTGATGCCCAGTAGCTGTTAGTTATTTCATACATTTTAGAATTTTCTCGATTCACGGAAAATACATGCCACTGACAAGAACTATAATAACTCGATATGCCGATCTGACGGTTTCATGAGGGCATCATTGATTACAATTTCCTCATCATTTCTTTACGTGGAAGGGTCAATGTGGCTTCCAGTAATTTATCCATCAACAATACAGCCCCACGTCCCAAGAGCTGGATTTATCACTGCTGTTTTGAGATTAGGAGAATAGGAGTGAATATTTCTCCATTCCATCAGTGAGGACAAACTATTATCAACCCTGCAAGAATGTGGTGGTTGGAGAAAATCATTGAGTGAATCATTATGGAGTCTTGCTTGCCCCCATCTCACTGCCGCAGTAATTTAGTGCTGGATGCATAGTTCCTTCCCAATTTGCCAGCAAATATGGCCTTGAAGTGGTCAATCAATAAAGGCCTCAACATATGATCGTCCTAATCAGCTGCTTTCCTGGTGGGTGAGAAAAGTTGTCAGTGGGAAACCAGAGCGGCCCGCTGCCTGTTTGGGGAGGTATCCGTTTGTTACAATCTGAGGACAATTAAAAACAGCGATGGAGGATGGGGATGGTGCAAGGGGTAGTGACCATTGAAACACCCCTGCCCCTTACGTGCATTTCCTCCTGACATTCCGCTCCTTACAAACCCCACCCCATGAGAACTGAAGCAAAAAGTTTTACCTTCTCGCCTGTGTGGACCCCTAAAGGACTTGGCCCCCACCGATAACCTCTCAGACGCAAAAACTGATGGTCTCTGACTGGCAGCAGCTTCTGGAGAGGCGATGGTTCACTGTTGAGCCTTGCAAATGACCAAGAAGCTAACCAGTCAACTCCTGACACTGATTGATCAAGCTTTCTCATCACTACGGGATTCATCCGGCTCAATATCTTGGATCTGAAATGGAAAATTTCAGTGTGAGCCGTTGAACCCCAATGCAGAATCTAAAGTTTCATCAGTTCTTTGTTTATAACCTGATTGTATTTAAAGGTTTAGCTATGAGGCACTTTGAGGTGATCAAGATTGTCTGCAAAGTTTTAAATTATAAGTTATAAATCTTTCTTTTCCAGATGAAAAATGAATCAACAGAAACATCAGTTGAGGAGTCTCCCAATGTGAGTATAATTTGAAAGTTTATGTCAGATAATTATTAACTTGAATAAACCGATGAAGACTGCGTTCAGCTGCATGGCAATAGTGTCTGAGGCAGTTCTGTATTTTTAAATTTATTTACTTTTACGCAGAGAGCCATAAATATCAAGAGTTAACATTTCCCCATTTATGATTTAATATACTCAGTATTAGCTACAAAATGTCTGACTGATTCCTGATGATAAACTGATTAATCTGAACATTTTAATGCAGGTGAAAAGCAAATCAACAGAAACATCACATGATATGTCTTCAAATGTAAGTATAAGCTGGGGAATTTGTGCCAGAGAACTGTCTCTCAATTATGATCAACATTAACAATAAAACACCAAACTCAGACTGAACTCAGTCCATTCAAAAATAATTTTTGTATTCCTGCTGTTCATTCCAGGAATACCATGATGATTCAAGATCCCGTCACTAACCAGGAATAAAAATTCTGGAAACCCAGTTTGATGTGAACGCAAGGCCTTATTCTGATCAAACAAGACAAATCAATTGTACTTTTTTTTCAAACATAAGGATGATGGGACCTGGGGTTCCTGATTGTACATTTTACTGTAACTGGAAGATTCTATAGTTTGTAAATGTTGTATCGATTGGTGTATTTTGTTATTTTGTATTCTGTGGATCACAATAAAAATGCAAAGAGAATATTTTCTGATGTTGCTCCAAATATTGTTTCTCATTTCGCTGACTGGATGGGAGTTTAGAATTGCAGAACTGAAACTAGCTAATCACATACCATGACCAGTTTCCTCAGTTAACTGAAAGCTGCTGGTGGGCTGGGGATTCACACCTAAAACTGAATGACTGAAGGTGGTCGGGTGGGACTGTTTCTCTTACTGTGTGGACTTTTCAATCATGGGGTTTGCTGCTTCTTAAATCTGTGAGTGCGGAGTCTTGACCTTGGGGAGATGCAAACAGTGAATATCACTGGATCTTGCCTTTTGGAATCTCTTAAAACCTTTGCACTTGATAATTGAGCCTTATTAGTTGATTAACTGGAGTGATGTTGGGGAATAAACCATTGAACAACACATTAAACAAATCTGGAATTGATCTTCTCTGGTGCCTACTCTGCAGTCAAACCAAAAAAAACTTAAAGTGCAGCTGTAGCTGTAAAATTACCACATTCCCTGCGCGTTACTCCATTAGATGTAGGTGCAGGCAGCACCACTGACATAATATCCATTTTGGAGACAGATTACATGGTGAAAGATTCTGGGAACTAAATACTGCAGGGCAAATGACATTTCAAACTGATAAACAAATTTAGAAAGGAACATTAGCCCTGATATTAAAATTGACACATTGATTGGAGAGAGGAACGATTTCTTGGCTCAAAGGATCAGGAGATAGCATCAGTATGGGTGAAAGTTAGGAATAACAAGCAGCAGAAAACACTAGTAGGAATAATAGGCTCCCTAATAGCAGCTACACTGTTGGATAATACTTGCAAAAATCAGAGGAAAATGTAACAAAGACAATGAAAATGTTGCGCAGGTCTTTAATCTTCATGTGGTTTGCTCAGTTGGCTCGATCCCTGGTTTGAGATGCAGAGGAATGTTAACAGCATGGGTTAAATTCCTATAATAGCTGATGTTACCATGAAGGACTCTTCTTCTCAATCTCTCCCCTAGCCTGAGGCCTGGTGATCCTCAGGTTAAACCACCACCTGATGATAGACAAGTCCTATGGTTTCGAAGGACTATCATGACTTTAACTTAAACTTCATATCGACTGGACATATCAAATAGTCACAAATAATTTGCAGATGTTTTTACATTATACACATAAAATGGTTTCCAAAAATAATAGATTGTTAAACAAATCATGGAAGAAGTGATTTTTGATCTGGGATGGATGAATTACTAATCCTAGTGTAAAGGATGCTTTGGGAAGTTTGATCAAGATAGCTTTTCTTGTAGAGTTTGTGAGTAAAGTACATAAATTCATCAGAGAATTAAACCAAAATAGAGCCAATTTCATGCCTATGAAGGGCGTGTTGGTTAAGATAGCTGAGAATATTAGAGTAATTCAATGAAGATAAATAATCAGTAGCAGACAGTTAATGAAATAGTTAACAATTCGAAGGGAACATACATTCCTGTTTTTTTCCTTTATTCATTCACAGAATGAGGGTGTCACTGATCAGGCAGCATTCACTGCCCATCACTAATTGCCCAGAAGGCAGTTTAAAGTCAATCGCTATGCTGTGGGCCTGGAATCACATGTAGGCCAGACCAGGCAAGGATGGCAGCTTCCTTCCTTAACAGGCCAGAAGGGATTTTCCACAATCCATTCATGGTCATCATTGGATTCTTAATTCCAGATACTTATTTAATTCAAATTCCACCATCTGCTGTGGTGGGATTCAAACCCAGGTCCCCAGAACATTATCTGGGTTTCTGGATTAATATTCCAGTGATAATACCACTAGGCCATTCTATTGGCTATAAAACCTGGGAAAAGAGATTGATCAGAGTCTAGGTTAGTATTAGTTTAAAATAAGTATTTTATTAATATTCAATAAATCTGAGGATTGGGAGATTTTAGGAATTAGGAGTGGGAGGCAGAATCAATCAACAGATTCAAGAAAGAAATGGGTAAGCTTCTAATGAAAAATGGGATAAAGGGCATTGGAGACCTTGTAGAAAAGTAGAGTTGAGATCAGCGTGATCATGTTAAACGGCAGGGTGGGCTTGAATGGCTGAATTGCCCACTGTTGCTCCTAACTCCGATGTTCCTATGTTTGTTTCCTATGTTACTCAACTGGAGTCGCTGAATCCACAATATTTTCATTGAAAGGTCACATGACTCAGTTTTTGAAGGAAAAAAACATTAGATGTGAGCACACACAGCCAAAAAGTTGGGGGTTTTTTCTGAAGCAATAGCCTTTTCCCTCTGTCTTTTTTCCCTTAGTAATTCCAGTTACTAAATTTAGTGAGTTGTAAACTCACCGAAACCCTCATCACCATGCGTAGAGGATTCCTACGAAAGCAATCCAAGAATTCTGAAAGGAAAATCCAGAATCTACCGCCCCTGGCCAGGATGGAATCCCAAGTTCCTGTAGTTGGTGAACGAGTTGAATTTGGCCACAAAATAACATTAGGACGATGTGAACAATTATCTATTACTGAGGTAGCTGGTACTTGGCCAAAGTACATTTAAAATAATGTTCTGCAGAGTTTCTAGTTTTCTTTTTCCCTAAATTTGTTGGTTTCATGTGTGTGAGTATTTTATTTTACAAGGAGTGTAGCTGCCTATTTTTGCATTGTTTAAACCTTTTGACATTAACATCTACATTTGTTGTGAGAGCAAATTTTGCTTGCAAAACATTAGCTCTGTATTTATTACTTAAGGAATCGGGATAAATTTTGATCTGATGTAGAGCTGTATACAGTCCTATATATATATATGCATAATGTACATTATAATTGGCAATATCCTCTTCCTTCTTAAATTCAAACTCTATTTTCTCCAAGAGAAGAGTGAGACAAGGAAAGCAACCAGTTCACTCTTCTAACTCAATTGTAACAAATTGATAACAACGTAACAAGTATAATATGGGAGTTAAGTAGACGAGATGATAAAACAGATTCTGAGAGCTGAATCTTACACTCCTTAGGTTAACTGTCAGTTCAGGTCAGTGAGCTCAGATTTCTTGCTACAGCTTCACAAACTTGCTTCAATAACTATCTGCCCCACTCCTCTGGTGCCCTTCTTGTCTGATTCTAACTCCATTCTTTCATTTGCCATACCAGAACAATTTGCCACTGCTTGGATATCCAGAAATCTGGCGATGGTGTCAGCTTTAAAAGGGTATTATATACCTGGGCAGTTAGTCCAGAGCTGCCCTGCATAGTTCCTGACATTAGTCCTGGACATAGCAGAGAACACAATATTGGTGATATGCTTTGTGGGCAGGGAGCTGGCATTGGAGCTGCTGGGTGAGTTGCGCAGAGGCAGGATATCCTGCACCCCCAGGGCCAACAGGGGAAGCCACAACAGCAGAATATAACAGCCTGGTCCGGGATTCCCACCCGGATTAGTTCAGCCTCAGCCATCTGGAGATATGCGCAGCAAATTTGGAACAATGTCAATGACATTTTTCACTTTTCATGATATATCACACTCACTTTATCCCTGCCCTTGCGCCAATCTTCCATGAAGGAAATCCCCTACCACTTTCATCGTTCCCAGCAACATCCTTCCTTAATTTCTGTCACTCATCCTGACCCCGACAGTATAAACCCTGCATGCCCTTGCACTGTCGATTAACTCCGGACAAATAAAATAAGACCTAAAAGTAGTAATTTCTGGTTTACACCCAATGTCAAATGCAAACAAGAGAAGAAACAACAGGTTAGAGGAGATAAATCAATGACTAAAAAGCTGGTGCATTGTTCAAGTTTCAGATTTTTGGACAATTGGAATGTTTTTTGGGATAGAAAAGACCGTTCAAAAAGGATGGATCTAACCTAAACTGGAAAGGGACTAATATCTTAGCAGGGAGGTTTGCTTATTTCATTAAGGGAGTCTTTATTCTGAGGTAATAGAGAAGGTGAATGGAGGAATTATAAACAGCAGTGTAGACAGAAGGATTGATGGTAAAGGTTCTGAATGTGAGCAGAGTATGTCAATTTGAAAAGAGAGACAAGCAAGTCAAAGTCTGTAGTAACTCTGAAGAACTATATTGAATTTATTTCAATGCAAGAAATCTTACAAGTAAGTCTGATGAACTAGGCATACTTAAGAACATGGGATTAGGACATCATATCTTTACAAAAATGTGGCTGAGAGATGGGCAAGACTGGCAGCTCAATGTTCCTGGTTTCACATGCTATAGGAAGAATAGAAAAGGAGGCAAGAAAGGCTGATGTTGGGGATGAAGGGTGGTGGTGTTTTTGATTAAGGAATACATTATTAGATTAGATTAGATTCCCTACAGTGTGGAAACAGGCCCTTCGGCCCAACAAGTCCACACCGCCCCTTGAAGCATCCCACCCAGACCCATCCCCCTATAACCCACACACCCCTGAACACTACGGGCAATTTAGCATGGCCAATCCACCTAGCCTGCACATTTTTGGACTGTGGGAGGAAACCGGAGCCCCCGGAGGAAACCCATGTAGACACGGGGAGAATGTACAAACTCCACACAGACATTATAATTGTAACTGGGGAAGATATTTCTGAAAAAAACGCCCAGTGAAAATATATGGGTAGAAATTACGAATAAGAAAGAAAAGATCACTTTGATGGGATTGTACTATAGCCACCCAATAGTAACAGAAATTGAGAAACAAACATGTAGGGAGATCTCAGATATATGTAAGCAGAATAAGGTTGTAACAATGGGGGGTTTTAATTTTCCAAACATTGACAGTAACTGCCACAGTGTTAAAGGTTTGGATGGTGAAGTACTTGTCAAATGTGCTCAACAATTTTTTTTATCAATATATGGATGCTTATACTCGGGAAGGAGCAAAACTAGACCTTCTTTTGGGCAATAAGACAGGGCAGGTGACTGAAGTAACAGTAAAGGAACACTTTGGGTCCAGCGATCATAATTCTATTCGCTCCATAAAAGCTAAAGCTTTAATTGGTGTATGACAAATTTAAATGGTATGAGACATGAACTTTCAAAAGTTGAATGGAGTAGACTGTTCACAGGTAAAAAGACGACTGACGATTAGGAAGCATTCAAGAGTGGGATGATGAAAGTTCAGTGGCATTTTGTTCGTGTTAGGGTGAATGGTAAGGCTGATAAGATTAAGGAACAATGGATAAATAAAGATATTGAGGTTCTAGTCAAGAATAAAAGAGAATCCTATTTTAGATATAGACAGCTTGGCTCAATTGAATCTCTTAATAAAGATGAAAGCGTGGCATGGTGGCTCAGTAGTTAGCAGTGCTGCCTCACAGCACCAGAAACCCAGGTTCGATCCCACCCTCAAGTGACTGTCTGTGTGGGGTTTGCAAATTTTCCCTGTGTCTGCATGGGTTTCCTCCAGGTGCTCTGGTTTCCTCCCACAGTCCAAAGATGTGCAGGCTAGGTGGATTGGCCGTGCTAAATTGCCTATAGCATTCAGGGATGAGTAGATTAGGTGGGTTATAGGGGGATGGGTCGGGTTGGGATGCTCTGAGTATAGGTGTGGACTTGTTGGGCCAAAGGCCCAGTTTCCACACAGTAGGGATCGATGAAATAAAGAGTGTTGGGGCATTCTTTAGAGAGAAGTCAGGAATGCAAAGAAGGGATAGAAGGTAGCATTGACAGATGAGTTTAAGGATAATTCAAAGAGATTCTACAAATATATTAAAAGCAAGAAGGTAACTAGAGAGAGGACAGGGCCTTTTAAAGATCAAGGAAGCCATCTTTGTTTAGAACCCATGGGCTTGGGAAAGATACTAAATGAATATTTCCCATCAACTTTTACTTTGGAGAAAGATTTGGAGTCTAGAGAATGTAGAGAAATAAACTTTGATGTTTTTAAAATGGTTCACATTACAGAAGAGGATGTTGGGAGGTCTTAGAGAATATAAACATGGATAAATCTCCAGGACCTGATCTAACTGTTCCCTGAAAATTGCGGGAAGTAACGGAGAAAATTACAAGATCCCTCACAGAAATCCATAATGACAGGTGAGATGCCTGATGACTGGAGGGTGGTTAATGCTCTACCTTTGTTTAAGAAAAGTTGTAGGGAGAAACTGGGGAAGGATGGACCTGTGAGTCTGACTTCAGTTGTGGGCAAATTTTTGGAGGTGATTACAAAAGATAGGATTTACGGACATTTGGAGAGACAACAATTGATTAGGAATGGTCAGCATGGCTTTATGAGAGGAAAATCGTATCTTACAAACTTAATTGAGTTGTTTGAGAAAATCACTAAAAAGATTAGTGAAGGCAGAGTAGTAGACATTGTTTACAAGTAGTTCTCCTACAATGCGACAGTTGTAGACACTGATACCTATCCTGGATGCTGTGAGCATTACAATGTTAACCATTAATTGCTCTGTTGTATTTAAACCTTACTACACTTGAAGCTTTAGTGTGACAACACAATGACCTACCATGGAACATTAGAAATTTTGTGTGACCTCAAGCTATAGAAGATCATGTTATAGGGAAATTACTACAGAAAATCACTATATTTGTGCTGTAGAAAATTCACATTATCCAAACAGCGTCTACTATTCATCAATTATGTTACAGGTAATTCACATTAACAAAACACGTGTTGTAGCAAAACTACCTGTATTTGGATTTTAGTAAAGCCTTTAACAAGGTTCTGCATGGTAGAGTAATTAGTAGAGTTAGATCACATAGGATTCAGGGTGACCTTGCCAATTGGATACATGATTGGGTCAATGGCAGGAGACAGAGAGTGAATGAAGCATTGCCTTTTGGACTGGAGGCTTGTGACCAACGGTGTTCCTCAGGTATTGGTTCTGGGTCGTCTTTTGTTTGCCATTTATATAAATAATTTGGATGAGAATATAGAAGGCAAGATTAATAAGTTTGCGGATGAAACCAAAATTGGTGAGATAGTAGAGAGTGAAGAAGGTTTTCTGAGATTACAAAGGAATCTTGATCAAATGGGTCAATGAGCTGAAAAATAGCAGATGGTGTTCAATCTGGATAAATAGTAGACATTGCATTTTGGTACAACAAACAAAGCTAGGTCTTATACAGATAATGGTAGGGCCTTCAGTAGTGTTGTAAAATAGAGGGACATGGGGTGCAGGTACATAATTCTTTGAAGTTTGCATCACTCACAGACAGGGTGGTTGAAAATGGATTTGGCATATTTGCTTTCATCGTACAGCCCTTTGAGTAGAGGAATTGGGAAGTCAATTTGAGGTTGTACAGGATGTTGGTGAGGCCTCCTCTGGAGTACTGTGTCCTGTTCTGGTTGCCCAGTTATAGAAAGGATATTATTAAACTGAAGAAAGTTCAAAAGAGATTCACCAGGATGTTGCCAGGAATAGAGGGTTTGAGTCATAAAGAGAAGCTGGATAGGCTGGGACACTTTTCACTGGAACATAGAAGATTGAGATGTGACCTTATAGAGGTTTATAAAATTATGAGGAACACAAATAAGGCGAATGGCAGGGGTCTTTTCCCTAGGGTGGGGGATTTCAAGACTAGGTGGTACATATTTAAAGTGAGAAGAGCGAGATTTAAAAGACATAAGAGAAAAACTTTTTACACAGAGGGTGATTCACACATGGAATGAACTTCCTGATGAAGTGGCGGATGTGGGTTTAAAAACATTTGGATGGATACATAAATAGGAAAGTATTGGAGAGTCGTGGGCCAAGAGTGGGCAGGTGGGACAAGTTTAATTTGAGATCATGTTCAGCATAGGCTGGTTGGACCAAAGGGTCTGTTTCCATGCTCTGTGGTGCTATGACTCTATAACTTCCTAACTGAAGCAAAAGTAAGGACTGTACCAACACTTTCATCTACCATAATACAAACCTCGCTCCCATTTCACAGGGATGACTACAGGGCAGAAGGAGGGGTGATGGGCTTCTTCACATTCAGCTCCCTAACCCTCATGTAGAAAGGATACTGCCCCAGATATAGTAATTGGCTAAGTGACCACCACAAGTCGCCTTATCCAACCCACTGGTGTTATTGGAGGCTGCCTTTGACTTAATGCGCGAGGATCTTCTGAGACAAAGCTATTGCCCATGACTTGACTGAGGATTGCTGACGGCCATAACAAGCTTCCTGGCTTTGTGCCTGCAGTAAATGGTAAGGTAATACGGCAATACTGTGAGCTTGATATGTCTGGCTGAGGGCTAGGGTACAAGCAGGCAAGGCAAAAAAGTCAAGGACAGGAGGCTATGAGCATCCAGGTAAATACATCATGAGTGAATGCGAAGACAACAAGCAAAGAGGCTGAAGATTGAGCCTGGCCCACTCCATGAGCTGGGTGTGTGCCCCTGAGTACAGCATGGCAATGATAGCTGCTGTTGCACCCTGAGGTATAGCATTGAAGTGCAGAAGTGGATTGAAGATGTACCATGAGTGTTCTTAGAGGCTAGCACATCTTGGATGCCAATGTCTGTCTATCTGGGCTGCACATCGCTGGTACTGATTAAGTTTGCCCTGAAAAGCTGAGACCTAGTTCTCAACATGGAGTTCTTTTAGAACAAGCAGTGAGCTGAAGTTTGCAGGTGCCTGCTGTGATACCCATGTTGAGAAGTTTCAACATTGAATTTGTTCACAGCGGATTGTACAATAGAATGCCGCAAAGTAATGAGGTCGTTAATAATGAATAACCCATTTAATGCTCAACTTGTCACTTCCTCCTTAGAATTTTGCCTCAATGCCCAAATTTAGTTAAAAGATGCAATGAGATATTTCTCATGTCAAGATAATCCTCAATGCAATCCTCCTGCATGATTCTGCCACTTTTCTTGTCAAAGATGGCATAAACTTTGGCTCTAATACTTTTTACAAGCATAATAAAAGAAGGAGAGTAGCAAAAGACAACACTATTCCTTTGAGACAAGGACAGGAATAATTATAATTACAAAGAGGAAAACAACAGAGACAATTAACAAATATTTAGTGTCTCACTTTGTGGTTAAAAAAAAATCCGAAACATTGAAAAATTAAGAATCTAATGAGAATGAGGAACTTAATAAAAACTTAAATTATTGGATAAATTAATTGTGCTAAAATCCAACAAATCTCTAGGGTTGATAGCTGACATTCTAGTGTTCTATAAGAGGACAAACATATCTATAAACTTCCAAAATTACCTAGATTCTGGAGCAGATACAACAGATTGTTTGGTTGCAAAAAAAGACTGCTATTCAAGAAAATGAGGATGAGAAAGGAGACCTACAGGCCACAGTTGGCAGGAAGGGAGAGGGAAACCATGGATGTAGTGTTTTTGACTTCTCAACAGGTATTTCATAACAGACCACATGAAAGGATATGCACAAGATAAAGGTTTGTGGAGATGGAAAAATTGACAGGACAACTTGTCATTTGTAAATAGTGAATTGGAGTTCTTGCTGGTGTAGCTCAGGCAAGGTGAAGCCTTTTGGAGGAATGAGGGAAATAGCCTGCATTCATCGCTGCTTAAAAATTTAAGAAGAAATGAAATTTTCCTACAGAAATGTAGGAAACGGTTCAATGATCTGACAAACTTTCAGTGATTGAGGTGTGGCAACTCAAGGAAAAGCTGATGCTACATTCTATAAGGACTAGTATGCTGCCCTATGACAAAGAACAAAGTATTCCCATTTACTGTCACTCTAACCTTTAGATCTCTCCAGAAGAACCTCTTGCCAATACCTTTCTTGTGAATATTTACTTTGCACACCAAAACTCCCACATATGCACCCTCAAATTGTTCAAAGATAAAAATTGTTATTTGCAATGCAATGCCAACCATTACCAGACCATGGTTGGAAAGCTTGATGCCTTCAAGTGAATCTTAACAAGAAGGGATTCTATTGTCTGAAATGAAATATAATTTATTTGCAGGAATGCAATCAGGAGTAAATTACATCGCTAAAGTCAACAATGTTCCTAAATCTATCTGGATACCCAGAGCATAAATATTGACTATAGAATTTCATTGGCAGCTCTGTCTGTAATGAGCTCATTATCGGATCATTGCTTTTTAAAATGCTAATCCACTGACACCTTCAGTGGAAAATCTTGCTTTTGAATAAATTGTAGCATCTCAGGCAGATCCAGTTTCTCCCCATTTCTACAAATAGACAACTTAAGTGACACTGACAATAAAATGTGAGGCTGGATGAACACAGCAGGCCAAGCAGCATCTCAGGAGCACAAAAGCTGACGTTTCGGGCCTAGACCCTTCATCAGAGAGGGGGATGGGGAGAGGGAACTGGAATAATCCCAATTTAAGTGACACTCTTCTGTTTACTCTCATTCTAACTACCAGCCTACAATAACCTTCATTGGCTATTACATTCAAGCATCTATCTTCACTTTGAAGATTGGCCACAAGCAACATTCATTTTGAGAAGAGGTGGGATGTAAATATTGAACTGCAAAATAAATAAGCAGCAGGAACGTGCTGGCAAGCAACCAAATGAGATTGATTCAAATATTATGAAATAGGGCGCGGTCTGTTTAAATCTCCAATCTGCAACAACATGAGCCATTTCAAAGATTGCTTAAAGTCTTTTAAAGTCTTAAAGATTCTGTTTTGAATATCTGATGTTGTTAATTGAAATCTAATTCCTGTTTTTCTGTTGAATTTGGCATCTGTTCAACTTCAGAGCTTTCTTCTTTTGTTGAACTGCTCAATGCTAGGCTTCTCTTGGTTTTTCCCCTCCCCCTCATCCTCCTTGTTCTCCTCCCACAGTAAACCTTGGGCCTCCTCACAGCGTCATGTGGCCGGGAAGGCAGGAACCTCTGACCATTGACTTTTCCGCAAGTGTCAATAACCCCCCAGCCCAAAATAAATCTGTGGATGCAGCGCCTACACATGTAGAGTTAAATGGTTTCTGTTGTCAGGAGTACGTTACAGCTACAGAGAAGTTCTGGTATTTGCTGTGATTTTGCTCAATGGTTTCTTTTCAGAAACCCGTTCAGAGTCAGCAAGCATTGATTTTGATCACAAGTGTTGCGCATGACGTTAAGACCGCACAAATTAATGGCCAAAATTTACTGTATCTGCAACACTGAAATGCACAAGTCAAGACAAACCATTAACTTTGGGTATTGCTGAATACAGATATACACATGACTGTGTATATTAGTTGTTATTCATTGACATGTGCAGAGTCTGGTATTAACTCTGCAAGCACATTCATTGAATGTAGGTAGAAATAAGAAAATTAACTATATTGTAATGTAGCAGTCAATTTTGTGCTCAGAATGTCAGGCAGTGGAGGATGCTCACTTGATTTGCCCATTGGTCACACATAAGAAAATTAATTCAACTCTCTGTCTCTGGGAATTGCTATAAAGCAGCATAAAATTCCCAGGTGCAATATATGAGATGACACATGATGCACTCGCCATGAGCTCTGTGAGTTCCTAGACCGTATTTGGCAATGGCTAGCTAGAACAATTTAAGACAGTCCCTGTTTGTAAATGGGTTCAATTCCTGACTCCTTAAGTTGACTTGTACGCAGGTTGAAACACAATGCAGGAGAACCCAAAGTAGCAGTTCGTAAGTACAGAAAATGTTTGAACGTCGGATATTTAAAATGACACCCCTGTATGGGTTTACGTTCATAAGTATGAACATTTATAAGGAAGATGTTTGTAAATAGGGGACCCGCCCGTCCCCACCACCTCTCCGCCCCCCACAGCCAACATCCTATGTTGTGCAACATCGGCAAACATTTATTCCGCACCTTCATCTTGAAGATATTTTGCTGCTGAAAGTTACTAAGCATGTACCATGACAACAGGATGACAAGCAAAGTGGGCTTTTCGGGACCATGATGCATGATGCTATTGTCTATCTGCTGAAGAGATGATATTTAAGAGATGAAAGAAACAAAATGATGACAGAGAAGGAAGTCCTGTGCATGTCAAAGTCAACTGTCAAAAAGAAATATAGTAAGGAAAAGAAAGTTACATTATGAGACAGAAAAATTAGACACAGAGGTTAAATTTAATGAAGAAACTTAACACTCTAAATGTTAGACTTTGAAAATCTCCACAACAATTGACTACTTGCAGAGATAAAACTCCATATTACAAATCACTTCCCTGCTCAGACACAGAGAATGATTAACAATCTGGTCACAATGATCACACGCTTTGAAAAAGAATTTAATCATGTTTTCAACCTCTCTGCTGTGTTTAATAGATAATTAACGTCCAAGTCCAGCAAGTTATAAAACATCAATGGAAGATTAGCGTGACGACAGATCAAAACCTTGGAGTGCCATGGGCTTGAAATTGTGACTTTTTAAACAAAAGTTACAATCTCCTTCCAATCAACAGAAAGCAATCTCATGCAGAAATGTTACACTTTGGTCTTCCAGGAATATGCAAAAGATGGATGATAAATAAAAAGCAGCCTAGTCTTTTCTCTCAGTTAGTGCTAACAATCTAGAGCATATACTGGCGTGCTGTGAAGGTCACCTGTCTGAGAAAAGCCATTTAAGCACTTCTGCCCTGCAGGAATCAAGTGAACATCCTCCACTACCTGACATTCTGAGCACAAAATTGACTGCTGCATTACAATGTAGGTAATTTTCTTATTTCAGCCTTCATTCAATGAATGAGTTTGCTGAGTTACTCTAAGCACCCAAAACTAATTAGCTAGCATACTGGGCAGAAGGAAACTGAAAAACAGAAGGACTATCTCCCTCTACTCAAAACCAAATGACAAATAACTATGCCAAAAGATGATGTGAAGCATGTTTTGCACACAAAGAGTGGTCAGTGCCTGGAACGTGCTGCCAGAAATGGTGGTGGAAGCAGACACACAGCAGCATTCAAGAAGCATCTGGACAAATACATGAATAGGAAGGGATTAGAGGGATACACGTCCTGTAAGTGAAGACAATTTTAATTTTGGAAGAGCAAAATGTGTCAAAGCAGGCTTGGAGGGCCAAAGGGCCTGTTCCTGTCAGTATTGTGATTTGTTCTTTTGTTCATTATGATCAGGAAAAAACACTTTTGCTCAACTTACAAAGCCAAAAGTCTTGCAATCAACTATTGAACTACCAAGGTCAACATTACCCTAGGATTTAATGTCACAGCCAAAATATTCAACTGTCTGCACCTTCGGAACAGAGACTGATTCATACACTTCATTTTAAATTTTATCTTTTTCAATTCATCTCTTTGTCGACTCTACACGTATATGTGTTGCATTGCTAAACTGTTTTCTTTTAAATTCAAGAAATCCAGATTAAATCTGGTCCCTTTAGCACCTAATTTTTTGGGGGGTTCTGGAAGAAAGGTATTCGCAAGGAAACAGATCTTTTCCATAATCAGAGATAGTAGGAACTGCGGACGCTGGAGAATCTGAGATAACGCAGTGTGAAGCTAGATGAACACAACAGGCCAAGCAGCATCGGAGGAGCAGGAAAGTTGATGTTTCAAGTCGAGACCTTTGTTGTAAACAACTGGGAGCGGGTATGGAAAATAAGGCAGGGGGTCAATTCAATCTACCTCACCTGGCAGATTAACTGTTTGAGGTAGAAACATAGAATCCCTAAAGTACAAGAGCAGGTCATTCAGCCCATCGAGTCTGCACTGGCCGTCCAGGAACATCCCACCCAGACCCAGCCCCTCACCTTATCCCTGTTATCCTGTATTTCCCACAACTAATCTATTTAGCCTGCACATGCCTGGACACCATGGGGCAATTTTAGCATGGCAATCCACCTAACCTGCACATCTTTGAACCCTGAAACTATAACAAATTAGGGTACCTCACCTAGGGACTGATTTTAACAAGATTGTAACAATATGGGATAGCATGGTGGGTCAGTGGTTAGCATTGCTGCCTCACAATATCAGGGACCTAGGTTCGATTCCAGCCTTATCTCTGAGGGCCTTACATATTCTTCATGAGTCTGCATGGGTTTCCTCCCACAGTCCAACGATGTGCAGGTTATGTGGATTTGCCATGGGAAATTGCCCATAGTATCCAAGTATGTGCAGGCTAGGTGGATTAGCCATGGGATACGTAGAGTTACAGGGATAGGGTAGGGGTTGGCTCTGGATGGGATACTCCTCGGAGGGTTAGTGTGGATTCAATCAGCCAAATGGTCTGCTTCCACACTTCATGAATTCTATGAGGGGCAAGAAAGTGGAGTCAATTGACCAGTGTGCTCTACAAATTCACAGTACCTAGTGCATGTCTTCAACACCTGAACTTGAAGAACAATTTGTGAAATAGAAATGGTGAGCTTTGTAAACGTACAATGATTATTTTTTGCAACAATAATTGATTCAACATGAGCTCAATACGCTTTGTGCACTGAATGTGTAAAACACATTTAGCTGTGTAAACACAGGAACACTGACATGCATATATTGTGAAAATTACAGCAGATAATTTCCCGTCTTCTTGTCAATTCATAATTTCACATGCTGAAAAATAATCTCTGATCTCACCAAATCTAAACATGATGACGATACTGGGCAGAAGCTCTGACCATATTAGAGCCACTTGGCAGCAGCTTTCCCTGCCCGGGACCAAAACTGTGTAAATATGAGTCAGTGTTTGAATGTGGTGGAGGCGCGAGATATAAAGACTGAACGCAGCAAGGAAAGGGCACAGCAAGAGAGAGAAGCAGCTCCTTTACTCTGAGAAAGCAGCCAGCCGATCACACAAGAGGCAGAATGAAAGCCTTCCTCCTCACCATTGCTGCAGTGCAGATTCTCCACTGCTCAGGTAGGTACCAGAGAGAGCATCACCCCATTGAGGAACAAATTACTGCTAATGAGTCTCAGTCGCTGAGATATCACCAATGTGTAAAAATAACTCACTGAAGAACTCCAGAATGATTTGTACAACTTTCCTTTTCTCTCGACAGGAATACCAAGCCCAAAGGATGCACTGAGAGCGTCTGTTCTAAAACTGAACCAAATCACTGAGACCAGCAATCTGTGTAGGATAACCAGGAGAAGTGTGAAGGATGTAAGTATGTCCTGGTCTCAGTCGGTTTCACTCTCAAAATTCTAGAAGAATATTACTGAGCGCGGTGTGACACGAATTATTAAACAGAAGCATAATGTTATATTACACATACTGATGGGAGTCCACCTATCACCACCATTCCGCTACCCCTCACCCCTCCCTCTATCTCTAGCTTCCCCTACCCCAGCATTCATCCCCGAAGAAGGGTAATACCCAAAACATTGATTCATAGAACATAGAACATAGAACAGTACAGCACAGAACAGGCCCTTCAGCCCACGATGTTGTGCCGACCATTGATCCTCATGTATGCACCCTCAAATTTCTGTGACCATATGCATGTCCAGCAGTCTCTTAAATGTCCCCAATGACCTTGCTTCTACAACTGCTGCTGGCAACGCATTCCATGCTCTCACAACTCTCTGTGTAAAGAACCCACCTCTGACATCCTCTCTATACTTTCCTCCAACCAGCTTAAAACTATGACCCCTCGTGTTAGCCTTTTCTGCCCTGGAAAATAGTCTCTGGCTATCAACTCTATCTATGCCTCTCATTATCTTGTATACCTCAATTAGGTCTCCTCTCCTCCTCCTTTTCTCCAATGAAAAAAGTCCGAGCTCAGTCAACCTCTCTTCATAAGATAAACCCGCCAGTCCAGGCAGCATTCTGGTAAACCTCCTCTGAACCCTCTCCAAAGCATCCACATCTTTCCTATAATAGGGCGACCAGAACTGGATGCAGTATTCCTCCTCTTCCAGATGCTGCCTAGCTTGCTGTATTTTTCCAGCCTCCTGCTTGTGTATCTATGTTACTAATGAACTGTTTCCCTCTCATTAGATTCATCGCACAGGAAAATTGTCGTACAATGTGGATTTAACATTCTCTGTGAAAGAAACAGTCTGCTCCAAGAATTCTGGACTGGAATTTGATGATCGCAGCTGTCGCTTCCGAACCAAAAAGTCTGCAGTAAGTTCTGAGTTATATTGTCACACTCATATCAGCAGATGTGTATCACAAGAAGGGCCCTGTATGCCGAGTTACATCTCAGAAAAACCATGTGCACTGGATTATATAACATAGATAGAGCTGCTCAAATTGCGATATATGATAGAAAGTGCACCGTGTACTGCTTTATAGCATGCAAGTACTGAGTGTAATTTTAATCAAATCCGTTTTGACAGGAGAAAGGCTTTTGCAAAAGCCACGTTGAATATTATGCTGATGAGGTTATAGAAGTTGATGTGGAGTGCAGAGGGCTGAAGACAATCAACGGTAAAAGTGGATCATTTGAGTCAAGTGAAAACAGTGTCGAGGTAACCTCAAAATTATATACAACAAGATACTGGAAGATATTACATTTCAGATAGTTTACCAGATTCCTCATTGGTCTTCTGTATTAAATATAGATATGTTAATATTTTATTCCAGCTCAAAACCAAATCAAAGGAGAAAGGAATCAAAGAATCATCCAATGTAAGTAGAAACTGGGAATTCTGAAAGATTACTTTCCTCCTGATCCAAATTATCTACAAAAATGAGTAGAATCCAGAATCCAAATGCTTCAGAATGAAGTGTGAAATGATTATTTATTTCAGCCTGAAAAAACTGCGGGTGGGGAGTCTGATGTTTAAACTCACATACACTCAAGGTGTCTTGCCTTCAGTGAAGGTAAAGCCAGTAGAATATCCACAGGTCTGATCAGGCATAAATGCCGGCATCAGGAGAATGGCCTTTCTTACATTCTCAATAATAGTAGTCTATAATTACTAGCACTTCCTTTGTAACGGATATTGTGCAGAGTGGGCACTGCAGATTCAATGGCATATCTCACACTTGACGAGTTTAACTAACAACACCAAAGCCTGAACGTTCCAGAGCAGGGTCAATTCTTGCTGCACTGGAGAACAGGAGCTGTTTGGTTCAGTCCAGCACTGAATCCCAATTCCAAAATTTGCAAGGACTGCCACTTACTCATTTGAAATGTGGCATCGTTTAGAAGTTATGTTTTGAAATGATTCTAAAATTCAAGGTTTAGAAGATAAAATATTTAAATCTGAATGTTTTACTCCAGGTACAAAATAAGTCAACAGAAACATCTCTTGAGGACTTTCCAGATGTGAGTATTTATGTCAGTTATTTAACACACTATCTCTTCATGGAGCACCCGCATTAACTGATTCATAGTTTGTCCCAGGCTGAAGAGATCAGTCATAATAACTTACTCAAAAGGAGCAGGATCTGAATCCACATTATTGCTGCTATTCTGTATCAAACTCTCGGCACTGAGCTTAATGGATACAACATCAGATATCCCAGCTACATTGCAATATAGTCTGAAGATTGTGATTGACTGAATATCCAACAAAGGAAGCCCTGAAAATCATTTGCTGTTAGGCTTTTCAGTTTTTCAGTTGTTGTTCGTGGATTGCTGAATGATGTCTAATGGACATTAGCTGTTTCCTAAATTATAGAATTTTCTAGAATCATAGAAAATACGTTTCTGCGATAAGAACTTTGATAGCAGGACACACACAACTGATGGCTTCATGAGGGAAGCATCATTTACCATCTCCTCATTGAATAGAAATATAGAAATATTGAAAATAGGAGCAAAATTAGGACATTCAGCCCATTGAGTACAAACTTCTTCTATCTCTATCTGCCATGTTCTCTGTCTCCCCATTCATCTATTCACCTTTAGCTTCTAGAAATCTACCTATTTCTTTCTTAAATATGTGAGGTGACGTATCTCTACAGCTTTCTGTGGTTGTGAATTCCACAGGTTCACGAACCTCTGAATGAAGAGATTTCTCCACGCTCAGCCCAAAATAACCAATCCCATCTCCTGAGACTGTGACCCTTTGTTTTGGTCTTCCCCATTTCAGAGAAGCGTTATTACTTCTTCTAGTCTCGCCAACCTGTCATAATTGTATTTTCTCAACTAAATTCTCTCTCATTCTTCTAAACTCCACTGAATATACATCCAACCGACGTAAACTCGACTCATATGACAAACCGGCCATCACAGGAATAATTGTCATGAACCTTCACTGCACTCCCTCAATGCCAATCATATCTTCTTAGGTAAGGAGACCGAGACTGTACACTACACTCCAGTTGTGGCTTCACCGAGCTATCGTAAGACTTCCTTGCTTCTGTACTTAAAGCCTCTTGTAAAGAAAGCCGAGAAGCCATTTGCCTTCCTAAATGTTTGCAGCAACTAAATGTTTGCTTTTAATGACTGATTTACAAGGACAACCTTGTCCCCTTGTACTTTCTCAATCTACTATAACGTAAATAACAATTGGCCTTATTGTTTTTAAGAGGTTAACTTATTCAACTACATCTGCCATGCATTTTCCACTCACTCAACCTGTCAAAATCACTCTGAAATGTTTCTTCGTCCTCTTCACCACTAACACTCCCACTTAGTTTTGTTTTGCCAGCAAACATGGAAATATTACATTTAATTCTTTCATCAAATCGTTGATAGATATTATGAAAAACTCTGGGCTTAATCAAAATGGTAGTAGGAAAGATCATGCCGATTTCTGTGACAGTGTCAACACAAATACACAGCAAACAATGGAGAATCTCAGTCTCCCCTGGTTTGTCCATTAATCCACTGTCCCTGGGTTGGATTGACTACTGTTGCATTTATGAACAGGACAGTCCATGCCAGCACAGGGGAAGTAATAGCCTAGTGGTAGTTTTGCTGGACTGTTAATCCAGAGATTCAGATAACATTCCAGGGACCTGCGTTCAAATCCTGCCGCAGTAGTTGGTGGAATTTGAATTTAATAAATATTTGCAGTTAGGAATCTAATGTTGGCTGTGAATCCATTGTCACAGTTGAGGAGAAGCCCATCTGGTTCCCTAATGCCCTTTAGGAAGGAAACTGCCATCCTTACCTGGTCTGGACTACAAGTGACTCCAGACCCACAGCAATGTGGTTGACTCTTAACTGCCCTCTGGGCAATAAATGCTGGCTTAGCCAGAGATACCCTCATCTCATGAATGAATAAAGATAGGGGATTAAAAGCACTGAGTCACTCAATCTCAACTCTGTAATTCAAAATGTTGTCGCTTTCATTTAAAGTCTAATAACGTTTAATCCTGTTGCTTACAAACTATTCTAGAAGTTAAGTTTGTTTATTAAGCACCAAATTTTTCAATCTGAATACTTCATTCCAGGTGGAAAGCAAGTCAACAGAAACGTCACTGGAGGATTCTCTAAATGTAAGTATAAACTGTGATTTTGTGTCAGATGTTTATTAATGAAAATAAAATGTTGAAATTTGAATTCAACTGCATCGCAATGAAGTGAGGCAGTTCAGAGTTTCTACTAAATTAAACATAATGGAAAGTTCAACAGTTAACACATCCTTATATATGGTTTAATAATTAGCAAAATCAGCATTTAAAGATAATTCCAAAACTTAATATTCGTTTTCAAATGCCTCATTGATTCCTTGCTCTAAACAGATAAATCTAAATATTTTAATACAGGTCGATAGCAAATCAACAGAAACATCATTCAATGTGGCTTCAAATGTGAGTATAAACTGGGGTTTTGTGTCAAAAGAATTGCCTAGCAATCATGACCATCAATAAAAATAAAATACTGAACTCAGTCTGAACTCAGTTCATCTGAAAATGATCATTGTCTTCATTCTGTTCATTTCCAGGAACACTATGATGATTCAAGAGGCCAACACTAACCAGGGATAAAACTTCTGAAAAGCCCAATTTCGTGTCAACGTAAGACCTCATTTGGATTAAAGAAGATCAATATTTGTACTCTGTTTGACCATATATAAAAGTGAGGGGGCCTGGGGTTCCTGACTGTACATTTTACTGTAACCGGGAAAATCTATAGTTTGTAAATGTTCTGTTCTTTGTTGTATGTTGTTGTCTTGTACTTTTTTTGTGCTTTTACATTAAAAGTGTAAAGAGAATAAAATCTGATATCACTCTGAACGTAGTTTCTCATTTCACTGATTGGATGGAAACTCAGAAAGACACAGCACTCAAATCAACCTGTCACATACTATGAACAGTTCCCTCAAGTTATCGATGGTCACAGTTCCTTAACTGTGGAAGATTGGAACTTCACAGTTGAAACTGGATGAAGCAGGATGGGAATGTGGAATTGTATGAAGTCTACTTACGTCACTCTGTGGACTTCCAAATCATAAGCTTGTCTGAACCTTAAATATAGGGCAGCTGAGCCTTGTTCACGAAAAAAAATTTGAACAGTCAATATAGTTGAATTTTACCTTGCTGGAATCTTATCATAACTTTAAAGAGAAATGTTACTGGTTAATTTGTCCCAGTACCTTGGTTAAAAGTAGCCAAAACTTGGGATAGACAAAGGAAATTGATATTAAAAATATCCAAAACTGTTTGCCTCCGGTATTTGCTCTGAAGTCAAGTCATGAGTTCGCAGCAAAGGAATAAGGAGAAAATCCTTAAATTCCCCACAACTTGCTCCAACAGGGTCAGTGTCAACAGTATTAAAGACTTGAATATTGAATATTGATAAAGATACATTTTGTTGAAGATGTTTATCTTGCTCTCATCAGGAAAAATTGCTGCAAGAAATTATAATGCAAAGGGAAATCTTAATAATGTACGGATTAAGAATACTGATTGTTTTGCAAGTGGACTCTGCCTGGTAGTGGTGTTGCCAATATATAATACATCAGTTAATGATGACTGATGGTTAACTCCGAATGATTTGTGTTTTGAACAAAGTTGAAGCCTGAATATCCAAGGGTATTCAACCTTTAGGGAGGGCAGACTAAACAAATAAAAATTGGGGTGGGATTGTTGCTAAAAAAAATGGAATTAGTGCAATTGTGGGAAAGGTACCGTGTAGAAAACATAGATATAGAATCTATCCAGGTAACACTAGGGATCTACAAGGAGGAGAAAATTATTGATGGAAGTTGTCCACAAGGCCTGCAAACAGAGTGTTAAGATAAGGGACGGTATTAAATAGAAAATTAGGGATGCCTGCAAAAAAGGGTGCGACAGTAACCGTGCATGACTTTAATCTACATATCGAGCGGTCAAAGCATTTTTCTATTACTACTGTGATAAAGGAATTTCTGAAAAATGTGCAGGGTGATTTTTCAGACCAGTATGTTGAGGAACCAACTCAGCGGCCGGCTGTCCTATACTTGGTTTTGTGTAATGAGAAAGGATTAATTAATATTCTTACTGTGAGATGTCCTTCAGAAAAATGTGAGTATACCATGATAGAATTCTTTATTGGGATAGAATGTGAAGTATTTCAATCTGAAAGTAAGGTCCTAAATATAAACAAAAGGAAATTACAAAGTATGAGGCATGAGTTGGCTGCAGTTGTTGGGCAATATTGTTAAAAGATATGACAGTGGATGGACAATAGTTGGTACTTAAGGTACAAATGTTGCATTGAAATAGTTATTCATTCCTTTTGACTGAAACACAACAAGTGGCCCAGGTATGGTTAAAAAATAAATTACGGACAACAGTATTTCCAAAGATGAGTTATTTAAAGTTCCTGGAAAAAAGTAGCAAGCCTGAAGTCTGGGACAATTTAGGATTCAGCAAAGGCGTACAAAGGTTAATTAAGAAATGAAAGATAGCATATGAAAGTAAATCAGCAAGGAACAGAAAAGCAAAGTGCAAGAATCTCTCAAAGTATGGAAGAAGAAAAAAAAAGAATTATCTTATTTGAAGTGGGAAAATTGAAATGGAGAAGAAGGAAAAGACAATGTTGCTTAACTTGAAAGGGCTCAGGAAAGATTTACAAGGACTTTGCCGGTGTTGGAGGGCTTGAGCTGTCGGGAGAGGCTGAATAGACTGGGGCAATTTTCCCTCAAGCAGAGGCTGAGGGGTGACCTTATGGAGGTTTCTAACATCATGAGGGGTATGGATAGGGTGAATGGCCAAGATCTTTTTCCCAGGGTAGGGAAGTCCAATACGGGAGGGCATAGGTTTAAAGTGAGAGGTAAAGGATTTATAAGAGACCTAAGGAGTAATGTCTTCTTGCAGGGCAAGGTGCATTTGTCGAATGAACTGCCAGAGGAAGTGGTGGAGGCTGATACAATTACAATATTTAAAAGGTGTCTTGATGGCTACGTGATTTGGAAGGGTTTAGAGGCATATGGGCCAAATACTCACAAATGGACTAGATTTAGTCAGGATATCTGGTCGACATGGACGCATTGGACTTTTCTGTGCTGTACAGCTCTATGACAAGGCAAATAAGCAGGTACTGTAGTTCTATCTCCACAGAAGAAGGCATAAATAGTTTTCCAAATATGCTAGATATGGAAGAAAGGGTCTATTGGTAAACATGAATTGATGGAGATTATTATCAATGCAAAATTGGTACTGGAGGAATTAATGGGGCTAGAAGCAAAAAGATCTCCAGGGGCTGATAATCTGCATTCCCAGGGGGCTGCAATGGAAATCATGCATGCCATTGAAGTTATTTTCTATATTACGGAGATTCTAAAGCAATCCAGGCAGATCGGAGAGTCGCAAATGTGACCTCTCTGTTTAAAAAGGAGACTGAAAGCAGAAAATTACAGACTAGTTAGTCTGAAGTGCTGGAGTCTATTATAATGTATATGATAGCAGGGCACTGAGAAAATAGCAATAGGATTATCCAAAATCAACATGGTTTCATGAAAAGGAAATCATGTTTGACACTCCACTAAAGATTGTTGAGGATGTAACTAATTAAATAAATGAAACAGTGCATTTGGATTTTTACAAAGCCTTAGATAAGATTCCACATATGAGATAGTGCACAAAAATCAAAAGAATTTAGGATTTTTGGGAATATACTGGCATGGATTGGCATTGAGGCTCGGTTATCAAACAGCAAACAGACAGTAGGAATTTTTTTTTCAGAGTGTAAGGTGTTGACTCGTATTCTGTGCTTGGCCTCAGTTATTCACTATATATGTCAACGATTTGGATGAGAGAATCAAATGTTATGTTTCCCAGATTGCTGACAACAGAATACTAGGTGGGACTGTGTGTGTTAAGGAGGACACAAAGAGCCCTCAAGGTGACTTAGGGAGGTTGGGTGATTAGGAAATTGTGTGGCAGTTGCATAAAAACATGGATATTCATTTTGGTAGAAAAAACAGAATATCAGAATATTATTTTAAAGGTGAACGATTGAGAAACGCAGATGTACAAGCAACCAGGGTGTCCGTGTACACCAGTCACTGAAAGTAAACATGCACGTTGCAGGAAGCAAGTTGGCAAGCAAGTGGTGTGTTGGCCTTCATCAAATACAGGAGCAAGGGGGCCTTATTACAGCTGTACAGAGATTTGGTAGGACCACATGAAAGTACTGTATACAGTTTTGGTTTCCTTCCTTAAGATACATCTAAAAATATACTTGCTAAAGAGGGAATTCAGAGAAGGTTCAATAAACCGATTACTGAGATTGAAAGTAAATCGTCTGAGGAGACATTGGGTTGACGAGACTTCTATTCACTGGTATTTAGAAGAATGAGGGGGATCTTAGGGGAACATATACCGTATTGGCAGTACCAGACTGATTGGGTGCAAGGATATATTTCCACTGGTCAAGGGGCCTAGAAGAAGGGATCACAGTCTCAGGATATGGAGCAGGCTTTGTCAGGCTAAACTGAAGATAAATTTCTTTCCTCAGAGGTGATGAACTACTACTCTGGAATGCTTTGGGAGACAAATCTCTGAATATGTTTCTCACAAAGTAACCTATAGACTTCTAGAGGCAAATCGTGTCATGTGGTATGGGGAATCAAGTTGAATGTAGACTTGATGGACTGAATAGCCTACCATTACTTATATTTTCTATAATTTTGAGCTTGTTTAAATTATAAGCCGGGCGGGTTATTTCTGATTGGTCAAGACTTTGGCATTGGGAAATGAACCAGAGGTTGGTTATCTCCTGTTTTGTTGAGTTGAAATAGACATAAAGAGCATGTATGTTCTCTCTGTCATCAAAAAAACACAATCCTCTGTACGAATATGAGAACTTCATAGGATGCAAAGTGTCCTGCAATGCAAACCAAACTGATGCTCCTAAAGTAGTGTCAACGTAGAACATAGGACATTCAGGATTGTTTAGTAAATGTTATCCAATCACAAAATTATATCTAATAAATTGCAAGTGACGCTGAACATTGTACAATCATCCTTATTTCTGACCTTATGATACAGGGAAGGTCATTTATGAAACAGCTGAAGACTTTTGGGTCTAGATCACTACCCTGAGGAACTCCTGCAGTGAAGTCCTGGAGTTGAGGAGACTGACCTCCTACAGCCACAAACATTTTCCATTGTGCTAGATGTGATTCCAAACAATGGAGGATTTTCTCCCTGATTCCCTTTGTTTCTATTCTTTTCTAGGGAATCTTGGCGTCATACTTGAGCCAATACTGCCTTGATGCCTTGATATAGGCAGTCACTCTCACCTCACCTCTGGAGCTCTAATCTCACTGCTGGAATTCAGCTCCTTTGTTCAAGGAGCAAGGATGTAATGAGTTTAGGAGCTGTGAACACTGGCAATATAAAAACCAGGAGTTAGTGAGAAACTTATTTTTATGCAAGTGTTGCTGGATAGCACTGCTGAAGACACCTCCCATTGCTTTATTGATGATTGAGTGTAGAGAGATGGGTTGGCAATTGGCCGGGTTGGATTTCCCATCCTTTTTGTGTGCAGGACATACCTGGGCAATTTTTCACATTGTTGGGTGAATGTCAGTGTTGTAATTATATTGGAACAGCCTGGCTAGAAGTATGACCATTTTAGAGTGTAAGTCTTTAGCCCTATTGTCAGAATTTTGCCTGGGCCCACATCCTTTGCAGTATCCAGTGTCTTCAATCACTTTTTGGTGGAGTGAATTGAATTGGCTGAAATCTGGCATCTGTGATGCTGCGGATCTTGGGAGGAGGCTGAGATGCATCATCTAGTTGACAATTCTGGCTGCAGGTTGTTGCGAATGCTTCAACCTTCAATCCTTTATATTGATGTGCTGTGCTCCTCATCATCACGAATGTTACATGGACAGATCAAAGAGAGGAATGTCAGTTCTGACCCACATGCACATTTTCTAATCTTGTGCATAGTCACTGTTGGCGTGTTACTTGTACCTAGGAGTTGGACCATGTATTTTCATTTCTGTAGTGTGTAACATTATTTACCTCAGCCAAGGAATCTGACCTGACAAGTGAGTGCCACTTGTTCCCGTAATAAAGTTTAAAACAGCAAGATGTCCACTTGAATAAGTAAACTCAGTGAAAATCAAACCAACTGGATCAATATTTTTGATCAACACAGTAATTTCTCCTAGGAATTTCCCGGGTTTCTTTCCAAATGGAAGCCTAACATCTAATCCAGATACGCTTTCTGATGTTGGAGCATGTTGTACTGTACAAAATGCTCGGTGTGCATGACCACAGGGCTTCCACTGTTCTGAAAGTTTGGGTGGAATTTTCCTGCCCCTGGATGACCCAGACAGTGATGAGTCAGTTGGGAAAATATGGTGAGATTGGAAACTAGGATTCGTGACTTTGAAAGAAAAATGTTTTCTCAATTTTCCAACTACCATTTTAACAGTGAGACCAGGATTTTGCAAGTGAGCAGAGAGAGAAGTGTGATAATAAAATGTGAGGCTGGATGAACACAGCAGGCCAAGCAGCATCTCAGGAGCACAAAAGCTGACATTTCGGGCCTAGAAGTGTATCTGCTTGCATTAACCTCTCATTACTACCTATCGTCACCTCATTAGTAAGCAGTTCACTATTCCCTCATGTGGTGGAGAGAAAGACAGCAACAGCTTCTGACAGAGAGGGTCAGAGAAGGTACCTGGTGGCTCCAGCTCATTACTTGCTCTTTCAGGCCTCCATCTTTGCCTAGAGTTCCCAACATTTCAGGGGACACTTCAGGGGCAGTGACTGCCTGTATTCTTCGCCCGAGGAAGTTGGCATCAGCTATGCACTGACCTCACCACATCATCTTGGCACATCTCCAACTCACCTAGAATACAGCTCATGACTTCATTGCTGTGCGTGAGAGCATTTCAAAGCCATTCATCATAATGCAGCTGCCAGTCATCTTTCCATGCAGGAACAAGTACCCATTTGATTCGCTGGAATAGAACGCAGCTCAGGGCTCTTTGCTGGTTGTTCACTTTCTTTCTTACTTGGCTGCATCTGTGTCTTACCTTAGCTTTCGACACAATGTCACATCATTCATAACTTATAGCATCTCAGTACTTCTGTGTGATCATAAGATCAGAACAGTGTAAGATATAGTAGCAGAATTAGCTTCAAAAACAAAGTTGCTGGAAAAGCTCAGCAGGTCTGGCAGCATCTGTGGAGGAGAGTTAACGTTTCGAGTCCAGTGACCCTTCCTCAGAATTAGCTTAGTTAGCCTGTTGAATCTGTTCCACCTTTCAGTCATGGCCAATATGCTTCTCAACCTCATTCTCTTGCCTACTCCCTGCAACATCTGATCCTTCTATTAATCAAGAACCTTTCTATCTCTGTCTTAAATACACTTAATGACTTAGCCTCCACAGCCCTCTGTGGCAATGAGTTTCACAAATTATCCACCACCCAGCTGAAGAAATTTCTCTTCATCTCATATCTAAAGAGTTGCCCTGTCACTCTGAAGCTGTATCCTCAGGTCCTTATCTCTCCTATTAGTGGAAACATCATCTCTACCTCCACGTTATCCAGGCCTCTAGGTACTTTGTAAGTTTCAGTCAGAACCACAGCGCCTCACCTTTCCAAATTGCAGAGAGTACAGATCCAGAGGCTTCAACTACTCCTCTTATGACAAGCCCTTTGTTTCTAGGATCATGCTTGTAAACCTCCTCTGGAACCCCTCCAATGCCATCACATCCTTCCTCAGAGACAGGGCCTAAAACTGCTTGTAGTATGCCAACTACAGTCTGTCCAGAGCCTTATATACCCTTAGTAGTATATCTCTGCTTCTTTATTCATGAAATTAATGGCAAAAGTGCATTTACCTTCCTAATTGCCAACTGAACCTGCATGTTAATGTTAAGAGAATCCTGAACTATGACTCTTTAGTCACTTTGTGAAGAGATTTCTGAAGCCTTCTCCCATTTAGAAAATAGTCCACACCTCTATTCTTCTGAACAAGGTGCATAACCTCACTCATTCCCTTCCTGCATTCGATCTGCCATTTCTTTACCCACTCTCTTAGCTGGTTCATGTCCTTCCGCTGCCTCCCTGCTTCCTCATCACTACTTGTCTCTCCATCAATATTAGTGTGATTGTTGTCGCCTTTCTGTTTATCATAGGTATAAAACTAGGCAGCTTGCCTTGGATATCAGTGATGATCAGTCAATAGACTGGACTTGTTGCTACATGGCACCATACTACCTCAAGCTTACAAATACAACATGTTCCAGCAGCATACGTGGCAACCACTTTGCATGTGCTTCCAACAAACCACAAAGTCTAAGACGAGTAGCCTTCACCCAAGTCAAAAGGGACTGCCATCAGTGAAGGGCATTTTCCGCATTCAGTCTTGAAACTCAGGCTTAGGCAGGGTTGGTTAGCCACCTTGGGCATTCGGAGTAAGGGTTCTGAATCATAATTGTCCGGGGAGTGGGTCAGAGACAGTCCTTCCTCTGCAAGGCCACTGGTCAGAGGATTGGTAGTAAGTCAGTCAGGGATCTGCGCTGAGACAGAAGTCCAATCACTCCTCGGTTGAAACTATGGGATGCAGAGGGGATAATAATTGTGAAAGGGGAAATTCACCAGATAAGCTTTGCAAAGAAAAAAGATATCTGATGCCTGAAATTGACACTTTCTCCAAATGAAGGAATGAAGTGTGTAGTGAGCTGTCAGACAATGTGTGGTCATTTGACTTCAGGCTCCTTGCAGACATGACATTGAAACAGAATGAGCTGAACAGTGAACTTCAGGGAAAGGACAGAGACTTAGCACGCAATGCTCAGAATACTTTCAGATTGAAACTGGATTTGTGGCCCTCCCAATTAAAAATAAAATACTGCAAAACTTCCTGAGCCTGGAGAAAAATTTGAAAATAAAATTGGTTTCACCCACAAAACCATTGTGTACACTGAGGAAAATATCACAGGAATTTAACAGGCGAATTTGACGTGATGGAATATAGTGTCATGTTTATCTCAAACCCACTTCTTCAAGCAGATGTTGGTGAGCTGGCTAACAAATTCCATTAGGTATTTGATTACAACGCAGAGGCAGTGAGATGGATATAATTACTGTGCAAAGTGATATTGAGTTGAAAGCCAGATCAAGGGTCAATGATTTATGGTGTCTTGTAAACAGAGAAAAATGCCCACTCCCACTACCCTGTGCTTTTAAAGTGAAAGCTTACTTTGACTCCACATACTTCTATGAGACACAATTTTCCTGAATGAGTGAAATCAAGCCCAGGTATCACACAGATATCTATTTGATGTATTGTCTAAGACGTGCTGTCTCAACCTACAGCCTAGACTTCAAGGCACTGATGAAAAACATGCAGTCCACAGGCATCACCCTGAAAATTGGTGATTAAATGACAAAATGAATAATTTTTTATACTTTATTTGGACTTATACAGCACTAAAAGTTTTATTTACTTTTTTATATTCTATGTTTTCCTTGGCATAAATATTGAGTTGCACTTAAATTCAAAAAGTGATCTTTGCTTAGAAAGATTGGAGACCACTGCACCAGCTGGCTTTACTTAAACTTGTAACATTCTCAAGTTTCCTAAAACAAAATGCAAATTAAAATCACTAGTATTCTCACTTCAGAGCAAACACAGGAGTTTCTCAAACTTGTTTTCCAAAGCAGCTTTCTCGCCCAATCTCTTAGGCAAGAACTTAATACTCAGCCTCCACTCTCAAGCACACCCACACACAGAGTGACTGACTTTCTGGATTATTCTATCTCCCTGGACTGCTGTAGCTGATCAGTTTTGTTCCTCTACCCTTTCTTTCTCGTGCATTGAACTGCTGAGCTCTATATCTATTTCAAGGTTATAAAACCTGATGAAAATGCCTGCATTCAAAACACATTAGCAAACTACACATCACCAAGGCCTGTGTTTTTCTTCAATATAAACTGCAAAGTATGGGAATTTGGACACTATTGTGGTGCAGAGAATGAACCAGCTTTTTCTAAATAACTTGAAGGTTAAAAATTGAACTGTTTGGTGTTCACTTCTTGTTTACACAAGGTGGTGTAACTTTTGAAGAAACTGTACATTATAATTTTGTGAGACATGGCGGAACCAGCTGTTTATTGGTTAAAAAATCTGCCCAGCAATAAGCTTTGAAATTAAGTTGTAATTTGCCACAGCACTGACAGAGGTCATGTTAGGACTAGCCATGGCTGAAGTTAAAATAAAATGGCTGACCATGATCTTTAGTTGACATAAAAATGGCTAAAGAAGACTGTTAGCTGAAGCAGTAATCTACTCATAGCAACTAGATAAGATATTAAGGGTCTTGAAAGAAAGTCATACAATAGGATCTTGTTAAGAAGAAGCAAGAATGTAGCTATTGCTTACACAAAAGCAGTTTTGATAAGGGACATTCTTGAGAGGCACTGGTAGAAGTCCCTCTAACAAGCTAGTTCTAAGTTTGCTATTAACATGGGATAAAAAGGGGAAAAGCTTGACTCAAATTAGTTAAAATCCTTTCGGTGATTTTCATGTAAATTTATAAATTATATAGAATAAAATAGCCCTTATTGTCACATGCACTCGAATGAGTGTTGTGAAAAGGTTGTGATGTAATCTCTCGGCACCATCTTAAGCGCCAGGTACCTAGGTACAGATACTTTGTGTTGTTCCAGAATTGAAATAGTTTTAAAAAAGACAAGCATGGGAATACAGAGTTTAAAAGTCCAGAATGAGAATAAAAAATAGCTTCAAAACACTGAAGTTATAGCACCTTTCCACTGAGTCTGTACCTGCCGGCCTTCAGAACACAAGGTCATGAGCAATACTCCACCTCCCCCCGCAAGTCGGCCCACGATCACACGGCTCCCGCTCCGGGCTGGTCTCCAACTCCGTTATCCATTCCTTCCAGGTTCGGTACTTTAGTGAGTTAAAAGTTGGGGCGGGTCGGGTGAAGAAAAACTGCAGAAAGAGGGTGGAAAAGAAAAGGAGTTGGCAAGCTGAGGAGCTCCGCTGGAGTGTCTTACTCTACTGTCACCTTAACTGGAAGGCTATTTAATATAACATGCTATCAGGGATTTAACTGAATTCCTGTGGACGGACATTCTTATGCAGTAGGGAGAAGCCCATATCTGCTAGCAGGGACAATAGAGTGTCAGCGCATAAGTCAGCAGTATTGAAAGTGATTCAATAAAATGCATTGCGAAAGCACAATGAAAGGTTACAAAGGTGTCTGGTAAACATCATGAGATCATGGAAAGGCCTAGAATTGCAAAATAACTGATCAAGCCTTCACAAGATTGACCTGGGACATTGCACTCAGACCTCTGAGAAGCCTGCAAGCCAAGATAGCCAAGGCTCTCTCTGTAAGTGGACAAAAGCCAGCATTCAAAGTCTCTGAAAAAGAAAATAAAACCTTCTACCTTGAACAAATACTGAGGTCCACTGATTGGCTGCAGGATTAAGGATCATTTTTAGCCAACAATAACATAACATTGCAGTCAAAAGCCAAAAGAAGTGTGTAGGCCCGAAACGTCAGCCTTCCTGCTCCTCGGATGCTGCTTGGCCTGCTGTGTTCATCCAGCTCTACACCTTGTTATCTCGGATTCTCCAGCATCTGCTGTTCCTACTATCTCTAATTTCATTCCTTCTGTTTTGGATTCTTGATCCACTATAATTTGTTCCTTTTTGTCAATGATTTCCACCAATGATACTTCTGCAGAGTGCTGTCTGTCTGCCCTGTTTTGGAATGATTGTGTTGTTGCCTGGATTTAAATTTGCATAGCCATAATTAATGGTCTCTTTTTTCCATTTGTTAAATGATAAGTTTATTTATAGTAAAATTTTGGTTACTTGTTTATCAATGAAATCTGGTTTGCATTTCTTTTGCTTTAGAGAGCAGTCAGGCAAATTAACCACCCTGGTGATTAAAATGGTTATTTTAATAATTGTAAAAGTTTGTGGAATAGCAAAGGTTTACTGCCAGTGCAGTCAGTGCCAATTGGGTTATGACAGGATCCAATCTCATAAACAACACTTTAAAAATTAATAACAATTTCTTCCTATTCGATGCATAAAATATACAAAAAAATTCAACTCAATATATACATTGGTGTTAACATTTGCACTCTAAGAAATTTGCCAAACTTTCATTACAAATTCTAGCAATAGGTTTCCTGCTTGTGAATTCTGATTTCAAAGTTCCATTGTCACAGTTTTACACTCATCTGTACAAGTCATTCATGGGATTGTTCGCAGATTCAGCTAAATGTTGTTCAAAAGCTTTTCCAATGTTGGCCAAAGCAACTGTGGTCATTTTAATATTCTGGCAAGTAAAAACATCATCTTCTACTGAACCAACTAAAATCTAATTGTTCAGTTTTAGACTTAGTATTTAACTTTGAGGTCTTTTTCTTAAGAATACCACCTTTTTCTCCCCTTTGTATCCTTGAATACATCTCATCTGGTTATGTGGCTTATCAAATTTAAGTCCAACTAGCCATTCTAATTCCTCCTGTTTATCAATTTTCAGCAAACCCAGTATTTCAACTTCCACTGGAATTTGTAAGTATTCTTTCTCATGGCAAAGATAAATGCAAAGAACCTTAGTATTTCAATCATGAAATTAAAAATCCTCCTACATGTGTAAATCCCTTTTTTGGTTTACTAAGTGATCCTACTCAAAGGAATCTTATCCAATGGATGGGTTGTCACCAGGATGGCCACTGGGTACAAGGATGAAGTGACAATAGAGATATCAAGCATCAACTGTTCTACAGTTATAGCAAGTGTCAAACGAAGAGGTTCCATAGCTAATGTGAGTTCATTTGGACCAGCTGAACATCCTGGATTTTATAGACATTTGGTCCACAGCATACCTGTGACTGTTATCTTCTGGAAAGTATGAGCAAGACAGGAAAGAAAATGGAAAGGACAAGTTAATGTAACTTCAGTTTTTGGTTATTATTTTCAAACCCACAGAATGTACAAGAAGAGGATTGATGGAATTATTTACCAGGACGTTGTTAAAGCAAGAAGTGCCACTGGAAATTTCTTCACCTCCTCAGTAACCTGCATAACATTCACCAGCCAAAGGCTCTGTGGGAATTTGGATAAGGGTTCACCACTGCATCAGGTGCATAACACAAACATCAGGAAGTATCATTTCGAAGGTTGGCTTTAGATCTTACGGGTCTGGAGGCAAGACAAAGCCTGGAGAGACACTACTGAGTGAAATATTTAAGGGAACACCATTGTCAAATCTTGTCCTTGAGTAGTTCCACGATGCTTCATATTTCCTCCCAGTGCACTTGCGATCGATGACAGCATTTTGGACCTCACTTGCTTCTGTGTTAAAGACAGCATGTGCAGAGGAATTCCTACTGGAATTTCACAAACCTTTACCAAAAAGGGTAATAATGTTAAAAAAAACTAATGAAGCCTGAAACCCTGAAAGTTCAACTTTTGGAAAACCATAGCCATATTGTATTTTTTTTTCTCTTTTTTAGCTCCTTGATGGGATATGGGCATCACCATTTGTTGCCCAGCACGTGAGCTGAGCAGCTTGCTATCCTTTTTCAGATTGCAATTAAGAGTCGACCATGTCGCTGTTAGTCTGGAGTCACATGTAGGTCAGACCAGGTAAAAATGGCAGATTTTATTTTTCCCAAAAGGACATCCATGAATCAGATGGGTTTTCACCTCTATTTGCGGTAGCAGACATGTGTAATATGTAGGAGGTTGACATGGTTCCCTTGGGCTCCAGAGGTAAGACAAAGATTGCAGAGACACCATTCACTGAAAAGGCTTGTAAAAAAAAAACCAATGTCTTTCTGAATCTGGCCTCAGGGGATTTCCACAAGGGTCTGTATCTCTTCTTGATTCACCTGGACCCATGACAGGAGAACTTCCTTTTGCAATCTTATACTGAGGCTTCTGAGGAATTATCAAAAAGGATAATAATTAAGTGATGGGAAATGAAGCCTGAAATTCCAAATGTCAGCCTGGGAAATATCAGCTAAGACCTTGACATATGTTACCATGGCCCTGTCAAGTTTCCACTGGAATGGTTACCACTGCCTCCAATATTAGACACTAACAGAAGTATCTCTTATCTACATGGTGAGAGGGGAATTGTTTAAGGGAGATATGTATGGAAACTTCTTTACACAGAGGGTGGTGGGTGCCTGCAACGAGTTGCCAGTGGAGGTGATAAAGACTGGCAAGAGAGCATCATTTAGGATGTATTTAGACAGCTACATGAATGGGCATGGAACAGAGGGATACAGATCCTTGGAAAATAGGTGACAGGTTTAGATAGAGGACCTGGATCGGCGCAGGCTTGGAGGGCCGAAGGGCGTGTAATGGTGGTGTAACTTTCTTTGTTCTTTGCTCTTTGCACATGCATTCAGTGCAGGGACAGACTCAGTGGAAAGTCTCACTTTGGTAAAATGGCTGAATCTTGGGCAGATCCACTTCCTCCCCATTCTGACCTGTGTACAAATTAAGCGACAATCTTCTATTTACCTATATCATGACCACCAGCATACAATAGTTTTCATTTGCCACTACATTCAATTGTTCCTCTTCACTTTGAAGATCATCATTCACTTTGAGAAGAGGTGGTATGTAAATATTGAACACTAAATTAAATACACAGCGTGATTGTGCTGCCAAAGCAGACTCCACACATGTGAGATTGACTTAACTATCCAGAAATGGGGAGAGGTTTCTCAAGCCTCCTATCTGCCGCAATATTACCCATTTCAATGCTTCCAGTCGTGTGAGATTCTGTTTTGAACGTGTGAAGTTGTTAATTAAAGTCAGTTCTTGCTGAATTTGGCAGCTTTTCCATTTCAGAACTTCCTTTCCCTTTTGAACTGATCAATGCTAGGCTTCTCTTGACTTTTTTTGACTCCCCCTCATCATCCCTGTTTGCCTCCTACAGTAAACCTTGGGCCTCCTCATAGCGTCAAGTAGCCGGGAAGGCAGGATCCCCTCGCCATTGACTTTTCCGCAAGTGTCAATAATTCCCCAGCCCAAAATAAATCTCTGGATGTAGTGCCTACACATGTAGAGTTAAATGGTTTCTGTTGTCAGGAGTAAGTTACAGTTACTGAGAAGTTCTGGTATTTGCTATGATTTGACTCAATGGTTTCTTTTCAGAAACCTGCCCAGAGCCAGAAGATGTTGAATTTGAGCTCAAGCATTGCCTGTGACGTTACGACCGCACAGATTAAACTTACTGCACCCGCAACATTGAATTGCTCAGGGCAGCTGTGTCATATGAATAACTGACTCTGAGATATTACTGATGATAAAAATCGCTGCATTAATGGCTCACTGTTAATGTTGGAATGAGATATTTGCAGACAGGCAGACATTAATTCAGCAAGCTCACGCAAACAAATTTTTTTTTCAAAAAGATGAAGATAAGAAAATTTATCTTCATTTGAGGGTAGCAGCCAGTACAAATTGTTTAAGGTTGCAGATGGGGAAGGGTTACTTAATTTGCCCATTTGCCAGAGCTAAGAAAATTAGCTGTTCAGCTTGTTAGTGAGGTTTGCAATGATGTTGCACAAATTCCTAGCCGACTGGGGTGCAACTCATAAGATACTCAAGTTGTACATACAATGAAGTCTGGGAGTTCTTGTACTGTATTGTGTTAAGACTTGCTAGAGTGAGAGAGACATCCTGTGGTTTGCGCAACTACTTGGAGTTGATTGTTGAATATAATTTATTGTGTAAAACTATTGATTACATGAGCCTATGATGGCATGGTAAGGGATATGGGTTTTCGTGGAACAGGGCAGATGAATAAATGGGATCCCCTTAAAATATGAGATTTGTGAAAGGAATGAAAGAAAATGATAATAATAGCAGAGGAATTGCAGTAAAAGAAAAGAAAAGAAAAGGGATGGACAGAAAGATTAGTTCAAGAGAAAAAAAGACAGCCATGCATTCACAAGTCAGTGAACATTCTGGTTCTGCCCTGGGCAGCGGACAGATTCACATGCTAGCCTTCTTGTGCATACAATACCCAAGTGTTCTTGGTGTAACATATTCATGATATTTTGGCGCAGCATTTTTGATATTGGGACTTGTTTGCCCTTGAAAATGACTTGCCACGGTATTCAATATTCATCTCCCTGTGGCTGAAATGAATTAGTCTTCTTAGTACCTGTTTAATGGGATCAGATCATCACTGGATAAGATCTTTACAATTCTTGCAGTTGCTCATCTGCGGCAGTAATCGATTATAACTGTTAATAATACCTCTGACCAAAGTATATTGGATCAAGCTCAAATCCTGTTCACCTATGTTGCCTATGTTTAGATCAAGAGGAATATCTTTGCCTTTGTATAGGTCAGGTAATCCATTTCTCGGGACAGATGTAGTCATCCTGCTAACTGCTTTATATCTTACTTCAAAGCCACTCACTAGGAGATTGTTGATTTATTCAATTGAGGCTTTTGTGGTCCGTTCTGTCACAGTGGATCTGGTTTGAACCTCATGAGTTGTGACAGGACTAAGATTTGTGCATTCTGGAGTCCTGCCACTACTGGATTACTGGTATCTAACAGATAAAAGACATGAGAAAGCTGTGGTAAGACTGTGTATTTGCATTGGAATATGATGCTGCCAATGCACAGAAATGATGAAACATTATACATTGTGAGGCAGTTTCTTGTTGGCTGTATAAGCATCAAACACTAAGGTACATTTCTTTCAGGAAGCATCCTGGATAAATGTTGGCATTGGCTCCTGTATCGATTTCAGCCTTTGCTGGGTCCTGCCACATTGCCTTATATGGTTGACATGGTGTTTGAGATGAAGAAGACGGAGAGTTTGGCCATCTTCTGAAATTGCCTTTCATTTGTTTGAATCTGAATCCATTGATGTGTTTGCATTTATTCATAATCTTAACACTTCCCTTGTCACCAGACTTGTAGTGTTCCACCATCTGATTGGTTGCCTGTATTTCATTCCAGGATCTGACTTGGTTAAAACCAGATTTCCCTTAGTGCAGTGTGCCTTACAGATATCAAAAAATAGTTGGACAACAGGTGAGAAAAACTGCATCTGTTACTGAGTTTGCTGCTTTGGTGTACTTTGCTGACTGCAGCAACAGTATTATCTGTATCTCAAATGTTTAATTGTTGTTAGTCTGCAACTATGGTTTCATACTTGCACCCATCCTTATGTAACCAGTCAATGTTATGACCCTTTCTCTAGTTAAAAGATCCTTGCTAACATCTTTAATTAATGTAAAAGTGATAGCTAAAATCAATGAGTTTCTCTAAGTTTCTTGTTGGAAGTCACTCATGCCCTCTGCTGCAGCATCTTCCAACAAACTGGTCATTAGACCTTTTGGGATTGCTGTCTGTATGTCACGAGTTGGAGTTTGTTAACGCTGATGTTAATTCCTATCTTGTCTTCGTGGAATTTCCAAATCCTTTCTGGATCTTCCTGATTGTATAGAAAAAGGCTGGATGTGTTAATTCTTAAAGTTGCTCCTTGGCAATGGCAGGCAAGATTTTTAAGAGATATTTTCCAGAGATTGCGTATCACATGATCTATAAATCGAAATGCATTCATTGTTCAAACTGTGCTATGCAGCCAGGGTGTCATTGGATACCCACTTCATAATGAAGCTTCTGTTATCAATGTTTCAGATTTTAAAATGTTGAATTGCACCTTTAAGGTCTATGTCCCTGAATTTCTGTAAATTACATGTATTGTACATTTAAAAAAAAGTTTGTTTGTTTTTGACTGATTGTTCTGAGACAGCTTGTTACTTTTGTATTAATTTTCATGAATGAAGTGTCCTGGAGTCCCAGTTCTCTAAAGTACGAAATTTGGTTCCAACTTGAAAAATGGGACCGCAGCTGATTTATTATTTTTAATAGAGGCAATCTTAGAAGTTAATTTTTGTTTCAAAAGAGCTTACATTTCAATTGAACAAATTAGCTCTCTCTTGTTAATAATTACTGGTGTATCTACAAATCTGTGAAATTGTCTGTAATCTCAATAACTGGTGGACAAAAGGGAGGGTTTTGTATCGATTCTCTGTTGTTCAGAACTACTATCCCTCTCATCTTCAGTTAGCATTCCAAATATCTACCATCAAGATATTGTAGCCTTTTGTAGATAGACACTGCTGCTATCTTGGTCAGAACTTGCTCCAACAGAGTTGTTTGACCTGATATTCCAATACTGATGGTATCTCCTGTACATACACTTGCTGTGGATAACCTGGTATTAAAATTTCCATCAGATATTTATTACGGTCACCTGTGATATAGGAACATTACATTCTTAAGCACAGAGCATCTGGGCTAATAGTAAACTATTATGTTACAAAGTCAGAAGTCACACGACACCAGGTTACAGTCCAACAGGTTTATTTGTAATCACAAGTTTTCGAATCACTTCTCCTTTGTCAGTGCTCTGAAAGCTTGTGATTTCAAATAAATCTGTGGGACTATAACCTGGTTTTGTGTAACTTATGACTTTGTCCACCCCAGACCACTCCACATCATGGCTATTATGATACAGCAATGGAGCATGCTTCCCCCAGAGTTAAAGTGATCTGAAGTAAGATAAAATATAAGATCGTAGTGATGATATCATCAGCAAGTCCCTGAAACACGCAGTGCCATATTGATTGTGAAACAGAACACAACAGAGAAACAAAGCTGATGAACATGAATCAAAAAGAAATAAAAATAGGATGAAAAGGATTAGTTTGGAGAGAAACAAGATAGACAGTCAAGAATACAGTTCCAGCAGTGTGGAAGCAGACCATTTTGCCCATCAGGTCCACAGTGACCCTTCAAAGAACATCCGACCCAGAGCAGTTCCCCTGTCCTCTCTCTGTAGCCTTGCATTTTCCCATGGCCAATCCACCTAGCCTGCACATCTTTCGACTGTGGGAGGAAACCAGAGTGCCCAGAAGAATCCCACATGGACATAGCAAGAACATTCAAATCCCACAGAGACAGTCACCCAGGGTTGGAATCAAACTTGGGTCCCGCGTGCTGTGAGGCAACAGTACTAACCAGTGAGCCACCGTGCTGATTTATGATGAAAATTAATACTTTAAACTTGACTATTTGAAAATCTCTAAAACAATTGATGACCTGTAGGTTTAAAACTGTGCATTTTGATATGTTTCTCTTCTCAGACACAGAGATTATTAAATAAAGGTCACATTGTCAATAATGAGCCTAAGATCTCCATGTTGCATTTAAAGGCCAAATAACATTCAATTCCAGAATTTTTTTTTAAATATCTGAAGATTGAAAGTTGGTAAAAGAATAGGCCATAAGTTCCAGAGATTCACAAGATATCTGTTCTCATCACTGAACTTGCAATATAATTTCTGCCAATACTTTTTGAACAAAATTTGTGCCACTAACGTGAATCATAGATGGACAATTTTTGAATGTTTACGTCAAGGTTAGTCTTGTAAACATGAGAGAACTGATAGATACTGTGCAAATTATAGATGTTAATACCATCTGTCAGTTGATGATTTCGCATTCTGAGGAATAATCTCTAATGTCACCAAATCTAAACATGATGACGATACTGGGTGGAAGCTCTGACCATATTAGAGCCACTTGGCAGCAGCTTTCCCTGCCCGGGACCAAAACTGTGTAAATATGAGTCAATGTTTGAATATGGTGGAGGTGCGAGATATAAAGGCTGATCTCGGCAAGGAAAGGGCACAGCAAGAGAGAGAAGCAGCTCCTTTACTCTGAGAAAGCAGCCAGCCGATCACACAAGAGGCAGAATGAAAGCCTTCCTCCTCACCATTGCTGCAGTGCAGATTCTCCACTGCTCAGGTAGGTACCAGAGAGAGCAGCACCCCATTGAGCAACAAGTTATTGGCAATGAGGCTCACTCACTGAGATATGACCAATGTGTAAAATAACTCACTGAAGAACTCCAGAATGTTTTGTAAAACTTTCCTTTTCTCATGACAGGAAAACCAAGCCCAAAGGATGCTCTGACAGCATCTGTTCTAAAACTGAACCAAATCACTGAGACCAGCAATCTGTGTAGGATAACCAGGAGAAGAGTGAAGGATGTGTAAGTGTGTCCTGGTCTCAGTCAGTTTCACTGCCTAAATTCCAGAAGAATATTACTGAGTGCGGTGTGACATGAGCAATTAAGCAAAAGCAGAATGTTGTAGTACACTGATGGGTGAATCAGCCTAGAGTAAGTACACCAGATACAGACAGACACTAACAAACTGTTTTCCCTGTCATTAGATTCATCACACTGGGAAACTGTCGTACAACCTGGATTTAACATTCTCTGTGAAAGAAACCATCTGCTCCAAGGATTCTGGACTGGAATTTGATGATCCCAGCTGTTACTTCCATCCCAAAAAGACTGCAGTAAGTTCTGAGTTACATTGTCACACTCAAATACTCATGTGTTCAGAATTATATCATTGAAAAGTGCATGTTCCCAGAGTTTTACAGTCAAAGTGTAATTTTAAACAATTCTGTGTTGATAGGAGAAAGGTTTGTGCAAAAGCCATGTTGAATATTTTGCTGATGAGGTTGTCAGCGTTGATGTGGAATGCAAAGGTTGAAGATGATTGACAGCGACAGTGACTCACCAGAATCAAATGAAAACAGCAATGAGGTAACCTCATAATTATACATGTCAGGACAATGGGAGTTCTAATATTTCTGACAATTTATAACATTTCCCATTGATCTACTTTACTAAACATGGAAAATTAATATTTAAATGCAGGGCAAAATCAAATCCAAAGAGAAATCGATCGAGAAGTCAAATGCAACTATAAACAGGGAATATTATCAGATTTTCTGCTGTTGATAAGAATGACCAAAAGACTGCGGAAAATATTGTATGCAATAGTGAGACTTCAATTTGCTTTACTCTAAGATGCTTTGGGGTTGGCTGGGAGCCTGATTCTGTACCAAATACAGAGGCAGAGTTTTTTCCTTTCTTAAGGATGGTATCAGCTGAATACCTACAGGACTGGACAGGCACAAACAATTTGATTGGGAGAGCAGTGTCTGTTATGCTCTCACTATAATAGACACAATTTATGGTCCATTCTGGAAACAAACTGTTGATTCAATCACAAAAGCTCCCAACCAGTGGAGACCCTCATCCTCCATTAGCTCATATCACAGGCACAATGTCTCAGAGCTGAACAGGAGATGTATGGTAAGGGTCTCCCGCTCCAGCATCAAGTCATCAAGCCCAAACTCCAAAATTTAAAGTTATAATTGATAAGTTTTTGTTTGGAAATGATTCTAAACATTGAGATTATTTACACAATCTGACCTATATAAATATAAAAACTTTTACTTCTAGGTGAAAAAGAATTCAACAGGATCAGTCGAGGACTCTCCCAACGTGAGTATCTTGTGGCATTTACTGTCATATCAAAAAAATTAAACTGTTGAAGCCTACATTCAACCGCATCACAACAGGTTCTGAGGCAGCTTTTTTTTCAATCTGACACAATTAAAGAATAGAAATGTGAAGTGTTAACATTCCATATTTATTTTTAATAATTAATAAATCAGGAAATTCAGTGAAATCTTTGATTAAAAGGCATTTCCATTATTCAATATCATTGATTCCCTGCAATAAACAGATAAATCTGAATATTTTAAAACTTTTTTTTAAAAAAACAGGAGCAGGAGCAAGGCAAGTCAGCAGAAACACTGCTCAATGTGTCTGCAAATGTGAGTATAAGCTGGAAAATTGTGTCTGACAATTGTCTCTTGATCATGATCATCAACAAAAATGAAACTTTGAACTCAGTCCATCTGGAAATGACCATTTTCCTCATTCTGCTTATCCCAGGAACACCACAATTCCAGAGCCCGCCACTAACCAGGAATGAAACTTCTGAAAAGCTGTTTACACAAGAAGACCTCATTCTGATGAAAGATGTAACCATTGCACATTACTTGTTCATTTATAAGGGTGAAGGGACCAGGGGTTCCTAACTGTATATTTTCCTGTAACATTCTATTGTTTGTAAATGTTTTGTCCTTGGGTATATGTTGTTGTCGTGCATTGTGGATCACATTAAAATTGTAAAGATAATATTTCCTGACATTCCTCCATATGTTGTTTTTCATTTTACTGATTAAATGGGAATTCAGATGGACGCGTCTCTTTGACCCAAATTTCAAATAGAGGAGATTTTTCTCAACAAATATCTTAATTGAATGAGAAAGTTACATGCCAGGCATGTTGCAAAGAATTCAGTAAACACTTGACAGATGTCTTTTAAACATAAATGACGTATTTGTACATTTGTAGAACTGCGGATAGAATTGTCGGTTGGCTAGATAATTGAGAAGCAGAGGATGCTTGCAATGAGTTCAGGTTCTGATGGTACTGAAGTGAATTTTCCTGAGATTGGCATTGGCAACAGAATTCCTTCCAATTTACACAAACGATCTGTTTTAACTGACTGCCCCAACAAATGTTATTCTCGAGAAGATTCAGCAAAATTGTAATCAATAGGAGTCAGCGAGAAGCTCTCCAGCAATTGGAATCATATTTAGTACAAATCGTTTGTTGGAAATGAACTATAATCTGTAACATCATGGCCAGAATATCCTCCACTCTACAACTTTCATCAGACTAGGAGATCTGCCCTAGTTCAATGAACTGTGCAGGAGGGCATACCAGGAGCAGCACCGGGCATACCAAAAAATGAGGTGCCAACCCAGTGAAGCAACAACACTGGGATATACACATGCCAAACTGTCGAAGCAGAATGTGATAGAGTTAAGGGGCACCATAACCAACAGATGTGATCTAAGCTCTGCAGTCCCATCACAACCAGTTATAAACAGAGAAACTAAACAACTCACAGGAATAGGACGCTCTGCAAATATCCCTGTCCTCAAAGATAGGGGATCCCCTGTCCCTCAGGCCAAAGGGTAAGGCTGAAGCATTTGAAAGCTTCTTAGCCAGAAAAATTGAGCGGATGATCCATCTCAACCTATTCCTGGGCTTCCCAGCATCAAAAATACTTGCCTTCAGTCAATTTGATTCACTCCACATGATATCAAGAAATAGCAGAAGGTACTGGATACTGTGAAGTGCCTGGATCCTGACGATATTCCACTAATAGCACTGAAGCTATGTGCTTCAGCCCTAGCTTTTCCAGTAAAATTACAATACTTGTACTTGCTTGGCAATATGGACAATTACCCAGACATCATCTCAGTGCACAGAAAACCCGTAGCAAATCAATCCCAGCCAATTACTGCCCCATCAGTTTATACTTGATCATCAGTATGGTGATGCAAGGGATCATCAATGGTGCTATCAAGCAAGATGTACTGAGCAATAACTGTATTCACTGATGCTCATTCTGCAATTTGCTAGGGCCACTTGTCACCTGACCTCATTGGAGCTTTGATATTAACTGGATGGAAGACCTGAATTCCAGAAATAAGATTAGAATGAATGCCCTTGACATCAATGCCACATTTGATCGAATGTGGCATCAAAATGCCCTAGCAAAACTGGAGTCAGTGGGAATCAGGGGAAAGTTCCGCTGGATGCAGGCATGCTGAGGACAAAGGAACATTACTGTGATTATTGGAAGTTAATCATCTTTGCCCCAGGACATCTTTGCAGGAGTTATTCAAGGTAGTGTCCTAGGTTCAATCACCTTCAGCTGCTTCAATGTCTTTCTATCCATTTGCAAGTCCCCAGGTTCTGAAGGTGCAAGTGTCTAAATGCAGCAGAGCCACACAACGGTTGAGTTTGAGCTCAAAAATGACGAGTTAAATTTTACCTTACAAGTGACAGAGAAAGAGGGAATTTAACTATCTCCCTTTGACATTCAATGGCATCATTACCATGGAATCTATCACCATCAATATCCTGGGGATTATTGTGGACTTAAACCTAAATTGGACTAGGCAAATAAATATTGTGACTACGATAACAGACACAGGCAAGGAATTCTGTGGCAATGACTCACCTCCTGGACTCCCCATTGCCTTCCCGACATTTACGGGCACAAATCAGAAGCATGATCAAATATTATCCACCTACCTGGATGGGTGAAGCTCCAGCAGCCCTCACCTGATTGATACCTATCCACCATCTTCAAGATGCACTCCTTCCACTATTGGCACTCACTGGCAGCAGTGTGGATCATACGTAACATGCACTGCCGTAACTTCCACCAGGGGAAACAACCTCCAGGCATTCCTTCTTTCAAGTTGCCTTGGAATCTTATACTTTTCAAGAAGGCTACCTCTCATTCTTCTAAACTTCAACAAGTACATGCTTGGTTTATTCAACTTCTCCTCATAAGAAAGTCCCTCCACACTCAGTAGTGAACTCTGGCACTTAGAATAACAAGAGCAGCAGATGGTTGGGAACAGCATTTTGTGGAACAAGAGGCTAACATCGAACAGTCAATGGCATACCTGATAATGCCACCATATATACTCTGTGAGAAGGGTCTGAGATGGAGATCGCAGGGAGGTTGGCAACATTCTATATTAAACTGTGATGTGAATAATGTTTTGGAATTACTTTAATATACTTACATCCAGACTGTAAAGCAGCTAAGGATGACCAATTGTTTAATGTTAAGGAGACCAGAATAAACCAAATCTTAGATTATGGGTGTAGACTGGGCCATATTGTATGCCTCCATTTCATGGAAAAGATTGGAATCTTTACACCACACCACCAAGCTCTTTATCCTGTATTCTGTCTTGTCATTGTTTGAGATCCAGCCAACATCTTAAATGAACTGTTACCTGCAAGTGCCTCTCCAAGCCACATGTTGGCCTTACTTGGAACCATATGACTGCTCCTCTACTATCATTGAGTCAAAACTCTTGAACTCCCTTCCCAACAGCGCAGTGGTCCTACCTACACACTGCTCCTGTGCCATGGCCTAAACAGCAATGCTCACAATGTTTGGAAGGACAAAAACAGTTCTTGCATTAATACTACTGTCAGTTTCTATCCATCGTTGCATAGAAAGTTGTTTTTTCTTTCTATTCACCTGAAAGTTTTCATGATTCTTTTTATTTACTGATTCAAGAGTTGTGGGCCTTGCTGATTAGATTTGATTTTTATTGTTAATTTCACATGTACCTTGGTACAGTAAAAAGTTTTGTTCTGCGTGCAGTACAGGCAGATCATACTGCACAGCATGCATTAAGGTGATAGAAAATAGTGAGGAATAAAATGTTATGGCCACAGAGAAGGTGTACAAAGAGTGAGGTCAGCATTGAATTTGAAATTTGAGAGATCTACTCAGAAGTCTAATAACAGTGAGGAAAGAAGTTTTTCTTGAATCTACTGGCACACGAGTTTAAGCTTTTGTATCTTCTGCTTAGCAGATGGGGGTGGAAGAGTGAATAACCTTTCATTATATCGGTTGATTTTCCAAGGCAGTGAAAATTATAGATGGAATCAATGGATGGAAGGTTGGCTTGTGTGATGTATTGTGCTATGCTCACAACTCTGTCATTTTTTGTGGTCTTTGGCAGCTGCCATACCAAGCTGTGATGCATCCAGATTGAATGTTTTCTATGGTGCATCTATAAAATTGGTAGGAGTTATGGACAAGCTAAATTTTCTTAGTGTCCTGAAGAAATAGAGGTATTATTGTGCTTTCTTGACAATTGCATCAATGTGAATGGAGCAGGATAGATTGTTGGTGATCATCACTCCTAAGAACTGATTCTCTTGACCATCTCCATCTGAGCTCCATTAACGTAGACAGGGGCTTGCCCTTGCTTCCTGAAGTCAATGATCAGCTCTTTAGTTTTACTGATGTTGGAGGAGAGATTGTTATCTTTGCCACAAAGCACTCTCTCTCTCTCTTTCTTTCCTGTAATCTGCCTTGTCATTGGTGGAGATCCAGCCTACAATGGTGGTGTTGTCTGCAAACATGTACATGGAGCTCAGATGATACTTGGCCTTGAGTGTACAGGGAGTATAGTAAGAGGCTGAGTATGCAGTCTTGTGGGCACTAGTTTTGAGGATTGTTGTGGAGGAGGTGTTGTTGTTCATTTTCACTGATTGCAGTCTACGGGTCAGGAAGTTGAGGACCCAGTTGCAGAGGGTGGAGCAGAGAGCTTGGTCTTGAATTTGGAGAGTAGTTTGGCTGGGATTATAGTGTTGAAGGCAGAGCCGTAGTCAAGGTGTAGGAGCCTGGTGTAGGTATCCTTGCTGTCCAGATACTCCAGGAATGAGTGTAAGACCAGAGAGAGGGCATCAGCTATGGACCTCTTGCGACAGTAGGCAATTTACAAGAGATCAAGGCAGGCTGGGAAGTTAGACTTGATAAGAGCCATCATTAACCTGTCAAAGCACTTCATAATTGTGAAGATCGGGGCCGCAGGAGGGTAGTCATGAACGCACTGCATGAGTTTTCTTTGGTGGCTGGATGATGGTGGTCTACTTGAAGCAGGTGGGGACTTCAAATCATAGCAAGGAGAGGTTAAATATATCTGTGAACACTCCTGCCAGCTGGTACATGCGGTATAGAAGTGCACAGCCAGGGACTCTGTCAGGGCCTGTCACTTTCATAGAACATGGAACATAGAACATAGAACAATACAGTGCAGAACAGGCCATTCGGCCCTCGATGTTGCGCCAGCCTGTGAACTAATCTAAGCCCATCCCCCTACACTAGCCCATCATCCATGGGTTCTCTCTCAAAAAGGCCAATCTGATACCTGCAATGAATCAGTGAACGGGGATAATGGGAACTGCAGATGCTGGAGAATCCAAGATAACAAAGTGTGAAGCTGGATGAACACAGCAGGCCCAGCAGCATCTCAGGAGCACAAAAGCTGACGTTTCCTTCTCTGATGAAGGGTCTAGGCCCAAAAGTCAGCTTTTGTGCTCCTGAGATGCTGCTTGGCCTGCTGTGTTCATCCAGCTTCACACTTTGTTATCATAAATAAGTGAACAATTGCATCTAGGCTTTCAGTGCGGGTGACACTGTTTCCCCAAACTTCTGTTCAAAGTGAGCATAAAATATATTGAGCACATCATAAATGTTTGTACTTTTGTCTGCTATTCTGTCCTGCTCCACTTTTTAACCCATTATGTCATGCTGAATAGGCTAGCGTTCATTCGTGCTATTGAGTGCCCTTGAGAAGGTGGTGCTGAGCTTTAACCACTGATGTCCATGCAGTGCACATGGTCTATATACATTGCACATCCTTAACTGCCCTCAAGAATGTTCCCTGCCCTCTTGAACCACAGCAGTCCATGCGGTGTGAGCGTACACACGTTTCAGAATCTCTGAAGAAAAGGTCACAGGACTTGGAGCATTAACAATGTTTTCTCTCCACAGATGCTGCCAGACATACTGAATTTCTGCAGCAATTTTTGTCTCTGTTGCAGTATAACCAATGCCTTGCACAGTTGCAGTAATACTTCCCTACTTTTATATTCTATTCCTTTCACAATAAACACCAAAGTTCCATTTGGCTTCCTTATTACTAGCTAAATTAGTATATTAGTTTTCTGCAACCTGTGCACAGAGACTCCCAGACCTCTTTGCATCAAAACACTCTGAAATTTCTGTCCATTTAGATAATAAGTTGCCTTTCTACTGATTCAGCCAAAATGGATAACGTCACATTTATCCACATTAAGAACTTTATCGGCCTAATTTTGGCCCATTCACCTAGCATATCTATTTATAAGTTTTTTTTAAAAATTTCTTTATTGCAACTTATTTTAGTGTTATCCTCGAATCTGCCTATAGCACTTTCTATCCCTGCAGCCGAGTCATTCTTATAGGTTGTGAATAGTCGGAGCCCCAAGGACTGAACCCTGCGGCACCCCGATAGTTACATCTTGCCAATCAGAAGAATATCCATTTATCCTGACTCTCTGCTTTGGGTAATAAAATTAGAAATTGCTGGAGAATCTCAGCAGGTCTGGCAGCATCCGTGGAGAAAAAGCAGAGTTTACGTTGAGCCCAGTTACCCTTTCTGTTGGTTAGCCAAACGAATAGATTGTGTGTGTGGGAGAACACCAAGCACACTATGCTGGACTACACTAGAACCCTTTAATGTCTGGAAAACACACTTGGACACAAAACATATAAAGAAAGCAGATTAATCACTACTTGCTGTAACTATTAGTTAGACCCTGGTATATTATAATTACCATGTGTCACGGTATTTACTATTAATGGATAATAAATGGTGGTGCTTTGAAGACTGAGCCTTAACACAGCTATTTGCCTTCTCCTTGACAAGCCTGTAAGGAACTCCAACTAGGTGTGGTGTTTGAGCACAAAATAAAAGACATGCCACATGTCTGGACGCTGACAGTTCCTTTTAATTTGTTACCAGATTAGTTTATAAAGAAATGATACAAGTATCAGACAGGTTAAGTCTTCTTTTCAGTCATTTCTGGTCACCTATACTCTGTTAAGGCATTCAAACTTCAGAGTCTGTGGAAAGAACAATCATTGAAATAATCCCTCATGCTGACAGGATTAACTAAGAGGAGGAAGTTTTTGACCTTGAGGTAGATATGGACCGAGGTACAAATTTATAGAAATAGGGAAGGTAGTAAATGGCATGTTAAAAGTAAATTTTAAATATTAACATAAACAGAGTGGCATTAAGGCAAATGGACATGTTCAATCCTGACAACTTCATTTACAATATGGTTCAGTAAGTTGTTATCAGCAGTGGTTTGGGATTTTATTTAAAATTGTGAGGGTAAATACTCCTGAGTTTGCAGGTGTGGAAATAATTTTATATTTTCATAAACTCTTCCTGCTCATAGAAGCGTCACATGTTTTCTGACAAGCCTGAGTTCTTTCCGGGCCCTCTTTCCCCGAGACAAACGCACATGGGGAATGATAGAGCTCAGCACTCAGTTCTTCCAACTGACCCAACCTGTCTGAGCTGCCACCTTGTGGGGAGGCGAGGAACAGCCAAATCAGAACAATAAAGACTCAGTGAGAACTGTCAATGCTGGAGTCAGAGATAACACACTGGAGGAGCTCAGCAGGCCAGTCAGCATCAGAGGAGCAGGAAAGTTGATGTTTCGGGTCAGGACCCTTCTTCAGAAATTTTGTGTGCTGCTAGAATTCTGTCCTTCCTAATGCCCAGTGAGACAGTAGGAGCAACTCAAAGTGTCACCCTCAGAATCCCTCTTCCAATCTCACAACTCAAATAAATCCCAATACCTGAAACAGACTTTTCTATCCAAATTTTTGCTGTTTTCTTCTGAGCTCATTTTAAACAAATTATCACTGTGTCTTAAAAGAAAACTGACTCTCAAAGCACAGTCTAACAAGACCTGGAAAAACATAGAAATAAAACCACAAACTGCAGGTGCTGAAAATCTGGGACTAAAACAGAAATGCCTGGAGAAATTGAGCAGGTCTTGCAGCACCTGCGGAGAGAAAGCAGAGTTAATCCAGTGACCTTTCTTTGGAACAGTAACTTATGTTTTTCGTTGCTGGAGAAACACAACACAGGATGTCTGATATTTTCTGAAGAAGGTCCCTGAACCGAAACGTTAACTTTCCTGCTTGTCTGATGCTGCCTGGCCTGCTGTGTTCCTCCAGCTCCACACTATGTTATCACAGATTATCAAAGAATTGACCAATAACCAAACTATGACAAAAGTTGTAGTTTGGCAGGGAGGCTGTGGAGCAGTGGTAATGTCACGACAGAGTCTTGGGTTAATATTCTAGCGGTGTGAGTTCAAAGTTCACCATGGTCAGGTAGTGAAATTTGGATTTCTTAGAAAGCTAGCCTATTTGTTGTTAATAGTCCATTTGGCTCATTATTATCACTGAAGGAAGGCTGGTTTGCATATAATTCCATCCAACAGCATTGTGACTGATTCCTAACTGACCTCTCAACAGTCAAGGATGGACAATTAAGTGATGCCTCCATCCCATCAGTAAACTTTAGGAAAAAGTTTCTTTACAAAAGCCAACAGATTTGGCATACATTGATTGTATTGTTGAATTTCTATAGATGCAGTGATGCAAAAAGCAGAGTTATTGTCCATGTGTAGGCAATGAAAATGGCCCTGCAATAAGTGGTCAATCGGCACAATATCTAGTCACCAAACAAGAATTGTCTTATTTAAACCAGTCACAAGTCAGCACACAACATGAAAAATGTATGACGTGTGACTAAATTCCGTTTGGTTTGCCTCCTGATGTTGGGTTTGCGCATCTGCACAGTAGAAACATACTGTTCAAACTCAGAGAAATCAAGCCATGAGGATGGGAATTATCAGTGAAGGAATAATTCCAACCCTCTAGTGATGTTACTTATACAACCTTCTGAATTCTTGCTGACTATAGTGTCTGATCTGGAACAAAAGCCGATCAGTTTTAATATTATAAAGTTTCAGGGAGTGTAAAACTTCTCTCCCTGTCCACAATGCTCATAGATCTTCAGATTATCACTGTCACATGGCATTCGGAATTGATCACCGAGGTATAATAAATAATCTTCTGCAGGACCTGCTTACTGTTTACCCTGAACTGGTGTTTGACATCTCCCCACCTCACAACCTTGAGTTTCATCCTTTCCCCTTCTCTACAGGGACTAAAACCTACGCACAGCCCCCAACAAGTGGGCAGGGAGGAGAGCATGACCATAGAGCTCTCTCCAGCTGTCAACAAACCTTCAGTCCAAAACAAATCTCTGGATGCAGGACCTACGCTTGTAGATGACTGGCATCTGTTATCAGTGATGAGGAAGCTAGAACTCGTTGTAATCACTCTCAATGTTTCTTTCTCAAACACTGCAGTCAGCTGATGTTGTGGCATCAGTGATCCTTACTGGCATGCAAAAAACATTTTAACCACATCTCTGCATTAGCAGCTGCACTGAAATTTGGTCTCAATCCTCCAACCGCGAAATTTAATACACAGCACCACAGCACGTGTATTTCAGGGGTTTACCACAGCACTAATAGTTTTGGCATAAGGTGGAAAGCAAAGTGAATGACTCCAATGTGGTCCTCTCAATAATAACAACAACAACATAATGTATTCATCCAGCATTCCAGAATAAAACATTCCAACAATTTTCACAGGAATGCAATCAGATGGAAGTCAGCATTTTGTTAATTTACTGCAGCAACGTCCCCAAAATTTTAACTCTGCCTGAAACTCTATTCCATTCCTTGACCATTATAAGTACTCTTGTGTGTTCTGTTTACTGATGTGCACTGGGCATGTCTCTGGGTCTCTGATATCTGAAAGGAGGTGCTCTCACGGAACAGGGCATATCAACTCAATGCCTATGCTACCCATATGAACACAACTATAGAAGCTGATCACTGGGTTGATCTACAAACACTGTGGAATTACAAATGGACAGCAACTGTTGGCTGTGTAAATATCAATAGAACTTTAATGGTATCTCCATTAATGTCCTACTGGGGAGACACTCTGCCTGAGATTGTACTGAGGCACACAGACCAAGAGTTGTCAGCTTCAGTGTCTGCTCTGTGCATGATTTCAGCTACTGTTTGAAGAGGGGCAATTGGATTCTTCATTCCTGGGGCAGTGCTGAGAGTGGACACAGCCAGCGCTCTAGAATTCATTAGGTACCTGGAAATGCTGGTGATGTTGAGTCAATGTGTGTATCTGCACTGGCCTTCACTGTTAGCCAGCTAACAGCCACTATTTCCACTCAAGTGCAGGCAATGGGCACAGCACGGTCAAAGGTCAGCTATTGGTCAACATTGACGTCAAATCCCAATAAGGAATCAGCAGAAGAAAGGAAACAGTTGGAAAGTGCATCTGTTCTGTAAGATAATAGTTATGAAGGGGTCAATGTTCATGTCACATTGGTTGTACCCATTCCACTAAGATGATGCAGCGTTGGTGGAAGCAAAGACATCTGAATTAGCTATTGGAGAAAACAGATGTATCTGTAATAGTTCCTTAAGGTGCTGGTAACTGTGGTCTGATCAAATGTAATTGTATTTATTGCTATCATGCATTTGTTATTCCTGTAATCTAAAAACAGTGATTCTTCTGTTGCTTGTCCATGATGGTATAATCTCTACCATTGGTCTCTAGATAATTACAAGACAAAGATAAGGGAGGATTAGTGTCAGCAAACTACCTCAACAACCCTTTCTCGGTCCCACATACTGTCCCAGATTGAAGATCCTAGAGTGTCAGGAGTGGTCTTATGGGAAACTATCTCATGGTGGCAGCGTTAAGGATCTGCTCCATCTATACGACCACCCACAAGGAGAAGAAAGCCAGAAGAAAATAAAAATCTTCAAGCAAATTAGTTTGCCACTTTCAGAGCATGTACTGCTTGAAGAAGGCACAGAGGGTCAGTCAGCACCTGAAATGCAATTCCCGACAAAGAAAAGTTGCAACAACTGCGGAAGCAGCGATGGGCAAAATAGGACACCCCTGGACAAAATATTCAAATGCAGGTAAGAAGGTCTGGAGAAAGCAGTATGGCCTAGGAAAGGAAGGAAAAGTGGGCCATACATAACTACGTAAACGTTGTTTTAACCGGCACCTTATAAACCAGCATTCTCAATAAACCGTCAAGAAGTAAACACTCCAAACGCTGTAAGTTTATTGTATTATTGTTCTCTCCATGGTGTCCGGAATAATCAGGTGAAGGCATGAGTGAGAAGGCTTGCTGCTGGTTAGCTTTATTAAAGGCATTGTTATTTAAGTCATTTGTGCTGGGAATGAAGTATAACTGATATTTATATCCCTGTATTACATTTACATTACTTAGTGTGTGTTTTATATTGAACACGTGGACCTCTCAATCAGTCGGCACACCCTTGGACCCTGAGTGATGGTTAAAAATGTTTGCTGTAATACAGAGGCCTTAGTGAATGAGATTCTGTGAGGAGCAACGGAAGGGACCAGGAGATAAAGTTAGAAGCTTTTGAAGGAAGAGGGAATAACTTTAAGAAAAACTGTGTGTATAGTACGAAGAGAAGGCCAGGGGATATAAAAGAGAGTTCTCACCTTTCACAATGAGAATTGCCATTATTAACCTTAGACTCCATAAGGCCCAATTGTGAAAAACAGTGAACAGTCAGAAAGTAAATTCACGCTCGGTCTACCCTGAACTCCACTTGGAATCGGAAAGGCATCAAATTTATTTTAGTTGAAAGCAAATAAATTTGAGGAAATCTAATAACAGCATTTAGCAGAAGAAGACAAGTCAGTGAACATGAAAGATTTAAGAGGGCCTGGAATTAATAATTAAGCTGTGATTTTTGCCAGGAACATTGGAAAAAGGCTGAAGCTAGAAAACGGTATCAGAGATAATGGGAACGCCCTTGACCGCATCTCCCGTATTTCCCGCAACACATCCCTCACACCCCGCCCCCGCCACAACCACCCTAAGAGGATCCCCCTCGTCCTCACACACCACCCTACCAAACTCTGGATACAACGCATCATCCTCCGACACTTCCGCCATTTACAATCCGACCCCACCACCCAAGACATTTTTCCATCCCCTCCCCTGTCTGCTTTCCGGAGAGACCACTCTCTCCGTGACTCCTTTGTTCGCTCTACACTGCCCTCCAACCCCACCACACCCGGCACCTTCCCCTGCAACCGCAGGAAATGCTACACTTGTCCCCACACCTCCTCTCTCACCCCTATCCCAGGCCCCAAGACGACATTCCACATTAAGCAGAGGTTCACCTGCACATCGGCCAATGTGGTATACTGCATCCACTGTACCCGGTGCGGCTTCCTCTACATTGGGGAAACCAAGCGGAGGCTTGGGGACCGCTTTGCAGAACACCTCCGCTCAGTTCGCAACAAACAACTGCACCTCCCAGTCGCAAACCATTTCCACTCCCCCTCCCATTCTCTAGATGACATGTCCATCATGGGCCTCCTGCACTGCCACAATGATGCCACCCGAAGGTTGCAGGAACAGCAACTCATATTCCGCCTGGGAACCCTGCAGCCATATGGTATCAATGTGGACTTCACCAGTTTCAAAATCTCCCCTTCCCCTACTGCAATTCCTAAACCAGCCTAGTTCGTCCCCTCCCCCCACTGCACCACACAACCAGCCCAGCTCTTCCCCCCCACCCACTGCATCCCAAAACCAGTCCAACCTGTCTCTGCCTCCCTAACCGGCTCTTCCTCTCACCCATCCCTTCCTCCCACCCCAAGCCGCACCCCCAGCTACCTACTAACCTCATCCCACCTCCTTGACCTGTCCGTCTTCCCTGGACTGACCTATCCCCTCCCTACCTTCCCACCTATACTCTCCCCACCTATCTTCTTTACTCTCCATCTTCGGTCCGCCTCCCCCTCTCTCCCTATTTATTCCAGTTCCCACTCCCCATCCCCCTCTCTGATGAAGGGTCTAGGCCCGAAACGTCAGCTTTTGTGCTCCTGAGATGCTGCTTGGCCTGCTGTGTTCATCCAGCCTCACATTTTATTGTCTTGAAGCTAGAAAACGTTGTTTTAAAGTTTGTGTAGAAGAAAGTTGCTTGTTTTAGACTGTTCAATATGGGTAAATGGGCATTTTACCAAAGATCAAACAGAAAATATCATCTTGGTGGCAGAAGTTGTCTAAACCCTAGAAGAACTGGTGACCACTATTCGATTATTTAAAATGCAGAAAATTCCTGAAAAGGCAGGCAACCCAAGCAAAGACTACAGAGATACAGTATCATAAACAGTTTTTAAAAAGCTTTAAAGTACTAAACTGCTATAGAATAGCCAACATTACAGTTTAATGCTTTTTCCAAGGGTTCCAAGTATTACAGAAATCTAGAGTTAAAAATAACTGGTGACTAAAAGGAATGTGCATAGTGCCCAGCAAACTCCACAGTAATTCAATTCAAAACAACATTTGCAAATACAAAAATAGAAGCTTAATGGGCAGCAGGTTACAAATAATATTTTGGAGGTACAGGCTTAAAACAGTTTTACAGTGATAAGATTAATCAGCACATTGAGAAGAAATAGAAAATAGACATAACACTTCCTCACAGATTCATGGACAATACAAAATCTGTGTCCAGATGAATTTTATTGCAGGATCTTAAAAAAAAAGTTGCTGATGAAATAATAGATACATTGATGTTACTTTTTAAAAATTCCCTGGTTTCAACAAAATTTCAATCAGACCAGAGAGTAGCAAATATAATCGCTCTACGCAGGAAATGAGAGCAGCAAAATGTAGGAAACTATATGTCAGCTATTTTGAAGTCAGTCATGGGGAAGGTGATAGAATCAATTATTAAAGAAGTTATTGCTGCACACTAAGGAAAACTCAAAGTAATCAGGAAGAGCCAGCATGCTTTTGTGAAAGGGAAATCAAATTTAGCTAATTTACTTGCGCTCTATGAAGCAGTAACATGGTCTGTGGATAAAGGAGTGTCTGTTGACTCACTGTATGGTTTGTTTGAAACTTACAATCACCCAGAAAACCAATTATTACTACTGGTAATTATGGACAGGATCTAGGGATGGCCAGTTTCCATTCTTCTACCAATGGCAGTTACCATGATCGAGTGTTCTCCTTTTAAGACACTTCATGTCATAATATGTTAAATAAATTTCCTGTTGTCATCTGATTGAATCGTCTGTTGTTTAACACCTTTTTTGACCTTTGTTTGTCCCAATGCTTGGCCTAGACAGGACCGCTCAGAGATCATGTTGTTTCCATATCAGAAAACTTGACAATTCCTTCGCCATGGTGATCGCCAGCATTGATGGATGTGTGAATGTTCATCCTGTACCATTGTCTATGGTACTGCCTCTTCCAGTCCTTTCATTGCATTTCATTTCATTTAGAATACTGAGTCCCACACCTCAGGAAGGACATACGGGCCCTGGAGTGTGTCCAGCAGAGATTCACACGGATGATCCCTGGAATGGTAGGTTTAACATACGGTGAACGGCTAAGGATCCTGGGATTGAACTCATTAGAGTTTAGAAGGTTGAGGGGAGATCTAATAGAAACTTACAAGATAATGTATGGCTTAGAAAGGGTGGACGCTAGGAAGTTGTTTCCGTTAGGTAGGGAGACTAGGACCCGTGGGCACAGCCTTAGATTTAGAGGGGGTAAATTTAAAACTGAAATGAGACGACATTTCTTCAGCCAGAGAGTGGTGGGCTTGTGGAATTCATTGCCACAGAGTGCAGTGGAGGCCGGGACGTTAAATGTCTTCAAGGCAGAGATCGATAAATTCTTGATCTCACAAGGAATCAAGGGCTACGGGGAGAGTGCAGGGAAGTGGAGTTGAAATGCCCATCAGCCATGATTTAAATGGCGGAGTGGACTCGATGGGCCGAATGGCCTTACTTCCACTCCTATGTCTTATGGTCTTATTGCGTTATGTGTCTGCAATTACCTTGCGCCATTTGTGACAACGTTACTTCGAGTTTCTAAAAGAAGCCAGAGTTCAGCTGGCTCAGTAGGTTGATTCCAGCTACAGAGGGTTCTTCTTATGAGGAGAGGTTGAGAAGCTTAGGTTTCTACTGGGAGGAACTTAGAAAACTGAAAGCTGATTTAATTGAAGCATAAGAGATTCTCAAGCAGCTTGACAAGGAGATGCAGACCGGCTGTTTCACTTTTTCAGGGAATCTAGGACCAGAGGGCATAATGTCAGAATAAGGGGTCACTCATTTAAAACAGAGATGAGAAGGAATTTTCTTTTTCAGTAGATGGTCAGCCTGTGGAATTCTTTACTGCAGAGGGCTGTGTCATTAAGCATACTCAAAGCTGAGATAGACAAATTTTTGGATAGTAATGGATTCAAGCTGAAGGTAGAAAAGTTGCATTGAGGATTATCAGATCAGCCATGACCTCCTTGAGTTTGCCTTATCATTCAATGGGCCAAGTTGTCTATTTCAGCTCTTACGTCCTGTGGCCTTATAGAAAGCTCTAGCAAAGCTAACAAGAACATGATCACAACATTTCTATCAATATGCTGGTCCTGTAAGACCTTCATGAAAGTGAAGAAAACCCCTTTTGAGTGAAACAGTACATTTCTAGAATTAGTTTTGGGCTTTTAAGATTGTTTCGTGGCCACCCTTAAAATAATTTTTTAAAAATTCTTTGATGGGATGCGTGCATCACTAGCAAGGCCAGCAACTGTGGCCCCCTGCTAGATCCCAAATTAACTGGCTTAACCATTTCAGTGAGTATTTAAGACTGAACCACATTGTTGTGGGCATGGATTCACATGGAGACCGGATCAAGTAAAGTTGAAAATTTCCTTTGCGAATGGCATTTGCATACTAAATAAGCATTTAGAATTATTGATGATACCTTCAGATCCACCATTATATGCTGGGTTTATTAATTTATTTTCCACAAGATGGCATGGTGAACTGTGAACCCATGTTTCCAGAGTACAAGGCTAGGTCTCTGATTTATCAAGCCAGGAACCACATCATTGTCAGTAACAGCCCATAAGAAGATTCACCAGCTTCAAAATCTCCCCTTCCCCCACCGCATCCCTAAACCAGCCCAGTTCGTCCCCTCCCCCCACTGCACCACACAACCAGCCCAGCTCTTCCCCTCCACCCACTGCATCCCAAAACCAGTCCAACCTGTCTCTGCCTTTCTAACCTGTTCTTCCTCTCACCCATCCCTTCCTCCCACCCCTAGCCGCACCTCCTACCTACTAACCTCATCCCACCTCCTTGACCTGTCCGTCTTCCCTGGACTGACCTATGCCCCCCTTCCTCCCCACCTCTCCAACTATCTTCTTTTCTCTCCATCTTCGGTCCGCCTCCCCCTCTCTCCCTATTTATTCCAGAACCCTCACCCCTTCCCCCTCTCTGATGAAGGGTCTAGGCCCGAAACATCAGCTTTTGTGCTCCTGAGATGCTGCTGGGCCTGCTGTGTTCATCCGGCCTCACATTTTAGTATCTCAAAGAAACTTCTTGCTATTCCTCTGTTAGTCACAGAGTGGAGCCCTTGTCATTCAAGTGGTCTTTAATTTTGGAATTACACATCCAAAAGTCAACTATACCTTTCTCATCCTGCATTGGAAAACATTTGTTCAAGTTCCTTGCTTAACTCAATGATATTTGCATGGACTTTGCGTCAGAGATCCATGTTGTGTTCAATCTCCTCCCTTTGTGTTTGGCCTTATTGCTCTCAATTGCTTTGCAAGCACACATATTAATCCAGGAGCAAAAATTCCCTAGAGCTGTTGGCAGTGCTGAAGTTCAATAAGTGTGACCTTTATAAATCAGCCTCGGATCTTTAGAACAAAGAGATGGAAAAAAATTACTTTCCTCAGTGTTTAAACGGCATAAAGTTGTAAATCTAGCCTGAGGCTATATTTATCAGATAGACTCGGTTGTTAGCTGGTAATCCCTGAAGGTTGGAAACTTGAGTGAGCAGGGTCTCATTTTCAGTTCTCAGTGAATTTCTTGAAAGGGGTTCTTGCTGGGGCAGGTAGAGGAATGCGATGCAAAGACAAGACTGACAGTTTTGGTAGGAGCCTGAATGAGTGAGATGTACCTGTACTGAAAGCAGCAGATGGTCTGTAGCAGGTCATCAAGATTCCTATGTGATTCTGATCCCAATGCCTGTTCGCACCATGGATGTACCACCTACTGCCAAGGATGATGTCCACCTACCCTCTAAGAAACAGGGCTCTGAGTGCCATCTTCCCTCAATCCCATAGAATGTCTGTGATCTTCCCCAATCCCTTTGAACCTGGTAATATTCTCCCCCGACTAACTCTTTTCCCTCTGCCAAACCAGCCACCTTATCTGAAGTACGCACATTTCTGAAATGGCCTGCAGGAATCAATAAAGACTAAAACAAATATTGATCAGCAGAGGTTGGCACAAAATGGAAAATGCATTCATTTTGGACTTGTCAGCTGATCCAACAGCAGCCCTGCAGCCTCAGTTTGTAACTAAGGATCATAGTTCGGTTTTATTATTGTTCACATTGAAATATCCTCTTTCAAACAGTAACAGGCAGGACAATAATTAAGTAAGGAATTCCATTTCTGAGTGTTTGATGAGTTCTGTGCTGATTTCCTGCATGTTATTCAGTGTTGGTCAGGGAACTAAATCTTTGTGAAAGAAATAAAATCGTGGAATGCTGCAGATAAATTGAGTGGATGACAGCATGGTGGTATTTGGTGCTTGATGATTAGGGTGTTATTCTCTTGACTGCTCCCTCTGAGACCACCTAGATTGACCACTCTAACTGACCAGCCAAACTGACCACCAGACTGAATGACTGTCCTCACCAATTGACTGTGCTAACTGATCTTCATGATTGACAGAATATCCTGACCAACTCACCTTCCTGTCTGCCTCAGCAGCTCGCTGTTCACCAATACTTCCTGACATATCCATGGAATGATAAGTTAAAGTTTGCAGCGAGTGACAGACTGACTATTCATTTGAGCAAAACTCTGGGGATCCTGTTGAGAACAGTGAGGCATCAAAAGTATTGAGAAACATCAGAAACGCCACCAGGACGTCTCCCCAGTGCTGTCCTGCCTCCTCCTGACTCTCCTGGGGACAGGCTGTCACAGCAATTAAAGTAAGGCTAATTAATTAATGTTGGAGTTGATGGGGCTGTGAGCTAATAGTGACAAGCGGCAATACAGTGGTAACATGGGAAAAAACAAGGGTGTCTCAAGGTTCTGTTATGCTACGCAATTCCTCAATGTACCACAATAAATCATTTGAGAAATACTTTGGAAGACTGATACATTGGATTGAAGATCAAGATAAATATTGATTGACAGCCTGAAGTCCGATATTAATTGAAAGTAGATAAATGATTTGGAACTGATCATAGCTATGAAAGAAAGATTACAAAGAATTTCATCCGGGAAGGATAACGCCACATGTGGTTCAAGAATGAATTCTTAAAAGACAATGTCAATAATAATTACAAAAAATTGACTTTCCAGAAGTTGGCCATGATGTGGGAATTCGGATCAAGTATTGTAGTTGTTTTGTGGTTGAAAGTGTAATGTTGCAGAGGCCAAGGTGGAAGCAGCACGTTGCAGATGGGAATTGTGTATTTTGATGATGAAAGCATTGAATCCAAAACGTTTACCGTGATGGCAGCCTTTGATGGGGAATAAAAGTGAGCTGAGGCTGGTAAGGAAATTACATTATTTAGTCAGTCAACTAGCAGCAGGCTATAAACATTGCTGGTGTGAAATCAAAAGAAGAATATGGGACTGCCTGCACTATTGGAAAGGACAGCTGCTCGACTCAGAAACCCATCACATGTCAATTTACCATCCAATTCGCTGCAGTGGCAAGATTGAGACTGAGAAATTTTTGGCTGCAGCGAATCACAAGACAAATAATAGTCAAGTAAGAGACCATCCTCCATTGCTCCATCCAAGTATTTATTTTTCTTGTAGGCTCCTTCTCTTACCCCAGCTTTTCCCTACCATAAATGACAGAGTGTTCAAGTTGCCTGCCTAGTTAATATTGGAACCATTCCAGTCTGTGAATGCCTCTTCATCTGCAAATAATTCAAAGGCCTGCTCAAGGACCATCTGTATGAATATCTTTCTACCTGTTTGCTTTAGCTGTCAATGAGAGGAATAGTTAAGTGCAGGACCCTGAGACAGGCAGTCAGCTTCATCAGCTGCGGGTAAGGTGAGAACTCCTAGATGTCACTGAATGAATGATGATAGATTGTGAAGTGTTGATGTACAATGGGTTTTGTGTGCCCTTGTATACCAGTCATTGAAAACAAGCATGCAGACGCGGCAAATGGTTGGCAAGGCAAATGTACATTGCCCTTCATTGCCAGATTTTTGGAGTACAGGAACTGGGAAGTCTAACTGAAGCTGTACAAGGTCTGGTGAGACCACACCTGGAATATTATGCGCGGTGTTGGTCTCCTTACTCAAGAAAAGATATACATGTCATACAGAGAGTGCAGTGAAGGTTTACCTGACTGATTCCTGGGATGGCAGATTTGACATATGAGGAGAGACTGAGCTGACTGAGCTTGTTTCCACGGTTGCGGGGGGGGGTTTAAAAAAGTGAGAGGAGATCTCATTGAAATTAATAAAATTATGATGGACAGGAGGCAGACAGGACCCCTGTCTGGGGTCTTAAAAATAAGTAGTTACAGTCTTAGGATACATGGGAGGCCATTTACAAGTGAGACGAGGAGATGCTTCTTCACTCAGAGTGTGACGAATCTGTGGAATTCCCTTTGGTGGTGAAGTCACCCCAAATATAAATAAGAGGTAGGTTTGAAGGGGAATGGGAAGTTTGGCATTGATACAGAAAATCAACCACTGTCATGTTGATAGGCAAAATGGGCTCAATTGATGTAATGGCCTACTTCTGCTATTTTCAGTGTTTCCTAATTTAACCTCATCTGAAAGACAACAGCTCCTCAGCACTGCTCTGCCTACATTTTCCTATGCAATTTATGATGTGGTAAGTGAACCCACAATTCAGTGGCTTAAAGGTGACAGCACTACCCACACAGAGATGATCACTGCAACCCCACTTCAGTTTTCTCTTTTCAATACTTTTCTCTTCTCTTTCCTCTGAGCTCATATTTCAAAACAAAGCAACAGGAGGAGGCCAAATGATCCTTCAAGTCTATTCTGATGAAGGGTCTAGGCCCGAAACGTCAGCTTTTGTGCTCCTAAGATGCTGCTTGGCCTGCTGTGTTCATCCAGCGCCACACCTTGTTATCTCGGATTCTCCAGCATCTGCAGTTCCCATTATCTCTATTCCATCATTCAGTTGGATCATGGTTAGCCTGTCTCAGTTCTATTTAGCCATCTGTGCTCCACATTCTTTAATAGAGTCATACAGCATAGACACAGACACTTTGGTCTAACTCAGCCGTGCTGACCGGACATTCCAATGTGACTTAAACCTATTTGCCAGCATTTGGCTCATATACCTTGAAATCCTTCTTATTCAAAAACACATCCAGATGCTTTTTAAGTGTTGTAACTATACTTGCCTCCACCACTTCTTCTGGTAGCTCATTCCATACACACACCACTATCCTCATAAAAAACTTGCCCCTCAGGTCCTATTTAAATCTTTTCCCTCTCAGCTTAAACCTATCCCTTCTAGTTTTGGATTCCCCTACTCTGGGGTAGAAACCACAGCTATTCACCCTATCTATGCCCCTCATGATTGTCTAAGCCTCTATAAGGTCACTGCTCGGCCTCTGACACTTCAGGGATAAGTGCCCCAGCCTATTCAGCCTCTCCCTATTACTCAAACCCTGCAGTCCTTGCAATGCCGTTGTAAATAGAATGGTACTGTATTTTTGCTGAAACCCAGGATTAAACCAGAGATGTTTAGATCTTCAGTCAAATGTTTTCCCAACTGAGCTACTTATATTTAATACACGAACCTCTCAAAAGATGTATTACTCCCGGTCTTGAAATTTTCAATTAACACAACATCCATAAATCTTTTGAGGGAGAGAATTGCAAACTTCCAATACTACTTGCGTATAAATTTCCTGACTTCATTTCTCAATGACTTATCTCTGAAAAGCACACACATATAGGGTACATAAAGATGACACTAAAAATAGTTGCAGAGATAGTAGGAACTGCAGATGCTGGAGAATCTAAGATAACAAGGTGTAGATCTGGATGAACACAGCAGGCCAAGCAGCATCAGAAGTGTAGGAAGGCTGACGTTTCAGGCCTAGACCCTTCTTCAGAAATGGAGAGGGGAAGGAGTTTCTGAAATAAATAGGGAGAGAGGGGGAGGCGGATAGAAGATGGATAGAGGAGAAGATAGGTGGAGAGGAGACAGACAGGTCAAAGAGGCAGGGATGGAGCTAGTGAAGGTGAGTGTAGGTGGGGAGGTAGGGTGGAGATAGGTCAGTCCAGGGAGGACGGGCAGGTCAAAGGGGCGGGATGAGGTTAGTAGGTTGGAGATGGGGGTGGAGTTTGAGGTGGGAGGAAGGACAGGTTAGGGAGGCGGGGACGAGCTGGGCTGGTTTTGGGATGCAGTAGGGGGAGGGGAGATTTGGAAGCTTGTGAAGTCCACATTGGTACCAGTGGGCTGCAGGGTTCCCAAGCGGAATATGAGTTGCTGTTACTGCAACCTTCGGGTGGCATTGTTGTGGCACTGCAGGAGGCCCATGATGGACATGTCGTCTGAGGAAAGGGAGGGGGAGTTGAAATGGTTCGCGACTGGGAGGTGCAGTTGATTACTGTGAACCGAGCGTTGGTGTTCTGCAAAGCGGTCCCCAAGCCTCCGCTTGGTTTCCCCAGTGTAGAGGAAGCCACACCGGGTACAGTGGATGCAGTATACCACATTGGCAGATGTGCAGGTGAACCTCTGCTTAATGTGGAATGTCTTCTTGGGGCCTGGGATAGGGGTGAGGGAGGAGGTGTGGGGGCAAGTGTAGGGGTCATAGTTTTAAGCTGGTTGGTGGAAAGTATAGAGGGGATGTCAGAGGCAGGTTCTTTACGCAGAGAGTTGTGAGAGCATGGAATGCGTTGCCAGCAGCAGTTGTGGAAGCAAGGTCATTGGGGTCATTTAAGAGACTGCTGGACATGCATATGGTCACAGAAATTTGAGGGTGCATCCATGAGGATCAATGGTCGGCACAACATTGTGGGCTGAAGGGCCTGTTCTGTGCTGTACTGTTCTATGTTCTATGTTCTATGTTCTATTTCCTGCGGTTGCAGGGGAAGGTGCTGGGTGTGGTGGGGTTGGAAGGGAGTGTGGAGCAGACAAGGGAGTTGCAGAGAGAGTGGTCCCTCCGGAAAGCAGATAAGAGTGGGGAGGGAAAAGTGTCTTTGGTGGTGGCTGGGCCTGTTGACATTGATTTTCCTTTACTTTCCTTTATAGATGGAGTGGAAAACAGTAAAGGCATTTGAAGCCTTTCGACAGGCATAAAAGTAGTTGCTACCATGGTACAATTCCTCATCCCATCTTCATGTCCTCTTCCACAAAATGTCCCCACAGGTTGCAAAGAGATAATTCCACTTCAGTGCTGTTTGTTGCTAACATGCCGAGTTGTTCCAATGTCCAAGAGTGTACCATGAACATCAATAACCAAAGAACACACGAATGAAAATAATTGCCAACAACATTTCACTTTCGACAACTCTTGCTTTAAACATGGAAGCTGCACCCAAGAAAAAAACTTAATGGGCAAATAATGCTTCAAACAAAAAGTCAAATTTCACTTTAAATAGTTAATGCAACAAAGATGCATCAGATGTAAATACAAGCATCGATGTTATTGCCCACACAATTGTTGATTTACATAGCTACATTGTTCGACAATGTGCTGTTCTTTATTCATTAGGAGTATGCCAACAGCCCTATCCAACATAAGTTTCATCTTTAGGTTTCACAGGTAAAATTATCTTCAGTCCCCTCTCCTAAGTGTCAGGCAGCTGTGATGGTGCACCTTTCCAATATTTATTATCAACCAATTGACCAATAACCAGTTGGATAACAGTTTGACCATTTCTGACAAACTCCCTGATCTTTAGCATATCCAAGATATTCGCACAGCTTTCCAGCTTGTAGGACCTTTTCTAAACAGCTCACACCATTCCTCCTGGAAACCTTTTTTTCTGCCAAACAGAAAAATTGACCTCTTCCTGAGGACGGTTTGCTTCATCATCCCGTAAGAATTCTCTGATCTCCTCTTTCTGTCTCAATCTGGGTTGAATTCCTGTGCTGATCATTTTTACTTACCTTCCTCTGCTTGTAGCTGTCCTTTGCATTTGCAAGACAAAAGGCTTCTGCTCTTAAATTCTTTCCTGTTGGTACTGCTTTCAGGTTAGATGTCATCATAAAGTGCTAATCTACCTTGAAAGCACTGGGCATCAGTCATGTGGCCCGACTCAGATATCAATGGAATGACTAGGTGATGTTCTTTCAATTATTTCATAGGTATAAGCTATGCAAGAAAGTCTTTAGCTTCTGATAACACTGCAAATCTGAAATAAAAAAGCAGGTGAAAAACATGGTTGAAGCTCTTTTTTTTTGCAAATGAATCTTCCTATCATTTCCATTTTCCTTTTCCTTTACTTTTTGGTTTTCTTTCCATGAAAACTCTCCAAAATGATCAGTTGCTGGCTGTATTTGGTGACTAACATCACTTGCTGGATGCTTGGTGATTCCCTAATTGGCAGCTGAATGAAATTATGAACAAGGCAGATGAAATTCGCATCCACAAATCTGGCCCGATCATTACTAGCAGTGTGGCCAACATTGAATATTTCATTCCTCTGCTGACTGCGAAATCCACGCCAATACTTTTCTGGCCTGAACATGGGTTTTGGCACTTTACGGTTTAATTCACAAAGATCTGGCTTTCTGTCGGTCTGCTAGATAGACTTATACCACTGAGGCAAAGTGTGGATTGATCTATCAATGAACTTTTCTGAGACCCACACATTGAAACTTACTACATTGAAACAAATGGATAAATCATTAGCAGATTCAAATCCTTCTAGTAAGGTGCGCATATTAATGATTGGAATGCCTTATTCTGTGGATGCTGCTTTCATCAAGGCTATATGTGACCATCTTTAGCAACCGGTTCACCAGGCTCTGCTGGTGAAGAGCCCATATCAGCTATTAATGCTGTTAACCTAATCATTAACATGCACCCATTAATGAAGACAATCAACATGTCTGAAATCAGCTCTGCTGGGAAGAAGCTAAACCTGCAGACAGCCTATCCTGAGATATGAGACGTCCAGAGCAGAGACATGCCCAATTCAGTCATTGGGCTAATCAGATAAAATGGAGCTAGATGTTAATTCGGGCACATTTTCTGGTGTGCAGTGTGGTACAAGAATTGGGAAGACTGAATCTTATCTTAATTTGGGCTCTGGCTGTACCGAAATACTTTGGTTAAGCTACCTGTGCTTGTTACTTCTCAAGCAGCTCCTCTATCTGAGTCTGTCTAAGTCTTCTTGATCTGTACATCCTTTGCTTGCTGTGATCTGCCTGCACTGCTCATAAATGAATCCTTTTGCTGTAGTTCAGGATATGTGACAAAAATAAATTAATCAATCAACCAATTACAAAGATTGATGTCAGGCATCTTTCATGGTATTCAAGATTGGAGTACACAAACCTGGTCTCTGGATGGTTGCAGATTTTATTGGTATTACTTTGGAAATTTCTATTTCAGTGCAAAGTCCTGTGTGAGACCCATGCAATGCTACCCCTGTAGAATTTTGCAGAAACTTCAAATAGACCGAGAGACATAACAGGAAGAGATCACAAAAGGAATGACTATTTCTTTCTCCTCTCAGCAGAAAGACTCGTGTACATTTTTGTCTTTTGCTCTCCAAGAAATATACCTAAAAAGGGTTTTAAACCAAACAGTACACTGTTGGCGTCTGCTTGTCAAGGAAGATCTAATAGCCTGTGTTTCGTTACAAGTGTGTTATAAAGGTCACAGTCAAAGAATCACCTGCTAGTCATCCCTGCATTGCAGGTAAAATAACTAGAGCGCAGAAAAGCTGACGTTTCGGGCCTAGACATTTTTCCCTCCCCACCCTCGTCTGCTTTCCGGAGGGACCACTCTCTCTGTGGCTCCCTTGTCCGCTCCACACTCCCCTCCAATCCCACCACACCCGGCACTTTTCCCTGAAACCACAGGAAGTGCTATACCTGCCCCCACACCTCCTCCCTCATCCCCATCCCAGGCCCCAAGAAGACTTCCACATCAAGCAGATGTTTACCTGTACATCTGCCAACGTGGTATACTGCATTCAATGTTCCTGTTGTGGCCTCCTCTACATTGGGGAAACCAAGCGGAGGCTTGGGGGCCGCTTTGCAGAACACCTATGCTTGGTTCACAATAAACAACTGCACCTCCCAGTCGCAAACCATTTCAACTCCCCCTCCCATTCCTGGGACATGTCCATCCTGGGCCTCCTGCAGTGCCACAACAATGCCACCCAAAGGTTGCAGGAACAGCAACTCGTATTCCTTTTGGGAGCCCTGCAGCCCAATGGTGTCAATGTGGATCTCACAAGCTTCAAAATCTTCCCTCCCCCTACTGCATCCCAAAACCAGCCCAGCTCGTCTCCGCCTCCCTAACCTGTTCTTCCTCTCACCTATCCCCTCCTCCCACCTCAAGCCGCGCCCCCATTCCTACCTACAAACCTCATCCCACCCCCTTAACCTGTCCATCCTCCCCGGACTGACCTATCACCTCCCTACCTACGCTCACCTCTACTGGCTCCATCTCTGCCTCTTTAACTTGTCTGTCTCATCTTCACCTGTCTTCTCCTCTATCCATCTTCAATCCACCTCACCCTCTCTCCCTATTTATTTCAGAACCCTCTCCCCCTCCCCCATTTCTGATGAAGGGTCCAGGCCCGGAACATCAGCTTTTGTGGTCCTAAGATGCTGCTCGGCCTGTTGTGTTCATCCAGCTCCACACTTTGTTATCTTGGATTCTCCAGCATCTGCAGTTCCTTTTATCTCTGGTAAAATAACTATTTCACTCTGAATGCTTGAAGCCAACTGACCAGCAAGCCAATCAGAAGGAAACAGGACAAGGAGGACCTTCATTCTCTGAGGGCTGCCATCAAAGAAAACAGGACAAAATACTTTCAACTAACCTAGAACAGCCAAGAATCCCCAAATTGACTGTTCAACTATCAAGGTTCCACTATCTACTTTTTCACAAATCACCTGGAGAGACTGATCTGGGAATCGTTTAACTTCATTATTTGGACTGACTTCTTATTCTTAATTGAGTATGTGTTTCGTTAAAAGTTTCTGCAGCTTGTAACTAGTAAATAGACTCCTTTTTTAAAAAAATATACTCAAGAAGGCCTGGTTACATTAATTTCTTTTAAAGCTTAAACTGAAAGAACCACAGATGCTGTAAATCAGGAACAAAAACAGAAGTTGCTGGAAAAACACAGCAGGTCTGGCAGCATCTGTGAAGAAAAGATCCGAGTTAGCGTTTCAGGTCCAGTGATCCTTCCTCAGAACGGGAAGGGTCACTGGACCCGAAACGTTAACTCTGATTTTTTTTCTTCACAGATGCTGCCAGACCCTCTGAGCTTTTTCCAGCAACTTCTGTTTTTGTTCTCTTAAAATTTAGTCTATTTACACCTGGAAGAAAGCCATCTACGAGGGAAAGATCCTTTTCAAATTAATTTTGTTCTGATTAACCATGGGAATGGATGAGTAAAGAAGGTGAGCCAATTTCTCCCTTTTCACCCACGTGCTTAACAATTTGGGGTATTCAAATTATAATAGACCTAATAGAGGAGAAGCCTTTGAATACAGCAATAAGATTTTTATACCACACTGACTGCTATAGCACCTTTGTACCTTTGAAGAGCTCAGCTGACAACGGGTGAAATGCACTCTTGTTCATGACTGAGGGCAGGCAATTATACCTGCCTTGTGTAAGCGAACATTGGATATATTACTGACAAGATTAACTGTTCAATGAACCTCTGCAATTTTAGTGCTGAATGAATGAGTCATACATGGTTAACAGTAAATTAATATTTGAAGAATCTTGGAGAGTGAGCAATTATTCCAATAATTCATTTTGACTCCGGTACTTCTTGCATTTGACTCATTATTACAACCATTTTCCTGTTACTCCGCTGTCCTCTCTCTCATACTTCTTCTCCACCAACCGGGAATGCCAGGGGTTAAAATTGGAAAGGATCTGGCAGTGCTCAGTTACCATAGCAATCCCTGTGCGCGACTTTGGGAGCAAAGAGCTCTGTGTCTTCATGTGAGATGCAGTTTTAAGTCGGGTATTGATGACTGATCGTGAGACACAAATGAGTCAACCACAGGCCATTCCTGAAAAATCAGGCAACGGGCTGCAAGCAGAGTCGGTGACAGGTCCCCTGAGCGGAGGTGTAAGCTAAAGGAAGGCTGCAAGAGAGGACGAAGTAGGAGTCACATGTGCCTTCAGTAAGACAGATTGGATGACAGCATCGGTAATATAAATAGCGTGGCATTACCCTCTGAACTGTACAACCCCAGTTCTTATTCATTGTTTTTTTGAACAGAGCTGTTAATTTTCACATGAAGGTGGCACAGACTTTATGATTAAAGCATTCTCCTCCCGTAGACAACACTCATTCTCCAGGTTTTCCTTCAGGTTCTGCTGCTCATTCCATTTCGGATCAGTCGTTCTTCCGACAATATTTATTTGAAGAGTTCGCCCGAGCCTCGCTCCTACAGCCCACCTTCTCCATTTAAAATAGATCCTCCCCTTTCAATAATAACCGCTGTACATTTATGTCTTGAATGCAGAAAACTGCCCCAAGGTAGCACCACAAAATAACATTCGATATCGAGCCGCATGAAAAGACTTGGGTCAGATGGCCAAAAGCTGGTGAAAGAGGTGGGCTTAAAAAGTTCTGTGCTGAGGAAGGGTCACCTGACCCGAAAGGTTCATTTGTTCTTTTCCCCCCTTCACAGATGCTGCCAGACCTGCTGAGCTTTTCCAGCAACTTCTGTTTTTGTTCCTGATTTGCAGCACCTGCACTTCTTTCGCTTTTTATTCAGGCTTTAAGGAGTGCCTTAAAGAAGGAGAGAGAGCTTGACGGTGGTAGCTACAGTGCCCGGAGTCCAGCAGGGAAAGGCACAGCATCCTGTAACCGAGTAATTAAAATTGGAGATGTCCCTGAGACCAGAATTAGCAGAAGTAAAGGTTCCAGGAAATTACAGAATTAGGGAATGTGATAATAACCAAACAACCTGAATTTGTGATGCTAATTAGGGGGTATTAGCTAGGACACTGGACGAATTCACCTGATCCCTTATCAAGGTAACAACGTGTGATTTTTGTACGTCCATTTGACAGGACAAATAAACCCTCAGTTTCAAAACTCATCTGAAAGACACTCCAGCACTCCTCAATACTGCACGGGGTGTCCAGCGAGATTTTTTGTGCTTCATTTCTGGAGAGGAACTTGCACCAAAATCGTTGTGACCGCTTAGGAGCGAGTGCAAGCCACTGAGCCACAGCTCAGAGTGATCAGTTGAGCAGAAAAATTAAAGGTGGGCCTGCAATGAGCCCTGTGGAGTAGAGTGGATTAATGAGAGATCATTGGAGAGGGATCCCTTGGCATGCAAGGTACCTCATTCAACTCTGTTTCCAACCCCACACTCCCTCTGCATAAATATCTCTAGGAACAGCATTTAATGAATGAAGTAGACATTCCTTGTCTGTCTCCTCTGCAAACACAATGATTAACAAGAATCAAAATCATTCTAATCGTGCCCACAGTTATTTGATATAAAATGTACAGCACTGGTTTACTTGATACAACTCATGCATACAATTTTACATATTTTTAAACAGTATGATACATTTTACAATCATTGAAACTGGAAAACACTGTATCATATCTGATATTAAATAAATCAAATTAGCCTGTTCCTTTTTTAAGTAATTTTCTAAAGCCTTTTTCAGAGAGGAATGATTGTTCAAAACATTATTAAACATCTGCAAATGACCAGTTACTTCCCACATCCTCGAAGCTATATGATTACAGGGATATTGGATGCCTAAGTTACTATTCAAAGGAACTTTGTAGACAGCTCACTGGAATTCTTAGGATTAACTAGTGGATTGTCTCAGTTTATTCAAATAAATCGCTCCCTTTTGCAAAGCCTTCAGACATCTTTAATAAAAAAGAAATTAGAAGTAGAAGGGAAGTCACTAAGATCTTTCTAACATAGTTGCCTTTACCTGTGCCATAAATTATCAGAGAAGAACATTGAGGTGAATAGTACATCGACAAGAGGCAAAGTATCATTGATTTCTGGACAGCTGAAAGATGGAGGGATATAGTGACTTGTGAGATAGATCAATGGGATGGCTCGTTGGCCCTGTTGGATTTTCTTTCCTTGTTTTTGAAGGTCGTTGGTTCAGTCATATTGCCTTTAACATGGAACAGTGACAGCATGGAAGAAGGCCATGCAGCCCATCGTGCCCATGTCAGCTATTTACAAGAATAATTTGTCGAGTGTTAGTCCCTCGCCATTTCTCCATTATCTCTTCAATATCTCAGTTGTGGGTCTTGGTGTGCTGCTGTTTGGAGGGTCAGTGTGGATTCTATGGGGCAACTGGCTTTCTTCCTACTGTAGGCATGCTACAGAATTCAAATCCTAACCATTAACTGTGTAAAAACATTTCTCCCTATATCACTATTATTCTTGTGCAAATCATCCTAAATCTATGGACTCTGGTTCTTAACCTTTCCTTTAATGGGAACAGTTTCTTTCTATCCAGATGATCTTTTCAGATCTCCTGTTGAACTGCTCTTCTCTGAGGAGAACAGTCCCAGCTCTCAAATCTATTCACACAACTGCTGCCTCTTATCTTTAAAACTATTAACATTAACCTGCTCTGCATCTTCTCCAATGCCTTTATGTTTTTCTTAAAGTGTGGTACCCAGAGGTGGGCTTAATAGTATCATATCTCTCTAAACCCTTCCCATTTGTGTTCCAATCCAGATGCCTTTTAAATGTTGTAATTGTACCAGCCTCCACTTCATCTTCTGGCAGCTCACTCCACACAGGAACCACCCTCTGTATGAAAAGGTCACCCTTAAGTCTCTTTTAAATCTGTCCCCTCTCAACTTAAAACTATGCCCTCTAGTTTTGGGCACCCCTATCCTAAGAAAAAGAGCTTGGTTATTCACCCTGTCCATGCCCCTCATGATTTTATAAACTTCTATAAGGTCACCCCTTAGCCTTTGATGCTCCAGGGAAAATAGCCCCAGCCTATTTAGCCTCTCCCCATAGCTCAAACCCTCCGACCCTGGCAACCTTCTTGTAAATCTTTCCTGCACCCTTTTAAGTTTAACAGCATCTTTCCTATAGCATGGAGACCGGAATGGAACTGCTGTATTCCAAAACAGTCTCTCTTCATTCTTCTAATGTACCATTTCAATCTTCTCTGTCCTGAAATTTCTCTCCTTTGTGTCTATTCCACCAGTCCTCTTCAGATTCATTACTATCCTTTTCACAGCTCGTAGTATTTATGCAAATTCTTAACATTAATTCAGCTCTGGATCCTTTTTGATGATCAAGAAACGCAGTGGTCTAATTTTTTCTATACTCAACCTGATTTACTCTGTATTACCAAACTGACCTCTGTCATTTGCTCATTTTCACTGCTTCATTTTATTTTCTATCTCTTGCATCATCTGTGACCTTTGACTTTGTTTATTCTATCATTTTCCCTCAAGGGAATGTCCCTTGACTGAGCCACTTTATCATTAGAGGCAGCACATTATTGTGTTGTAGTTTTGCCTTTCCAGTTGTTAATACTAATTGACCTCGGCTAGGTCTAATTTCACACCACTGATGTTGGGCATTCCCCAAATAATTATATTTATTCTGAATTTCTCCCGGCTCCTTTCCATAGTTAAGCTAAACCTAAGTATATTGCGACCTCATACAGCGTGCAAACAGACCCTTTGGTCCACTTCATAAGGCAGTTGGGAATGAAAGGGTTAACTCCGCTGCTTTAGAAATGCTTCATCTGCTGAAAAATAAATGGCAGTGGCTGGGTGGAGCTGGTCAGTTTGTTGCAAGTTGTTACTCAGTTCTACAGGCTGCAGTCATGAAGCCCACTCCTAGTTACTATCTCTTCAGTAATAATGATTTATCTTTGCTGATATTAATGTAGCTGATCTGAAGTTTATGTAACCTCTTATCGTGCTATTATGTAATAAACTACTTTTTGTTACTCAAGTATGTGCCTTGTCTGCTGAAGACTCAGTGGTTAATCCTTCCCCACATAATCCTACTAACCTCTGTAAGGTTAGGCTTGATAGCAGCAATTGAACCTAACAAATGCCCTTGCTGTTGGTTGCAGGAATCTCTCACAGCATGCGACGCAGTGTTCTGAGTTCCTGCCTTTAAATGGAAAATGATCATCAGGATAAATAATTTGCGGGTATCTCTGACGAGAAAAGAGGAAATTTCTCCAGTCAGAATCTGAAATCCCTCTTTATGACAGCCATCTTAAACAAGAAGCAGCAGCGAAGCAGCAGCTAGTCAGTTCAGACAGTAAAAGCTCCAGAAGCACAGCAGCCTTTCTTTAAGAGCCTAACTGAACCAGAACCAGGAAGACTTGAAAAACTGCAGCTACAAGGAGGTAAATCTGAGTTATGTTCTGGGAAGGAAAAAAAAACAAGTACAGCAAAATGCTTGCCTGGGAAGCTGATGAAAGGCTTGAAAGACTAGATTTATGAAACAAACAAATTTTTCATCGATGAAAACCATTGTTATAAGCTGCAAAAATTTCCTTCCAGAACTAGGCCATCTTTCAGAAATTCTTTAGACTGGCAAGAGAATTTCTCAGGTTTTGTTTGAATAAATGTGGAAGCAGAAGAATTTTTAAAAAAATTATCAATTTGAATTTGAACATGATTTTTGATGTGAAACACTTCAAGCACTTTTGTTTTCAGCAAGTTAATTGGGAAAAAGAATAAACAGTGTGAATCATCAAAAATATTGGGGGCTGGGGAGTTTTTTTGGGGGTGGGACGTACCCACCAGGAAGAAGGGCTAATCCTCCATCTTTGTTTTAAAAATCTTTTGTTATTATTGATTCATGGAATGTGGGTATCACTGGCTAGCACCCTGTATTTATTACGCTTCCCTAATTGTCCCCGCAGAAGAATGGTGATGAGCATTTTGCTCCACAGTCAATCTTGGGTTGCAGGGATGCCGTTGGTGCTGTGAGGAGGGAAACTCCAGCATCTTAGCCCAGAAGTAGTGAAAAAGAAAAAGAAACAGCAATATGCTTCCAAGTCAGAATTGTGCAGAGCTTGGAGGGAAACTTGTTCCCTTCTATCTGCTGCTCATGTCTTTCTGGATGGTAGTGATTGGGAATTTGGATTGGAAAGTCACAGCAGAGCATTTTGTGGACGGTACTCACTGCTATTACTTGCATCAATGGTGAAGAGAGGGAATTTTGAAGGTGGTGGGTGAGGTGCACTGTTTTGTCCAATAGGGTGTGAATCTTCTTGTCTTTCATTGAAACCGCAACCATCCAGGCAAAGTGGAGAGTATTTCATCGCATTCCTGGTTTGTGTATTGAAGGCTGGCAATAGGAAGACAGAAGATGGGTTCCTAGTCAGTGATATAACAAGGTGTGGAGCTGGATAAACACAGCAGGCCAGGCAGCATCGGAGGAGCAGGGAAGCTGACGTTTCTTCAGTCTCTGACCTGCTCTTTCAGCCACAGTATTTATATACCAGTCCAGTTCAGATTCTGGCCACGGGTAACTCACAGGATTTTGATTATGGAGGATTCAATGACAGTGATACCATTGAACATCAAGGGTTGTTGTTAAAGAAGGCCACTCCCTAGCTCTTTCTCAGGGCCAACTAGGAACTAGCCAGTGATACCCACATCACGGGATTGAATGTTGTTTTAAAATGACTGCTTCCTGGGTATTTAAGTTAGACATCTACACTCCTGTAAACTAATTGTGATTGGTTGCCTGAATGCTTTATTATCCAGACCATCGAATCTTTGGTGAGGATTCTTATAAGCTGCTACGAGTTCTTCCTACCATAAGGTGGTCACATATACTGATGATCTGCCCCTATCACGCTGTGACATGCCCCTATCACAATATAATATACTTCAAGACATGAGTCACACAGTGCTGAAGAATTCAATGAACTTTGATAACTGCTCCTGGTATTTATACCTATACATTACAGCTGCAGGCACTTGTGTGTCTGGACACAAGCTAAGCAATTCAGATGTACCACAACACACTTCACTCAGCATATTGTGCTGTTGGAGGACAGATGGAGGCTGAGAATGTTATACCATTAGGCCATGTGCCATGATATGGTGATGACTTCATGAGCATATTGTGTAATGGTATATTAAGTATCTATTGTGAGACATAACACAACTAGAACTAGTCCCAATGCCACAAGCCAATCCTCCCATGTCATCTTTCCATCCCTGCATTCACCTGTCCAGTCTCTCTTTTCATATATGTTCACTAGCGCGTGGCACCAGACATACCCTGGAATAACTATCTCAGATATCCTGTTTGCTAGTCTCCATGCTAGCTCATTTAAGTGTACCTGCAGTGCTTTATCCTCTCCTATACCAACATGAAGCATGATTGCTGGTTCAAAGTTCACTCGACACTAATCCTCCTCTGTTTAGTCTTGATTCGAAGTTCTTAACTGCAGGCTTGCTAAATACCTCGTCTTCTTAAGACCGCGGAAATAATCAAAACTAAACAGCATGTTCAATTCTTATGGGATCTTTGGCCATGTCCAATTGGATATATCTAACGTTTAACATACTAAAACTCTTTGCCCTAGTAGATTATTATTGTGCAATACCGTCCTTTAAAAAGCACATTCCAAATTAATTTTTTGAATTTGAAAGAAAAAAAGAACTCTCTATCCTCTTGAAAAAAAAATGCTTTTCTCAGCATTTCAGAATTGTGACAAATGAGCAAGACAAACGAGAAAATATATCACAGTGCATCGATTCTTATTCTACATCTGGATCGAATCTTGCAACTGATTGCTTTGTAATTAAGTGTAACAAAACAATTTGTTAGGTTGCTGGATTTTAATTCAGTGCTGTGGCCTGGCCATGACTGCATGCCTCTTTCCCAGTCACACACAGCTCATGTGAAAATTGTGCATAGTAATCCAATTACATGCAAACTCGCAGGGATAGACAGATCTGCTGCCAGCCCTTTCCAACTCTGGGCTCACGTCAATCTGAAGAATGCATGCAGAACGCTTAAAAAAAAGCTCCTCTCCATCTTATCCCACGAACCATTCTGCCATTATTTGACAACACCAAATTAAATATTATAAAGCTGGATGCACTTATTGTGATTTTAATTTTTTGATATAATTTACTCTGCAGTTCAGCCTTTGGACTGTGAACATACTACTTGAATAAGATACCATTATTGTTACTTCACATCATTAAAAACAGAAAGGGTGATTTCAGTTGCACAAAGGTCTCAAAAACTCCAATTGCCAGAAAAAAAATGAACAAACAGATCTATGATTAGAAATTTCAGAGTAGGGAAAAGTTGATTAAGCTTTTCCTTTATTCGTGATTTCAATGTGAACTACAGTGCTTGTAATATGTATTTTGAACCCTTGTCTCCAGAGATGCATCTAATTGTTCTGTTTTGATCATTTCAATAACTTCAGTGACATCTTCCAAAATTTGAACACCCTTTCATGTGTGAAAATACACCACACATTCTTTCCTACGTGTAAGCTGCCCTTTTCTTTTACGTTTGAGCATACAAATCCTTGAGCAATTTACATGGACTGTCTTCGTATATACAGGACTTAATGAATAATAGAATACAGCTTTTATAAATTGTATGGCTTTCTTCAGAAATATTTTGACTTTGGCTCATTTCTGTCATCGGGCAGAACAACTCCCACCAGCCTTTCACCATCCTCCACTGGAATCTCAGTAATTCTGGTATCTTCGTTCTAATCTTCGTGGGTAATTTACACCCTTCTTCATGCAGTGCCGTATAAAATACAGTGCCTATGTTTGACACGCATACAATCCATTATGATCTACAACTTGAATATGATTTATACAGAGGGGAATGATGGTGTGGTAATGTCACTAGTAATCTCGCCCAGGCTAGTGCTGTAGAGACTTTGGTTTAAATCCCACAGAGGCAACTGGTGAAATTTACATTCAATTAATAATTCTGGTATTGAAAATTAGCCTTGTAATGGCGACCATAAAATGATAAAACCGACGGTCATAAAAACCCATCTGGCTCACTGATACCCTGTAGGGAAGGAAATGTGTTGTCCTTGGTGTCACCAGATCTACAGTTTCTGTGGTTGACTCTTAACGGCCCTCTCAGATGGCCTAACAAATTACTCAGTTCAATGGCAATGAAGCATAGGCAACAAATAATTCCCCATATCCCCCTGTGAAAGAATGAACTAACCAGTGTGAACAACATATGTGCAATGCACAACAGAACCCGTTATATCTTGGATAATATGCAGCACCTATAAGGACTTCCAGCTCTGTGTCTAACTCATTCCAGAATATTGTCCTGGGAATTCCCTTCATATAACAACTTGGGCTGCAGCAATTTATGACGTTAGCTCTCCCCCACATTCTCAATCATGGGACGTGGACATTGTTGGCTAGGCAGTATCTATTGTACATTCCTCATTGCCAAGACATCAGCCAACAGTCAGTCACATTGCTCTAGGTCTGGAGTCACATGTAGGTCAAGTCAGGTAAGGATGGCAGATTTCCTTCCCTGAAGGACATTGGTAAACTAGATTTTATTTTACAAAAGTTAGCAGTGATTGTGTAGTTGCTGTTGAGCCTTCTTTAAAATTGCTCATTTTTTTTATTGAATGAAAAAAATCTCACCATCTGGGTTTTTAACGCTCATCCCCAGAATATTAGCTTGGTTTACTTGTCCAGGCCATTACCGTTATGTCAACACATCCCTACCTCTCAAGGAAAATTACTGGGTATTCAAAACGGTCTAAATCAAATACAAATAATCAACCTGTTGTAAAAATTCCAGGCCTACTCATCCTTCAGGAATGAGAGGGGATGTGACTCACAGAATACAGCGCTCCGAAAGTGGTTTGATGCTGAGAAGTTGCTTAGCCCTGAATAGGGAGTCTAGCATTTATTTAGGACTGAGTTGAGGAGAAATTTCTCCATTCTGAAGTTGAGAATTCCAAAGCTTCACAACCTCATGACAACTGTGGGTATGTCTTTAGTGAATATATTCAGGGCAGAGATTTTGAGATTCTGAGGGAAGGAGAGCATATGGGAGCAGTGTGGGAATGTGATGTTGATTTTATGGATTAGGTATGATCTTATTGAAAGGTGGAGTAGGTTCTGGGGTCTTGGAAGATCTAATCATGCTCATAATTCTCATTTCTTAAAAAGAAGGGCAATGGAACACTGTGATGGTTCCTCTGAATGTCTGCTAATTTATTTAAGTAGGAGCTCATGCTGGAGCCCACATTTCAAGGATCGATAAGATAATGTCATAGCAATCTTAACCTAACCTACCCAGCAGGATCAAGGTAGTTTCACAAGGTTAGCACATGAAGTGGAATCGTACAGGGGTCTGAGTGACATGGGCTATGGGGAGATGTGTGGCAGATTTGGGCGCTAAGTGTGAGGAGGCCCATCTCAATGTCAGGAGCATCTCATGCTGTTCTTTGTGTTTTTCACAAGTGGCACGGTGAGAGTCTTGCTAGGCAGCAACCATTGGCAGTCATTATCGCCTTCGAAACATGCCATGTTCATGCCACAACTCGCCTCATTTATCTTCTGACTCCCATCTTACTGAATTCAGGAAACAAGCTAAACACTGGGGAAAATTTGTCAGGAAAATCAAAGCAAGAACCTGGCAGATTCAGCTGGCTGCTTGGCCCACATTGAAAACCGGGCACTAACATTTCAGGGCATGCCACGTGGGCGTGGGTCACACACATCCCATATACATGGGCTTTGGTATTCAATGTGTTCCAGCCTCTAAGAAGAAGTTCCAGCACTCCTATATGGCTCTGAGATGTGGACCATTTACAGCAGATACTTCAGGGTACTGGAGCAGTACCTTGTCTGCACGAGATCCTGCGAGTCTGCTGGAAAGTGAAAATGCCAACAGCGGTGTCCTCGAGCAACCCCGGCATCGAGGCACTGACCACCTATGATGTTGACTACATGACTGACACGAGACGCCCCAAGCAGGTGCTGTACTCCCAGTTTCAAATCCGCAGGTGAGCCCCTGGTGGACAGAGAAAGCATTTGAGGTACACCCTCAAGTCCTCACTGGAGAACTGCGACATTCCCACAGAAGCCTGGGAATCACTGGCCCGAGACCATCCAAAGCAGAGGAGCATCCGGGAAGGCGTCGAGCACCTCAAGACTTGCCATAGGTAAAAAAAGGGAGCTAGGCGAAAGCAGCGAAAGCCACACCAATGACCCACCCGCCCCTTCCCATGACCCCCACCTGCACCAAGGTGTAACAGAGCCTACGGTAGCTGTATTGATCTGTACAGGCAGTTATGGTCTCACTCTGGGAGTGGAAGAGAGTCATCTTTACCTGTGATGGACCGCCAATAATGATGATGATGATGATGATGGCACATCATTGTTTCACTTACAGGTTGTTTGTGCATTTCTATGTTGAATCACAGACTGCGCTGGCAACTATCATTGTAATGTTGTTGCAAGGACGTTGTGTGCTCAGAGACACACATACACGAAGCTTAGGGACTGGAACAGGCAGCATCTTGAGCTCTTCACTTGCTACCGTTGTTCTGGACTAACTCATGGCCTACAAGGGGTGAGAAGCCAAATGATGGGCAGCACACCACTCACCCTGGCTCTCTCTGCTCTACTGTCAAATGTTTTGTTATGGGGGCCAGCTTCAGCTCCTCTTATCAATCTTTTGATTCCTCACTTGGAGATTTCATGGCAATTTATCATATGAGAATGTGAGGTACAGCTAGCACAAATGATTCACTTTCCGTCTTTGTGAAATGCAGACCTGTGATGGAAATCCTTAGGTAGTAGAAACCTTTGTCAGTTTATGAGGGAAAGTTGATGGATCAAACTTGTTTCAAAAAATGGAGTTGCTTGGAACATAATTGCAGACTTGAAGCTTGTTAAGTAACCTCAGAAAGCTGATTTCAGAAGGATTGTTAACTGTGCTGAATTACTCAAAAATGAAAGAATTCAACATACAAATTCCAAGTTATGTTCCAGTGTGGATTGATTGAACTGTTTGAAACAGCTTTTCTTAAATAATTAAAGATAATTTTGTACAAAGAAATTTTGCATCGACACAGCTCAGCCTTATTACGTGGAGCACCAAAAATTTAGAAAAAAAATTGTGCTCTTCTCATTCAATTTTGTTGATAGTTCACTGCAAATCCCTGACTTTAGCAACTGTCTGTTTATCGCTCAATTAAAGACAAGCTGTTCATTGCATTGTGTTGTACAGCCTTAACTCTATTTGGCCTCAGCTTTATATCAAGCTTCTATTTTGTGTTTTCTCTTGATCTCTAACGTAACTGTTTGTAAAACAGATAAGAATCTTTCTGATTATAATTATCATTGCACTAATTTCAGGTCTGCATTATTTCCCTACTTTCATAACAGCTAATTACTAGCCTCCAGGCAGGAAGGCAGAAATAGCCTGACTGATATGATGTCATCCCAACAGCTAGTAATTCTTTGCAAGATATCAAAGTGTGAAGCTGGATGAACACAGCAGGCCAAGCAGCATCTCAGGAGCACAAAAGCTGACGTTTCAGGCCTAGACCCTTCATCAGAGAGGGGGATGGGGAGAGGGTTCTGGAATAAATAGGGAGAGAGGGGGAGGCGGATGGAAGATGGAGAGAAAAGATGATTGGTGGAGAGGAGAATATAGGTGGGGAGGTAGGGAGGGGATAGGTCAGTCCAGGGAAGACGAACAGGTCAAGGAGGTGGGATGAGGTAATAGGTAGGAAATGGAGGTATGGCTTGAGGTGGGAGGAAGGGATGGGTGAGAGGAAGAACAGGTTAGGGAAGCGGAGACAGACTGGGCTGGTTTTGGGATACAGTGTGGGGAGGGGATGAACTGGGCTGCAATCAGGATCCAGGGTTGGGAGGAACATGTGTGTCTCAGTAGTCTTGATATTCTAACATGATTGGATCTGTCAATATACTGTGGAGCAGGAGGAAGCAGGCCAGGCAGCATCAGAGGAGCAAGAGAGTCGATGTTTCAAGTCAGGACCCTTCACCGGGACTGGGGAGGGAAAAGGGAGCCCAGAAATAAATAAGGGAAGGCGGCACGGCTGTGGGAAGGTAGGTGGGATGATGTTAAGTGAGTGCAGGTTGGGGTAGTGGGGATTGGTCAGTAGGAAGCATGGGGCGGATAGGTGGGAACGAAGATGTGTCAACTCGAGGAGGTACGGATGAGAGGGAGGGTTGGACATAGGATGAGGCTGAGGGTGGGGAGATTTTGAAAGTGGATTGAATCTGTGGCTGTCAATCCAAGTTGGATACTTCTTAGTAAACACCTACAGCTTGATTGGTAAAGTACCGTCTTGGCAAATAGCCAATATAATCCCCACCATTTCAGCGACTGGCCATGTGGGCAAATAACTGTTAATTAGCTAAACATTCAAAATCCACTTCTAAATATGGCTAATTCAGAACACTTCAAACACACCTTTAGCGTTTAATTTTAACGTAACTTTAAATATTCAAATGATTAAGTCTTACATTGTATAACCTTATTATGCATTTTTACCCTCAGAAGATTAATTTACATTTTCAATACGTTTTGAGCACTTGCTAACTGTAGATTAATGGATATGATGCTTTGTTTGTTATTGATAAGATAAATATTAAAACTCAGATTTTCATGGAGTCATGGAAACACTGTGGATCTTTAAAAGTGGAATTGTTTTGTAATGGAGGCAGGATTGTCCTGATGCCATTTTCAGTGGATCCATTTGCGCCTGTAAGGGAAAGGAGGGAAATCAAAATTCAGCAGGGTTCCACTTGAACTCAGTACTAAGTTCACACAGAAACCATTAATGCAGTAGCACAGACTTTAACCCACTCTGTGGGAGTCACAATTTTTTTCGAGAAGATGTGTTTGTGAAGGATGAATCAGGTCTTAAGAACCATCATTTTGTAAAATTACTTAAAACTCTTGTCCTTTAAAATTAATCTCCTTGTGTCTTTGGGAATTTGTCATTTCATTAAAAGCAGATTGAAATCCTTTAAGTCCCTTGAAGTTTGTTAACAAATAAGAAACAACAAAGCCAAATTCTGTTATAGCCTCTTAAAAGTTTCTATTGTTTTTAGATCAATAGACCATCTGCAGAGCTGAAGCCATTATTTGCTTTTAAAATTCAACCAAAGCAACTCAATAAAAACATTTAGGATTGTTATACCTGTTGTAACAGACGCTTTCAGGTACATTTGCTTGAAAGTACAGTGCTTAGCAATCATTGAAAAGGAGTAAATGCAAAGGTTTTGTGCTCCTGAGATGCTGCTTGGCCTGCTGTGTTCATCCAGCTCCACACTTTGTTATCTTGGATTCTCCAGCATCTGCAGTTCCCATTATCACAGTGCAAAGGTTTTGTCAATTTTAAGAATCGGGTTTCTCTTTTAAACAGCCAGAGATGTTTTTATTTAAATTTAAATAACAGCATTAAATATTACCATAGGGCAGCACAGTGGCTTACTGAGGCTTAGCTCAATGCTGCCTCATAGTGCCACAGGACCAGGTTCGATTCCACCCTTGGGCCACTGTCTGTGTGGGGTTTGCACATTCTTCCTGTGTCTGCATGGGTTTCCTCCAGGTGCACTGGTTTCCTCCCACAGTCCAAAGATGTGCAGGCTAGATGGATTGGTCATGGTAAATTGCCCATAGTGTTCAGGGATGTGTAGATTAGGTGGGTTACAGGGGAATGGGCCTGGATGGGATGCTCTGAGGATCAGTGTGGACTTGTTGGGTCAAAAGGCCTGTTTCCACACAGAGGGATTCTAAGAAACATGGACAGGGCTTTGCTTTTACATTATGGCACTTCCATCATTTGAAAAAGTACTGCAATGCTCTATGACAATTACCCTATGCTTGTCTATTTACAAGATGACATAAATTAACTGGATGTCTTTCAATTCTGAACCACTGCACCTAAAACATAGGCACATGACAAAACAGTTTGTGACACTTGAATACTCCTGACTCTTTTAACAGTTTTCCAAGCAGTCACAAATTCGGTGGGCAAGTTTTGTTTTAGGATTTTCAGAAAGCAAAATGAGCACATTAAGATTGTGTGCAGGAGGAAATGTAATTTTTCTATGGCCATCTTAATGGGAACTGAGTGCAGAACAGTGTTTCGCATCTAAGGTCTTCATGATCCGTCAGAAGGCCACACAAAATTCGGGTAAGGTGGGGAAGGTGGAGGAGAGTAGATTTTCTGAAAATCTCCCTCCCTTGGTGTAGTGAGAATAACAGAAAATAGGGTGACAAAATGGGGCAAGTGAAAAGAGATCATGTTCCCAATGTTTGCCAAAATCATGCACGATTTAGCCCTCAAACCGTTAATTGTAATTCAAGAAACTGGCCCTGGAGCAGAGATGAGATTTGTCTTTGGTGATCTGTGTTCACAGTGTGTGAGTGAGTGTGGGGGTCATTCCTGGCTTGCTGCATCTGAGGTGGTGTCTTGCTGGAATTTAACTATGGCATGTGAGACATGGAAGTTACAAGGACCCAGTGATAGCAAGCACATTCATCTCACATCTTGGCATTAAATTTATTGAGTAACATGCCCAATATCTCACTTGCATTACTGCTGATAGTTATACTCCAAAAGTCAACAATATTTAATTGAAGTTCACAAGTTATGAGAGAGATTTATTTTCATCAGCCATTCTTCATAAAACTCACACACTCTTGATCACTAGCTCCTCCTTATGTTTTATAATAACTTTACACTCAATTAATTCTAACAAACAACAGAAATCGCTGGAGAAACTCAGCAGTTCTGGCATCATCTGTGGACAGAAAACAGTGTTAACATTTTAAGTCCAGTGACCCTTCTTCAGAACGAGAGTCTTTTGTTTGTTTTGGATCTCCAGCATACATATAAAATAATCAGAGGGTTAGTTGAAACATATAAAATAATCAAATAATCAGAGGGTTAGATAGGGTGGATAGGGAGAGCCTTTTTCCTAGGATGGTGACGGCGACCATGAGGGGACATAGCTTTAAATTGAGGGGTGAAAGATATAGGACAGATGTCAGAGGTAGTTTCTTTACTCAGAGAGTAGTAAGGGAATGGAACACTTTGCCTGCAATGGTAGTAGATTCGCCAACTTTAGGTACATTTAAGTCGTCATTGGACAAGCATATGGACGTACATGGAATAGTGTAGGTTAGATGGGCTTGAGATCGGTATGACAGGTCGGCACAACATCGAGGACCAAAGGGCCTGTACTGTGCTGTAATGTTCTATGATCTATGTTCTATGTTCATCCACAGTTCTGTTTTATTTTAACTTTAAATTTAATAAAACATATCCACCACCTGTTCCCTTGGTCCATGAGACCTTGAGCATTTGTAGATCTCAGACCTTATCAAATGATATTGTCATCCAAATAAGTTCACTTGATTTGTAAATATGGTTCACGAGTGAGAAACATAAAAATATATCTCTTAAAACGGGAGGTTCAACATGACCTGTTTGCATATTATACTAATAATTCGAAGTACTTCCAAATGTTCATTTTTGGGAACATTCCAGTTTGTTTCACATGCTACATTATAGAAAATGAACATTTCTTGGGGAACAGTTGGATGCTTCAATGGAAGAGAAAGTGCAACATTTGCTCTTTCTGGATAATTCAACTTAGAAGGGCAATAGACCTTCCTTGCCTGTAAATTTTGAAGCAAAGGATAACTAAAAGCCTGCAAAAGGTATGCCGAAAGCTGTTTCATGAACATGATGCCCCTTTAATTAGGAGAGGTAGAAACACAAAAAAAAAATGTGTTTAAACAACACATGCAAACATCCAAAACAGAAGAATAAGCTGCAGGCTTCAGATCCAGATGGTTACAGCAGGCACAGGGTGATTAAAATGTGTTTTAAGTCATGCAGTTAGTAAATTATATCTCTTTCCATGAAAATCAGCCCCTTTAGTCTCCAGCGTGACCTGCAGATGCTCTCTGTTTCCTCTAGTGCTGTAATGAACAGTTAAATTTTGCAACCCTACCACCCATCGCACCATTCATGACCCAGGCCCTTCCAAACGGAAACATCAGACATCTGCTTCATTTTGTCGTGACAGGATAGGAGGCAGTCAGTGAACATTTGAATCAGACCTGGTCTTCACAAACATCTGATTGAAAATCATGACCAACCGTGTTAAAGCAGCAGCAGCAGAGGTGACTCCATGCAGTCAGATAGCATTGCATCAAGTTTAGCTTCTAACTAAACCACTTTGGTTTCCTTGTGGCAATCAGACTGACCATCTGGCTCCTGGATATCAGCCAATCCTGTTATCATCAGCTCAGTAACTCAGGCTCAGTTTCCAGACTCAATTTAATTTCCTTGCCTGGGTGACCAGTTTTTTATGGAAGTGTAATATGATTCACCATTGCAATTTGTGAACCTTTAGAAATTACTTCTCCCAAAGGATTTCATTTGTATCTCTGCAGTTTCTTTTCTTCCCAGTTACTAAATTGTTGATATGTGCTGTAACTGGTTTTGTTCCTGTCTCTCCTGAAAGGTGTTTGCTCAGGCCAAGGGTCCACAGATCCTCCTGAGTATATTTCAAAAATAAGTTGGATCATTATTGGAAAGGAAACATTTGGGAGGGCCAACTGGAAATAACAGGGGAATTGAAATGGGTTGACTTGTTCCTTCAAAAGGGCCAACACAGGCACAATAGCTCACTTAGCCTCCTTCAGTGTTGTAACCACCCTCACACGTACTTTCCCCATGAGTTCCTGCTTGACATTGTGCATCCAGACAACAATCGTCAACCTCTCAATGCTGTCAACACTGATCATGTTGTCAGAGGCTATGAAATTGGAGCAGGAATTGACCATTTGGCCCATCAGGTCTGCTCCATTCTCAACATAATTGTTGCAGACCTTAGGCTTCAACTTGACTCGACCATCCATTCCCCTTATCCCTCCAGTTACTGAGCCTCTCATCATGAGGCAACACTTTTATACCAAGGGTCAATTCAGTGAACCTTCAATGCAAGTATATCTTCAACGGCCATTCATACTAGCTTTCTAAAGGAGTCATCGAGAGAAATTTACTACGTTAAGACCCACTTCAGTGACCTCACCGCTTAACCCTACCTTACCAATGCTCCTTGACTGAGATTGGTTAACTCGGTATATGTGAGATATTGAACATTGCACCAATGGTCCATTAGCCTTTATATCACAGCAGCCCATATGTGAGATGTATAAAAAAAACTATTGATTATATTAGCAGCTGAATATTCAACAATATCCATGACATTTCCTCATTCCAGCCTCCATAACCTAGCTAAAGGTAAACTTGTCATAGTCATGCCTGACCAGAGGGTTATTCCTTCATAAGGGATAGACAAATGGAAATGGGCCACCACACCTCAGATGAGGAGAGAGTCTGAGAAGGAGAGTCCTTTTTAGTAGCCTGAACCGGTGTGATGTGGAAATTGAATCCACATAATTGGTGTTATCTCTGCATTGCAAACCAGCCATCCACCCCGAAGTAAAAACCGAAAGAACTGCAGATGCTGTAAATCAGGAAAAAAAACAAAGTCACTGGAGAAGCTCAGCAGGCCTGGCAATATCTCTGAAGGAAAATACAGAGCTAACATTTTGGGTTCGGTGACCCTTCCTGAGAACTCAGAATCCAGCCAGAAGTGTGAACTGACCTCTCCATAAACTAGAGGACTTCATCACTCAGTGTCCATCATCTAACTTGCTTCAAGTCCTGTTCAACAATTGCCCTGTTGCTTGCTGAAGTATATTGTCTGAGTCAGTACTTGTTTTCAAATCCCTCCTTGGTCTCCCCCCACCTTACCTCTGTCTCCTTCAGTTTCTCAAATTCTGGCTTCTTGATCATTGCTGATTCTAATCACTCCATTGCTTATTAGTGTCTCATCATTTGCCTGTGTTTCAAGCACCAGAATTTACTCCCTAAACCTCTATCTCCATTAAGTTGCTTCTTAAAACATACCTCTTTGACTAAGCTTTTAGTCATTTGCCCTAATGTCACCATACTGAAGCTACAATGGTATAGTGCTTAAGTCATTGAATGAGTAATCCAGAACCACAGGCTAATGGTTTGAGGATATGGGTTTGAATCTCACCATGGCAGCTGGAGAAATGTGAATTAAGTTGAATTAAAAGGCTGGTCTAATAGTAACCATCTAACTGCTGTCGGTTGTTGTAAAAACTCATCCTGTATACCATTGTCCTTTAGGGAAGGGAATCTGTCACCTTTATCCATTCAGGCCGACACATCACTTCAAGTCTATGTCAATGTGGTTGACTCTGAGCTCACTTCTCAAATGACTGGACAATCACATAATGGATGGGCAACATGTACCAGCCTTGTCTGTGAAACCCACGTTCCATGTAAGGAATAAATTTAAAATGTGGCTTGATGTCAAATATTGGCTATTACCTTTGAGAGTGGACATCATGTTTGCTCCTATTTGTTAACTGACTTTGTAAAATTCTCAAACTCAAAAGCTTGAGTTTGATGGAATTCAATGAAATTTAAGACATACAGTAAGTTTTAATGAAAGATGAATTATTTTTTAACATGTATTAACATGGGAATTTAGGGAAAATTGACTTTTTCTTTTAGAATGTTATGGGTTGTTCTATTCAGAATGTTGATTGAGTTAGCTTGCAATCGATCTCAAGGGGTGCGGTATAATTTGTCACAACTTTCAAAATACAAGCAGAGTTTTCAGAACAGACTGTTGAATATGTATTAGCCTGAAGCCTCCTCAATGAGGTAAAAGTTCATTAAAAAGTCTTCCAGCTTTGTCATTGCAGTGCACACATCAGGCTTAAAAAAAACCTGAAGGAAGTGTTGTCTAATTGCAATAATTTTGGATTAACACAGTGTGGCAGAGCTATGTGGTCTATTGAGAGGTCTTTTCACCCTCAGTGCTCCTGTAAAGGTCTATAGAATGTTTTATTTTACGTATCAGTAAATAATTACAAGCTGATGTTTTTGTCTATTGAGTTAAACTTTTCCTCAATCCATTTCAAAGAGCAATCAACTTCACAATTAAAATATAGAAATGGACGATTTGTGAAAAACTCTGTAGTGCAGTGTCATGTGCAGAGGTGAATGCGAAGTAAAATAATGAAACAGAGACAATCTTAGAACCTGCCTGAGCCTTCACCATTCATTCAACTTTGGTTTAAGGGTCTGTTTGCTGCTGTCTTCAATTGCCTTGTGTTGCCTTTTTTAAGCTAGCATTCATATCCAATTACTGTGTGGCTTATTTAAACATAGTCATTAAGTCAATCTTTACATTTTAATCACTATACCCTTCTAACACCACTTTATCCATTAATGTATCCAGTTTCTGACAAACATTTATTTGATTTTGGTGGTAATTTATCTCATACATCCTTCCCTCTTCACATTTAATTTCTAAATGATCCTAAAACCTTTGTCAGTGAAATAATTTATCTAAATCAATGTGACCAATACAGGTCTTCAAGTTTAGACATTTTAATTAACTCACAAGCCAACTTCATTATTATTTTGTCATGATTTGCCTTCATAATATTGTGTACCATTCTTGTTGCACTACCTTGCCTTTTCATGTGGTGACAATATCTTTGCACATTGTGGTGATCTGAACTGCGTGACATTCTCTAGGTAGCTCAAAATAAAGAGAATTTTTCTTCTAATTAACTGTTACAGCTCGTTCTCGTTAAAACACTTGCGAATAATTTCAGACAGTGATGCCCATTGATGATGTTATATAAATGTCTGAGTCTTGAATAGAGATAATTGCGCTGAAATGGTTTTCAATGGAACTCGTGATCAACATTCATTTGCTCAAGCAACAGCTTGAAAAATAAAAGTAGCAGGCCATTCATTCATTCATTAAATAACTGAGAGCTCACTGGGGGAAAAAAATCAGCTGGTGCATTTGCAACCTTATAATCAAAATAACTAATGTCTGGCAAATCTAGTTGGAACACCATAAGAATGTGAAAGTTCTCTAACTGCAAAGACACTTCACTCTAGCTGTAGCCAGTGAATTAACTTTTTGCTTTCCATTAAGAGAACCTTGGGAGATGGGACCTAACTTATTTGCTTTCAGTCGGCCACAAATTCGAAAAGGAGGATCATAATTTGGGAATTGATCATGAGGCAACAAGTTTCAATGTTTGCAGAATGCCATTAACCAGCAAACTATAGATGAAAATGATGACTGTGATAAGAGGAAGCCTCTCGCTAAATGTACATATGCAGGCAATATGTTTGGGAAACCTGGGTGGATGGATAGGAGGAATGGTGTGGAAGGAACTTCATTGGACAAAATTCTGATGCACATTCCTGTGGTGGAAGATGTAACCAGCAGTTTGGGAGTTTGTAGATCACCAAGGTTGCTGGAGGACAACCCACAAAGAGAACATGGAACATCTTCTGTCCAAGGTACAGCGGGATAAGGTAATTCTAAATTGCATGTTGTAAATTGCTGCTCTAAGATTAACATATTAATTCTAAAATAAAATGAAGACTCCCCTGTATGGCGGTAACGTTTGCAAGTGTACAAAAGGCCTACAACCATGTGGCCAGATTTGTTGCAGGAATATTCTCTGTTTGGACACTCCCCAACAATAACTGACTCTATGCCTCTACAGCACCAACTGTCGATCTTACACTGAATCAAATGAGAAACTCATTGGAGTTAAGGACTGGCATGTACATCAGATGCAGTTTCCAAAGCAACTCTGAACCACATTCACATCTGCAAACCATCCCTGATTGGTTATTGAATTATTTCTGAAATATGTAAATCCCTTTAATCTTTCTGAAAATCAGAAGATTATAGTCTGCACCAGATCAACAGATTTTTTTTCCATAATATGGAGCAAGTCAGCAGATAAAAATAAGCAAATCCTGGGATGTAATTTGCCATTTACAAATGGAGGGACAGCAGCAGGATGGTTTGAATTGGTTGAAGTAAACAGACATTCTGACTTGGCAATGCTTAAATTGATCTGTTTTTGATGATTTTAGACACTTTCAAAGTGTTTGACAAACCATCCTTCATTTGTGTCCAAGTATTGAGGTATATTTAGAACAAATAATTTTCATCTGCTATTTTCTGCACCATCAGTAAACTCACCAGTGTGAGCGAACTGCAAGCTGCCAGCTTGACAGGGCACATTTTTCTCCTGTAGGTCAGGGAGAAGCAGGAATGACCCCCTCCCCCACCATTCAGATCCCTTGAAGAATTCCTCAATCTTTCCACCCCTGACGGCCAGCAAGTTCACCATCTTCTTGATCATGGATCAAATTCATCCAACCCTGATGGATGTTCCTACCTTTGGTCTTTCCAGGATTCTACAGGTTAGTTGGTCCATTTACCCAGTGACCAGGGGGAAGGCAGAAGTACAATAAATTATCATAGAATCCTTACAGTGTGGAAGCAGGCCACTCAGCGCATCAAGTCCACACCAACCCTCTAAAGAGCATCCAGACCCACACCCACACCCTGCATTTCCCATGGATAATCCACCTAACCTGCACGTCTTTGGATTGTGGGAGGAAGCCGAAGCAGCTAGGGAAAACCTATGCAGGGAAGAATATACAAACTTCACATCGACAGTCACCTGAGTGTGGAATTGAACCCGCGTCCCTGGGTAGTGGTGCTGTGAGGCAATAGTGCCAACCACTGAGCCACTCAGCTCTCCTTAATAAGGTCCTACCATTCACAACCTTTTGTTTACAGACATTTTCAAACTTACCCTCATCCTCACCCCCACCTCCCTATAAGTACTGAGTCAGTGCTTCCCTCAAACACACTCGACTCCAAAGCAGTTGCCTTCTGAACTGGCCGTTTTTTGAAAAGAACTTGTGGTCAAACATCTTTGATATAGTAAAGCTCACCAATTGCATACTTTGATGTCCACATAACAAAACCTGGCAAGTGAAGAAAAGGGTGCCCAATAGAATCAGGAAAAGAAAAACTTTCCATAATGTAACAGTCCTTCTTCTCCAAGCTACAATGATAGTTTAGATCTAAGTTTCCCCTTCCCATCAAAAACCAACCCCAACTTCCACTCATGAAACAATCTCAATCACCTCATCCCCCTTGACATACCATTAGCTGAGCACTGACTCTCTAGCCTCCTTCTTTTTAAAGGTTGAAGATTAGGTGTAGACATTTAGTTTTCATAGTCAACCAGCCGATGTCTGCAAAACCAAAATTCACTTGAATGTGTCGAGCCACTAAATGGGCTACCATTCAATTCCCATTCCTACTTGCCCTTTAGAAGGTGGCAGTGGATGTGATTCTGCAGTTGGAAAATACTTCCTCAACAATACACTATCAACACAATATCCACGCCAACAACAATTGAGGAAAATTACAGAATAATAGAATCCCTACAGTGGAAACAGGCCATTTGGCTCAGCAAGTCCACACTGACTGTCCAAAGAGCATTACAACTCAAGCCCTATAACCTTGCATTTCCCATGGCTAACCCACCTAATTACACATCCCTGGACACTATGGGAATTTAGTATGGCCAGTTTGGGTTCACAGTGTGGATCATTTACACTTACTACAAATGACATAATTCAAACACAGTGACACAGTCTCTGCAAACAAAAAGAATTGAATATTTTCAAGCTTTGCACCTTCTTTAATTTGCCCAGAAGAAAGGAGAGTTGACAGTTCTCTGTTGCCTTCTCCATGGCAATACCTCAGACAGAGAGTTGGATAGGGGTGCTGATTGGGTATGCTTGTTTGTCCTAATATTCTGATAGATTTAGTGATTTTAGAACCAGGTCCATTCAGATAAATGGGAAGTATTCCATTGCAAGACTTGGGCCCTGTCAATGGTGGACTTAAGGGAAACACAAGGCCAGATACTTACTGCTTTTAAAAGAACAGTATTTACACAGCTGGTCACGTTCAGATTCTGGTCAGTTGCAATGCTCATGATGTCAATAGTCGGGAATTCAGTGATGTTAACACCATTGAATGTCAAGGGAGATGCTAGATTCTCTCTCTTGGGAGATGGTCATTTTCTAATATTTGTGCAGTGAGAACATTATTTGCCTTCTATCAGTCCAAGCTCAAGCATGGTTCACATCTTGCTGCATGTAGACACAGGCTCCTTCAGTAACTCAGGAGTTGAATGGTGATGAACATTGATGATTGATTAATGTTCATTGTGCAGAAACCTCAACTTGAAGGCTCTTCAGTGGACTCAATGGTTGAGTATCAATGGAAGTGATCTCTGGACAGAGAACTCCAAAGATTTACAGTCCTCAGAAAAAAGAATTCCCCTGCATCTCAGTCCTAAAAACACTGATCTTTTGTTCAAAGATTGTTACATCCTGGTTCTCGACTGCCCAGTCAATGAAAAGAACCGCACAATGTTCTATGCTGTCAAGCCTGCTCAGAATTTTATGTTTTACAACAAAATCACAACAAACAAACAGTGAAGTTTCATTGCTGATGTGGGAGGTCTCGGTGCTGCAGAGGTTTCATTGATTTTTTAAATAAAAATCACTGCCAGAAACTACAGAGGAAAGAGGGTGACCTTTCATCTTTTGAGCCTGATCAGCTAAGTGTTTGATTTTTAAGACTTATATGAAAAAAATTATAAATTTTATATCTATTATTTTGAGTAAGGTGAAGGCATTTTTTCCGATCTTTATAATGTAATCCGTCTCTTGATCGACTTTTGCTATTAAAGGTCAATATTAAGTCATCCCATAGCAGCATTTTTGAGCAGGCAGACTGTGCTAATGCTGCATTTTGAGCCAAGTGTGTTGTGTTTGTTTTTAGCTCATTTCTGAGTCTGTAAATTGTAAAAGGGGCAAAAAAAGCTTTTAGTATGGCAACGTGCTCTTTCTGTCAGATGTGGGAGATCTGGAGATTTTGAATGTTCCTGGAGACTATGTCTATAGGAAGTGTGTTTGGTTGCAAATCCTGACAGACCACATTGGATCAATTGGAGCAGCAGTTAGAGGCAATGAGGGATTTATAACACCAAGAGGATGTGATGGATGGCAGTTTCAGAAAGGTGGAGATACCACAGATTTGGAGTCAGGTAGGTTGTTGACTGCTAGGAATGGTCAGAGAGGTAGCACGTTCATGCACAACATCTCAAACAGCTATGCCGTGTTGGACACTAGGGGTGAGTGATTGCCTCTCAGGGGATCATGGCATTGACAGCCAGGTTTCTGGCGCTGTGACTGGCTTTACTGTAATGAGGGATGTGTCAGGTTCCAAGAGATCAGTTATAATTGGGAATTGCCTCATCTGGGGCACAGACAGATGTTTCTTCAGCCATCAGCGCAACATTGGGAAGATATGTTGCCTTCCTTGCGCCAGAGTCAAAGATGTCTCGGAGAGCATGCAGAATATTCCGAAAGGGGAGGGTTACTAGCAAAAGGTTGCGGTGCATATTGGTACTAATGACAAAGGTTGGGAAAGAGATGAGGTCCTGCAAAGAGCATTAAAAAAGGCAGAATTTTACAATGTAGGTTCTCGATGATAGTAATATTTGGACCACTACCAATGCCACATGCCACTGAGATAGAATAGGAAGAAAGAGCAGACAAATGCATGGCTGAAGAACTTATCCAGGGGGCCAAGGATTCTCATTTTTGGACGACTGGGATCTTTTCAGATATAAATTACCTGTTAAGAGGGTTGGGTTCCAACTGAATTGAAAGAGGACCAATATTCTTGCGGGGAAGTTTGCTAGTCCTGCTGTGGAGGCTTCAAACAAGTAAAGTGGGAGGCCGTGGCAGTAGTGGTTGTGAAGGAGAGGTGGAATGTTGGGTGGGAGAAACCAAAGCAATAGTGAGAAGAGACAAAAGACTGAGACTGGATACAGAGATAAAGGGAACAAGTCTAATAGTAAAGGAGACAAGAGCTTGGCAGAGAAAAAGGTAAGACTCGAAATAAAATGCATTAACTTCAATGCAAGATACTGAACAGGTAAGGCAGAGGAATGTAGGGAATGGTTGGGAAGATGGAACTGGGATATCATAGCTTTTACAGAAACGTGACTCGGGGATGGACAGCACTGGCAGCTTAATGTTCTGGGATATCAATGCTCCAGGAAGGAAAAAGGGAGGCAAAAGAGGAGGGGGAGTGGGATTTTTGTTCATGGAGAACATTACAAATGCACTAAAGGAAGGTACTCCTGAGAGATGGTCCAGTGAAGTTATGTGGGTGGGACTTAAGAAAAGGATGATCATCTTGTTGGGATTGTATTATAGCCCACCTAACAGTCAGTGGGAACCTGAGAAGCAAATTTGAAAGGAGACCTCAGGTATCTGCAAGGAAAATAGCTTAGTAATGGTAGGGGATTTTAGTTTTCAAAGCAGACTAGGGCTGTCTTAGTATTAAGGACTTGGAATGGGGAGGAATTTAATTGCGTATAAGAAATCAATATGTGGATGTACTTTCAAGAAAAGGACCAATACTTGATCTTCTGTTGGGAATTAAGGCAGGGCAAGTGACCAAGGGGTTTGTGGGGGAGAAAGTGATCGTAATTTTATGAGTTTTAAAATAGTTATGGAAAAGGATAGACCCGATCAAAAAGTTAAAGTTCTAAATTGGAGTAAGACCAATTTTAAGGGCATCGGACAGGAATTTTCAAATGTTGATTGGGGTGAAATTCACAGGCAAAATGGGATAGTTGACAAGTGGGAGACCTTTAAGAATGGGATAACAAGAATTCAGAGATAATATGTTCCCGTTAGTGCGAAGGGCAAAGCTGGTAAGTGTAAGGAATACTAGATGACTAGAGAAATTGGGTCACTGGTCAAGAAAAAGGGGATTTATATCAGGTACAAACAGCTGGGGTCAAGTGAATCCCTTGAAGAGTAAAAAGGGCAATAGGAGTATTGTTAAGAGGAAAATCAGGAGAGCAAAAAGGGGACATAAAATAGCTTTGGCAGATAGAGTTAAGGAGAATGCAAAGAGATTCTATAAATACATGAAGTGACAAAGAATAACCAGAAAGAGAATAGGGCTTCTTAAAGATCAATGTGGCAATCTGTGTGGAACCACAGGAGATAGGTGAGAAAATTAAGTTAATATTTTGTGTCAGTATTTACTGTGGAGAAGATAATAGAAGCTAAGGAACTTGAGCAAATAAAGAGTGGTGTGTTGGAAGAGTTCATTTAAAGACGAGGAGATTCTGGAGATCTTAAAATTGATAAACGTAGACAAATACCTGGGACCTGATCTAGTGTTTCCCAGAACTTAGTAGGAATCTAGTGAAAAGACTGCTGGGCTCCATGCTGAGATATTTTAATCATTGATAGCCACAGGTTAGGTGCTGGAAGACTAGAGATTGGCTAACGTAGTGCCATTATTTAAGAAAGGCTGTAGGGAAATGTCAAGGAACTGTAGACCAGTGAGCTTTATGTCAGTAGTGGGTATGTTATTGGAGGGGATTCCGAGAGACAGGATTTACGCGCAATTGAAAAGGCAGGGACTGATTAGGGATAGTCAATATGGCTTCGTGTGTGGGAAATTGTGTCTCTCTAATTTTGTTGAGTTTTTTTGAAGAGGTAACAAGAAAGATTGTCAAAGACAGAGTGGTCGATGTTCTCTATATGGACTTCAGCAAAGCATTCAAAGTTCTGCATGATAGATCAGTTAGTAAAGTTAGATCACATAGGATCCTGGCAGAGCTAGCCAATTGAATGTAAAATTAGCTTGAAGGGAGGAGACACAAGGGGGTGGTGGAGGGTTGTTTTTTGGCTGGAGGCCTGTGAGCAGTGGTGTCCCACAGGGATAAGTGCCGGGGCCACTGCTTTTCATGGTTTATATCAATGATTTGGATATGAATACACGAGAATGGTTAGTAAGTTTACAGATGATACCAAAATAGGTGCTGTAATGGACAATGAGGAAGATCATCTCAGAGCACAACAGGACTATGGCTAGAAGGGCCAATGGGACGAGAAGTGGCTCATGGAGTTTAATTTAGATGACTGTGAGGAGTTGCATTTTGGTAAGGCAAACCAGGACAGTTAATAGTGGGGCCCTTGGGAGTGTTGCCAAACAAAGAGACGCAGGGGTGCAGGTGCATAGTTCCTTGAAAGTGGAATCACAGGCAGACAGTGTAGTGAAGGAGGCGTTTGGCACATTTGCCTTAATTGGTCAGAACATTGTTATAGGAGTTAGGATATCATGTTGCAAGATATTGGTGAGGCCACTTTTGGAATACTGCATACAGCTCTGGTCACCCATCTAAGGAAAGGATGCTGTTAAACTTGAGAGGGTGCAGAAAAGATTTACAAGTTTGTTGCTGGTATGGGAAAGTTTGAGGTACAGGGAGATGCTGAATAGGCTGGGCTTATTTCCCTGGAGCATCAGGGATTGAGGGATGACCTTAGCAAGGTTCAGAAGATCTTGAAAGGCATGATAGGATGAATAACCAAGGTCTTTTACCTATGATGGGGGAATCCAAAACTAGAGGTCATAGGTTTAAGATGAGAAGGGAAAGATTTACAAAAGTCCTGAGGGGTAACCTTTTCACGCAGAGGGTGGTGCGCGTATGGAATCAGCTGCCAGAGGAAGCTTTGGAGGTTGGTACAACTACAAAGCATTTAAAAAGCATCTGGATGGGCATACGAATAGGAAGGGTTTGAAGGAATATGGGCCAAATGCTGGGAAATGGGACTAGATGAGATTGGATTGAATATTTGGCGTGGATGAGTTGGACTGAAGGGTTTATTTCCATGCTGTATGACTCCTTGTAATCACTACACTAGGGTAGTTATTAGACCTAAATGATCAATTTCCAGGACCAGATAGCTTGCATCCACTAAGTTGCTGCAGAGGAAATAGGTACATGGGTTATAATCTCCAAAAACACTTTAGACTTTGCAAGTGTCCCAACAAACCGGAAAAGTGTTAACATAAAGACATTTGTACTGGAAAAAGATGGAAATAGAAAGCAGGAAACTATATGCCAGTTGGCCTCACATCCTTCTTAGGGAAATTGCTCAAATCCATTGAGGTTGCTCAAATTATTATTAATAAATTAGTCATTATTATTACTTATTATCTGGTAGTCAGATACAGAATGTATCTTAAGATGCATGTCAAGAATGCTCAGATGCCCTGATGCAATGACTATGCAGTAATGTTTTATGGACAAACTCCTATCATCTGGAACGCTGTGGAAAATGTCCCCAAGTTTCCCTACTCTAACTCTGAGCATTCTTACCGTAACAGTTACATTTTTAAAAAAACTGTGTTAAATATGAAGTGAAATCACTGACTCACTCGCACTAACTGCCCCCAAAATCACTTTCACTGGCTCCCCAATTTCTCAATGACTCACTACTCAACATCCAACCTGAACTCTCGCACCCCACCCCCACCACCCCGACTCCTCCCTGAGCAATGGAATACCAACCCCTATCACAACTGATGCTCACCATCCCTCTGCAATACCTGAAACCAGACCCTGGCCTCTCAGCTGACTCTTGCTCACTTTCCTGCTAACCTACTTCCTCACCCACCTGTCATACTAACCCCTAACCAACCCGCTGCACTGCCTTGTCACCCAACGACCTCCCTATCCCTTCACAACTGTCTGCTACTCTATATCATTCCCTGTCCACTTGCCACTGTATCCTCCTCACCAATGTACCTGGCATCCTACCTCTTACCCAGTTATCTTCTCTCAGCAACTGCCAAAATAACTATGGGCCTTGCAATATTTTACTTACTGGAATACAGTAGTTATTGCTACATAAAAACAAAATGTGTGACATCTGTGAAGACTCATACCTGCAGGGTTTGTGGAATCAATTGGGATGGATCCTACACCAATGCTGCCCAAAAAAAAAATCGGGCAGAATTAAAGAGTCATAACTTTTTAAATATCAGATCTCGGCCAGACGAAGGAATTCCAACATTGTTGCAAGACTTAGGCCTTCGTGAACAGGCAATGTCATGTGGCTTTGTGAAAGTTTAATTGATTAATTAACGTTCTGTGAAGAAGTAACCAGCTTGGTGAAGAGAAGGTGAACCCAAAAATCTGGTGTGCTTTGATTTCCAAAAAGCATTTGATAAAGTTATCACAAGAAGATTGAAAAAAAATTGTTAAATATAAACAGCAAATAATTGACCATAAGATTGACTAAAGCTAAACATTTCCTAATCTACAAATGGAGTATAGTGAACTTTTAATAACAATACCAATTAAAAATGGACTTTATTAATACTTCCATACTGCTGTTTGGGAGAATAGATACCAACCACTTACATTGTGACTTAATATCTGTCTGTTATCTTAATTATAGGAGACTCTTGATTTAACACAAGGTATGAATATTATTTGTGGTGTTTCTATTGTGCTATATATATCCAGCAGAATCAGACTAATAAACCAGAATGTACAGGACAGAGATAAGTAACGTTTTCTAAGACTTCTTATGGAATTTGAAGCTTAGCTTGCAATGAAGTCAGAGGAGAATAGAGCCAATCATGGGATTAAAGATACAGATTGTGAAATGTGTTATATTAAGCTATAAACATTCATTTGTCAAACTGAGTGACATAGATTCCAGGTCATATTGGTAAGCATGATCCATACAGATTTTAAGAAGGACTACATTTCGGTATCCACTCTCATCTGGTCTTTGCCATTGTCAATAATGTCTTGTTGTGGGGGTGGAAGTGGCAGTAAATGGAGCTTTCTTAACGTCAACTCTAAATGAGGCCAGAAAAATCAGACTGACTATTTATCCTATCAGCAAGGCCTTTGACTTACACCATTGTACCTACCTAATCGAGCACTGCTGAAACCTTTCTATGCTTTTTTTTCTATTTCCAGGCCTGGTTTTCTCCAGTGTGGTCCTTGCTGACTGCCCATCATATCCTCTCCAAACTCCTACTTGTTCAGTGATAATGGGAACTGCAGATGCTGGAGAATCCAAGATAATAAAATGTGAGGCTGGATGAACACAGCAGGCCAAGCAGCATCTCAGGAGCACAAAAGCTGACGTCAGCTTTTGCGCTCCTGAGATGCTGCTTAACCTGCTGTGTTCATCCAGCCTCACATTTTATTATCCTACTTGTTCAGTGTCAGCTGGCCATGCCCTAGGCATATTCCTGCTCACCCATCTCAATCACTTTCCTCGGTGCACACTAACTTCCAATCTCACAACACAATTTCAAATCTTTGCCCTGAAGTTTCTGTGCAGCCTCATTCAACCTTATCTACGCAAAGTCCTCCAGCCTGATGGTCCGTCCCACTCTCTTTGCTCCCCATTTTTTTTAGTGAGGCCCAAGTCCTATTGTTAGAAGAACTTTGACAATTTGCTCTGTGGGTGGGCTGGATAATCAAAAGAGGAAAGATGCCTGCGACAAAATGATGAGGACATCAATAAATTTTAGAGTTGCCAAGTTACTTGTAAACGAACAGATAAAGTGATACTGTACACCTGGTTGCATTTTTTGAAAGGTGAAGGTCTAGTTAGGTGAAAGAAACAAGGAAATCTGCACACAAATGCATCAAATCACCACAAAGTTAACAATATCATGAAAAAAATAAACCAGGCATTGGTGTTTATTTCAGATGGATGGAATTGAAAAATAAGCATCATTGAATCCCTACAGCATGGAAACAGGCCCTTTGCCCCAACAAGTCCACACCGACCCACAGAACATCCTAGACAGATTCCCTCTAACCTACCTAAGCTACAGGTCCCTGAACACTACGGAAATGTAGCATGGTTAACCCACCTAACCAGCACATCTTTGATTTGTGGGAGGAAACCAGAGCACCCGGAGGAAACCCATGCAGACACAGGAAAATGTACAAACTCCACACAGACAGACGCCTGAGGATGGAATCACACCTGGGTCCCTGGCACCGTGAGGCAGCAGAGCTAACCACTGAGCCACCATGCCACCCTGAATACTGAAACTTCAAAGATAAGTTATGCTTTAAAATGCACCTTTAACTGAAAGTAAAACAAATTTCTGAAATAAATATGTAATTCCCATAAACAACTCAGTTTCGACAAATGTTTGTGATGACATTGCCTTGGGGAAAGAAACTCAAATGGAACTCCCTGAAGTGTCATTCAGCAGTTTTGATATGTTTACACAGGAGCTCACAGCAGAAAGATACTTGTGGCTGAGACTTCGGAACAAACCAAACCATTCTGTTGTGCTTTTCCACAGCAGTTGCAAGGATGTGCAAAGACTAAAGCAGAATGCTTTTAAGAGTTGTTTCTGTTCGAAATGAATGGAACAGGGTGAACATGGTTCCTACAGATTCAAAGGAGTGGAGAGTTACTCAGAAATGCTTTTCGAGTGATTACTGTAGCTGGGAAAATACATTGTTGAAGGGATCTGATGTGTTGATTAGGTATTGGTGGGAAGAAATGAATCTCTTCCAGAGAACTAGGAATAGCTTTCAGCTGGATTCTCTAATGCTACAAATTGGCCTGAGAATGATATATGGTTAGAGGTTTTTGTAAGGCGTATTTTGCATGAGTGAAGACAAAAAATACTTTTTCTGTAATTTGGTGTATTTGTTACCTATTTATTGACATTTGATCAATGTTGATTTTTGCTAGTTAATGTAAAAACATCTTAAAGTGAAACCTCTTTTGGTTCTATTGGTCTTTGGGGAAATCAATGTTATATGGGAGCTGCCAGTTGTGACAGAACGCCACTGGACTCAAAACATTAACTTTTTCCTCTCTTCAAAAGGTGCTGCTGGATCAACTAAAGTTCTCCAGCAAATTGTTTTTGTTTTGAGTTTTCCAGCAACCACAGTTCTTTTTTTTTATCCGTTCAATCATCTGTGCTCACTGACCCAAAAAGTTCTTTGTCCATAATACTGATTTTGAAACTCGCATCTTTGTCTTTGTTGAGTGCATATCTGTGGTTGAGTTAGATAAAAATTGAAATTGCTCTGACTAACCCAGACAGAATCCTATTTTGTCCTAATTCACTGAAGTCTAAATGATAGCTCATTTATTGCTGTGTAGCCTGGTCATTGTATTCCAAGCGTAAGTTTTAATGGTGCCTACTAAATGTACAGTGATTGCAAAGCATTTTGACATTTCCAGCATAATTGTGATGGATGTACTATCTGCCTGTTTCTATTGAGTTTACACTGTCAGACTAGGCATTGTGCCAAATAATATTTTGCTTGGGTATTCAATCAACTGACTAATAGTCTCAGGCATTTAGCTAAGTGACAAATAAAGGGCATTAAACATTTGGATTAATGCCAGATTATTTTCACTTTGCGGTGCAATGAGTGGTTGCTGCATTTGTGGCTAAGCGACTGAAGTTGTGTCTGGGTGGAAGTCACCTACTGAGGGGTGCACCACATAGCTATAAATCAGTTGAGTACCACACTAATGCAAAGTGGGCAAGTTCAGGTTCATTATTGGTGGAAGGGGCACATGGTCAAGTTCTGGATCAGTGGATCGCTGGCATTGATAGGAAGAAGGGGCTACTCAACTTCTCATTAATGGAAGGTTAGTGTTCTGTTCCTCACAGATCATGGAGTTGTATATTATTCAGAGGCACTCATTTGCTAACTTCCATTTCAGCATCCATCTGCTCACAACTGGGATCCACCCTGTCTGCAGTCCACATGAATAAAGGAAGATCCTGGAATCCTGATCTAGCAACACAGGACCATGAGTAGTCAATCAACCTGTCAAGCTAGTGCCTTTTGATATAAACATGAATGTGTTCAATGATAAAGTTAGACATGTTGAGATATTTCCTTTGGGAACACCACCAAAGCCCCCATCACCATGCTAATTTGGATGGAAGGATAGAGCCATTCTTCATGTGCTGCTGTGTCAAAATCTTGGAAACCCCGCCCTCATGGCATTGTGGATCGACCAAAATGGACCACAGAGTTTCAAAAATGCAGCTCTTTACCACCTTCTCAAGGGCACAACCAGAGACAGGCAATAAATACTGGCCTAGACAGTGACAACCATAGCCTGAAAATGAACAAAAGAAAATGTAAAAAAACATGCAAGAAAGATAGTGATAATGGGAACTGCAGATGCTGGAGAATCCAGGATAATAAAATGTGAGGCTGGATGAACACAGCAGGCCAAGAAACATCTCAGGAGCACAAAAGCTGATGTTTCGGGCCTAGACCCTTCATCAGAAGGATAGGCTGGTCAGATATTAGGGAGGCGACAGTCCAGTGGCATTATCACTGGACTGTTAATCCAGAGAACCATGTAATTTTCTGGGGGACCTGGCTTTGTATCCTACTATGAATTCAATTTGGAATTTAAGTTCTATAAGAAAAGTCTGGAATTAATAGTCTAATGGTGACCATGAATCCATTGCCAATTGTCCAAAAAACCCTACCTAGTTCACTAATATCCTTTAGGGAAGGAAATTGCTGTCCTTACCCAGTCTGGACTACGTTGACTCCAGACTCACAGTGACTTGGTTCTTTCTTAACTGCCCTCCGAGCAGTTAGGAGTGGGCAATAAATGGTGCCCGCACCAGTGAACCTTCATCTTGTAAATGAATAAATAAAAGAAAAAAAATCACCTCTTTCAAGATTCCTATGTATCATAAATGGCAAACAACTTAAAATTAATTAATTTATTCTCTTGAGAAGTACAGCAAAATAATCTAGTATGGGATATGAAAAATGCAATTTTCCTTCTGGGAGACAGTCAAACCCACCTAACTGCACCTGAAGTATTTCATTTGTCATGACTTTCAGGATGATTCCTGCTGGGAGCACTGAATTGAGATTTTCTGATCACCCCATTCAGGGATGTTAGGACACACCTCCGGAGCAGATGGAACGTAACTCTGGGTCTCCTTGCTCAGAGGCAAACACACCATCACTGCTCCACAAGTACCCCAGCACTGAAGTTACCATTTTATTTCGACTCAGATCAGTTGAATTTCATGAATTTTGAGCTCGTTTACAACAGCATGGTGTTTCTGATATTTTCCTGTGACCCATCTGTAAATCACTTGTTTCTTTGCCCCTAAAATGAGTTCATCTTTAAATATGCTCTATTTTAAATGAATTCATAGAAGAGTATTAGTTAATATCAATGGAAATCTATGGAAAGTCTGAAAGGAAAGCCAATAATTCACTTAATATTTAAATTGCTTTTTTTCTGATTCTAACTCCACGATTAACATTATAAATTTGCCCTTATTAATTTGCAGGCCTTCTGAAAATTTAAAGGTTTGAGTCGTGCAATTCTCTCTTTTGCTCCAATAAGTCTAGTTCTATTAGCTGAGTATAATAACTTGAGGCCCGATTATTGCTGAAGGCTTGTTGTTGTCAGGTGATATCTGATGTCAGGACAAAATTAGCCCAATCCAGCAAAAACAAAGCAGACCTAGTTTCTTTTTAAATGCTTCCTTTGAGTGCCACGAGCCAATGTTGGTCATATTCTGTGTAAAAGGCAGAGAGCTTGTGTATGAACAAGACAATGCCTTATCAAGAAGGAGATTATGGGGAAAATCAGTTGTCATGTGGTCCCCACAGGGGTCCCACAGTCAGGACAGCAAATGAAAGATTTTCCACTTTGGACCAATAGAGGATAAAAACAGTGCACGTTCTAAATGAAGAGCTGGAAACAGCCAATGTTCAAAGAAACTAAAGGTTCCAGGCACAGAGACCATTATTCACGGGAGACCTAGTTGAATTATCCCTTAGTTTTTAATCTAGAGACCCAGGTAATGCTCTGGGGACCTGGGTTCGAATCTTGCTGCAGCAAATGGCAGGATTCAATGAAAATCTGGAATTAGGAGTATAATGACGACTGTGAATCCACTGCCTATTGTCGGGGAAAAACCAAACTGGTTCACTAATAAACTTCAGGGAAAGAAACTGCCATCCTTACCTGGTCTGGCCTACATGTGACTCCAAACCCACAACAATGTAGTTGATGCTTAGCAGCCTGCTGGGTAATTAGGGATGGGCACTAAATGCTGGCCTAGGCAGTGAATTTCTCATCCCATGAATGAATATAAAAATGTAATGAAATGTTACAAAAATAAATGGCTAATAGAAGATTAACTGTGGTATTTAGAGGATTAGAATACATGAAGTCATGCTTCAACTATGCAAACTCCTAGTTTGACCACACCTGGAGATAGTGAGCTGTTCCAGGCACCACACCTTATGAAGGAGAGATATACCACTGAGTGAGTGCAATGTAGCTTTACCAGCATAGTAATTAGAATGAAATTATGATTAGAGAGTGTTTTGCCTCCCCTGGAATTTAGAAGGTTAAAATCTACTTTAAGATATTAAAAAGAAGAACTCAAAAAGAACAGATAGAGGGAGGCTGTTTCCATTTCTGGGGACAATCTAGAATTAATGCTATATTCTGAAATTTAGAGCCAGAGGAGAAATTAACAACCATTTCTTTACACCACGGGTGGGAGAAGATTGAAATACATCTGCAAGTGCAATTGTTGCTGGACCAATTAATTTTTGTTAACCAAAACTTAAAGATACAGGATAAAGGAGAGAGTATGTGGAGCTAAGTAAAGTGGGCAGTGGGAAGCAGGGACAAAGCTTGTGAAAGCCTAATTTTTTAATGAAGAGAATATATGTTTTTACTTCAGAGATAGTAAGAACTGCTGATGCTGGAGAATCTGAGATAACAAGGTGTAGAGCTGGATGAACACAGCAGGCCAAGCAGCATCAGAGGAGCAGGAAGGCTGATGTTTTGGGTCTGGACCCTTCTTCAGAAATGGGGGAGGGGAAGGAGATTTTGAAATAAATAGAGAGGGGAAGATGGATAAAAGATGGATAAAGGAGCAGATAGGTGGAGAGGAGACAGACAGGTCAAGGAGGTGGGGATGAGGCTGGTAGGTAGGAGATGGGGTGTGGCTTGGGGTGGGAGGAGTAGATAGGTGGGAGAAAGGACGGACAGGTTAGGGAGGTGGGGACGAGCTGGGATGGTTTTGGGATGAGGTAGGGGGAGGCGAGATTTTAAAGCTTGTGAAGTCCATATTGATACCACTGGGCTGCAGGGTTCCCAAATGGAATATGAGGTACTGTTCCTGGAACTTGTGGGTGGCATCATTGTGGCACTGCAGGAGGCCCAGGAAGAACACATCGCCCAAGCAGTGGGAGGGGGAGCTGAAGTGGTTTGCAACTGGGAGATGTAGTCATTTGTCATGAACCGAGTGTTGGTGTTCCACAAAGTGGTCTTCAAGCCTTCGCTTGGTTTCTCTGATGTAGAGGAGGCCACATCGGGAACAGTGGATACAGTATGCCACATTAGGAGATGAACATCTGTTTGATGTGGTAGATTTTCTCGGGGCCTTGAATGGGGGTAGGGTGAAGGGGCAGGTGTAACACTTCCTGTGGTTGCAGGGAAAAGTGCCGGGGGTGGTGGGGAGTGTGGAGCAGATGATGGAGTCACGGAGAGAGCGGTCCCTCCAGGAAGCAGATAAAAGGGTGGGGAGGGAAAAACATCTTTGATAGTGGGGTCGGATTGCAGATGGCGGAAGTGCCGGAGGATGATGCGTTGGAGTGGTCCAGGAAATGGCTGATGAAATTCAAGGTGAGTAAATGTGAGGTTTTGCACTTTGGAAAAAAGAATACAGGCATGGACTATTTTCTAAATGGTGAGAAAATTCATAAAGCAGAAGTACAAAGGGAGCTGGGAGTGTTGGTCCAGGATTCTCTAAAGGTTAACGTGCAGGTGGAGTCCGTGATTAAGAAAGCGAATGTAATGTTGTCGTTTAACTCAAGAGGGTTGGAATATAAAAGCAGCGATGTGCTTCTGAGGCTTTATAAAGCTCTACTTAAGCCCCATTTAGAACATTGTGTCCAATTTTGGGTCCCACACCTCAGGAAGGTCATACTAGCCCTGGAGCCTGTCCAGCGGAGATTCACATGGATGATCCCTGGAATGGTAGGTTTAGCGTATGACGAACGGCTAAGGATCCTGGGATTGTACTCATTAGAGTTAGAAGGTTGAGGGGAGATCTAATAGAAACTTACAAGATTACGTATGGCTTCGAAGGGTTGGACGCTAGGAAGTTGTTTCCGTTAGGCGGGGAGGCTAGGACCCGTGGGCACAGCCTTAAAATTAGAGGGGGTAAATTTAAAACAGAAATGAGACAACATTTCTTCAGCCAGAGAGTGGTGGGCTTGTGGAATTCATTGCCACGGAGTGCAGTGGAGGCTGGGACGTTGGATGCCTTCAAGGCAGAGATCGATAAACTCTTGATCTCACAAGGAATCAAGGGCTATGGGGAGAGTGCAGGGAAGTGGAGTTGAAATGCCCATCAGCCATGATTTAAATGGTGGAGTGGACTTGATGGGCCGAATGGCCTTACTTCCACTCCTATGTCTTATGGTCTTATGGATCCAGAGATTGGTAGGGTGGTACATGAGGACAAGGGAGATTCTGTTTTGGTTGTTATTGCGGGGAGGGAGTGTGAGGGATGAGTTGTGGAAAATGCAAGAGAAGTGTTTGAGGCTGTTTTCGATTACTGTGGAGGAGAAGGTGCGGTCCTTGAGAAATGAGGACATCGGGGATGTCTGGGAGTTGGATGCCTCATTTCGGGAGCAGATGTGAAGGATTTGGAACAGGGGTTGGCATTTTTGCAGGAAGGTGGGTGAGAGGTGGTGAATTCTAGATGCCCTTGACAGCTTCTCTCGCATTTCCCGCAACTCATCCGTCACAACCCCTCCCCGCAATAACAACCAAAACAGAAACCCCCTCGTCCTCATGTACCACCCCACCAACCTCCAGATCCAACGCATCATCTTCCACCACTTCCGCCATCTGCAATCCAACCCCACCACCAAGGACATCTTTCCCTTCCCACCTTTATCTGCTTTCTGGAGGGACCACTCTCTCCATGACTCCCTTGTTCGCTCCACGCTCCCCTCCAGCCCCACCACACCCGGCACTTTTCCCTGCTACTGCTGGAAGTGCTACATTTGCCCCCACATCACCTCCCTCACCCCCATCCCAGGCCCCAAGAAAACCTTCCACATCAAACAGATGTTCACCTGCACCTCTGCTAATGTGGTATACTGCATCCAATGTTCCCAATGTGGCCTCCTCTACATCGGGGAAACCAAGCAGAGACTTGGAGACTACTTTGCGGAATACCTACGCTCGGTTCGCGACAAAAGACTGCACCTCCCAGCTGCGAACCATTTCAACTCCCCCTCTCACTCCTTAGAGGACATGTCCATCCTGAGCTTCCTGCAGTGCCACAACGATGCCACCCAAAGGTTGCAGGAACAGCATCTCATATTTCACTTGGGAACCCTCCTGCCCAGTGCTATCAATGTGGCCCTCACAATCTTCAAAATCTCCCCTTCCCCAATGGCATCCCAGAAGCAGCCCAGCTCGTTGCTGCCTCCCTGACCTGTCCATCTTTTCTCCCACCTATCCACTCATCCCACCTCAAGCCCCACCCACACCTCCTACCTACCAGCCTCACCCCCACATTCTTGACCTGTCCGTCTTCCCTGGACTGACCAACCCCTGCCTTAATTCCCCACCCACACTCACCTTTACTGGCTCCATTCTCGCCTCCTTGGCCTGTCTGGCTCCTCTCCACCTACCTGCTCCTTTATCCACCTTTGATCCGCCACCCCCTCTCCCTATTTATTTCAGAATACCCTTCCTCTCCCCCACCTCTGAAGAAGGGTCCAGACCCAAAACATCAGCTTTCGTGCTCTGATGCTGCTTGGTCTGCTGTGTTCATCCAGCTTTACACCTTGTTGTTCTTTTTTTCATGATCCCAGTGGGATTGCCTGGTGGGAGCTCTCTGCTATTTTCCAATTAACACACATTGAAAATTGCAGATAGTTGTCATTGAGACCATAGGTTATAAATGGACTGTAAAAAGGATGGTGTCGTTGCTGTCTGCTCTGGAGTAAGTGGTTAAAATACAAATAAATCAGCTCCTATCGATCCCAAAGCAACTTATTGAATGGGAGATTTTAACTCAACTGGCCCATAATCTGTTAGGCACATGAACTTAAAATGGCTATTTCATGTATGTGAATTTCAAAACTTTCCCAATGCAAATATATCATCCACAGTTGTGGTGCCATGTTATTGGAAATTTAAAAAAAGCATTGCAAAGCTCAAAATGGCCTTCTTTTGTAGCATAATAATTGTGATTCTGCAACAATAGCACAGAATTAAGTGAGAATCAAAATAAATTTCATGCAACTGGCAACACATCTCCATTAGAGAAGATTGAGAAAAATGATCACACACATGAATAGTATTGAGTGCAAAACCATTCATTATGTACCCATAACAAAGTTGAATTTCTCCAGTGTTTACATCTAACAAAGAGCACTAAATCTGCATAATTTGATTATATCATTTGAATTTGTCAGGCAATTTATGTACAGGAGTAACACTCACAGGTATTTTAAATCAGGAAAGTGACTAAAGCTGAAATGCGCTTGAACTGAAGTTACAGTTAGATAGTGTGCAAATGCGATTATACTTTCAATGGACATGGAAATTGGTCGCTGGACAACAGCTTTAGTTCTGAAGTTTGGATCAATAGCAACATTCTCAGTGGCTGGTGATAGTGAGCTCTATGAAGTCCTGCATTGGCATATCTGCTCTGCTGAAGGGATGTTGCATTTTCAAAAATTATGGATGGAAATATGATAGCAGCATGAGCGACGTGGATTATGCTGAGATTTGTGGCAGTATCACCCAAGCAACTCAGCAGGCACTCTTGCAATGTTGAGGGCAATTGGCTACATTACTTTTTAAAGAAAAATGTACTTAGGCAGGAAGGCAAATTTCTTGCACGGCAGTTGCTAATTAAGGGGATTATAATTTATTAAATGCCTTATTAGGGGAGACTTGCCTCTTTAAAAATGCAGTTTCGAATTTTACTGAATTACAAATAAGCTAGTCATCAAGTGTGTAAGCCAGAGCAGGCTCCCGCCAACTTCAGTTCACTGTTTGGTCCAACGGGCTTCTGTGTCGGACACTGGGAGCCAACATCTCAGGGCAGGTTCTGCGAACAGCCTAGGGACTTGGACACATGACTAGGGTGGTGGAGGTATAGGAATATATATCAGTTTAAGTCGCTGAATATTGCCTCCTGTTCTTGTGAATTCTGCAAATGGGTATAATTGATAATGAAAACCGAAAGAACTGTGGATGCTGCAAATCAGGAACAAAAGCAAAGTTGCTGGAAGAGCCCAGCAGGTCTGGTAGCATCTGTGGAGGAGAAAACAGAGTTAACGTTTCCGGCCTGGTGACCCTTCCTCAGAACTGAGTAGCAGACAAGGTGGGCTACCCAACATACAGTTCCTCGCAAGTTATGGGGTGGTTGGAGTCCAGACAGTGCAGCAAGGGGGCCCCTTGCGAGGAACTGTATGTTGGGTAGCCCACCTTGTCTGCTACTCAGTTCTGAGAAAGGGTCACCAGGCCAGAAATGTTAACTGTTTTCTCCTCCACAGATGCTACCAGACCTGCCGAGCTCTTCCAGCAACTTTGCTTTTGTTCCTGATTTGCAGCATCCACACTTCTTTCGGTTTTCATCATCAATTATACCCATTTGCAGAATTCACAAGAACAGGAATCAATATTCAGCGACTTAAACTGATTCCTTTATTCAAGGCCCATATGCAATGTGACCTTACCAAGTCCTGCCTTAGCTCCCTATTCCTTTTAATGTTTCCTATTGGGTGGTGTTTATTGATCTCAGTATTAAAAATGTTTAAAAGAAGTTAGGATCTACATTTTAAAAAATATATTCCTATACCTCCACCACCCTAGTCATGTGACACCTTGTTTCACCTTCAGTTCCAAAAGACATGTGGCTTTGGGTTTAAGATTGTGTCCGCGAGCCAGAGTCTTCTTGACCAATGGGAAAAGATTCCGTTCTTTTCTAAATCCTGAAAATCCTCATCAAATTGTCCCAGTCTTTTACATTGTGGATGACACAGGTTTATCTAATTTTGTAGTCAACAACTCGAGGAGACCTGAAATATTCCAGTGAATTTGTGTTGCCCTCCTTCCAAGATTACAAATGGGTTGGGGATAATGTTCAGTGATGAAAGCTATGCAATGCCAGCTCTGTGAAGCAGCTAGCAGAAAGAAATGAGCCAAGCGATTTGGGTCGGTTTAGGAGCGAAGGTGGTGAGGCATTAACATGCATAGTGTTGGAGTCAAATGGTGTCAAGCCACAATATTGTAAATGATTGAGTGATATGTCCTAACAAGAACTTTGGGTCTGTTTTTCTTCATTCACGAACATAACTGGAGAAGAATATACCTTCAACATTTTTGATAATGGCAGCATTGTCTCAGAACGGGCGAGACAGGGCTTGTAGGTATTTGATCCCCACCCTGAAATATTCAATTACAAACCATCTCTCTTGCCTAGGTAGTGAATACTTGGCTTCTGAGGACACTGCTCTTTAAAGGGTGGAGTGTTAGTGAGTTTGACGAGAGGGAAGAAAATAAGAGGCCAATTATGCACCCAAAATGTTATGTTGCCATGGTAAAGTGCTAATTGGATTACAAATTGAAAGCAAGCTCTTAATTTTTCAATCTATATTGACAAGGTGTTTATTGCAGCTTACATTTCCAACCACTGTTTAAAGTGGATTCAATCTGTTGCCAAAACCTGTTTTTTTTGTTAACAGTTGGGAAATGTAGAGCTAGGAATATTCCTCATGGGCCTTCTCCCCATCTCATTGTCACCTCAAATCTCTATGCTTCTAGTTTAATAGAAAAGCTTGTGATTTAAAAAGCTAGGCCTGTATGTAGAATAATTCACAATCTGAGTTGCTTATAATTGATAACAAAGTGTGGAGCTGGATGAACGCAGCAGACCAAGCAGCATCTTAGGAGCACAAAAGCTGATGTTTCTGTTGCAGGGTCTAGGCCCGAAACGTCAGCTTTTGTGCTCCTGAGATGTGGCTTGGCCTGCTGTGTTCATCCAGCTTCACAATTTGTTATCTCGGATTCTCCAGCATCTGCAGTTTCCATTATCTCTGCTTATAACTGATGAATAGTTAAAAAGATTCTAGCACAGCTCTCTGAAAGGCCATAGGCACTTCTTTCCGAATAGAGTGCATGGCTCTTATTCGTACTCTCTTCTATCATCTAAAAGAATTTCATCCACAAAATTTAACTTGAGCTAACAGTGAACCTGACTGAAGTTCCTTGAATTGTTAAAATAATGGACACTCATTCACATAATGAGGGGGCTAATTCTCTGCAATGAAAAAGGACAATAAAGTCATAGAATCTGTACAGTGTGAATACCAGCTCTCCAAAGAGCATCCCACCCACCTATCCCTGTAACCCATGTAATTTACACATCCCTGAACACTGTGGGTACTTTAGTCTTGCCAATCCACCGACCTTGCACATCTTTGGCCTGTTGGAGCAAACTGCAGCGCCCAGAGGAAACCCATGCAGGCCATGCAAACTCCACACAGACAGACAGTCACCCAAGGGGAGAATTGAACCCGAGTCCCTGGCACTGTGAAGCAGCAGTGCTAACCGCTGACCACTGTTTCATCCCAAAGAGGTTCAAACCTTTTGCCATTTGCAGTTTGCCTCGGAGCTTTGGCTGCCTATGGTTCCTGGTTGCTTTTTCCATGGCAACACCTCAGCTAAAGCTGACTTAATAAATCAGCTATAATAAGATAACAAAGTGTGGAGCTGGATGAACACAGCAGGCCTAGCAGCATCTCAGGAGCACAAAAGCTGACATTTCAGGCCTAGACCCTTCATCAGATAGGGGGATGGGGAGAGGGTTCTGGAATAAATAGGGAGAGAGGGGGAGGTGGACCGAAGATGGAGGGAAAAGAAGATTGGTGGAGAGGAGAGTATAGGTGGGGAGGTAGGGAGGGGATAGGTCAGTCCAGGGAAGATGGACAGGTCAAGGAGGCGGGATGAGGCCCACCTCAAGCCACACCTCCATTTCCTACCTACTACCTCATCCCGCCTCCTTGACCTGTTCCCTCTTCTCCTATCAACTAAATTGTCGTGACCATTTGAAGTTTGGCATTCTGGTGTTGGTCCCAATGAGTGAAAGATCAAAAGCTTCAACTGCAACAAGTCTCTTCATTAAGATTGCGGTTCTACAATACCAAGTGATAGTTTGCTGAAGCCTTCTGTAAGCCCACATGAACTACACGTGCAGACGTTCCTGTCCCACTACTCAAATTACTTTGACAAAAACTTCAGTTAGGCATTTTATACTTGGACTGTTCTTTGTAATTCCATGTTGACTTTCTCATCAGCTTAGGTTTCTCCCATGTCTTCACTTACTTTTGTCTTTAAAAAAATTGCATTGATTCCAATAAGGTTCCCACAATTGATTCTTAACTTCCGGGTTTCTCCCTCAATCTTGCTTAATTATTGGAATTCCAGTGTTGTAATCTGAAGGGGGAATTCTGTATGGAAAGAACTTCAGAAGATTATGGCAATTTGTCAATAATTTCATCACCAGTTCTCTTCAATTGGTATGAACCAATTTGTCCCAATAATCTATTTAAACAAAGCATGTATATTAGAAGTTTTAACCAAAAAAATGTATTTCTGCTTGTGCCTTTCAAAACTTCCACATGCAGAAAAGCATTTTTACAGCCTCTTAAGTACTCTATTAACACAATCATTATTGAAAGGTAACAAATGCAACAACCATACACATTGAAGCTCACAAAATAAGTGGTCTCTGTTGTAATGTTAGTAAACTCAAAACTGCAGGATGGAGCAATCTCTTGATTTATTTAGTCTAGCCATACCAACACTTTGGTTCATTCCAAACTTGCTTTGGGGTGGAACCTATCCAACCTTTGGATTTGTCAGACTTCACTCACAGACATTAGTTTTGCAAATGCCATTTTCCAGAACTGCTCAAGGACTCTGAATTGGCTTAAAGCAAAGTCATTGTCTGCAGATATGACCCACTGTCCATAGACACTGACATATCATAGTCCTGGCACATTGTTTGTACTTGCAATTGTAATCTCTACCTTCAATTGTTCGTAATGTAATTCTAGATACAATAGAAATTCTAATCATCTATAGTATATTTGGTTGAAAGATTGAGCTTAATGTTAATAGATAACAAAGTGTGAAGTTGGATGAACATAGCAGGCCAAGCAGCATCTCAGGAGCACAAAAGCTGATGTTTCGGGCCTAGACCCTTCATCAGAGAGGGGGATGGGGAGAGGGTTCTGGAATAAATAGGGAGAGGGGGAGGTAGACCGAAGATGGATAGAGGAGAAGATGGGGGAGACGTGAGTGTCGGTGGGGAGGTAGGGAGGGGATAGGTCAATCCAGGGAGGACGGACAGGTCAAGGAGGAGGGATGAGGTTAGTACGTAGGAAATGGAGGTGCGGCTTGGGGTGGGAGGAGGGGATAGGTGAGAGGAAGAACAGTTCAGGGAGGTGGGGCCAAGCTGGCCTGGTTTTGGGATGCAGTGGGGGAAGGGGAGATTTTGAAGTTTGTGAAGTCCACATTGATATCATTGGGCTGCAGGGTTCCCAAGTGGAATATGAGTTGCTCTTCCTGCAACCTTCAGGTGGCACCATTGCGGCACTGCAGGAGGCCCAGGATGGACATGTCGTCTAAGGAATGGGAGAGGGAGCTAAAATGGTTCGCGACTGTGAGGTGCAGTTGTTTATTGCGAACCGAGCGGAGGTGTTCTGCAAAGCAGTCCCCAAGCCTCTGCTTGGTTTCACCAATGTAGAGGAAGCCACAACAGGTACAGTGGATACAGTATACCACCCTCCTGCAAAAATTCCATCCCCTATTCCCAATTCCTTCGCCTCCACCACATCTGCTCCCAGGATGAGGCATTCCACTCTCGCACATCCCAGATGTCCGCGTTCTTCAAGGACCACAACATCCCCCCCGCTGTGGTCGAGAACGCCCTCGACCGTGTCTCCCGCATTTCCGGCAACACATCCCTCACACCCCGCCCCTGCAATAACCGCTCCAAGAGAATCCCCCTCGTCCTCACATACCACCCCACCAACCTCCGGATACAACACATCATCCTCCGACACTTCCACCATCTACAATCCGACCCCAACACCCAAGACATTTTTCCACCTCCACCCTTGTCTGCCTTCCAGAGATGTTACTCTGTCCGTGACTCACTTATCCGGTCCACACTCCCCTCCAACCCCACCAGACCCGCACCTTCCCCTGCAACCACAGGAAGTGCTACACTTGCCCCCACACCTCCTCCCTCACCCCCATCCCAGGCCCCAAGATGACTTTCCATATTAAGCAAATGTTCACCTGCACATCTGCCAATGTGGTATACTGTATCCACTGTACCCGGTGTGGCTTCCTCTACATTGGGGAAACCAAGTGGAGGCTTGGGGGCCGCTTTGCAGAACACCTCCACTCGGTTTGCCATAAACTACTGCACTTCCCAGTCGCGAACCATTTCAACTCCCCCTCCCATTCTTTAGATGACATGTCCATCATGGGCCTCCTGCAGTGCCACAATGATGCCACCTGAAGGTTGCAGGAAGAGCAACTCATATTCCGCTTGGGAAACCTGCAGCCCAATGGTATCAATGTGGACTTCACATGCTTCAAAATCTCCCCTCCCCCCACTGCATCCCAAAACCAGCCCAGTTCGTCCCCGCCTCCCTAACATGTTCTTTCTCTCACCTATCCCCTCCTCCCACCTCAAGCCGCACCTCCATTTCCTACATACTAAGCTTATCCCACCCCCTTGACCTGTCCGTCCTCCCTGGATTGACCTATCCCCTCCCTACCTCCCCACCTACACTCACCTCTCACCCTATCTTCTCCTCTATCCATCTTCGGTCCACCTCCCCCTCTCTCCCTATTTATTTCAGAACCCTCTCCCCATCCCCCTCTCTGATGAAGGGTCTAGGCCCGAAACATCAGCTTTTGTGCTCTTGAGATGCTGCTTGGCCTGCTGTGTTCATCCAGCTTCACACTTTGTTATCTTGGATTCTCCAGCATCTGCAGTTCCCATTATCTTTAATGTTAATAGACTTACTTTCTGAAAATTTAGTTTAGCTGTCCATAAATCCGACTTAATATTTCTGCCAGATATTACTTCAAGCAGTTTTGATCTTTCATCTTTGTATTTGCAATTGTTAATTTGAATTTTAGAGATGAAATTCAAGAAACAAGACAATAAATAATTATTGTGTGGGAGGCAGCCATGCAAAATCAATTGAAAGTTTCCTGAAATCTTTGAGATATCTGAATTCAGTACCTGCTGATGCAGAGTACATTACAGAAAAGCTATGGCGTAAGGGATTGGCAAAGTGGCTATTGTAGTCAGAGGCAAGTTGTCTGCCATTTTATTAGAGAGAGATGTAACTGGTACAAACCAATTTAATCCAATAATCTATTTGAACAAAGCATTTTTGTTAGAAGTCTCAACTGGAAATATGCATTTCTGCTTGTGCCTTTCAAAACTTGCACATGTCCAAAAGCAGCTTTGCAGCCTCTGAGACTCTTTTTAAACATGCTCAGCATTGAAAGGCAAGAATTGCAGCAACCATTTGCCCACATGGAAGTTCACAAAACAAGTGGTCTCTGTTGTAATCTGAGTAAACTGGAAGCTACAGAATGGAGTAATCACTTGATTTATTTAGTCTAGCTTTACCAACAGTTTGGTTCATTTCAAACTTGCACCAAGTTTCGGCATTGCTGTGACATTGTTTTAGCATTTCTGGTTATTTTTATTTTAATGACAGAATTTCACCAAGACTTCCTTGCTACTACTGCCAGGCAGCAGAGCAACACAAAAGAACTACACATATACCTCTAGGAGAAGCACTTAGGTAACAAATGAGGCCCAGCACAGACAGAGTGTAGGGAAAGGCAATGTTAAGTTAAACAACATACAGGAGGCTCCACAATTATCCTCATCTTCTACAATTGGGAATTTCAGTAGAAAGGACAAGACTGACATACTTGCATCCATCTTTAGTCAGAAGTCCCAAATGGGTGATTCATCTCAACCTGCCAACATCCCCAGCATCACAGATGCCAATCTTTAGCCAAATTGATTCACGGCACATGGTATCAAATGATTAAAGGTACTGGATACTCCAAAAGCCTGTGGATCTCTAACAATAGATTCTGGCAATAATACCGAAGACTTGTGCTCCAGAAATTTCAATACCTGTACATTAAACTATTCCAGTACAGCATTCGAATCTCCCCAGCAGCGTGGAAAATTGTCCAGGATAAGACTGATGTTCGAAATGCAGGACAAATCCAACCCAGCCAATTAGCACCCAGTCTACTTGCTACCGGTGCACACAGTGATGGAGAGGATCATCAGCAGTGCTAACAAGAGGCACTTATAAACATCAATCACCTGTTTACTGACATTACACTCAAATTCCAGCAGGGCCACTCAGCTTTTGAACTCATTACAGCGTTAGTCCAAAGACAGACGAAAGAGCTGAATTCCAGGGGAGAGGTGGGAGTGACTGCCCTCAGCATTAAAGTTGCAATTGACCAGATGCAGTATCAAGGAGCCTGAGCCAAACTGAAGACAAACGGGGAAAATCTCTACACTTTAAGTCACACCAAACAAAAGAGGAAGGTAGTTGTGGTTGTAGAATGTCAATCACCTCAGCCCAAGTATCATCTCTGCAGGAGTTCCTCAGGGTAGTGCCCTAGGACTACTGTCTTCAAATGCTTCATCAATGTCCTTCCCTCCATCAAATAATTAGAAGTAATTTTAGAACTTAGAATTACAGTTAGGTTTTATTGTTATGTGTACTCAAGTATGAGGATGCAGTAATACTGTGAAAAGTCTACAACATCACCATTCCTGGTGCAATCTACAGTAAAAATCTAAAAGGTGCATAATAGAAAAATGAAGAATTAAATTTAAAAGTTCAACACAGTTGGAGTGTGCACCATGTGTAACAACTCATCCTGAAGCAGTTTGTGTTCATGTACAGCAAGACCTGAAAAACATCACGGCTTGAGCTAGGAAGTAGCAATGACACACATCCATGCCCTGAGCACCAGGCAATGATGATCTCCAACAAGAGAACCGAAGCACCACCACTTGATGATTCAAACCCATCACTGTATAACCAGACTAGCAACGTCCTGGGAGTTGATTAGAAACTGAGCTGGACCAGCCTTAAATATTGTGGCTACAAGACTAGGTCAGAATAGAATTCTGCAGTAAATAACTCACCTTATGTCTCCCCAGTGCCTGAGCAACATTTAGAAAAAGGTTCAAGTCAGGGGTGTGTTGGAATTTTGTTTGCTTGCCTCGATGGGTACAGTTCCAACAACACTGAGCTTGAGGCCAGCCAGGAAAGCATCCCACTTGATTATCACACAATGCGGCTTATTCATCACTCACTTCCTCCACCAAGGACTCCAGGAGAAGCAGCATGTACCATCTACAAGCAGCAACCCACAAAGGTTCCTTTGACAGCATCTTCGAGCTACTACCTGGAAGGCTTGGGCAGCAGATCATAGCAGCTACAAGTTCTCTTCCAAGCAACACACACCAGCCTGACTTATGATTATATTCCCATTTCATGTGGTTAAAATGCTTGACCTGCCTCCTTAACTATGCAATTGGTATCCTGTAGACAGCAGCAGTTCAAGGAAACTACTCAACATATCCTCTCGACCACTTGAGATGGGCAATGAATTCTAACCTGGCCAGCAAAATTTACCTATTACAAAGAAAATATATATATACCTTTTCTGTGTGGTGCCAGGATAACTGCACAATTGCAAACTGTCCTGAATGTTACTTCAACTATCCATTCTTGGATAATAGCACCAACAAACAGTGGAAATAGGCCATTTCAGCCCTTAAGCCTGCTTCACTCTTCTACAAAGATTCACATTTCCACTTACCCATTTGTACCCTTGGATTCCCTCAATTGTTGAGACTGTACCCATCTCAATTTCAAAGGTATTCAATGATTCTGCCACCACTTTTCTCTGGGGAAGATTTCCAAAGATTTATGACCCTATGAAAGCACTTATCATCTTTGCTTTTTAAATAGATTTTTAAAAAAATACAGTTTAAGCTCAGTCATAATTGCACCTCCCACCACTGAAAGAAAAAAATGATCTCACAAATGACTTGGAAAACTAAAGCAAAACAAAAAATCCCATTCCCTTGCAATGCAAGATGCCAAATCACTTCCTTTCCTAATCACTTGCTTCACGGCAGTGCTAAACCCTAACATATTTCATGTACTTTATACGCCAGTATCCATTAATTAGGCAGCTAAAGACTTTGAGACTTAAAGGGTTTTATTGCAAATCTGTAGTATACTGGTAGACATGCAGTGTCTTCTGGATCCTTTGCTTGGCTAGAAAGACAACAATGCACTGGAGAAGAACTCCACCCTCAAAAAAAATCAAATTAACAAAGAAGAATTCATTTAACTATTAACAAATACTGCTTACCAAGGGATGTGTAACAAGAACAAAATCAAAAATGTGCAAGAGTAAACAAGGGAGAGACTAAATCAAATATGGAGGCAAGAACCCAGCTCTTTTATTGCAAATAGATCTACAATTAAATAAACAATTTTCCAAATTAATCAATTTGCAAAAGAACTCAGCTTGTAACAAAAGTGCAATGAGCACCACCTCTGGTTGAGGATCTATGGCCCTTCAAAAGGATGTGAAATTCTAACACTGAGAACCAGGTCACCCAGATTCCTCTGCTTTAGAGCTCTGCAACCCTTCTCCAGTAGGGAATATGCTGTTTTGCTGTTCTTCCTGTCAAAATGAAGAAATTCACATTCTTCTATATTGTGTTCCATTTGCCAGATATGCCAATTCATTTCACCCATTTAAATCACTTTACAGATTTCACTCCTGTTTGTATACTTGTCCTATCATTCCCCATCATCAGAAAATTTAGCAACTGTACCTTTGTTCTTTTCATGTAAAATTGTAACTAGTGAAGCACAACACTAATTCCTGTAGCACATCATTGGTCACAGTTTGCCAGTTAGTCAAAAAAATGTCCTCTTATCCTTGTTTCTCATTAAGAAGCCAGTCCTCAACCCACTCTATATTTGTTCAGTAGATTGAATAGACATGAGTAGTTTGTCATATGAAGAGAGGTGATAGGCCTAAAATGCTCAATCTCTGGAGTTAAGAATGGGAGGTGATATAATTGAGATAAGAGTATTAATAAAGTAGATGTAGATAGAAGTAGATATTTCCTCATGCGGGACAATCATGAATGAGAAGTCATAGTTTTAGGATGAGTGGTAGCAGATTTAAAACAGAGAGAGGAGAAATTAACTTCTTTCAAGAGTCATAAGTCTGTGGAATTTGCTACCCCAGAATGCAGTGGATACTGGGACTTTGAGCAATTTTAAGGATAAGATATTATCTTTACTTAGTAAAGAGTTGAAGGACCATGGAGAGCAGGTAGATAAGTAGAGTTGAGGCAAGATATGTTCGTGGTTGATGATATTAAATGGCAAAGCAGGTTTGAAGGGGCTAAATTGCTCTCTGCTGCTCCTAGTTCTTATGTTTAACATCACTATTGGAATGGAAAGTGTTATTTTATGTCACCCTTTGGCCTTGCACCTTTGTGAATTCATCTCTACAGTCCTTCACTCAATCACAGGCCATCTTTTTTGTTCACTCCCTCATTTCCCAGATTCCCTCCATGGCTAATTTTTCCAATTTCTGAAGGGAAAGCAATAAGCCTGAAATGCTAATCCCGTTCCTGTCTCCACAGGTGCTGCCTGACCTGAGTATTTCCGACATTTTCTGGTTCTATTTCAGACCTCCGGCGTCCGTAGTATTATATGCTTTCGATGACTTGGAAATGAAAAGTAATTCTGTTGTAGCTGTGTTCACTGCTCTTTCTTTGGGCCGTGGTTGTTAAAAGCCTTTTATAAATGTGATTATATTCGGCACAGCAACAGGCCATATAGTCCATGCTCGTGTTTATCCTGTACACACACCACCTCTTAATCTGCTTCATCATTGAACTCCAATCTTGCCGATTTCATTTTCCACTTGTTTATCTAACCTCCCCTTGGAAACATCCTGGGGGAAGGTGGCAGTGTAATGGTAACATTACTCAACTAGTAATTCAGCAAAGCTTAATATTCTGTGGACATCTGTTCAAATCCCACCAGAGCAGCTGATGAAACTTCAGTTCAATTAGTCAACTTCAAATCAAAATCAGTACGTTCCACTCATTCCCACCACTGTTAGAAATAAAATTTCTCCTGAATTCTTTCTTGGATTTGTGCCAAAATAATACTTTGATTTATTGATTTGATTTGATTTATTGCTGTCTCATGTACCTTAAGTACAGTGAAACATTTTGTTTGTGTGTAGTACTGGCAAGTCATAACATACCGTACAGGGCCATATAGACACATATAGGCCATAGGGTGAACAGAGCGAGGCACAAAAAGTTACGATTGAATAGTTGGCATACAAAGGCAAGATCAAATTTGAATTTGAAATTTGAGAGGCCCGTTCAGCAGTCCAATAACAGCAGGGCAGAAGAGGTTCTTGAATGTAGAAGGTATAATTGGTATGTTTACAATGACTAAAGTTACTGGCATTGACTCGGTGAAGTGGATGGATTCAAGAATCACTCTGATAAAGTTCAACAGGTTTCTTTGAAGACACAAGCTTCCGGAGTTTCGCTCCTTCTTCAGGTGTCAGTGAGACAGGTGGCTTCAGGTGCGGAACTTATAAGCAAAAGTTCAAAGTGTCATAGAACTAATGCAAATCTGTGAAGAGACAGAGAGAGAGAGAGAGAAAGAGAGAGAGAGAGAGCATGTCTGTGTGAGAGAGACAGAAAGTAAAAGAGAGAATGAGAGAGTGTAAGTATGTATGAGAGAGAGAGAGAGAAGGAATGAGAGACTGTGTGTATGTGAGAGAGGGAACAAGAGTGTGCATGCGCATGAGAGAGAGGGGGAGGGGAGCAAGACAGAGTGTGTGCATGCGTGAGAGAGAGAGAGAGAGAGAGAGAGAGAGAGGGGGGGGGAGTAAGAGAGAGAGTGCATGCGCATGTGTGTGTAGTGCGGTGGAGTCACCTGTAGTGCGACATGAACCCAAGATCCCAGTTGAGGTTGTCCTCATGGGTACTGAGCTTAGCTATTGGCCTCTGCTCAGCAACTCTGCATCAGAACTGGTGATCAATGATTTGAGCATCGTATTGGATGAAACTTGTTGATATTCACAATGTAGTTGTTTCCAGATATCATCCTACAACTCAACCGCTTCACCCTAGACCACAATGTCTTCACCTTTGACAACCAGTTCTTCATCCAGACACACAGAACAGTCTTGGGGACCAGATTTGCACTCCAATATGCCAACATTTTCATGCACAAGCTCAAACAAGGCTTCTTTGCTGCATTGGACCTACAAACAATGCCATACACCAGATACATTTTGACATTTTCTTTCTTTGGATTCATGCCAAGGAATCGCTGAAACAACTACATAGTGATATCAGCAAGTTTCATCCCACCATCAGACTTACCATGGGCTACTCTTTAGAATCAGTCTCATTATTGGACACACACATCTCTATCAGAGAGGGACACCTCAGTACCTCACTCTTCCTCAAGCCTGCGGATAATCTCATGATGCTGTACTTCTTTAGCTTCCATCCTAAATATATTGAAGAAGCCATCCCCTGCAGACAAGCCCTACAAACACACAGGGTCTGCTCAGATGAGGGGGGACACGACGGAAACCTGAAGGTGCTGAAGGATGCTCTCATTAAAACAGTATGTGATGCTCAACTCATCAATGTGCCACAGTGAAAAATCTTAATGGCCTCCACAGAAGACAGACACGGGATATGACCAATAGGATACCTTTCGTCATCCAGTACTTCCTGGGAGCAGAAAAGCTACACCATGTTCTTTGCAGCCTTCAACACCTAATAAATGACAATGAGCACCTCATCAACATCTTCCCCATGCCTCCACGTCTTGCCTTCAAACAACAACCAGACTTTAAACAGATCATTGTTCACAGCAAACTACCCAACCTTCAGGATAACATTGACCACAACGCCACACAACCTTGGAATGGCAACCTCTGCAAGACATGTCAGATCATCGACATGGACACTACCATCACACGTAGGAACACCACCCACAATGTGCACGGCAGATGCTCATGTGACTCGACCAACGTTGTCGACCTCAAATGCTTCAGGCAAGGATGCTCTGAGGCATGATACATTGGTGAGACCATGCAGACACTATCACAACGGATGAATGGACACTGTACAACTATTGCCAGACAGGAATTTTCCCTCCCAGTGGGGGAGCACTTCAGCGGTCAAGAGCATTCGACCTTGAATCTTCAGGTAAATGTCCTCCAAGGCAGACTTCAGGATACACAGCAACACAGAGTTTCTGAGCAGAGGTACCTATGAGGATGGCCTCAGTCAGGATCTTGGTCCATGTGGCTCTACAGCTGAGCCCACCGCATTATACACACACACACAAACACACACACACGCACGCATGCATGCACACACGCGCACACACACACGCACACACACACACTCTATTTTGTTCAAAAGCACACAATTTGTAAACAATGTGGTATTTTACACATTTTGAAAATAAAACCAGTCTGAATCCAAGTTGATAGACAGCCAGATTCTAAACAAGGCCTCATACCTAAAATGCGTTGTCCGACTGGAGGTATCACCTCTGGTATGCTATTAAAGCCTTTGGTTATCTCAGGGCAATGACTTGAAAGAAATTTGGGATTTGCATATTAATCCTTCCTGACTGATTAAAGAGTTAACAGCCATCTTAGGTTTGTTCAATACCTTCACATCAGTTCTATGACCCTTTGATCTTTTGCTTATAAATTCTGTGTGTTATGCCACCTCTCTCACTGGCACCTGAAGAAGGAGTGAGACTCCGAAAACTTGTGTCTTCAAATAAACCTGTTGAACTACAACCTGATGTCGTGCAATCTTTGACCTTGTACACCCCCAGTCCAACATCGGCACCTCCACATCAGTCTGAAATTGATCAACTGGTAAATTGGGCAGAGCATTGACAGTTGGAATTTAATCTGATGTGTGAAGGCATACATTTTAGGATATCAAATAAGAGAAGGATATACACAATGAATGGCAAATCCCTAGGGAATACTGAGGAACACAGTGACCTTGGTGTCCAGGTCCTTAAAGGAGTCAGCACAGGTAGACAGGGTGGTGAAGAAGGCATATTGGACACTTTCATTAGTTGCAGCATTGAATTTCTTACTATCTCACAGGAGCAGGTTGGGTTTGTTTTCCCTGGAGCAAAGGACGCTGAGAGCTGAAACTGATTGAGGTATACAAAATTAAGAGCGACTTAGGTGGAATAAATCGTGAGAATCTTTTCCCCTACCAGTCGTGTCTAAAACCAGAGGGCCCAAGTTGAAGGTGAGGAGTAAATGGTTGAAAGGGAACTGGGGGAAAATAAAATCTTTTCACCCAGAGAGTGGGAGAAATATGAAATGTGCTCCCTGAGAGGGTGGTGGAGGCAGGTTCTGTCGCAGCATTTAAAGAAGCATCTGGGTGAGCAATTAAAATGCCAGGGCACTGAGTGCAGGTAAGTGGGATTAGTGTAGCTTGGTATTTTTTGGTTAGCACAGTTTAGGTGGGGTTAAAGCCACGTTTCTGTGCTACATGGTTGTTTGACACTATGGCAATAGGGACATGTGACGAAAGCACATTTTTTAGCATCAGCACTTGTGAAGTGTGTTCATAGATCTCTCTAATCTAGCTGTGCAGTCTCCGAAGCCTGTGCCACACTGATGATCCCATTTGGCTCCGAGATTGAATTCAGATGGAGAAGTTTGCTGCTTGTCATAGTCCTCAGCAGGAGGATAAGAGCCAGTTAGACAGTCATATCACATTTCCTCTTATATTGCATTACAAAAGGGCTGTCTGATGACTGAATGAACGAACCTTTTTCCTGGTCCCTCAGGATTTATCATTTGCATATGTAAGATACTGTCAGTCACCCTGTGAAAAGCATTCAGAAGCACTCCAGGATCAATCACCCAATGAAATGCTAAAAGAAGCAATTGTAACAAGACGATATCAGTATTTTGAGATGTTTGTTCACATTTGAATGCACAATACTCCATTTGACAAGAAGAGCGTACGTTCAAGACAGTTATTAATAATACTAAACTCAACAGCACACTAAATACTTGACATCTTTACAATTTGATTCCACACTAATGAGACCAAAGAATAAACTGCTTCACTCCAGCGTCATTATAACAAGAGTGTAGTATAACTCCTTTACAACTGTGAATAATATTCTGTTACATTTCTGATGAAGCAATCGCAGCGCTACTCCCTTAAATTCCCAGCAATAAAACATTGGACTCATTGTAAATGAAGCTTCGTTTTAAAAAAAAGGGGTGATTTTCTGTAGATCATTTAGTTGCTTAGATGGGTCCAAAACATGGAAGGATTTTAGTGTCTCCTTGAAATACCCACTGTTAGTACCCAAAAGGGCTAATTAATATCATAAGTTTCACCTAACAGGATATAAATGGACAATTCGAGATAAAAAAGTGTGGAGCTGGATGAACACAACAGGCCAAGCAGCATCTCAGGAGTACAAAAGCCGATGTTTCGGGCCTAGACCATTCATCAGAGAAGGGAATGGGGAGAGGGTTCTGAAATAAATAGGGAGAGAGTGGGGAGGCAGACTGAAGATGGATAGAGGAGAAGATAGGCGGAGAGGAGAGTATAGGTGGGGAGGTAGGGAGGGAATAGGTCAGTCCGGGGAGGACGGACAGGTCAAGGAGGTGCGATGAGGTTAGTAGGTGGGAAATGGGGGTGCGACTTGACATGGGAGGAGGGGATAGGTGAGAGGAAGAACAGGTTAGGGGGGTGGGGACGAGCTGGGCTGGTTTTGGGATGCAGTGGGGAGAGGGGAGATTTTGAAGCTGGTGAAATCCACATTGATACCATCGGGCTGAAGGGTTCCCAAGTGGAATATGAGTTGCTGTTCCTGCAACCCTCGGGTGGCATCATTGTGGCACTGCAGGAGGCCCATGATGGACATGTCATCTAAAGAATGGGAGGGGGAGTGGAAATGGTTTGCAACTGGGAGGTGCAGTTGCTTATTGCGAACCAAGCGGAGGTGTTCTGCAAAGCGGTCCCCAAGCCTCCGCTTGGTTTCCCCAATGTAGAGGAGCCACACTGGGTACAGCGGATGCAGTATACCACATTGGCAGATTTGCAGATGAACATCTGCTTGATATGGAAAGTCATAAATAGACAATTCCTGGGAGGAATGAAGCAAATAAGAGCCACAGACAGAATCCAAATTGCTCTTGTTGTCAACAGCATGTAGCTAAAGGTTCTTCATGCACAAGTTGGTCTTGATTGTCTCACAGTGAGTCCAATAGGATATTTCTTCAGAAATGTAATACCATCCCAATGTCTTGATTGCATGAGTTTATTCTCAGTAGACTGGACCTTCCTCTGCTACTGTTAACAACTACCCATTCAACTCTACTGCCATCAGCTTTTTGCTCTGGGCATATTTGCCATCAGTTCCACTTGCTCCTCCTCCTGCTTTTGAATGGCTTTTCTAGTCCCAAATAGTTCAAGAGGAGAGAGTCATGTTTGAATGACAAAGTTAATTTTTTTCTTTCTCCATCGGTGTTGCTGGACCTATGGAGTTCTTTAGCACTTTGGTTTAATGTGTAATAAATCCTTGCAGCTTAAATCAAGACAAAGCCTACTTGTGTTTAAGGCATTGCATGGATAATGTTTCTTCACATGACTGCAGTAACTCAACTAATGAGTGTGAAGGGCTGGTGACAGTATATTCCAGCTAGTTCCAGAAGAAACTAACATTTACAATATGGTGGTGATGCTTCACAACATGGGAGCCATGGTGAAATATGAAGATTTCATTTAGCTACGTCTTTACAGCATGGTGAGGAATGGCACAGATTTCAACCAGACAATGCTAGTCTGGAAAAATAAAAGGCCTTATGAAACCCATAGCTATTCCAGGGGAAGAAATGAGGGAGAATCTCCAGTCAGAATATTGAGAGAGAGTGTATCTTTAAAGGTTTGGCAGCTTAGAAACATACAGAGTCTGTTGGCTTCTGTGCCAATGGAAGCATCACAGACTGTAGGCACTATGGCAACTCTAAGCCTACAAACAAAAGTTCAAATCAGCTTGAAACAGTGAAACATATTGAACAAACTGGTGAAGCAAAGTCTTGATAAAGCTGCAAAGGAAAATATCCAAGTTGAAAAGCCAAGATGCATTAGGTAATATTGGACACCTGATTTGTATTAAGTCCCTCAGTCAAATGGTAACAAAACTGTATTTAGAAAGAACATTAAGCTATAAAGTTAAGGAAGGTTTTAACAAAAAGACACTGTATTAAGCAAGAAAGAGTATTGCTCTAAAAATATTTAGCAAATCAACAAAAGCTGGGAAAGATTTGTATAAAAAGGATATAAGAGAATTTGGAAAATAGTGGTATACAATTTAAAGTTACAACTAGCCACAAAACGACATGACCCACTATCACTCGTATCCTTACATACAGATAAGGAAGGACACCACTTTGATTGGGACAACACATCTATCCTAGGACAAGCCAAACAGAGACATGCACGAGAATTCCTGGAGGCATGGCATTCCAGCCAGAACTCCATCAACAAACACATTGATTTGGAGCCAATCTACCATCCCCTGAGAAAAAGAACAGGAAATGACATCACCAACCCAAGGAAACCTAACCAGATAAATAGTAAGCGGGACATAACACCAGCGCTTCGTCGGAGGCTCACTGATGATGTTATCTAGAATGGTGACGAAACCTGAGCTACAAATCTTCTCAAAACTCGCTAACAATTTAAAGAGCCTGGAAAAATGGATGGCAGAAGGAAAAAATAATCTTTTTGAGGAAAACCATTTTTATTTTTCAGTGAAGACTATCCCTTTAATATGGAAGATCCGTGTAACAATCTTTTCCAATGTGAAATGACATAAAGCTTTGAGAGAAAGCAAATGAGCATGAAACTTCCATACTGGCAAAAAATTGAAAAATGAGTGGAAAGGAGAATAGCACAATGAAACCATTTGAGAAAACAATACAGTTTATCTCCAATTAAACAAGTTTCAAATGATATTGAAACATTTAAAATGTTTAACTTCATTATCAGAAATTAAGAAAAAGTTCTGCAAAGAAAAGAAACTGAGTTTTATCTTCATGAAATTTTTAAGTATAATGCCTTATTAGCAATGCGTCTTCATTATCGAGGAATTATAAAACTTGAAAAAATTGAGAAGACTTGAAGCCTGAACATTAAGTAGTAGAGAAAAATCAGTTTTATTTGGAGTACTTTTTTAGAAATTGAAACAGCTTTCACGTAAACAAATGAAATAAAAGAAACAACGCCATTTAAATACAATTATACTGGGAAACTGATATTACAACTCCAAGCAGATTTTTTTAAATAAAAAAAATCACAAATACTTCAGACAGGGAATTGTACTGAACTGTGTGGAAGACTTTGTTAGAGACATGGATTGCATCAGGATTACAGAAGCAGGGCAGAGAAGAACAAATAATCTTCTAAAAAAATTTGTAGTGTATTGTAGATCATATTTTTTAAACTGACAAAAATAGAGAGCGAAGACTGATAATTTTGAAAAAATTGCCATAACATTTGACAATTGCTTTACAGCAAACACCAATCATATAAAGGAGACACCAACACATATGTGAAAAGGTTTCTCAGAGATCCTTATTGGAGATGATATTAATCACCTTAATAAAAACAACTCTAAAATTTTTATGCATCTTAATTTACAATTAGAACTAACGGCCTGCAGAATTGTTATTGGAATTTCTGATTCATCTCTTTCAGATATTTTGCAACTCAAAGAGGATCTCACATTGGAAAGAATTGTCTGAATAGTAGGAAAGCTAGAAAGAGAACAGCATAGGGAAATGAGAAAGAAGCAAAAAAGTCAACCCAGGTCATGAGACTCAGGCTTTGTCAACTTTCCCAAAAATAAGCCTACCAAGTATCACACATTAGACTAACACAAATTCCTTTGTGCTGGAAGTTACTGTTTCAGAGATCAAGTTATAAAGAACGTATAAACCAGAAATAGCGCCCAGCCCTATTACACCAATGCAAATGTCAAACAAAGAATTAAATAATGCTAACTGGTGCAAAGAGTTCAACACCTTAAAAAGCTACCATCTGCAGAAGGAGACCATCACTGGCACCGTACACCATGATCGGTGCAAATCCCCACACCAGAATGAGAGGAGGATGCCGCTGCTGACATCATTGACGTACATCCAGACTGAAAGTTGGTGCTGGCTGTACCCGGTGTCGAGTACCACTGATGTCCAAGGAAGCCTCTCCATGCTCAGTCTACTTGCTAGCCTGCTTGCCCACTCAACATCCAGCTTCTCCCATCTGTACTTGACTCGCTACCTCCCTGGTTGCCCTGTTCCTGACTCCCTCGCTGCATTGTTCACCATCCGTAGGACTAAGTGAGCAATGAGACAGTATGGCAGTGAGTAGGCGGGGTCGTGGAATGTGGCAGGGTGCAAACAATGATCCTATGGTCTTAAATTGTTTAAAAAAAATTTAAGAAAAAGAAATCACTCATTCTACTGCTTCAGTTCTTTGCAGGCACCATGCTACATATCATTAGTACTAGTAATGAGCGTGCCCTTGCAGTTACAGAGGAAACAAAAAGCCTATTCCATCTTTGGAAGATCTGAATCTAACTTTCTTGGAGTAATAGGTGACTTATTTAGGACTTACTTGATGCTGAGACAATTGTTGACATTATCTGACAAAATCTCTTGGTTGACAAACAAAAAGTTGTGGCCTTCTGATGTAACACTACATAAGGACCATAAGAAATAAAAAGTAGATTGTTCAGCCCCTCAAACCTGCACCACCCTTCAACAGGATAATGGCTGATCCAACATGCCTCATTCACTTTCCTCAATAAAAACAGGGAATGGATGAAATAATCCCCAAATGAAAGGGATGTCAGGAAGAGTGCTTAAGGCATAAAGTTTATTGCTGTGTAAGAGGCATACATCAGTCAACAATTGTCAGAATTTGTTGTTGAGCAGAAGATGCATCTTTCACTCTTAAAGTTCTACTGTATGTTGTAGAACTTGAAACAGCTCAGAAAGCACACACCAATGATTAATGTGATGTCACTCAACCAGACAGTGACATCAGAAGAGAGTTCACAGAATCAGTATCAAAAACAGGGATAAAAATTGTTGGAATCGTACTAATCACAAAGATGGTGGTGTTGGTTGATGGTTAATGATCTTAATCCTAAGACATCACTACAGTGATTTTTTTCAGGCTAGTGACTTTGACCCAGCAATCTTCAGTTGCTTCATCAATAATCTTTCCTATATTGCAATTTCGCATGTGGAGACATTTGCTAAGGATTGCACAATGTTCAGACTCCTCAGATTTTGAAACAGTCCATGTCTGTGTGCAGCAAAACCTCAATACCATTTAGGCTTGGGCCAATTCCAAGTTCCAGACCACATTCACAGCACGTACAGTCACACAGGGGAGAATTCAATCATCTCTCCTCAACATGTAATGGCACTTAAATCACTGGATACCCCGCTATGAATTGTTAGAAGAGGAGACAGATAACTGAACCAAATCTCTACTATAACACAATAAAATCAAACTGAAGACCTTGAATGGTCATTCTAATGGTTCTTGACCAGAATTTGCAGTAGCCAATCCCAGTCTGTGAACAATTAATTTAAGACATCAGTTGTGTATTCCAAACAAGATTTAACTATTTATTAAATACACATTAACAGTGGCAGAAAAAAACTAAAACAACAAGGTAAGATAATTAATGTCTATGCTTTCAAGCCAAAATATTTGTTTTTGGCCCTCATTCACACAAAAAAGAGATAAAAACCACAAGCAGTGTTAAGAGATAAATAGAAGATAATTACGTAATTACTCGAGTGACATTCACAATGTGTTGTTTCGGAAGGCATAATTGCGGACAACTTGGTTGCTTTTCTGGAACCACCAATCAGAGTCACTTTCTCAGTTCACTCTGCTATAGGTAGTAATACTTCTGGCCCAGCTTTCTACTTTGAGCTTCCAACAGTTGTTATGGAAGATTAGGTAGGGAGCTTTCAAATCTTCATCCAGAGAGTTATCAGCAACCAAACTCATCTTCCTGGTGTACAGATTTTAAAAAAAGCTTCAAATATGATTCCACCCTGATGGACCCTGATGCAAGTCCAGCGACCCTTCTTCAGAATGGGCCTGAACGTCTGAAGACAAAATATTAACTCCGCTGTTTCTCCAAAAAGGCCAGCAGTCCTGCTGAGCTTCTGAAACAGTTTATGGTTTCAATCTTCAGCATCTGCAATTCTTTGTTTTATTTGAATAATGGTGTTTGTTTGCCACCTAATATATTCATTGCTCCAATGAATGGTCACTTACTCCCTGAAATATTATTTGTACATGTTCAAGCTCCATTCTGAATAGGGAGAGGAAGTGTTCACCTTCCTTATTATCTAGTCCGTTTGTAATTTGGAATACTGATTTTTAATCTGTATCTTCCACCATGCCTGTAACCCTCTGTATTTTCTTTGCCTTAGTCCATCATGTGTTTCTATCTTGGGATGTTTTCAGTCAATGCTGCTATCGGGCAATTTGTGGTTCTAAATATCAGAGAATGGTAGAACAGTTATCGCATGAATAGAGGTCATTCAGCCCAAAGGGACTGTGTTAGTTTGCTCTCTCTCTCACCCTGTAAATTATTTCCTTTCACCTGTTTAGCCAATTCCACTTTTAAAACCATAGGTAAACTTACCGAACTCCCTCTCAGGCAGTGCACTCCAGATCCTATTTGCACACTGTAAAAGAAGTGCTTTCCACTCATGTCACCTTTGCTTTTTTTGCCGATCACCTTAAATCATGAAGGGTCTAGGCCCAAAATGTCAGCTTTTGTGCTCCTGAGATGCTGCTGGGCCTGCTGTGTTCATCCAGCCCCACATTTTATTATCTTAAATCTATGTCTTGTGGGTCTTGACGAATAGATAAGTTTCACTATGATATGGACATTATCTTTGAGATATCTGTTGATATAATTGCACAGCTTGGTTGCTAGGACATGTTCAGATGATTGTTCTTACCTTTTGGGAATATGTCACCCAACTTCTACCTAGGGGCTTTTATTATCTGAATGGCTGCATGTTTTAAATCAGCAAAGGGTTTCATTCTGTGCTCGGTTTCGCTCATTCAATTTAGACAGGTTTAGTGACTATCGACAACTGTTAATCTATCACAATCTGACAGGACAGAGCAACACTGGGTTAAAACGTGACCATGTGGAAATTGACTTACCAGTCTGGCAACTTGCTCAATTCTCATTCCACTCACATTTCAAATACTGTCTGGTTCTGTTTGCTTTAAAACAGACAGGTTCAATCATTGGAGGCAGTGAAGGGAGTCATCAGGCTGATCCCAGCATTGTGTGCTACAAGGAAACACTACAGAAAGTTGGGTTTTTTAAGCATTGAAAGTAGCCAGTAGAATGACAATGCACAAAGATCAAAAGATAGGACAAAAAAAGTTAAGAAAATGAGATTGCTTTGAAATGTATTCCCAGAAAGACAAGAGGGAAAGAAAGCACCTTGGAAACATTTAAGATACAATTGGGGGCATTACAATCATTAGAAATAGGTGAAACAAATTAGCTTGAAACAACTTCCTCTGCCACACTTACCTTGCGGTCATTTCAATGTGTATTTTTGCCAGTCCTAGTATGGTATGCAACACTGATCAGATGAACATTTGTTCAAGGTCATTGGCCATTAAATAGTTCATTGAACAAATAGCTCATGTTTCAAATGTTAATTTCGTGAAATTATCTGAATGTACTAAACTGAACATCCAATTCTGCCTGAAATAATTGGAGATCTTTGAAATGTGATATAACACAGACCCACCTCCTCACTGTTTGGCACACAGTGGCAACCTGATCATCTCAGTAATCAGAAGGTTGCAGGTTCATGTGTCATTCCAGGATCTGAGCACATTTCACATAGACACCACACAGTGAGGAGCTATTCCTTTGTTAAAAGCATTGGCTTTTGCTGAAGATGATTACATCATAACCCAGTCTCACCAGTTAGAATTTCAAGAGTCCCACGGTATTATGTTCTAGTTCAAATCCCACTCCAGGGATTAAAAATTGAATTGATTGAAGACTACATTTGTGACACTGGGGGATTCTTTTGAGGAAGCCAGATGGATTATCCACATATCACCTTCAACATTCACTTTCCTTGCAACCAATGCACTGTGATCTCAGCCCATTCCTGTAGCCACGGTATATATATAACCAGCCAAGTTCAATTTCTGGTCAATTGTAACCCATCCCAAATGTTAACAGTGGGAAATTGATTGATCATAGTTTCACGGAATGTCACAGGAGATTCACTGTTGTTGGAGATAGTCATTACCTGGCAGTATTGTTTGGTATGAGTGGCACTTGCCACTTATCATATTTCTATAAGTGGTAAAGTCACCGGACTGGTAAATCAGAAACACAGCATAATAGGGATGCAGATTCAAATCTCACCATAGTTGATGGAATCTAAACTCAATAATTCTGGAACTATAAACTATAAACAATGGTGACTATGAAACTATGCTGAAACATATTGGAAACTTATCCAGCTAACTAATATCCTTAAGGAAAAGCAACCTGCCACTCCTACCTGCCCCGGCCTTCATGCAATACCAGACCTATAAATGTGGTTGACTCTCAACTACCCTTTGAAAGAGTTATAGAATCCCTACAGCCCAGATAGAGGTCATTTGGTTCACTGAATCTGCACTGATCCTCGACCCCCCAACCTATCCCATGACCCTGCCTTTACCATAGCTAACCCACCCCTGGGCTGCACATTGCATAGTAATTTAGCGTGGCCAATCCACCTGACCTGCAGGTCTTGGGATGATGGGAAGCAACTGGAGCACCCAGGAGAAACCTGCACAAAAATGGGGAGAAGGTACAAATTCCACCCAACCCGTCAGCCGAGGGTGAAATTAAACTTGGGTCCCTGGTGCTGTGAGGTCACAGTGTGAACCAACAAGCCATTGTCCCACTCGAATCCAGCAAATTAATTTCAAGGACAATTAGGGCTGGCCAACAAATCCTTTCAGCCTTGTTGGAACATCCACATACATGGAAGAATACATTTTAAAAAAAACCTGAAACCTTTATCTCAACCTGTTCTTGCTATTAATGGCAGTTTTCTCAGGTCTTCCAAAGTCATTCTAGTGGGTCCTTCATAGAGATTGATATGGAAACTATTTTCAATTAATTAATGGATGAATGGATGGGTGATCAGCACCGTTTCCCCTCTCCCCCCACCCCCCCCAAACACATACACACACACACACACACACACACACACACACACACACACACACACACACACACACACACACACACACACCCCTTGTTTTTCACAAAAGGAGAAAGAAATACTTTTGTAAAGGAAGTTATTTTAGGATCAGATCTCATTTCCTCTTTCACTGCGTTAAGAGTCTCTCAATTAAGGATTGAGTGACACTGTATGAACAGCAGATTGCCATTCATTTGCAGTACAGTCATTCTTGGGAATGTAACTTACTGATGAAGAATAAATTCAGCTCAATCAACAACAGACTTTTACACAGCCCATCTGCTCAACTGAATACAACTGAAACAACTGAAATATTTAAGGAATTGATTGACAATGCTATAGAAATTCAAATTTACATTCTAACTACAAATGGAACAAAACTCAGAGCCACTGTTCAAGTGAAATGTGTGATACCAAGTCAGCAATAAATGTGTTTAAATGTCCACTGAAACCAGTGGAAGCCAATTCACTAAAAATTCTCGAAGAGATGTAAACAGCTCGCACACACTCTCCGATAATGATTGAATAATCAATCGGTCATCAGGGATTGATTACGGACAGCAAACCAGCTAGAGTGTGCAATTTGCAAACTCAGAGACGACAAAAAACCAGATAGATAACAAAGTGTGGAGGGGTTGGATGAACACAGCTGGCCAAGCAGCATCTTAGGAGCACAAAAGCTGACGTTCGGGCCTAGACCCTTCATCGGAAACCTAGGCCCGAAACGTCAGCTTTCCTGCTCCTCTGATGCTGTTTGGCCTGCTGTGCTCATCCAGCTCTACACTTTGTAATCTCAGATTCTCTAGCATCTGCAGTTCCCATTATCTCTGATACAAAAATAACCAGATAGAGTCAGAACATAGCAGACACGCAGCGCATGGAATTTTTCAAAATGATTTCCCGTAAAGGTAAAGTGCACATCCCTCTATTTTCTGAAGGATATTTACAATAACGAGCGAGCCCATGAGCCTCTATAACATTGAGGAAATTTACTGATACTTGGCCTGATGAATTTGTTTGCTCTCCCTGTTTGTTTTTGGGATTTTGTAGTTTAACTAACAGGGCAGGAAAACAGTTGGAAACCGGAAACTGTTTTTGCCCCTAGTTCAGCCTCACCGTCACACTATCGCATGTACAGACCTCATAGAGCTTAAGAATGTTTATGACACCCTGGTTGTTGTCATGTCCCTACTCTGACCGTGAGCACAAACTTGCTGACCCCCTCATAGTTTAGGGAATTGTGTACCCACATTTCAATTGTGCACACTGATCAGCTTCTGCTGTAGTTTTCAAGCTGAAGTTGAATTTCAAAGTGAATACTTTAGATATGATTTGGTAAATTGTTAGGCAATTGGACTGCCAAACATCAGTGCCATCAGTGATGGAATGATTGTACTCAGAAATGTTGCTTTCAAATGTAACATTGCAGTATGTAGATCTCGCTTGGTCTGTCTACATTTGAAGATTAGATTTTTGACTGAGCAATTCAAGTCTTATACAATTTTACTAGAGATAAACTGGAAAATAACTAATGTGATTGATTCTTCATTTTTTAGACATGCCCTGGAATGGCCTGCCAATAAATTGTGGGCCATTGTCAGTATCGCTGTCTGCAGGGATGCAGAATTAACTATAAATAGAGCTTAGAATGTGTGCAACCACAGTGCATAATGTAATAGAATCCCTTCAGCATGGGAACAAGCCATTCGGCTGATTGAGTCTGCACAGACCCTCCACTGTGCATCTGCCCCAGACCTAGTCCACCCACCTTATCCCGATAACCCTGCATTTCCTATGGCTAATCCACATAGCGTGCACATCCTCACTGGACAACTTAGCATGGCCAATCCAGCAAAACAGCATATCTTTGGACTGTGGGAGGAAACTGGAGCACCCAAAGGAAATCCACTCAGACACAGGGCGAATGTTCAAACTCCTCCCAGACAGTCGCTGACAGAATCGAACCCGGGGTCCATGTCACTGTGAGGCAGCAGTGCTAACCTCTGTGCCAATCATACTGTACCATTGACAAATTACAGGGTATATAGTAAAGTAGTCAACAATGATGATGCAGTTATTTCCATGGTCTTGCAAAAGGTTGGAATGAAATCTGAATCAAAGATAAGCAAGTGTTTTGGGTAATTTCAGTGATTCTATGCACTGATTTGACATATGATCTTGATATGCCTCATCGTTCTTTAGAATGATTTTGATGTCACTGTGCATAGCCGATTAATATACAGTTGCTCTTGTGAAGCTTGTCATATGACCTACACCCATGTGCGATTGCTGAATTAGTTGAAGAATATCAGGTTGTAAAGATTCTGGTATAATGACCTTCTGTCTATGGGAAATGACACCTGTTTCATCCTGAAAATGTCTCACATGTTGGTGAACAAGCTGAATTCATTCAAGCAATCCTTCAATTGTGTTTTTTCATAGTTTCTGACATGTGACATCTTGCTCTTTCTTCTTGTAAGTGCTAGGATTTGCCTTGCACTGGAGAGTATCTTCAAGTTCAATGTCCCTGAAGTGATGAAAACTTTAGAGTGAAATTGGGCATGTATGGCAAAAAGAAATTAAAGAGACTTAGACACCTTTGAAGATTGGCCTTGCCTTGATGAATTAGCACGGCTTTTAAGTTATCTACTTTACACAGATCAGGATGGATGTCCACACTGGAATAAAAGAACCAAAAAAAAGATATTTGACACATTGATGTAACATTTATGATTGTTGAACACCAGTGCTTCATTGTGTGTTACTCCTATCAACAAGTGCAGATTGTGGTCAAATGCTTGCTTTGTTCTTCCCATGACAGCGATGGCATCGGCGATACTGATACATATTGGTTGAGTCGATATAATGCAACACATGTCAGCTTGTAAGAAATCCTGACCAACGCACAGCCTGAAGGGGCATTGTGGGAAATGGAATTGTCTGGATGGGGCAATGAATGTAGTGAGCCTTTGGGATTCCTCCAAATGGTGTCCTGAAACAGTAGTTAATTTTGGCAGCATGTTTCCAGAAATATTTCACACTTGCAAATCACACGTTTAACTCTCTTAAAGTGGGCACTTTGTAAGAGCACCGTTTCAGAGCACTGAAAGAGATGTCATGGATCATGGTATATTCTCAGAAATCCATCCTCCTTTACCACGCTCATTATCGTGCTGGACCAGACTGTGTGATCCAACCCCCTCTTTAATGATTTTACTTTACTTCATCTTATCTAGATCAAACTTCAGTTTATATTTTCAATGGAGACTGGAGACTATACTCATGAGGTGGGCTCATAGATGTGCTATCCTTCTGGTACAATGTTGCATTATATTACCCTTGAAGCTGCCAATTATATAAAATTTTCTGGGTAATTTGATGTTAAGTTTTGAATTGAAATGATAGGCTCACAAGTAAATCTGTGCTTGATTTCTGTCTGATTCCAAGGATTAAGAATGACTATGTCATGGCATTCTGCCAGACTGACAGGTGCTGGCGCAGTGGATTCTATCATCTAGACTGTCAGTGGTACTTAGGAAGATTGATTGGACTTGCACTCCAGCACTATTGATCTGGCACACTGTCTCAATTCACCATTATACACTGAGAGTTTTGCTTGCATAGCTTTCATTATGTCTTCCGAAGTCTCTCCAGCAAGACTATCTGCAGGAGGAGCAGGACCTGGTGACAAACCCAAAGGTAGCAGCAGGATCCCATGGAGAATAAGGACGATCCAGGACACGTTACTGCCACAGACTCCTCCCGATGTGTAGGAGGCCCAGAGAGTTTTAGGCAAGTCACGATGTTGACCCAGGTGCTCTACATGTCCTGAGATAAAGTGACAGAAGTGTACCAGATTCTGGAGCTGGACCTGAGGGCTCCAGGAGTGAAAGCCCATCCTCCCCTGATGGCTGTAAAAGTGACTGTCCCTCTGAAGGCTTGTGTGACCTAGCTCCTTCCGGGGAGCGACAGCTGGCTGTGCGAGATCTCTTCATCGCGCAATCACAAATGCATCAGGACTTTTTGTATGAGGCTGCGTCTGATTGCTTGCCTGTATGTGACGGTCTCCTGGGGGGAATGCTGTGACAAGTTGCCTTCCTGGATGATCTGCCAAGATGTTGCTGATTGGGGGTAGTGCCAAATTGCCAATGCTTGTTCAAGTGCACAGCTACCTTTCAAAATGGCTCGGGACCTCAGGAGGTGGATATTTAAGTCAGCAATAAATGGATAGGTCCTTGAATATTAAAGTCATTGAGAGTTAAGGGGAGAAGGCAGGAGGATGGGGTTGAGAAACACATAAGCCATGATTGATTGGTGGAACAGACTCAGCTGAATGGCTTATCTCTGCCCCTCCATCTTGTGGTCTGCTGATTGGCGAGTTTGTCTGTGAATGACACTGGCTAAGACTGTGTTTTTATTGGTTATGTTGGATGTTGTGGAGGCACAGCAGGCAGCTCATGCATTGGGTTTTGGTATGATATGGTGAGAAGGTATTGGCTAAGTTGCCAGAGGACCACAGGGCTGCTGTCTCACGAGAGAGAGATGACTGTTTGTGAGTTAAGCCTGAGGGTCACTACACTCAGGCAAGGGATGAGGTTGAGAAGGCAGGATCTCTATGATGACCTCAGGCAGTGCGGGAATTGAAGCTGAGCTGTTGGTATCACCCTGGCTCGCAAACCTGCTGTGCAGCCAACTGAGCTAACCGATCCCCTGATGCTGAGTAGATGCACCAGGTTTCATGGCAAAAATCCCTCCAAAAAGGCCTGACACAACACGGACCTTGCTAAAGAGAGAGCATGAGATTTACCACACCCCCAGCCCATCCCAGCGATTGTGTCAACTGTTGAGTTTTACTCAGTGCCAATGAGCTTCGTCAAACTGCAAAGACTGTTTCTCTCTTAAATCCATCCCGTAGCTGTTTGACATGATTCGTCTTTGTTTTGTCAAACAAGACATCTGGATAGCTTCCAGCGATTGCTCAACCATTCTGTTCACTAGCTCCCAATCTGAAAAATCACATAGTAAGTCCTTTTGTCTGCACCCGTGCACAACATGGTCTATGGATTCTGTAGGCTTCTGTTTAAATGGCATGATCTCTGGTCGATGAATGTGGATATTTAATCTTTGAATTGATCTTTGAATAGGATCCATATCTGTTGGAGATCTGTTCATTCTTGGGCTCTGTTATTATCCTAGCTGATGTTACTTCTGAACAAGTCAAATCCTGGAATCAAACTTCGCTTGGATGGTGCAATTTTTTTAACATAATGATCTTTCACTGAAACATAAACGCAAAATGTTGCAGATTTGGTTTTAACAATAACACAGTGTTTATGACACACAAAATCCTGAAAAAACAATGCTTTCTAAAGATAACAGTTTGAAATTTAGAAGCATGTGGCAAAGCAGAATCCAATATCCACTGAGATAACAAGGTGTAGAGCCGGATGAACACAGCAATTCAAGCAGCATCAGAGGAGCAGGAAGGCTGACATTTCGGGCCTAGACCAATATACACTATCTTTTACAGTATGTCAAGATTCAAAGACATTCCTCTCTCTGTCAAATTTATGAGTTTGACTTAATTGCATCTTCTCAATGCCATTCCTACAGGCAATAGTTTAGAATTCCTCAGTCTTTTAACAATCTACAGACTTCTAACCAAAATCTCCTGGTCTAAATTTAATAAATGGCATTCTTTGTCTTAGGTAACTTATTGCTTTAACCGCTCTGAGCAATCTCATTTTTCTAGCAGAGATTATACTTCCATCTGTCCCTAGTCAGGTCTCACTCAAACTGTTCCTAGAAGCTTTCGAACTACATTTTTTTAAAAAATACCTCTTCATCCTAGATTCTGCTACACTAATAGCTTAATGTTCTTTTTCCCATCCTGTTGCCATCGTCCACAGTATAAACAAAGTTCCATGAACACTCCAGGAGGCATTCACCAGTTTAAAATCATGGTTCTGGAAAGACTCACCCTCATTAATTTATAAAGTTTCCTTAAAAATAGACCAACACTTAGATGCTATAAGTTTGAAATCCAAACTCTGGGAAAAATTATAAATAACTCACACATATTTCATCACAGCTATTAATCCTAAAATATTGCGCATGCTTTTGTTCAGCATTGCTATATAAATCTTAGTTACTTCTGCACTGGACACACCAGAATCTAGAAACCAGAATTCCAAAAGTTGTCTGAACGTTTCAAATTCTGTTAAGATATCTGCTAAGTCCCAGTATAAACAATGGTATTCTGTGGACATTCTGTAAATGCTTTAGTTATCTCTTGCTTGCCATCTATCTGGCACGCACCTTGATTGTCTACTTGTAGAGTAGCTTATTTACTGACTATTCTAGTGTGAAAGGCCTCATCAACAGGATGTTTTTCATTGCTGTTCATCATGCTTCAAAAGCAATGACTCAAGGGATTAATGAAGTTTGTGGGTTATTTTGTCTAAAACAGTAAAATACATTTTAAGTTATGAAGCAGACCTTACAGCAAAACAACTTATTTCTGTGCATGCAGCTGGTAAACCCATAGCAAACCGATAATTATTTATTTATACCTGTCATATAGTGTAACATTTTTTCTTTATTTCCTCTACGTTCATACCTAAGATCTGTGCCTAGGTACTTTGCACCTAAGATAGTGCTGCATCTAAGCGACATTGTACAATCCTCACTGTACCCCTTTTGTAACTTGAGTGTGTGTGACAAGAAACCAAATTCTAACTGTCAGGCAGGGAAGCAACATAATATACACACAACACATGACTTTATATTGACTTGAAGGCAACATACTTACATAACATTACCCCTTTTCACTTGACCACACAGAGGTCTACCGCAATCTATACAGAGTAGCATTCCATTCTGTGAACTGAGGTAAAATGGTTGTATTTGTAAGGAAATAAAAACTTGTATTTCTATCGTGCTTTATGGCCAGTGAAGTACTTTTGAAGTTTGGTCATTGTTGTGGCGTATGAAATGAAGCAACCACACCTAGTTTAGTGGGACATTGATTGAGGGACAAAGAGCTCCCAGAACTAGAGAACTCCCCTGCTCCTCTTTCAAATAGTGGCCATGAGATCCTTAATATCTACCTGACAGGGTGAATGGAATTTGGTTTCACATCTCATCTAAAAGACATAATGCTTTGACGTCGAATGAGAATGCCTCCCTGCCACCAAGACCACAGGTAACTCACATATCAAAAGGAAGGCATTCCACTTCAAAGACACTCATATGTTTGTATAATTGACACTGAAGTCATGCAATTGGATTAGTTATAAGACATGGCGCAATGATGCCCATTCTGATTGTTGGCTGTGAGCAGTAGGTGTGCCTATTTAAATTTGACCTCGGAATAGGAATAACTGTTTTCTGCATTCCACGATAAATAACTTGCAGTCCTGGAGCCTGGAACCTTGTGTGGTTAGGGTCAGGTGTGTGTGAGGTTCTTGAATTGAGATGTGTTTGTCGTGTGTGTGTGTGTCGTGTGTGTGTGTGTGTGTGTGTGTGTGTGTGTGTGTGTGTGTGTGTGTGTGTGTGTGTGTGTGTGTGTGTGTGTGTGTGTGTGAGAGAGAGAGAGAGATACAGAGAGAGAGAGAGGGAGAGAGGGTGAGAGAGAGAGAAGCTTTGATTGGTAAAGGATCATTGTTGAACAGATCACATAATTTTATTATCAGGTTATTAATCATTGATGCTCCTGTAACAAAGTCTGTACTAAAGGTAACCTGGAGCAAAGAATCGACTTTTGCTCAGATGAGTTTCAAAGAAATATGGTATGTTGGCAGTCCAGTTGCTCTTATGAAACAAAATGGCTCTTTGAAGGTACTATCTTCACTTCTGTTTCTTCATCTTGTACTAATTTTTACATCCATATGTTCGATGTACCAGAGGGCTTGTCTTATCTAATTAATTGAATCACATTCATACTTAGTCAGTGTGACTGATTAACCAATTAACCTGTTCTACTGCTTGAGTCTCTTTGTTGAATTGTTAAATGAAATGTTTAATATTGAATGTTAAAACAGATGTAGGGCCTTGTTGTACTTAGCACTCCCGATGTCCCCTGGTGATGTCACTGAACAGAGTAAGCAGCCAGGCATGTTGAAGTATTCACATGGACAGCAAACCAGGAAATTAAATGCATTGCTGATCATTGCTTTTAATTTAAATCTTTTGACAGTAAGAAAAAGCAGTAATGGTTGGATTAAGGCAGAAGCCACCTTATCATAAACTGTTAAAATTATGCGTGATCAGAATAGAAAAATTAGCGTACCACATTCCATGAATACAAACTTGGGTCTTCAGAGCCAGTGGGGTTGTGTTGTGGAAATTCGAAAGTTATCATGATGTTAAAATATCCAGTTGTATCTCATTCAATGCGGATAAAAAACTTTTCAATATTTCTTACAGTGTTGTTACCAGCGTAAATGCAAAATTCTTTATGCATCGATAATTGCTTAAGGATTTTATTCTTGACAATTTATAATTCAACTCAAACCTGTAGAACAGCACTGATGAAAACTTATGGGTTTCTGAGCTATTCAAACACATGCTGATTCCTAGCCATTTCATTGGAGTAAAAATGGCGATTGCCACCGGAACAAATCAAGACTGTTATAAATTCCCAGTCTGTGGAGATTTTGCCCAGCCACTCTATCCTCAGAATCAATGATTGCACAGTATCTACACCATGTTTTTAACTACCAATAAGTATTACTGCAATATACATGAAACATGTTCTGTTCATGAGCCAACCCCCGGCACGCTGCAATGTTTCATTGAATCTCTACAGTGTGGGAATGGGCCCTTTGCCCAACAAGTCCACACTGACCCTCAGAGCATCCCACCCAGACCCATCCCCCCGATAACTCACACATCCCTGATCACTACAGGCAATTTAGCATGGCCAGTCCACCTAGCCCACACATCTTTGGTCCGTGGGAGGAACCCAAAGCAGACACGGTGGGGGGAGGGGTTAAAATAGTATCAGAGATAATGGGAACTGCAGATGCTGGAGAATTCCAAGATAATAAAATGTGAGGCTGGATGAACGCGGCAGGCCAAGCAGCATCTCAGGAGCACAAAAGCTGACGTTTTGGGCCTAGACCCTTCATCAGAGATGAAGGCCCGAAACGTCAGCTTTTGTGCTCCTGAGGTGCTGCTTGGCCTGCTGTGCTCATCCAGCCTCACATTTTATTATCGCAGACACAGGGGGAATGTGCAAACTCCACATAGTCAATTGCCCAAAGGTGGGATTGAACCTGGATCACTGACACTTTGAGGCAGCAATGCTAACCACTGACCCACTGTGCTGCCCCAGTGCTCTGGTGAATCACAGTGCAAGCTGGAGGAAGAACATCTCATCTTCAGACTAGGCACTTGACAGCCTTTCTCCACTTAATGTTGAGTTCAACACCATTAAATTGTGAACCATTTCTTTTCTCTCCTTTAGCTTGTTGCCATGTCCTCTCTCCCCTCTCCCATCCCAGGTGGATTGTCTGTCCGTTCAAGTCTGACAGGGGACACTCCATTATTCTGCCATTCTCACATTGCGATGACTTAACCTGAGCTGTCAACAACTTGCCTCCACCAGCACCCTACAGCCACTAAGCCCACCCCCACCCCCAAAACTATAGCATAAATGCTGTCCTCTCCACAGTTCACTTCAGCTCTGATGAAGAGTTAGCTCAATTCAAAATGTTAGCCTGCCCTCTCTTATGGCTGCTGCCTGACTTGCAGTGATCCCCAGCTTTAGTCGTTGTCAGCCGAGATTTACCTCATATTTTTAATTGCCCCTCAAACCTGGCAAATAATGTTGCAAAGTGTAACTTTTATTGCCATCTTGTAGGAGAGAGTACAAATGTATGAGCTACAAGGCACAGTGTCTACTCATTGTGTTAAGATTGCTTGTGGTCTGTGAGTGTCTTACTTTAATAAACAAAACTCAACTTTCTATCTCATCATAGCACCTGGCTTGAGCTGAAATCAGCTTGAAACGTATCCTTGACATAGTAATGCAACTTTTATTTTCAGAAAGGGTCGGTTGTATATTCCTGTGCATTTGAGAAAAACCAGTTAGTCAAGGCATTGAATACAAGAGCAGGGATGTTATGTAACATGAGTTAGGCCTGAGCTGAAGAACTGTGTGTGGTTCTCATTGCCACAATACAGGAAAGGTGTGATTGCACTAGACAGGGTGTAGAGGAGATTTGAAAGGATGTTGCCTGGACTAGAGTGATTCAACTATGAAGACAGACTTGCGAGGCAGGGATTTGTTCAGGGATAAGAAGGTAAGTGGAGTTGGGCGGGGATCCTGACTGAGGTGTGGAAACTTTTAAGCAACATTCCATCTAAGCTGCGCATGTGCATGTGTACGTGCATGTGTGTGTGCATGTGTGTGTGTGTGCATGTTTTTGTGTGTGTACATGTGAATGTGCACGTGTGGGTGTGCGCGCACATGTATGTGCATGTTTATGCGTGTGAATGTGCGTACATGTGTGTATGCATGTGCATGTACGTTTGTGTGCGTGTGCGCGCATGTGCCTGTGCATGCGTGTTCATGTGTGTGTGTGTGTGTGTGTGTGTGAGATAGAGAGAGAAAAAGGTCATTTTTTCTGTGCACGCCGCTTAGTGCTTGGGCTGTCAATATTCCTCGTTAGAGGCTGGAGAGGGTCAGTGGAGGTTGGACTGCAGAGAGTATGAGAAGCTCAACTGCTATCCCACATCACTGGATCTGTGACACAGAGACTTACACCTCAAGGTAAAGTTTATTTTTAAAAATGGTGTCAGACACTGATCTGGAGAGCGTTTTTGGTATTAGGTTGATTTTGTGAGCTGCTAATAAATAATTACTGTGCATTGGTGAGGAAGACTTTTATCTTTAGCTGACAAGTGCAGTGCATCTTAGTAAATAGCTTTCACCTCCTCCCCTAAGACTCGACTGTGATGGATCGGTTTGGCAGCATTATTATTAATTACTGCAACACGTTTCAGTTCTGCGTGGTGCACTTGAAAAGAAATGATTTATAAATATTGAACGATACACACAAAAGAGGCCTGTAATTAACCTGGGCACCAGGGATTACTTGGGATGCTTGTGGTCTTTAGTCTTTCAATGGCTACTGTGCAGAAACTAAATGCAAACACAGAGGTGAATGAGCAGGAAGAGGGGTGGAGAAGGGTGGCAAAATGTAAATCAGCATCAGCTGTTTTAGCTACTGCTTCATCATGAATAAGCCCTTTTGTAACATCACTTTATCAAAAAAAGCCTCTTTTATATCCACACTGCATGAAGTCCAACTTAGACTTTCCAGATGGCCTATTCACTGAAGACATTGGTTTCAATTAGAAACCCACATGATAAGCAGGAAGTATCATTGGAGAGAAGGTCAAGGGGAATGTTTAAAAGTTAACTGTGTAGAATGCAGTGGTGCTGGATTATGGGATAATCAGGTGTCTTACATGCTTCATTAACACCTATAAATCATTCTCCCAAAACAAAATTGGGGAGCCAATCTAAAAATCCTGGCACCCCCCAAGGTTCGAGAAACTTGCAAGTGTAAAGGAAGTGAGAGCATCATCTCCAAACAGGAAGTGCCTTCCTCAGTGTTCCTGGTTGGTCGGGGGAACAGATTCCTGGAGGAAGCTTTTAGACTCTCCTTTCCCAGATTGCTATCTCTCTCTCTCATTTCCTGAAATGTGCATCTTTTCCCTAAATCTGTCCTCCCTGTTTCTCAAATGGGTGTTAGTTTAGAGGTTCATCTTTTTATTTTTTTAAAAAATACTTTTGGACACATTCTCTCTTTCTATTTTGCTAGCCAGCTTTCTTTCATAATATATTATGTCGCTTTTTAAAATTCGCTCTTGCCTGTTCTGAAAATCTGTCTAATCTTTCTGACAGCTGATGCTAAGCAGAATTGCAAAGATATTTTAATTTTAATATCATCCTTAACATTTTTTTTGGCCATGGATTACACATCATTTTCAGAGAGTCATCGTTTCTCACTTGGGATAAAGCCTTGATGACAGACATTAAATACCTGTTTGTAAATGTTTGTCACTGTATCTTCACTGTCTTACCTTGAAGTTTAGTTTTCCAGTTCACTTCAGCCAACTCTGCCTTCATAAACACCTGTGTTATTTAAACTTGCAGCATTTGCTACAGCTCTGCAGGTCCTTGGTCAGAATCTGGCGCATTGTGTGCAGTTTTGGTCGCCTCAGTTAAGAAAGGACATAACTACATTAGAAGAATTTCAGAGAAAGTTCACTAGCAACAAAAGCAGAAATTTCCGGAAAAGCTCAGCATGTCTGGCAGCATCTGTGGAGTGAAATCAGGGTTAACGTTTCAGGCCCAGTAACCCTTCCTCAGAACTCAGAAGGTTCTTCAGGCTCGGTCCTGGGCTGAAGCAGTTGTCTAATGAAGAAAGGTTGACCATGTTGGGCCCAAACTCTTTGGTGTTTAGAAGAAGGAGAGATAATTGTATTGAAACAATGAGATTCTGATGTGGGCCTGACAGGTTCGCTGCTGAGAGGATGTTTCTCCGTGTGGGGTAACTCTCGAGTTAGGTGACACCATTTTAAAAACACGATCTTCCATTTTAAGGCTGAGGTGAGGAGGAATTTCTTCTTTCATTAGTCCTGGAATTCTCTTCAACAGAGAGTAATGAAGGGTAGTGATTGAATGTATTCATGACTCCATTGCCTGTCATTCAGCCGATATCCTATACCTGCTACTGCTGTCTGTTTTATTTCATGAAATTTGCTGCCAAGCATATTCTTTGTCACGTTGCTTTTGGAACTCCATTAATATCGCATCAACCACATGACTCTCCTCAACTCTCTATGTTATAGCATGTCAACAAATCCTTGGTGTTTATTCTCAATTGACCTGCATTTGTTCAAGTGGCTATTAGTTTTATCCCGAATTATAATTTCTAAATGCTTTTCCAATGCTAAAGGTCAACTGACCTGCCTGTAGTTACCAGTCTTATCCTTACATTTGGATGGAACAAGGGTGTAATGTTTACCAGTTTCTGGTCCACTGGCCTGACCTCTGCATTAAAGGAGCTTTGAAAGTTTATGGCCAGCAACTCTCTGAAATTTGGAAAGTGAACTCTTTCCGTATCTTTGGATGCATCTCATTCTGTCCTGCTGCTTTACGAAGTTTAAGCACAGCCAGAAACAAAAACAGAAGTTGCTGGAAAAGCTCAGCAGTTCTGATGAAGGGTCACTGGACCCGAAACATCAGCTCTGATTTCACTTCACAAGTGCTGAGCTTTTCCAGCAACTTCTGCTTTTGTTTCTGATTTACAGCATCCGCAGGTCTTTTGGTGTTTGTTTTTTTTTTAAGCACAGCCAGACTATCCAATATGTTCTCTTTATTAACTTTCCGCATAATTCTGAGAGACAGGAACTTCAGGGGTCAATGGGTGATATAAAAGGAAAAGGAAATCTGGAAGGTGGGAAGAGAACGGGAAATGTTTTGAAAAGCAGGAAAACTGGATTTATCTATTTCCTGGATTAAATATTTCTGATAACACTTTTGGAATCACTGTTCTACCTGCTGCTGAAGACTCGGAAGGATGTCAGGCAGGTAGACACCCAGAGATAACAAAGTGTGGAGCTGGATGAACACAGCAGGCCAAGCAGCATCTCAGGAGCACAAAAGCTGACGTTTCGGGCCTAGACCCTTCACCAGAAATGGGGGGATGGGGAGATGGTTCTGAAATAAATAGGGAGAGAGGGGGAGGCAGATTGAAAGTGGATAGAGGAGAAGATAGGGGGAGAGGAGACAGACATGTTAAAGGGGCAGGGAAGGGCCCTGTAGAGGTGAGTATAAGTGGGGAGGTAGGCAGGGGATAAGTCAGCCTGGGGAGGACGGACAGGTCAAGAGGGCGGGATGAGGTTAGTAGGTAGGAAATGGAAGTGCGGCTTGAGGTGGGAGGAGGGGATAATTGAGAGGAAGAACAGGTTAGCGAGGCGGGGACGAGCTGGGCTGGTTTTGGGATGGAGTTGGGGGGGGGTATATTTTGAAGCTTGTGAAATCTACATTGATACCATTGGGCTGCAGGGTTCCCAAGTAGGATACGAGTTGTTGTTCCTGCAACCTTCGGGTGGCATGACTGTCTCTGTGGAGTCTGCACATTCTCGCCTTATCTGATTAGGTTTCCTTCAGGTTCTCTGGCTCTCCCACACTCCAAATATGTGTAGATTAGGTGGATTGGCCATGCTAAATTTCCCACCGTGCCCAGGGATGTGTAGGTTAGGTGTATTAGCCATGGGACATGCAGGGGTAGGAGGTTGGGATGCTCTTAAGATGGCCAGTGTAGACTCAGTGGGCCAAATGGCCTGCTTTCATACTGTAGGAATTCTATGAAAATCAGATCCAGAGGACTTCAGAAAAGAAACATGTGGCTTTTAAAATTGTTAGTGGCAACCGAGAGTCAATATTCTTTAATGTCGATTACAGATCTGACTCAGTGTGTCACACAGTTAGGATTACTACAAGTGGTATTAGCTGACACCCAACGTAGAGACTAATTTCAAAATTTGCATTTTATCTGGTGAAGTAAAGGGGTGGCACAGTGGCTCAGTGATTAACGCTGTTGCGCCACAAATCAGCCCTGATTCGGTCATTTGCTTCTGTTCTGAATATCAGTTTAGCAATCACATCTATTTGTCCACCAAGCTTTCCATTTGTATGCTATCCATTTTAGGTCTGAAGTTTGCGCACTTATCTGTCATCTCAGTTGCATTCATTTTTCGGGTCCTAATGAATTGCATATTTCCACTAACTTTTGTTTGAATTTAAAAATTTTGGTGTTTGCATTTTCTTTTATCTGAACGAACATGGATTGACTCAGAATTAGCAAACCCCCAAGAACACTTCAACACCTTTCTTCATCACGAAATCCTCTCCAGCACTGCAGAATTCTCAAACGTTCCACAGCACAGACAATCACTCTTTTTTTTATGAGACGTGACTTGAAGAAGTCTCCTTGGTCTAAAAGGCAACTAGAGAGACATAAGAAGTCCTCTGGCTGATTGTATAAGCTCCCAATCCCTACAATTTGACATACTTCAAAAAGGCAACACAGTGTGCTCAGTGCTTCAATCAGTAACCTTAATGACGTGCTTTGCCCTCAACTTGACTTCAGTGACTATTCTCCAGTCAACAATGAATCATTCATTATAAATGCAGCATATTAGTAGGATGGTTGCTCTGAAGAACCGAAGAAAATGTGTTGCAGGGAACAACTAGCTCCAGGGCTCTTTGGTCTATTACAAACAAGATCACCGAACATGCCTGAACGTTATGCATCAGGCCATGTCCAAGGGTCGTGACACCAAAATCTATTGAGGTCAAATATCATGAGGGGGAGTAATTCAATCCTTTCTATTATCTGAGATAATAAAATGTGAGGCTGGATGAACACAGCAGGCCAAGCAGCATCTCAGGAGCACAAAAGCTGACGTTTCGGGCCTAGACCCTTCATCAGACCCTCTCTGATGAAGGGTCTAGGCCCGAAACGTCAGCTTTTGTGCTCCTGAGATGCTGCTTGGCCTGCTGTGTTCATCCAGCCTCACATTTTATTATCTTGGAATCTCCAGCATCTGCAGTTCCCATTATCCCTTTCTATTATCTTGTCAGTTTGCAGATAGAATGGGGAGGGGTTAGTAAGTGCAATCTTCAGGTCAAGGTAGGTTAAGGGGTAGGTAATAACTGAACCAGACACTCAACTTATCATAATTTAATCCTCTTTTTAAAGCATATGCTCTGTCCTTAATGTTAAACCTGATTATAACATTCTACACTCATATTTCCCGAAGAAATTGCCTATGTATCTTACCCCCACAACTGTGTCCACTGTACAAAGTGGCATGATTAATGGAAATGTGACATGTTTGCATTGATGTGCGTTGAAAATTGAGGCATCATAGACCCTTTGAGAAAGCAAAGCTTGTAATCAGACAGAGGGGTTACAGAGAAGGTTTAACAGACTTCTCAGGAGAATTTGAGTTATGAGAAATGGTGGGCTGGGCTGGCAACGTCTTCTTTGGAACAGAGGACCCTGAGGTAGATTTAACTGAGATGTCTAAAATTATAAAGAGACAAGCTGGAGTGTTACAGGAAGGATCTGCTTTCTTCACAGAGAGTCAATAATGAGGAGGTATAAATTTAAAATAGTAAGTAGAAAGATTTGAGCCAGTTGCAATTTTTGTTCGCCTGAGTGTTGTGGGCATTTTGGAATTCACAGCTTGAACAAATGGGAGACGCAGCAAACCCCTTTCCATTTAAAACACATTTGGATATGTATGTGACAAACCAGATCCAAGAGTTAAAAGTAGGAAGGCTGGATAACATTCACAACTGCAAAGACATGATTTACAGAATAGCCTCCTTCTGTGCTATAAATTTTAATATTTCTATGTGATATTTAGTTTGGAAATGGCTTTTTAAGAGCCCGTCATTCAGCCCTTCTTAAATGAGCATCAAGAGGCGGAGCGTTATCAACACAAATAACAAAAACCTAGCTTTTAAGGAGTGTCCTAGCTGAGAAAAATAAGGTAAAGTAGTGATGAGGTTTAGATATGAAATACTAGAGCTCAGAACCTTGAAAGCTGAAGGCCCAATTTTGGAGTGATTAACATTGGGAATGCTGAAGAGAATGGAATTGCAGTTCTCTCAGGGATTTGCAATACTGGAGGAGGTTATAGTGTCCAGATTGACCCTCCAAGGAACATCCCACCCACACCCATCTCCCTACCCTACCTCCGTAACCTGGCATTTCCCATGGCTGACCCACCTAACCTACACACCTTTGGACTGCTGGAGGAGACCGGACCACCCTAAGGAAACCCATGCAGACACAGGGAGAACATGCAAACTCCACACAGACAGTTGTCTGAAGCTGGAATCAAACCCGTGTCTCTGGCACTGTGAGGCAGCAGTGCTAACCACTGAGCCACTGTGCCACCCTTTTAGTTGAAGAAATATTCTGATCTACCAGCATTTATCCTTAATTTTTTTTCACTTCAGTAGCTCTTCATGGACTACCTGCTCGAGTTTTCTAAACTCACGAGGTAGCTACCAAACCTAATATAATGTGTGACCACCAAAATGGTCATGGAAGAGCCGAGCAAAATTTACTGCAGTATGAGAGGCAACTGAAAAAAAGAACATGGTTTTAATTTCACTGTTGTAACCATTTCTCAGCCTGAAAAGTTTTGTAACAAAACATTTGTCAACATTTTGTGCAAAGATTTAAAAAAAGACATGAGGGCAAGAAGGGCAACACGGCTGCAAATTAACACATATGCTAAAAGGAATCTTTGAGGTGCAGTAGCTAGCTTGTGGAGAGAAAAAGATAGAAGAGTGGGGTTGAGGGTATGATGGATAGATTTCATTCCCCAAAGAAAGAATAGAAGACTGAAGTAATAATGCTTCAAAAAAATCACGAGTTTCTCTGTGATCTGCTATTAATTACATAACTAAGTAGACTGTTAAATTTGTGAGCGATGAATTAAACAGCTAATAAATACAAAGGGAGATTAAAAATTCCTTCCCAGCTTTTCTTATTAAGGGGAGCACTTAATAGCATTCAGCTAATATAATTTGTTCGTACAGCTCCTTTGAATTTTCTTTGTGCTAATGAACTTTGGAATAATGACCCTAATTTTAATTGCCAGCTTGCGTTGATTCCAATTCAGTTAAGATTCTGCACTGGGCCTCCGTACACACATTGACAGGACAGCGTTATAAAGAAAGGCTGGAGAGGCTGGAACTTTTCTCACTGGAGCGTAGGAGGTTGAGAGGCAACCTGATAGAAGTTTATAAAATAATGAAGGGTATAGATAGGATTTTAATGGTAGTTGTCTTTTCCCTAGAATGGGGGATTTCAAGGCACATTTTTAAGGTGAGAGGGCAGAGATTTAACAAAGGCGAGAGGGCAATTTTTTTTAAGGTGAGAGGGTGGTTTGCATGTGGAATATACTTCCTGAGGATGTGGTGGATGTGGGCACAGTTACAATGTTTAAAAGACATTTGGATAAGTATGTGAATAGGAAAAGTTTGGATGGATATGGGCCAGGAGCAGGCAGGTGGGATTAGTTTAGTTTGGGATTATATTTGGCATGAACTGTTTGGGCCAAAGGGTCTGTTTCCGTGCTGTATGGCTCTATGGCTCTGTGACAGGGAAAATGAGCTTGGGGTCCTGATTCACACTGGTTAGGGTTGGGAGAGGACATCGTTGTCTAAGTGGCATTGCCTCCCCTCTGACCCTATTTACAAACTATCATGATGCACATGCGAAAGATACGGTGGTGGATGTGGTAATAGTCAGACGACAAAGATGTTAGACAATTGGATAAATAACGCAAGGAAAGATAAGGACTTTCTTTTTAAAAAGGGGATTTTGTGACCTTGAGTCTGCTGCTGAAAAGGGCAGTGGATGCCCATTGCTTTCAAAAGGGAATTAGGTAAGTATTTGAAGTGGGGATTTTGGTGGTTTACAGTATAAAGAGCAAATCCACAGGACTCCTTGAATATTTATTCAGGTGAAAGCAGCTGGTGCCTGGGAGTGATACTCCAGTCCTTGTCAGTTCCTTCAACACAGCAGGATAAACAGCAGGGGTAATTTGAACCAAGCCGTGTTTGAGTGGATTGACCTCCTGCTCTACACAGTGACATAGATTGCAAACAAATGAATTGTAATATGAATGCAAAGTACAGTAGGTGTTGGCAATCTGTGTTAAAAATTAGAGGAATTCAATGGGTCTGGCAGCTTCTGGAGAGATAGGAACAGAGTTAACATTTCTTCAGAACTGAAGAAAAGAGGTGGAAATGGGAATACTTTTTACATTGTTGGAAAAGGTGTGAGGGACAGGTGGAGCAAAGAGGAAGGTCAGGGAAAAGTTTGAGCGTGAGAGAGATTGGAGACCAAAAGTGTCATTTAGTAGAACTAGGGAACATAACCTCAGAATAAAGGGAAACAGATTTAGGACTCAGTTGAGGAGAAACTTCTTCACCCAAAGGGTTGTAAATCTGTGGAATTCCCTGCCCAGTGAAGCAGTTGCAGCTTCCTCATTGAATGTTTTTAAGGCAAAGATAGGTAGATTTTTGAGCAGTGAAAGATTTAAGGGTTATGGCGAGCAGGTGGAGAAGTAGAGCGGAATCTACAAAAAGGCCAACCACAATCTTATTGAATGGCTGAGCAGGTTCAATAGGTTAGATGACCTACTTCTGCTCCTATTCCTTATGTCCTTATGTCACGGAACAAAAGGCAAAAGCAGTGTTAATAGTTGTAGTGAGAAAACAGAGCATTGGATTAGCGTAAGTGTTAATTGCAGAGTCAAACTGAAATAGACTGAGAGGAAAAGAATGAAAATAAGATACAGACACTGTGGAAATAAAAGTATGTCAAATTGGAGGACAAGTTTTAGAATTAGGGATAATATTGGGCTTTAGGCTGAATATAATCTATGATACTGGGGCGTGGATACTAGCTGATGTGGAAAATATCGAGAACAATGTTTGAGGTAATTCAGGCCAGGTTTGGGGATGGGCTGCCATTACTGAAAGCAGAGCTGTGACAGAAAGAATGAAAATGGGATCAGGCGATTTGCAGAATAATTACCATATCCTGTTTCATATTTCTTAATCATCCTTTCCACACGGCGCACATTCTCTCTAAGTTGCCCTTCAGCCATCTGGAGTTTTACCTCAAATGAGTTATTGCCATTCTTTCTCAGTTAAGGATTGCTTCTGCTGATCCCATTAGGTCCTTAATTATCAGCATGTAAGTGGCTAGTAGGGAGCAGGTCAAACATCATGAAGTGACAATCCGTTTCCAATTACTTTGTCAGTCCCCTGAGTTTTAGACTAAAGGTCTAGACATTTTTTTAATGTGGCTGTCAGTTATTCTGCCATGAAAATTAGCAGTGTGGCATTTAAGCAATTCCCAAATTCTTACCTCCAAGATTTCCATCATTCATTTGGTGCCTGGAGGTATTGATTCTTTTTCCCTTTTTCCCTTGACGGGTTGGTTGATTTTAACATTATTAATCGCGTGTCGCCCACTTCTGTTTCACAGGGTAATTGTAATTTTGAAAAATCCCCCTGTTTTGCATAGGAAGCTGACATTATTATCTTGAAGCTCTGTCCTGGGAATATATTATACAAAATTCCAACCTTTTGCATTTTATGATCTTATCTGTCAGTTCTACCGTTGATACCAATTTGCATCTTCTTAGTTTCCAAGTTGTTTGTCTGCAAGGATTCAAATGTAATTGAGGGATATAAAACCATGATGGATAGATGGAGTTAAAATTGAGATCAGCCATTGTCAAATAGAAAGGTAGAACAGATCTAAGGAAGTATATGGAGTCCTCCATTCCAAGTTCTACCCTGATGAAAGTTTCAAGAATTTTAATAGTTAAATTAATTATGTTTGGTAAAAAAGCAATCAGTTATTCATAAGATTTTACTTTGCAAGTATGGAAGTAGAGGCCATTTGCAGTTAGCTAACAGCTGACTAGGTCAGCCTCCTCTGAGTTTGCCATGAGGGTTAGTGCAGTGCTGTCTGTAGGAAGAAGGTCCATGAACTTCTCAACTCTACCAGCGTTTAGTGCCATTGCCTTCTCTCCAGTAAAGCTAAATTTACCATAGTCTTACTAAACGACAGAGCTGTTCTTTCATTCTTTCCAATACTTCACACTCACTGTACCTCTGCCACTATACACATCTTCCAGCAAGTCTCATGCTCTGCCAATCTCGTTATTGTTGGCAACATCTTTCCTCAATAACTATCACCCATCCCAACCCAACCATTACGCCAGCATGCCAACTCACTTACTCAGGACATCTCGCCAATTGTTTCAAAAGTAAGAACTGTGTCATCCGCTTTTAGTTCCCTTTGTACTATCTCTCTTACACACATTCCAGATGGAAAACAGCCCACAATAGGGCAGAAAGAGTCAAGATTGATGGTGGGCTACCCGACATTCAGCTCCTAACCCCTCATGCAGAGAGCATCTCAATTCTGACTATCCCAAGTGACTGACTGACTATGCCCATGTTGCTGGATTAGAGCATACATGTTGTACCAGATGCTGCCCTTTCTGGGGCCCACTCAGCAGTGAGACTGTCTGTCTTGATTTGACTGAGGCCTGCTGACAACCATGGCAAACTTGATTCTTTTGTGTCTGTGCTAAATGGCAATGCAAGACAGCTGCAAATGAAACTGATGTCTCTGGCAAAGATGAGCTCAGGGTGAGTGAGAGCTGTGAAAGCAAGTGAAGAGCCTGTAGATGCATCCTGATCCAGTCCACGAGCTGGGAGCTTGGGTGCGTGTCACTGAGCTGTACCCTCGCTGCAAATTTACAATGATAATTGCTGATACGGACTGAGGTGTGGCATAGAATTGCAGAAAGCTCCTGCAAATGGATGGGAGATGTGCCACGAGTTTTCTTAGAGACTGGCACATGTCGGAATCCAATCTCCATGGACATGGAGTGCTTGGACTGGTTGTCCAGAGATGTAGATATCTGGTGTCAGATGTGGAGGCCATATGGAGCAAGCAGCGAGCTGGGGTCACCAGATTTGGTTTCCATGTCATATTTTCTCAATGTCTGGCTTGATTTTGGTTAGATAAAAAGGTGAAGAGTAATTAGCTGGGTTGGGCCATCAACAGGGCACTTAACAGGCTAAAATGCACCTTAATTGGCAGCTTACCAGTGCTGAGTATAAAACCCACCATGCAGCTTGCAAGAAGCCCAACAGATGGTGTAGATTGCTCCTGATGTTGAGGTGGGTCTCATTGTCTTCTCATCTGATTCTGCCTCATACTTAACCATAACCCATGTTGCTTACTTGCCCAGAATTGAAGGTAAGTCTTGGTAATGGTGACCAAGAGGCTATGACTGACTGTTGCAAAAGCCCACCTGCCTGTGCTCTGAAATGGCCTAGCCTGCCAATTAGTTCAAGTGTAATTACAGAAGGTGAACCAATGCTGCCTTAGCTAGCAACGCTCTCAGCCGGTGAGAAAATAAAGAAAAACCTTACAACATTCAGTTCGGGATCAGGAAACCTGTTTAGTCCACCAGTTCATCATAGCTCCACTGTTATGAAAGAAAACGCAACCTTACTCACAACTGTTCTTAAATTATTGCAGAGGTTTTAGCACTGAGGTATACCTGGCCGCACATTTTGCGGTGGGTGAGGGAATTGGAGGATTTATCCACAGAAAATCCAGAAGTAGGGAGTCCCCAATCCTGGCTTTCTCCAGATTTCCTTTTAATCTCTCAGGCTGCCTGCAGAAGGTGCAGTGGAAGGACACAGTGGAGGAACTAACAGGGACACTGAGAGTTTTGGGGTTGGGTTTTTGATTGAGAAGGGAGCCAATGGTTATAGAGATTAAACAGGAAAGTGGAATTAAGGCTAATACCAGATGCCACGATGTTATTGAATGGTAGAGTTGGTTTAAGGTACCAAATAGCCTAAACCTGCCCCTGTTACTTATGTTCTTAGAGCAGTCAGGGGGTCCATGTGAGGTGGTGGTGAGAGATTTTGGAGATGTTGTGAGATAGTGGTCAGGGTGAGGACAGAGGGAGAGAGATTGTGGTCAGAGGGAGAGATCATTGGATGGAGATGATTGGGAGGGATGCATCCAATTATGGGATGGAGGTGCTATGGGAGCGGGCAGTTTCTGAGGAAACTTGTTGGATCTGCAAGAAATTCTCCTGCTCCATGTGGTCCACAAGCAATGCTGTAGAGGCACCTACCTAATGGATCCAGCCCTCCAAACCTCCTCTCACCTGTTCGGTTTCCCAAACCTTTGGAATCCCAATGAATTGTTGTTAAAAATAAAAATACTGCTCAAAACACGATGCAGAATGTCTCTAAAAGATTTCACCGACTGACCTGTCACCTGAAAGAGCATTGGCAGCTAATCCATCATCACACCTCTGTTAAAATGGGTGGAATAGGGACAAATTCAAATAGAATTTGAAATTTTCGAAGATTATTTCTTATCCACCTTCAACATAGTTTTAGAGATGCAACTTCCCATCATTGGCTCTACTATCACACCTAATGTCCTTACTTTAGAGATGGAAGTATTCCCTGCAGATCCCCATCTAAAATGTCCCCACCAACTCTACCTTCTTCTCCCCAGCTAGGGTTTAACTTGTTGAAGTGCTGTTTCCAAGTTGGCTACATATATGGTATGAGATGTTTTTCATCAACCTCTGCTGGCTTCTCTCCCAATTACTTTCTCTAAAGGTGTGAATGCACAGAGTTGAGGGTGTCTCAGGTAAAGACAGCAAGTGGTTTGGAGGCCGCGGAATGGGAATGGTTTTCATCAGCCATCTCCGGGCACCTCACCCCCCCCCCCCGCTGCCACCACAAGCCCTGCCTCCATTTGCCCCCAGAATGGGCAAATGGAGAACCCATCCCAACAGGCAGATTGACCTGCATTTCCTGTCAGATTCCAAAGAAGAGTCGTATCACACATAGTGTTAAAATCTCTCTCCACAGATGTTGCCTGACCTGCTGAGTTTCTCCAGCTTTCTCTGCATTTATTTGAGTTAAGTAATCAGGTTGGTGATAAGTTGAAGCTCTTGAGTGACCATTGCTTCACCACACAAGTGGAGTTTATTTTTATTTGTTTTGAATAACATACTTTATCGCTTTTCTCGTCAAAATAAAAAGTCTCTCAAACTCCACACACATTTGAAACAGGGATGGAATTGGGATTTTGTTTCGAAATCAGAAGCTGTATCCTATGACTTTGATGGCAATCTTCATTCATTCCACTGAAGACAAGGATCACAGCCCCTTGCTGGCATTGTCGTTTGGAATTTAGCTCCAAATCACAGGCTTCAGGTCATCAGGCATCGTGCCCGTCTGTCAACCAGGGCAAGGCAGGTAGCCCTCTGGAATGCCAATTGGCTGGTAGTCAGATCTTCTGAAGTTGGGCACACCCATGAAATCAGCAGATGGTCAGATTGCCAGTGAACAAACTGACGTTGTCCAAACAAACCTTGACATGACCACGCTTGCTCATCTTGGAGGTCGACCTATTGGCGAGTGTGCCTGTTCAGAATCAGAAAACCATTTCTGCCCAAGAGTGGAGCCTTCCATAAGACAGGTGATGGAGGCCACACCAACTGGGCATGAGTAAAGAGGTTTGCCTGTAGACCTTCTCACCCAGAACCTAATTACTAAGGTGATGACAAGGGGGAATGAGTTTCTGTGTGAAACCAACTGACCAAATAATTTGCCTTTCTCAATACCATCTTCACCAGCTCTGGAGAGAAGGTAATGTTCCCCCATCAACACTCTCTGTCCCCCCATAGATGCTACCTGACTAGTTCAAAAGTTTCATATATTCTGTTTTTATTTCAGATTTCCAGTAACGTCAGCAATTTGCTTTTGCCCCAAGAAAAAGATGCGCCACACCAGGGCATTGCATCCGGTGAGGACATCTGAAGTGTAGTCATTGCTGTAATGCTGGAAACCTGCTTGTAGACATTTTACAATACAGACAATCACAGAATGTTTGACCAGGATTTTCTGTAACAATCTCCCTTCCAACTGTGACTCCTCAGTCAGAGGTCCTCAGCAGGACAAGCATCCCCATCATCCATTTATACTGAAACAATTTTTCAAGATGCCCCAGTCCAGAAACATTTGTAATTATTTACATCATTTCAGCCGGTGCTGCCGCTATAAGTTATCGTGGAGCACGTTGTCTCCAGAACAAGTGTATTAAAGGGTTAAATTGTCACATTACATCAAGGAAAATGACAAAATGAAATCTACAGGTATACTGAAAGCTATAATTCATTCCTGCATTGTCAATTATATAACCACCCTTTTAGTTTATGCACTGGCTGCTAAACTTTATTCATTCCTTGTCTCCTTCCATATTTTAATGAACAGTCATCGATCATTCTCTATATTTAACTGGTGCTGGAGTTTTTATTTTAAACATTAAAGAGGTGTATCCAAAATTAAATGGAATTCAGGATGACTGTAATCCAATTTGAATTAAGTGGTGATTGTATCTGACATGCAGGGTTAAGGTGGTTAATCAAAATTGTGTGACATATTCCAAAGTGATCATTCAAGTTCAGGTCTGGACTGTGACAAATGCTGAATCAGTTCTGAGGGTTTTTGAGCTTTTTATCCTGACCGGCACTGGAAGCTTATCCCTAGGCTGAATTTGATCTCCAGTGATTTAGAAAATATCGTACAGCCATTTGAATGCAGATCTTTATAGGATGCATAAAGGCAGACAGAGAACTCTCCACATAGGTGGAAGGATCAACTCCTATTTCCAACAGGACATGCCTGCCTTTTGTAAAATGCAGCCCCGCCAGAATAGATGATAGTATTATCTGAAAAACATTTACAGCATAGAAACTGCTCATTCAGCCCACCATACCATTCTGGTGTTTACGTGCTACTCAAGCATCCCCCTACCTTTTCTCATCCGAGTCAATCCCTCTATTTCCATCTCCCACGCATGCTTGTTTAGTTCCCTATAATTACATCTACAGTATTCACAGCCATCTCTGCCAGTGGGAGTTAACTCCCATTCTAACCACGCTCTGAGTAAAGTTTCCTCTGAATTCTCCATTGGATTTATAGGCAATTGTCATATATTGATGATCTCTCGTTATGCTCCTCCCACAGAGAGAATAGTCTCTCACCATATACTCTAGCATAGCTTTCCATAACCTTAAAGACCTTTACTGAGTCACCCCTCTGTTTCCTTTATCAAGAGAAAAGGATATGTTCCTGATATGTATAAACGAGTACTTCCAGCGTCATTCTTCCAGATAAATTGAAACAAATTAAAATAAATTAAAGGTCTCGAATGGCCTTAGCTCCAGCACTTTAATGACCCACTTTGATGTTATCACTTCTTCATAAACTTTCAAAGACTTCAGAAACTGCTTAATGGAAAGTGAGAGGTTAGAAGAACATTGCAATGACATTTGATAGGAAGAACATTGAAAGACAAATCAAAACAAGCGGGGTACAATTCTAAAAGGAGTGCAGGAGCAGAGGAATCTAGATGCATATTTGCAAACATCATTGGCATAATAGGTAGAGAGTGCATTTAATAAAGCATTCAGTGTGCTTTGCTTTATTAACAGGGGCATAGAGTATAAGAGCAGGGAAGTAATGTTGAATTTGTATGAGACACTGCTAAATCTCATATTGAGTACTGTGTATAGTTGTGGGTGCTACATTATCAGAAAGTTTTGAATACATGGGAGGTAGTGCAGAAGTGATTTACTAGAATGATTCCAAGAATTGGAAACTTCACTTGTGAGGATAAATTGAGGAAGTTGTCCTCAGAGAGAAGATGGCTGAGAGGAGATTTGATAGAAGATTTCAAAATCACAAGTGAGCTTGATATAGTAGATAGGGAGAAGCTGGGCCCATTCATGAAAAAGCACAAGAAAGAGTAGGTATAGATTTAAAGTAATGTGCAAACAAAGCAAGGTAATGTGAGAAAAAGCTTTTTCCACACAGTGAATAGCTAGGGTATGAAATGGACTGCGTTTTAGTGTGTTCAAGGCAGGTTCAATTGAAGCATTCAGGAGGGCATTGGATGATGATTTGGACAGAAGCAGTTTGCAAAGGTATTGGGAAAAGGACAGGAGATTGACACTTGGTAATGAGGCTCATTTGGAGAACCAGAGCATACATGATGGGCTGAATGGCCTCTTTCTGCACTGCAACAGTTCTATGAGACAGTGTGGTGACTGCCAGACTGCCAGTTCTCCCAGTTTCACAGACAGATAGAAAATGTATGATCTATTGCTATCGTTATAACAGTGAGGCACAATCACATCACAGTGCACTGACAGACTAGCAACAGGCAAGATATATTTTGTGTGAAACTCAATGGTTATCACAGTTAGGTTTTGGAGGTTTTATACTTCCTGAGACCAAGTATTTAATCATGGGACAAGAAAAGACAGCGGAATTGTTTGCTACCCAAACAGATCCACAAGTCCAAATCTGTAAAACAAATGTGTTAGGTGGTAGGGGAACAAAATGCATTTGGTTCAATCAAAGTTCAGACCAGTAGTTTTACTTTGTGAGATTATCTGCGCTGATATAATGATCTCTCTGAGTAAATTGTGGCAAGATTTGCCAAGGCAGCAGTTTCGGACTTAAAACAGAGCGAAATGTAGCCTAGGTCAGAGTTCTCCCTTGGGAGAATTGAGAGCCGACAGCTTCATTCTTCGTGTAACATATTCAAACAACCTCTTGAGCTCACAAAAATACCTTGGTGGACTCTATGTATTGTCGCAGTGTGAGAATTTTATATTGAATATATCATGATGTTGTAAAATCTCTGATATGTTAAATGTTGTCTGTATGAAAATTTTACTGTAGATCTATACCTTAAAAATAAAACTTCACCCAGGGCAGAGCTGATGTGTATGGAGTGTTTCACTGAGAAAAGGCAGAATTATAAGTGGTCATTTAGACTAAGTATTCCTATACCAAGACAACAACTTTCAGCAAATGTAAGGTGGCATCACAAAATTATCTTTACATCCTGTGAGGAAGGATTATACTTTGGATCATCCCTTTATCTTTCAATACTGACAAGGCAAGGAAATTATTGGATGGAAATTTGATGCAACAGATCTTCATGTGGTTTTTAGGTAACAATTTGTTGATATTTTCCTGGAGGCACATAAAATCATTTTTATTCTTCAGTCTTTCGTAGGATATGGGTGTGGCTGGCAAGTTCAGCATGTCTTGCCCATCCCCAACCGCCCTTGAGCAGAATGCTTTCCTAGGCCATGTCAAAGGCAATTAAGAGTAGACCACATTACTTTGGATCTGGACTATTATGTGCGGGCTAGATCAAGTGAGGATAGCAGATGTTCTTTTCTCACTCGAGGATACTATGAAACCAAGTTGGGTTTTTGTAACAATTGATGACAGTTGTCACGGCTACTGTTGTATAAGGGTCTGAAAGGGTTAATATTGAGGAATATCTTAAATCCCACCAATTAAGATGATGTTATATGAACTTCATGGGAAAACAGCCAAGTATCTCAAAGGAGTAAAACCAATCTCTGGGCCTTCTACCTGTTGTTTATCACATTAACATGACTTGGATCTGATTACTATCATGCAATAAACCACATCTTATTTATGACAGTGTCCTCTGTACTCCCATGCACTACTATCTACCTCCCATTATGTTTCAAACTTCGCGCCCTCCCACCCTGCCAACTTTACCACCCTTGTCTCCTCTACATTCCAGTTTGCTGCCTCTAATCCCCAGCATGGGCTTCTCCTACTTCCTTATTACACAGAAGTCCCCAACTAAGTCCCCCTTTGAATTTAATTCCACTGACCCCCAGAACTAACAGTGGCCCACCCCACTCACCAGGAATGACCAGCTTGGATGGACTGCCCAAACCGATGACTGACAGACCCCACCCCTGCCATTACATTTCACATGGCTCCCCTACAGGATGATCCACAAATCCTGTGACTGCTTATACTGGAGCTGCAAGACTGACCAGGCCTCACAGCCTGGATTGTTGTGAGACAGACGTCCTGATTCAACCAACCCAGAGAAACAGCTGACAGTGTCCAAGCCTGTGCACTGATTATGGACACTGCTGTTGGCTGCCTGTACCAGGATGCCCAGACTGACAGCAGCCCTAATCCCAATTGACTTTTGGACCCGGCCATTTGGTTGAAGCACACACAATGTGTTTTCCACATAGATAGCTGGGACCTGAAAAAGGTGTGAGACTGGCACAGCATGGAGTCGTACAGTAATGCATTCACCCCCTTGATGACCGCTGACAGCCAGCACAAGATGTCTGGCTTTACGTCTAAGTTAATTAGTGAGGCAAGACAGAAAGGAGAACTGTGTGTCTTAAAGGTGCAGCTGAGAGGATGGAGTATAAAAAGGCAGTGCAAGGGAGGGATGCTCTGAGCACTGAGGTAGACACAAAATGAGAGGGACCTTAGCCCACACCATGAACTTGCTGTCCATCTCTGTGCATCGCAATGAGAGGTACCAGTCTGTTCCAGAGTGCAGCATTGAAGTGCAGAAGTAGATTGTAAGTGGATTAGAGGTGAGTCATGATGATGTGGTGAAGCTGATTGTATCCAATGCCATGTCTGTGAACATGGTATGCATGTAGTCACTGCCCATGGAGTGTAGCCTGAGATATTGGTGACTGGTGCCCAAAGTTATGGTCCAGAGAGGCAAGTGACTCTCATGTTAGCCATGCTCACCATTTAGTTTCTCTCCAGTGAAAGCCGCAAATAAATATTAACAAGGCTGATAATAGGCATTAATCCATGTGAATAGGCATCTCGCTGCTCACTACTGAGAATCTCATCTTGCCTTCCAACGCTTGATTAGAAAATGGAACTCTTTGATTTTGACACCAGGGAGGTCCTTATTGATCATGTCATGTGATTATCCCAAATGTCTCGCCAAGGCCTACATCATTTAGGAGCTCAGAAGATTCCATCCCTTCTCTTGCTTTATTCACTATTAACCAAATTCAATAGAGATAAAAGACATGGCTGAGATCCAAAGAAATTAATATTTGACATTTAGTAGATAGCAATGGCTACATGCTGAGTTCTAACTTTTTAAGTCCTGTACAGTCCTCACATCACTGTGTTTTAAATATCACACTTCAGTATCTTGCTAGCAATTTGATGATCCACGATAACCATGTCATTCTAACCTAATAACCGTGAAGATACAGATTAATGCTCCTCTAAGCTTCAGTAGATACAGTTCAGGTGACCTGCTCACAATCAATTTACTCTATGAAGTGCATGTCTCATACAAGAGGGCAGGTTTATCATTTGTTTTGAAGAAAGGCTGCGGAACAATAAGCTTCATCTAATTGTGGCATATGGAGTGAAATGTAGTCATGTCAAGATATGTCGCCTATGTTGCAGATCAACAAATTGCTTGTGATGTACATGTTTGAGATACCTTGTTGTAAGTGTACAATGTGCAATGGTGCAGAAGGGACAAGTGTAAAATGTCTGAATAGTCGATAGCGCACAAGTGGCACATCCAGAAAACTCATTGTAAAGAATTTCTCCCTTAACTCAAAACAAATCATCTTTATTGATTTGTTGTACCTTGTGCCAGAGCAAGAGAGATTGTTGTTGATCTTTGATGCTCAAACTATATGTGAGTTTCAGGCACCAGACTCATTTCAATCAAATTGCCAACACCATGGAAATTGGACTTTCCCATTTAGGTGGCATCTTGAGGAAAAAGACAATTAATTTGTGGGGAAAAAAGTCTTATTGGAAGGTTGGAGGTCACAAGAGACGATTTTCAAGGGTACTTATATTCATTAAGTGTCCCCTGGACATTACTTTTGAAGTTGAAACTTATTGTGTTTGAGATATCTTTGGTTAGCTCAGTTGATACCTGTTGCACAACGAATATGCACCAGAGAAACTCAGCAGGTCTGGCAACATCTATGGAGAGAGAAACAGAGTTCAATGTGACTCTCCTGCAGAACTGAAAAGGGCAAGAAAGTGTTTTTTTAATTGTGTTTCACAGAGAGAGAGGAGGAGCAAATGGAACAGATTGTGAAGGTGCCCAGAGCAAAAGGCAAAAGGAAGTGCTAATAGTCCATAAAGGAGAGATATGGAGATACAAAATAGGTATAAATGATGATGTGAAAAAGAGAAAATGGGTCTACTCTGTTTACACATTTAGAAGATATAGATGCCAGAACATGAGCAGTGTTGGGTATAAAGGTTTATTTTAGCGGCAAGAGTACCAAGGCAGCAAATGTGACTTCCTGAAGAATGGATGGAAGAATGACAAAAAAGCATTTCAGACCTGCTAAGGGAAGCATTGGAACAGAAGCAATCTACTGCTCCATGACAGAGGTGCAGGTTATATCATGACACGTCGGTCTCAGTCATTTTGAGTCTGAAGAGAACATCTTCAGGGAGAATAGTGAAAGCTGGTGAAAATTGGTAAAGCCAAAGACTTTGGGTTAGTGGTAAATCTAATTATATAAACAAGCGTATGACAATAATTCTCAGAAAAACAATGTTATATATGGGTCTGGAAGAGTTGAAAAGGGTTAATACTTGGCTGAGTGCAATAAATGCCAGACTTGAATGTCCCATGAGGGTTTGGTGGAGAGTGCTATGGGATTCAAAGGGAGACAATCCTAAACTAGATTCCGTCAATAATTTTTGCAATGATCTAGAACCTATGCTCACAAACTGTAAATATTGCAGAGATGCAATAAACTATATCTTCTTAATCTACTCATGGCTCTTCTCATGAGCCTACTGTCATACAGGCACTTGCCACTCTCTGTGTAAAAAAATGATGTTTCACATCTCCTTTAAACCTTCCCCTTTTACCTTACACCTACGCACCCTAGTAATTGACATTTGTACCGAGGAAAAAGACTCCATTCTTTCAGATGAAGCCACCTTCCAAAGTAGTGCTACTGAAAAGGCTTGCTTCTTCCATAGCCATGGTTTCACATCCAATGTGGTTGACAGGGCCCTCACCCACATCTAACTGATCACCCGTGCTTCTGCACTGCCCCTTCTCATCACTCACAATAGCGTGATCGGGTCCCTCCCTTGTCCTCACTTTTCACCCTACCACCGTCCGCAGGGAAAGGATCATTCTCTACCATTTCAGGCAACTCTGCCAGAACTCCACAACAAAATGCATCTTGCCCTCACTACCCCTGTCTGCATTTCACAGGGATCGTTCCCTCTGGGACACCAAGTTCATTCCTCGACCACCAACACCAACTTCCACCTTCTTGTGTAACTGAAGAAGGTGCAACACCTGCACCTTCACCTCCTCCTGCTCACCATCCAAGGGCCTAAACAGTCTTTCCAGGTGAAGCAGCATTTCACTTGTACCTCCTCCAATCTTGTGTGTTGTATCTGCTGCACCCAATGTGGTCTACTCTACATTGGAGAAACCAAACGCAGACTGGGTGACTGCTTTGTAGAACACCTCTAGTCCATGCGAAAGCGTGACCCTCACCTTCCCGCAGCCAGTCTTTTTAACATAGTGTCCTGCTCGCATGTTCACTTGCCTGTCCTTGGTAAAGGACTGCTCCAGCTAATCACAGCGAAAATTGGAAGAGCGACATCTCATCTTCAAACTGGGCACTTGACAATCTTCTGGGCTCAGTAATGAGTTCAACATCTCCAAATTGTGAACACATTCCTCCCTTCCTTTGAGCTTTGCTTGTTACGTTCTGTCACCATGTCCTTTCTACCCTCCCCCAACCCCAGTGGGACTGTCTGTTCTTTCCAGTCTGGCAGTCAGACACACCATTGGTCTGCAATTGTCACATTCCAATCACCTAATCTGAACCATCAGCATCCTTTCCTCCCGCAGCACTCCAACCCCCATCCCCCAACTATTGCATAAATGCTGCCCCCTACGCCGCACTTCACTTCAGCTCTGATAAAGAGTCATCTGGGCTTGAAACGTTAACTTGCTGACTGTTCATGGATGCAGCCCGACTCACTGTGATCTTCAGTATTTTTCATTTCCAGTACAGATTCCAGCTCTGCTGTAATTTGCTCCTCCATTCTCTCCATGTCTGTCATGCTTTTGTAAACTTCTATCTGGTTGCCCGTCAGCCTCTGATATTCAACTGAAAACAAACCAAGATTACTCAATTCTCCTCATAGCTAATACCTGCCAAACCAGGTAACATCCCAGTAAAGAGACAACAAGGTGTAGAGCTGGATGGACGCAGCAGGCCAAGCAGCATCTTCGGAGCCCTCTAGGCCCGAAACGTCAGCTTTCCTGCTCCTCTGATGCTGCTTGGCCTGCTGCGTTCATCCAGCTCTACACCTTGTTGTCTCGGATTCTCCAGCATCTGCAGTTCCTACGATCTCTGATACAACATCCTAGTAAATTGTTTCTGTACCCTCTCTAAAGCTTCCACATCCTTCTTCTAGTGTGACAACCAGAATTGTGCACAATATTCCATGTGTGACTTTACTAAAGATCTATGCAACTGCAATTTGACTTGCTGATTTTTATACTCTGTGCCCCAACCAATGATGTCGAGTATGCCATTTGCCTTCTTGAGCACTATGTCCATTTGTGTTTCCAATTTCCAGGAACTGGGGACCTGTATGTCTAGATCCCTCTGTACATTAATGCTTCTAAGGGTTCTGCCATTTGCTGTGTATTTCCCTCTTGCATTTGTCCCTTTTATTTACCTTGCCACCTCGCACCCTGGCATAATACCAAGATGATACCCTAAACTTAACCAGGCGGCATCTTACTCTCTACTCAATGGTCAATCTAGTCCAGGTATCCTACCCTCAACCAGGATCGTACTCCTGCCTCAGATGGCACCTATCCACCTGGGACTTGCCTTGCCTGGCATGCTACCCCCTTTACCCATCTGTCATCCTATACTCCCCTCATGCTAATATCACACTTACCTTATTTAGTCGTGGTTTGCCATCAAAGCATTGAACTTCAGACTACAACAGCTGGCTACTGTGAAAAGGGGACTATGATTTAGTTTCCTCTTTTGGGTCCAAGCCACGTCCAAGCAGAGCAAATGCACTGTGCCCTGGATCTCCGAGTGGAATCTCCTCTCAGGGGTACGGGCCTCTGTCCATTTGTAAAATCTCTGTATGAGATTGCCACTCCTCAAAAAATTTAACCTGTCACTTCCAAAATGTTGTGGGCAACATCAAGGTAACCCTAGTGTCACTGTTAGTTCCTAAAAGGTTGTGAAGTTTATCATCTGCATGTTTAGTTGACTCTGTTCCTCGCCCGAAACTGCCAATTGTGGTGTGTAGCCTTCTCCCGTAAATACGTAAAACATCAACAATAACTTGCACATACATATCTGCTTTGATGCAGCAGAGTACCCCAAGGTGTATTACAGGGAAATCAACACATCGTGGAATAAGAGAGGAGGTGTCTGTCAAGGGAGGACCTGTCAACTGCTGCCAATTTGCAAAAATACAGGATTCAGGTACCTTCTGCAAAGCATTTTCTGGCCTGTGTTCTTTGATTACATATAATGGATGACAAAAGGAAGACATTTTCATGGCAGCAGCGGCAACAGTTGTCACAGAGGTATATTTTCTCCCTTGCACTGAGCTGCCAGTGAAATACCATTTATCTCAAGACAGCATTGTCATCTTGCATGCAAGACGTAATGGCAATCTTCCTGATAGGGACAAATGTTTTCAGCATTGACTCTTCAGTGAGACTGCATTGGGGCAGCCAGATAACATGAAAGGGTTGGATTGGCTTAAGTAACCCTCACAATTGCAGGGCCGGTGATTTTCATTGATCACACTGCAATAATTTCAACCTTTTCTGGGAGCTGTGGCTCAGTGGGTAACACAGGATGAAACATAGGCACGAGGAGCAGGAATAGTCTATTTAGCCCTTCCAACCTGTTCCCTTATTCAACATAAATCAGAAGATGGATTGTTCGAGTATCAATCGAAAACTTCAGTACACATCTCTAGGCTGCCAATCTAGAGCTGGACTGATGGAGTGCTGAAATTTCTGATGGCGGATGCACACCTTAGGTGGCAGGTTGGGGGTAGAGAAGGAGGCACCTAAATATTGAGAACAAAAGTAAACCTCACAATCTCCTGGGAATAGAAAGTGAGTTGTGGGGTGGATATTTTCTCAAATATCTTCCTGCTGAGACATAAAATGGATGTCATAGAATCCCTACAAGGTGGAAGCAGGCCATCCAGTCCATTCCAACCCTCCGAAGAGCATCCCACTGAGACCAACCCTCCCTACCCTATAACTCTGCACTCACCATAGCTCATCCACCTAGCCTTCACACCCCCTGGGCACCATAGTTAATTTAGCATGACCAACCCACCTAACCTGGACATCTTTGGATTGTGGGGGGAAAGCAGAGCACCCGGAGGAAACCTGCATAGGCAATGTGCAAACTCCACACAGACAGACATCCAAGGGTAGGACTGAACCCTGGCTCCTGGCGCTGTCAGGCAGCAGTGCGAGCTATTGAGCTGCCCCCTTCCCTCTCAGGTAAATGTCAAAGGTTTCAAGATGCTTTTTCAAAGAAGAGCAGGAAAGCTGTTCCCAGCAGCCTGGTCAATATTTATTCCTCAGTCAAAATGACAACAGCAGGTTAGTTGCTGCTCATTGCTATATTACTGTTTGCGGAAGTTTACTGTGCCCAGGTTGAATGCCACATTCTCATTATTACAACAGTGACTACACTAAAAATATTTCATCTGCTGTAAAATGCATTTGGGTGTCCTGAGATCATGACAGCTGCTATATAAACTCTAGCCTCTTTTTAAAGCAATCGCTTTCTGTAGCTCTCACCAGCTCAGATGGAGTTCTAACTTGGAACCAGTATGACGCAGAGGGAATATTGGGGCTACTGGATCCAAATTCAAGACTATTTAATGCAGACCTTTTCTCTTTGATGACACGAGAGCACAGCCTTCCAGAGTTTGCCTGAATTCAGGTTACTTGTGGTTCCTTATCACGAACAAAAGCAAAGTTGCTGGAAAAGCTCAGCAGGTCTGCCAGCATCTGTGAAGGAGAAAACAGAGTTAACGTCCGGTGACCCTTCCTCAGAGCTGGTCCGCAGATGTTGTCAGACCTGTTGAGCTTTTCCAGAAACTTTGTTTTTGTTCCTGATTTACAGCATCCACAGTTCATTTTCTATTTTATTGTGGTTTCTTATGTTGTCTCTCAGTTACACCATGCACACATTAATAAAAGATTCAACAGCTCAGAACATTTATTGCAAAACAAACAGGAAGTGCTAAATTTCAAATGCAAAGTTTCACTTGCAAGCTCCCCTGTTAATTACTTAGGAAAAGCTTTAACTCGTGAGTGATATTCAAAAGATTCAAAGTTGAATCAAAAATGGTCCTCAATTTGAACTGACGTTTCGGGCCTAGACCCTTCATCAGAGATGGGGATGGGGAGAGGGTTATGAAATAAATAGGGAGAGAGGGGGAGGCGGACCGAAGATGGATAGAGGAGAAGATAGGTGGAGAGGAGAGTATAGGTGGGGAGGGAATAGGTCAGTCCGGGGAGGACGGACAGGTCAAGGAGACAGGATGAGGTTAGTTGGTAGGAAATGGAGGTGCGGCTTGAGGTGGGAGGAGGGGATAGGTGAGAGGAAGAACAGGTTAGGGAGGCAGAGACGAGCTGGGCTGGTTTTGGGATGCAGTGGGGGGAGTGGACGTCCCCTCCCCCCACTGCACAGCTCGACCCCTCCCCTCCCACCACTGCATCCCAAAACTAGCCCAGCTCGTCCCCGCCTCCCTAACTTGTTCTTCCTCTCACCTATCCCCTCCTCCTACCTCAAGCCGCACCTCCATTTGCCACCTACTAACCTCATACCGCCTCCCTGACCTGTCCATCCTCCCCAGACTGACCTATCCCCTCCCTACCTCCCCACCTATACTCTCCTCTCCACCTATCTTCTCCTCTATCCATCTTCAGTCTGCCTCCCCCTCTCTCCCTATTTATTCCAGAACCCTCTCCCCATCCCCCTCTCTGATGAAGGGTCCAGGCCCGAAACGTCAGCTTTTGTGCTCCTGAGATGCTGCTTGGCCTGCTGTGCTCATCCAGCTTCACACTTTGTTATCTCGGATTCTCCAGCATCTGCAGTTCCAATCATCCCTCTCAATTTGCATTTCCTCCGAGAACTTAGAAAATACAAATGTGACAAATGTATAAGATTTATTATATCTTAGAAAATATGGATGTACTATTTCTCTGCTCATGAAGTGGGGATTCTAACTGCAGGATTCTGTTCGTGGATCACGAATGCACTTGTCTTCTATTTCTGGATGCTACCCTAGTTAAAAAACAAAGGCCGTCAATTGTAGTTTCTGCCTGGTTCTGGTTTTAGACCCCCCCAGGGGTTTGTTAGCTCAATGCAGTCATCCTTCAAAGCAGAAGGTCTGCTGGAGGAGTCATGTGTTGATATCGGAAAGAACGCAGCGCCTCAAGGAGAGAGGAGCTCTGCTGTTAAAGTGCTCGTGGCTGGTGTTAACATGATGAAGCTGGCTTCTGGATCACACATGAAGTGGGTTGCATGAATGAAGAATATGAAAGCAATCGATTTGTGAGACACTTGTACAAGTCTATATCTTGAAAGGGCGGTCAGAGAAGCATATCATCCTGCTGCAGACATCAATGCCTACCAAAAGGATATAGATTTGCAGCATCTCTCCTGTGTTTAGATATCACTTTGAGTATATAGGTGCAAACAGCAACAGGTAGATTTGCATCTCATTTTTATTCATTACAGGAAAACCTGTTCCGCAACAAGGTCATTCAGGCCATTATATTTACTCTTTCTGGAAAGCCATGAATAATTTTCCCACTTAAGGGCTAATTTGACTATCTGTTCTTGAGCACGGTTACACTGAACAGGATAATTGAGGTTAGGATGTCATAACCCCCCTTCCAACTTTTACTCAATCAAAGCATAGCTTCTCCAGCAAGGGCAAATCATTAACCCATTGCTGCTATTTTCAAATTGAGCAGACATTTCATTAACTAAAACCAAAAATAAAAATCAGATCAGAGCTACAGAAAGTGGCGGGGTTTGGCACGTGGTAACTTGCTCCTTCAGAGGGCTATCACAGACATGAGGGGTAGAAAGCCCTCCTTCTGTACTGCATACACCCTATGATTTCATGATCCAACATAAAGCTAACTGTAGAATTTTGCTCCTGATGCCCCTGTCTTTGACTAGCATCTCTCTTTCAGACATTTCTCCCTCAATCACACACCACTGACCGATTAAACTGACAGACTGGTCATCCATTTCCTTGCTGCTTGTGGAATGGTGCTGCAGCAATCATGATGTGGCTTTAGATAGCAACATATGCTGCACTAGTTAACTATTTGCAAAGAGCTTCAAGGTATTTTTGCTCCCTGCAAGTCTCAGGAACACGTGGCACCATCTTGTTCCATTAAGCAGCGCTGAAGGAATTCAAAGCATCAAGGTTGACATGTCTTTCCCATTTGGGACGAACAAATACCACAACAGCTATCAGGAGTGTGGCAAACAGCAGATTGCAAGCACTCTGGACTCATGCTGCACACTGCTCACTGGAACTGAGGAGCAATCACACAGAAGATTTGTTTAAAAGTAATAGTGCTCAGGGCATGGAGGCTCTGAGTTTTCCTAATGTGTTCCTGGAGGACTGAAGTTATTGTGGAACTCAGAAGTGAAAACGCAACATAATATAAAACTGTTGTTCATATTTCTTTCAATACTAGTTTGTATGGGCTGCTTGTAAATTATTAGCAAGAGATTGTCCTTCTAACAGTTACACACCCTGCAGTATTAATTAACTAATTCTCAATGGGCAAATTATAATTCAAATAATTTATGAGCCTTGGGATTTTCCTTCTATCATGCTTGCATCTTTATTCCAGAATCATTTCACAAAAGTAGGCCAATTCAACGTTCCGGCAACAGTACTGTTATGACCTGTCTCCGGACAATGTCCTCCGTTTTGTTACAGTTCAGAGCGAGGTACCCCAAACTGTGAAGCAATTGGGTAAGAAGTGTTGAGCTGGTTTCACTGAGTTATTAGCTCACCCTCATAGCAGGTTGCAAGGAAGTTATTTTTTAAAGGATCCCTACGTTTATGGATACCATTCTCCCAAAACTAAAAGGACATGGGCTTTAAAAGGAGACTATTTAACCCAGCCTTCTCAAATTAACATAAAGAGCAAGTTTACTAATTACCAAAAGCAAGAAGAAATAGTACTGGTTTACAAATGCACACACACTAGAGAGTTGAATCCAAGAGCTAAAAGTTAAAAAAAAACACAACTCATTCTCTGAATTATTTGTATGAATGTATAGTGGTACATTGCGATCACTGTAGTGCATATTAGCATTGATATTGTTAAGGTGATTGGGACTCTGGTGTCTTGATTCCTTTTGGCAGTGGCTGACAGCACTCAGAGGAAACAAATTTTTCTTTTCTTTACCTGCAACGCGAGAATGTTTTAATGGTTATTCTGGTTTTGTTACTGGGATATGGGCATTACCGGCCACCATTTATTGCCCATTCCTAAATGCCCACAGTTCAGTTAAGTCTCAACCATGTACTGAGGATCTGGAGCAACTTGCAGGCCAGACCAGGTAAGATGGCAGATTTCTGTCAATCTCATAAATTCTAGCTTTGTTCTTATTCACAAGTGGAAACACTTTCTCTAAACATATCCTGTTGAACCACTTCCATAAACTTCAAGAGCTCTCTTAGATAAGAAAAGGATATTGTATTGTATTGCACTGTAGTTAACCCCTCAGCAAGGCTCTGTCAGTAGCACCTTCCAAATCCATAACCTCTACCACCTAGATGCATTGAAATATCACACCTGTGAGAACTCTTCTGGAACACACACCACCCTGACTTGAAACGATAGTGCAGTTCCTTCACTATAGCTGGGTCAAAATCCTGGAAATGCCTCCCTCTAAGCTGTAGGTGAACTGACACGCTATGGGCAACTGCAGTTCAAGAAAATAACACATCACCACCTTCTCATGTTCAGTTAGGGATGGGTAACAATTGTTGGCCGGCCAGCAATGCCCACGCCTCTTACCCTCAATCCTTTGAAATAGCAACTGAATGAAAGAATTCAACTGTACGGAAAACATATAAAATTGGGTAAAACCTGTCAGTAGGGCTAAAATAATGCTGGTGCAGTATAGTTAATGCATTTGAATAACGCCTGATTTTAAAATGACATTAACCTGTTCAACTGATGAGTAACGTTTCATTGCAAATTATTAACAGCTTGATGGTTTAAATGTTTATGCACTTTGACCATTTGATTCAAATCATCAGCTTTCTTGCACTGCAATGGAGAAGGCAGATTTCAAAACGCTTCTAGTCCTTGTGAAGGGTTTCAGCCTGTTCCCCTGATTCTGCCAGACCTGCTGTGCTTTACCAGCCTCACACCTATTAACTCTGGCTTCCAGCGTCTCTGCAGTCCTTTTCACCTTCAGAGCTTCCTTTGAGCTTTCTGAATTCCATTTACGTGAGGACCTGCTTCATGGACTGGCCATACCGTCCCAACTGTTTTCAGATGCTCGCCGTGTCTGAATATTGCTGGTGGGCTGCCGAGTTCACATCAGCATAGCACTGTTCCTCTTTGATTGTAGATGCAGGAGTGGCCTGAAACTGAGAGTGGGCAGCGTGTGTGGTTTAATGAGTCCCAGAGAGAGTCAAATAGGCCCTATTATAAGCAAAGAGGAGTAATCATAGAGTCATGCAGCTCAGAAAAGGCCCTTCAGCCCATTGAGTCCACACTGTCAATAACTGATACATAATCCACACAACAGATTCTTTTTAGTGGTTATGATATGCTTTATTCATAGATTATCTATAAGCACAGCAAAACAATTCATTGCATAATGTACAATTATGACATTTTTCGATTTATGCATCAACTCAAGTGCCAGAGAAGTTACCTTTAGTAAACAAGATAAGAATATATTCGCATGCTACACAAAACAAGGAGAGGAACTCAAACTTAACTCAAACTCAGCATATTCCAGTATAAGCCTTGCAATTTTATCTTACCCACCTTCTCATGGTCAGTTAGGGATGGTGCTGCTGAAACAAAAGCACAGATTGTGTAAAGATCACTTCAGATACATTTGCTAAATGTCAAGTCAGGCAGTAATTTCTATGTTTCTCTCTGACACAAGCTAGAAAATTTTCTGTTCTCTTACAGGACAACTGATAACGTCTACGACAGGTTGCTCAGTTGTCAAGTGAGCACTTAAACATGCTGAGTGGATGTGGCTTGGTTGGCTTAAGACTGACGATTTATTTTAATCTTTAATGGTAAACGAGAGTCAGTGCAAAGCACTGCATTTATTGCATCCCTCTGTTGCTCTTGAAAAGATGTCAATAGCAAAGCAAGAGAAAAACAAAACAAATTGAGGATGATTGAAACGTAAGAGAGTTCAGAGCCAGTCAGAAGATTGTGATGAAAATCCATGTGGTGATAAAAAGTATTTGTTTGGAGTCGCTGCAAGGAGAATAGGTGTGTTCACATATATAGTAAAGATCGGAGCGAAACTTTGTCTATTTTGTAGATCATTTGCTGGAAAGAAGAAATATGGCTAAAGGGAGAACATGGTAACCTACTTATCATCCAAATTCCATAAGTGCATAAGTGAAAGTCAGAAAGAATGTGCCAACATCAAAGAATCCACTGATAGAATAATGTAAGCCAGGGTCTTTAATTAAGACAAAATAATCACTGCCACTGGTAGGATTGACAGTTGAAGTCAAAATTCAGATCTGATACAGTCACAGAAGTTGAGAGAGCACAGTCAAGTGATTTAAATGAAATGAGGTCCCCAGACAGGAATAGAAAGCTGCAAATACGTGATCAGAAAGTATGCAGGAAAAGAAAAGAAAAAACCTTTGGGCAGTATTCTAATATTTTTGGGTTAAGTGCAAAATGAGGGCTTTTTAATGCAAGTTTTTTCACCTTATCCAAAGAAACTCACCTATCTAACCCTTTCGTGTCTGTCACAAGCCATTCTATCCCTGTGTTACCGCATGCTGTTTCCATAGCAAGCTGCATTCAGAATGTACCTGCCGAAGATTGGCATCTTTTGCGCCTGGATCATATTTGAAAGGCTGCTGTGCTTCCAGACAACAGTTGGCAGTCCAGTGTTGTGGCTCACTGGCACAAACGTCACAAGCCACACTGCCCACGCATGTGACAGACATGGATGTCACTCTCTCGCACACACAGCCCCAGTCTTTCACCCCAGCCACTGTTTCACCACCAAGCCAGACACTTTAGCTCTCCTTAGCTACATCCTGTGTGAACACCCTCTCTCAGTCACCATGACTCTTGTCAGCTCTGCCCAAATGTGGACCGAAAGCTTTTCATTGGCCAGTAGGGGAACATTACATACAGGCAAGTGATCGGACAATCCCAAAGCTTTTATTTAGACCCAGCAAAAAGGAATACAAATAAATTAACAGAGATTAAAGGTCACCTCAAAACGCAAACCGAATGCTGGCACGATGACTACTGCCTATTTTATACTTTACGCACGTTGGTGGGATATGGGACCCGCTGGCTGAGCCAGCATTCATTGCCCCTCCCAAATTATCCAGAGAGCAGATAAGAATCAACAAATTGCAGTGGGCCCGGAGTCACATGTGAGCCAGACCAGGTACGGGAGAGCAGAAATCCCCCTCCAAAGGACATCAGTGAACCAGATGGATTTTCTCGGTAATTGGCAATGGATAGATGGTCACCTTTAGGCTAACTCTTAATTGTAGATTTTCACAGAATCACATCTCACTATCTGCCATGGTAGGATCTGAAGCAATGTCTCCAGAACATTTGCCTGGGGCTCAGGGATACTAGTCCAAAGACATTACCGCTATTGGAAATGAATGTCAGTCAGGTCCTGGCTGCCTTGTAGAGTCTGACAGAACTGACCCCTGTCATTGTCAAGGGAGATCTTCTTCCTTCTTGATGTTCTCATCCTCCACAGGAGACTGCACTCATTCCATCAGTTCCTCAGTATCCAGAACATGTTGCTTGTTCCAACTGTGTGAAGCACAGCATAACACCATAAGACATAGGAGCTGAAATTAGGCCATTCAGCCCATCGAGCCTGCTCTGCCATTCAATCATGGCTGATAAATTTTTCAAAGCCATTATCCTGTTTTCTCCCCGTAGCCCTTGATCCCCTTGACAATCAAGAACCCATCTATCTCCATCTTAAATATACTCAATGGCCTGCCATTCACAGCGTTCTCTGGCAGTGAATTCTATAGATTCACCACTCTCTGGCTGAAGAGGTTTCTCCTCATCTCCATTCTAACAGGTCTTCCGTTTACTCTAAGGCTGTGCCCTCAGCTCCTGGTCTTTCCTACCAATGGAAACCTCTTTCAACATCTGTACAGGCTATTAAGTATTCTGTAAGTTTCAGTTAGATTCCCAGCCTCATCCTTCTAACCTCCATCCTGGTGTATCTTGTGCCCCAGCTCCTGCCTACTATTTGGAGGCCAGTACATAATTCTAACTATGATTTTTTTCACCTGTGCGATTCCTCAACTCTACACACACAGATTCTACACCATGTGACCATACATTGTTTCTTGCTATTGATTTAACTTCATCTCTTATTGATAAGGCAACCCCATCCCCTCTGCTCCCCTGCCTGTCTTTTCAGCAAGATCGATATCCTTAGATATTCAGCTCCCAATCCTGACCCCTTGCAGCCATGTCTCTGCGATGCCCCACCACATCATATCTGCCAATATTGATCTACGTCACAATCTTGTTTACCTTGTTTCTTATACTGCGTGCATTCACACATAACACCTTCAGTCCTGTATTAACTGACCCTCTTCTCATTGTCATCCCTTTATCCAGTGTGCTTGAAGTTTGATTCCTAACTGTTTCCAAATACTCTGTCCTCTGGGTGTCTGTGCTGGAGACTTTAACAACCTCACCTGAGTTCTCCTTTCCTGTCAATCTTTTCTTATTTTTTTCTCACAGTGGAACCTACGCCTACTAATATTAACCTGCTGCTTTGTTTCCCCTTGGGGCAAGTTTCACCATTCCCTTACCCACCACATTCTAGTTTAAAGTCCTGTTGACCAGCCTAGTTACCATTTTCACTCGAACATTGGTCCCAGCTCCGTTCAGGTGGAGAACTTCCCAACGATACAGATCACCTCTGTCCCAGAACTGATGCCAGTTCCCCATGAAAAGGAACCTCTCATTCCCGCACCACTTTTTTAGCCACGTATTTACTTCCCTTATTCTTGTGTCCCTGTGCCAATTAGCAGTGATCCGGAGATTATAACTCTTGAGGACCTGCTCTTTAATTTTGTTCCTAGCTCCTGATAGTCCCTGAACAGGCCTTCTTCCTTAGTCTTGCGTATGTTGTTTGTTCCAACGTGGGCCACAACAACTGGACTGTCCCCCTCCCGCTTTCAAGCCGGTCAGGGATATTCCTAAGCCTGGCACTGGGCAGGCAACACGCCATGTGGGACTCTCGATCCTGCTTACAAAGGATACTATCTATCCCCCTGATTATAGAACTCCCTACAACTACCACTTGTCTTTTTGCTCCCCCCTCTTTAACGGCCTCCTGTACCACTGCAGTGGTCAGTTGGCTCATCCTGCCTGTAGCCTCTTCCTCATCCACGTGGGATGCAAGTTCCACGTAGCTGTTGGTCAAGGTCAAGAGCTGAGGCTCCTCTGTTCCTGACTGCAGGATCCGTCTGCCTGACTCGCGTACAGTCACACCCTGCTGTCCCTGGCCACTGGTCAAACTTGAAGTACATAATCTACCAGATGTGACTGCCTCCTGAAAAACACAGGTACAGGTACTTCTCCCCTTCCCGGATGTGCCGCGGTGTTTGAAGCTCAGATTCCAGCTCGTCAACTCGGAGGCGAAGCTCCTCGAACAACCAACACTTGCTGCAGATGTGATCACCGCAGTTTGTAATGGGGTCAGCCAGCTCCCACATCATACAGCTACAACTCATCAACTGTCCAGCCGTTTCTACTTAGTTAATTACTTTATTGAGTTAATTAAGTTTATCGATGCTTCTTTGCTGTGCCCTCTTTCAAATTTAGTGCAGATTTCCTACCAGTGAATCAGGCCATAGCCTCCCTGTGATGTCACCCCGGCTTTCTCCTCACAGCAACAACATGGCCCGAGCTCCGGTAGGTTTATACTCACACTGCTGCTCGTGGTCTTCACAGCAGCCTTTTTTTTGTTCATTAGAAGCGAAATATCCTTTATTCATAGAATATGCAAAAAATAAACATATTTACACACCTACCTGGTCATGCAAGCCGCTCCGGGTTACCCTGGGGGTACGTACACCAACTAAAAGGAAAAAAGCAAAAACAAAAGCAAAAACCCTGGCGATCGTCCCCCCCGCACAGTCCCCTTTGGCCCCCTGACCAGTTGGGGAAGGCGCCAGCTGGGCCCAGTTACCGAGTGGGGCCCCTGTTACATTCCGGCCGAGGGGTTTCATACAGTGGTCTTTCCCCACCGCGCCTTGGCGGCGGCTGCCCCAAGCTTTAGCGCGTCCCTCAGCATGTAGTCCTGGACCTTGGAGTGCACCAGTCTGCAACACTCGGTCAGGGTCAGTTCTTTCAGCTGGCAGACCAGCAAGTTGCGGGCAGACCAAAGAGCGTCTTTCACCGCATTGATGGTCCTCCAGGCGCAGTTGATGTTGGTCTTGGTGTGTGTCCCGGGAAACAGCCCGTAGAGCACGGAGTCCTGTGTCACGGAGCTGCTCGGGACGAACCTCGACAAATACCACTGCATCCCCCTCCAGACCTCCTGCGCATAGGCACACTCCAGAAGGAGGTGATTGCCAATCTCGCCCCCACCCCCACCCCCGCAGCCACCTCGAGGGCAGCGTGCGGTGGCGCAGAGATTCCGGGCATGTATAAAGGATCTCACTGGCAGAGCCCCTCTCACTGCCAGCCAAGCAATGTCCTGGTGCTTGTTTGAAAGTTCTGGCGATGAGGCATTCTGCCAAACGACTTTGGCAGTCTGCTTGGGGAACCACCTGACTGGATCCATGGAGGGAGGGAGCAATTTTTTTTACTTAAAAAAATATACTTTATTCGTAGGAGATACAAAAAAAACATATTTACACACCTACCCTGTCATGCTGGCCGCTCCGTGTTACTCTGGGGGTACGTACACCGACTAAAAGAAAAAAAACAAGAAAACTCCTTACTAGCGCTTAGATCTGTTCACCCATTATCCCAGTGCTTGCTGGTCTTCCTTTACTTTTGGTCAAGCAATGCCTTGATTTTAAAATTCTCATCTTTTTTTCAGATCCCATTATAGCCCTCTTCCTTTCTGTATAATCTCCTCCAGCCCTGCAACTCTCCAAGATATCTGCTCATCTAACTTGTGTCTCATTAGTAGCGATAATTTTAGTTGTTTCACAGTTGATCACTTAAGCTACATCAACCTTAAGCTCTGGAATTCCCCCTTAAAGCTCTCCACCTTTCTATTTTCTGACTTAAAGATCATCCTTAAAACCTAACTCTTTTTACTCAGCTTTAGCCATCTGCCCTAATTATTTTTTGATTTTGCTCAGTATCAAATTTTGCTTCATGATGTTCCTGTGGAATGTCTTCAGTTTTTAATGTTAGGGGTTAATCAACTTAAGTCCTTTAATTATGGCCTATGCTTTTATTGATCTGTGTGTCTGTGCTTCTCAAATCCCAGAGCTCCTCTCTGTCGGGACACTAAGTTTCCAAAGTATGTTAACTCCTTATGCTTCCCACCAGAAAATTTGCATCACAGTTACCTGCACAATTTGGCATTGCAATGAGCGTAAAACTGGCAGATAACATTGTGGACTGCCAGGAATCCTCATTTGATAAGATCATGATGATTCAGAAGAGGAACATGGGTGTCTAGAGCAAAAGGCCAAGGCAGTCTGAGGGCAATCAGTGCAAGGCTGCCAGAGAGGCCAAGCAGGCCCTGATAATGAGGTGTTTCAATTCACAGTTTGAGGACATCTCCTACCCAGTATTACAGAAATAGTAACTGGGCCACTAACAGCACCAGCATCAGGCCATGATAATCTGAAACCAACTATGTTGGACCAGCCAAGTAGTTAGGATATCTGAGGTCCAATTACCAAAGTAAATCACCTTCACCCAGCTCACAGAAGGCACTCAATCGAGAGAAGGTCAAAGAAAGTGTTTCAGAAAATCACTGAAGGCTTCCCTTTAAGTAATGTAACACAGATATCAATGCATAGGAGACCGTCATTCAGAAGAATAGAAGATGGAAGAAACTCTTGTATGAAGCGATACAATTCTTTGAGAAGACCCATTGGCATGAGGAAGTATGGAAAAACAACTGGAGAAATGAATGCCAATGATCTCAAGGCTAGGGACCAATCCCACTGCCTAAAACACCTGCCAAATGTGTGATTGGAAATGAGGATCTACGATCAGACTTATCAGCCAGGCAAGGACTCTCAGAACCCATAACCAGTGACCCATGGAATTTTCTAGGTGGACAATCGTACTCTTTAGTGAGTGTAGATGAGCAGAGAGATCTTGGTGTCCATGTACACAGATCCTTGAAAGTTGCCACCCAGGTTGACAGGGCTGTTAAGGCGGCATACAGTGTTTTAGCTTTTATTAATAGAGGGATCGAGTTCCGGAACCAAGAGGTTATGGTGAAGCTGTACAAGACTTTGGTGCGGCCGCACTTGGAGTATTGTGTACAGTTCTGGTCACCGCATTATAAGAAGGATGTGGAAGCTTTGGAAAGGGTGCAGAGGAGATTTACTAGGATGTTGCCTGGTATGGAGGGAAGGTCTTACGAGGAAAGGCTGAGGGACTTGAGGCTGTTTTCATTAGAGAGAAGAAGGTTGAAAGGTGACTTAATTGAAACATATAAAATAATCAGAGGGTTCGATAGGGTGGATAGGGAGAGCCTTTCTCCTAGGATGGTGACGGCGAGCATGAGCTTTAAATTGAGGGGTGAAAGATATAGGACAGATGTCAGAGGTAGTTTCTTTACTCAGAGAGTAGTAAGGGAACGGAATGCTTTGCCTGCAACGTTAGTAGATTCACCAACTTTAAGTACATTTAAGTCGTCTTTGGACAAGCATATGGATGTACATGGAATATTGTATGTTAGTTGGGCTTGAGATCGGTATGACAGGTCGGCACAACATCGAGGGCCGAAGGGCCTGTACTGTGCTGTAATGTTCTATGTTCTAACTCCCACGGTCATCTCCCCGCACAGTCCCCGTTGGCCCCCTGACCAGTCGGGGAAGGCGCCAGCTGGGCCCAGTTTGGAGGGAGGGAGAAACACTAAAGCAGTGTTTGGTTGGGGGGGAGGTTGTGGTGGGGGTAAGTCTAACTGTCCCTTGACAATACTCCCCTCCACAAACCCCTGTTTGGCAGTGGAGACTGCACCAATGCAAATCTTTGCCCCGACCGGCCAATCAGCATCGTCGCTGCCCTCGGTTGGAACACGAGCAGATGCGGCTTCTCGGTCAGGATTGTACTGCAAGGTCCGTAGCCCGCACACCACACTGGTCCATGCAGCAGAAGCACTTTATCTGATGCTCCCTATCCTCGGCTTCACCATGGCCCTGTTCTGGGCATGGCTGGTATTGTATCTGTGCTGCCTGGGACGGACAGCGGGGGAACGAGTTGTGCAATAGTGTCATGCACCATAGCCCTGTGGATATCTCCTCTACGGCACCAAAATCCTCAAATGCATCAAATATGTCAGAACGCTCCAGGATGTAAAAGCCATAGAAGCTGCAGGAGTTGGGGTGGGGGAGGGGGGAAAGCGAGCGCATGCCCGAAGGAAGTGCAAATGATGTGCACCCTTAATGACATTCAGCACCCCGAAGAAAGCCAGCTGTGCGCCCGAATCGCACTGCTTGGGCTGCAGCACTGATGCCGTCATCGAGGAACAAACTGAACTGACGTGACCTTGCACATATGCCATCAGTCACTGCCCTGACACATTCGCAGGCTCAGGACTGAGAGATCCCACACAGCTCTCCCACCACTCCCTGCAAGGAGCCAGGCACGGGGTTGTTCAGAGCAACAGCCACTTTCACCAGGAGAGGACAAGCCTCCCACTCCTACAGCCCTCCAGTTATCGCTCCAGTGTGCGTTGCAGTTCTGTCACACTGTCCCAGGATATACAGCCTGCTTAAGCACTGTGCCTCATTTATTTCCAGGAGTCAGGGCTGTAAAACAGTAGTCCTCCTGCCGATCCCTGGCATCCCATGGCAGTGACGTCTCCCTGAGCTAGACCCTCCTTTGTCCACTGCAGTAAGCTCCTGCTACTCTGGGGATTGACATCAGCCCTGGCTTCTGCAGGCATCCCTGCCCTCTTAAGCTGCTGCAATGACTGACATTCCAGAAGTAGCTGGGAGCAGGATTCTCAGTGGCAATGCCTTACATTGAGAACACAAGGACTGAGAGATTGCAGAACAGCCATGGGTGGCACATACCAAATGTAAATCCTTTATTCAGAAGTGTAGTCATGTACTTAGGAAGCTATGTGAATGATGATGCCACGAATATATGGGCCAAATGCTGGCAAATGGGACTAGATTAATTTGGGATATCTCGGTTGGCGTGGATGAAGAGTCTGTTTCCGTGCTGTACATGTCTATGAGTCTCCGATCAGTTGTAGAGTCGTAGATTCATACAGCATAGAAACAGACCCTTCAGTTCAACTTGTCCATGCTGACCAGATATCCTAAACAGATCTAGACCCATTTGCCAGCATTTGGCACATATCCGTCTAGACCCACCTTATTCATACACCCATCCGGATGCCTTTTAAATTTGCTGAGAGATTGAAGAGAGAAACAACTTGGGTTTGATTAAAATGTACATTGTGCAATGCTAATCGAGAACATGTGGAAAATTCTTCAGACTTTAGTCGCATCTCTTTCATGCAATCGCACACGCCAAACATCCTTCATGAAACCACATGACAACAAAAGAATCTGGAGGCAAGGCTTTAGCTGAAGTGGCATAATTCAGGCCCTGTGACTCCCATGAGACTGTGAATGCTAGAGAGCTCTGAATTATTCCCTTTTATCTACTGACTGCTGCAAAGAGGCTAAATACTCAAATGCAGACCTGCTTCGGCACCCCAAACCTTCCCCAGCCACAGTCTATTCAAAAGGCCTGACTATACTGATAGGTTGTCAAGCTGCAAGGATGCCCGTGAGCCTGTGCTCCCTTCACCTCGTAAGTGTTACAAAACGACTTCTGCTGGCACTCTGCTGCTTGTTTTAATTGCAAGCTCAAAATATAATTGTGTGAGATACAGCAGCTTGTGCACAAGATGTGATTTCAAACAGAATTCTGACAGGAAGACAACAGAAGCCGAAAATTGCTTCCCACTGCAGCCTCAATTACAAAAGGCAGATATAATATTTAGACTGAATCAAAATCCGCAGGGGAATCAACATGCCAAACCACTACATGGAGTCTCTCAATTAAAATAAAATAAAAGCAACTCTCAATGCCTTTCAGAGTCAGGCCTGGCTAACCTCTACCTCAGACTTCTTGCCCTCTTTTCATTGTTCAGTCGCTGTACAATTTATACATGAACTGTGATTCATCAGATTTTCCCCACAGTGCAGTGGTATCTTGGGACAGAGCAATTAACGTGGGTCTCTGCCACAGACAGCCCACAGGGATTTAAATGGCAATCCTGGTACCTGAATAAGAGTTTTAATTTTGAAGCATTTGCAAGTGACTAAATGAAATGATTTGCAGCATTCTAAAATGTCCAGGGTCAATGCTGGCAATCAGAAAATGGAAGCTTTCCAACAATCCCAAGATGAGATCTGCTAACTCAAGGGTTATTCCAGCCACTGAACCAGGAAAGTTTTTAAAAACCACACAGCCCCTTCTATTCCACAGAAAACAGCACTGGCCTATTCAGTTTTTCCTCACTGCTAATACAGCCCAGTTCTGGCAATATTCGCATAGATCATCTACTGTAAATGTATGCATACTCCCATGTAAAATATGACTCAAGCTGTGGCTTACTATTCCCAGAAACAGTATGTCATATGCTCAGATTTTAAGAAATAATCTTAACACAATTTTTTTAAATGCACCTTTTCTTTTTGAAATTAGCTTTTTTTTAAGGGAATCTTTTCTGTTTGAAATTAGCTGCAAAGATAGCTGCCAAATTACAGATTTAAAAACTGAAATAAGTGCAGAAGGTTCTGAAGAAACTTAGCAAGCCTGGCAACATCTGTGGAGAGAGAACGAGTTCATGATTTGAGTCTAATATGACAGGTCTTCAGAACATTACTAAATTTTCTGTCAAGGGAATTTGATTTTCCCTATCTTCAATCTAGAAGCGTCATAGATGCCTGTTCTGAAGAAGTGCCGCTCGAAAGGTTAACTCAGTTTCCTTTTCCACAGATGCCAGTGTTTTCTGCATTTTCCTTCATATTTCAAGCATCCAAGGTATTTTGCCTTTATTCAAAAACTGATGTCGGCCAACAGAGACAAAATGACACATCCCAGCCAAAAAGGTGTTATATCCTGAGACTATTCAGAGGTATGCCCGTACTTGAATGGGTCTTTTTTGAAACAAAGTAGATGATTGTCTTAAACATTACCCTCTCCCTGGTTCAAGATGAATATTTTCAAAGAATAAACCAGGCTAAGGCCAATCAACTGGAAGCCTCCACCATATGATGGCTCAGCGGCTAGCACTGCTGCCTCATAGTATTAGGGACCTGAGTTCAATTCCAGCTTTGGGCGACTGTCTGTGTGGGTTTGCTCTGGTTTCTTCCTGCAGTCCAAAGGTGTGTGGTTTAGGCAGATTGGCCATGTCAAATTGCCTATAGTATCCAGCGATATGTGGGTTAGCTACAGGGATTGGGTGGGATGCTCTTTGAAGGCTTGGTATATTTTAGGATCCTCTGATTCAAAAAAAAACTGCGTTTTAGGCATCCCCAATGTAAGGCAGCTGTGTTTATCCCTCTGCGTACTTTAAACTGACTCCAGAAAGTGAGACATAGTGACAACAGAAAGGGTATCAATATCTAATGTCTTAAGAAGTAGGATCTATACTACTATACGTTCTTTAAGCCTATTCGTTTCAAGATGTGAGTGGTGGAGTAGGCAGCATCTGGGCTCTAGAGCCCAGGTCTCGTCCATTCAATCTGCTTTTATTTTCTATTGTTCGCTTTTTTCAATTGTTTTCAGTTTTTGTTTTACTTACCTGCTGGAGAGACTTTGGTCATGGAGAAAGCTGCAGTGACAGAGCATGGCAGCAGCTGGAGACCAGTGTGAGCCCATATGGTGGTCAGTGGCGAAATGACAGTTGATGGCTTAGTAGCTGATGATACCGTAGCATTGAACTTTTTAACTTATTTCTTTCTTTTTCTATTTTTGTATCTACGTTGGCATCAGGAATGGTGCCATCATACAATTTTCACTGTACTCATGCATCCCTGTTCTTGACCATACGTGCCAATAAAACCTAAATCTAAATATAAACCTACTTCTCTTTTATCCAGCAATACAACACACAGACCCTCTCGTACTCACACAACAAGGAATTAGTTTTGTGACGCGCAGACCCATCTCCTTGAGAAAATCCTTAAAATGCCTTGGCCTAAGACTTTGGCTGTCAAATCCATCCATATAATAATAATCAGAGGGTTAGATAGGGTGGATAGGGAGACCCTTTTTCCTAGGATGGTGACGGTGAGCACGAGGGGGCATAGCTTTAAATTGAGGGGTGAAAGATATAGGACAGATGTCAGAGGTAGTTTCTTTACTCAGAGAGTAGTAGGGGAATGGAACGCTTTGCCTGCAACGGTAGTAGATTTGTCAACTTTAAGTACATTTAAGTCGTCATTGGACGCGCATATGGACGTACATGGAATAGTGTAGGTTAGATGGGCTTGAGATTGGTATGACAGGTCGGCACAACATCGAAGGCCAAAGGGCCTGTACTGTGCTGTAATGTTCTATGTTCTATGTAACCACATTTGATCACTTGATATTTCATGCCTGTAACCAGATTTTCTAGAAGACAAAAACATAAATTACTAACTTCTGCGTAACTTGTAAAACTGCACTGTACTCTTCAACTGTTCTTTCCTTGTGTGTGTGCGTGTGTGTGTGTGTGTGTGTGTGTGTGTGTGTGTGTGTGTGTGTGTGTTTGTGCAAACAGATGTTGTCACGTTAGACCTTGAGTGAGAGCTTAAATAAACTATCTTCTTTATTTAAACTCTCAAAAAGCCTGCTGCTGATTTTTTTAATCGTCCACATGTTCTGGGGTTAAGAACATAAACACATCCTCCTCTCATAAATGCATCTATTATGAAAGATTGGGAACGGGGCTTGGATTTTAGCAGTTCTCCTCCATCCTGGTAATAATGGACCTAACTATTGTTTTGTATCATGTGTACTTCAGAAATAGCAATTCTGAGTAAACATTAAACCCCATCTTTTGGACAGAAAATCCCAACTCTTTGTATTTACTATCATCTCACATTGAAATAAAGCATCAGAACTGAGATGTCACAAAATCATTCCAAAGAATAAGATATCCAATGTGATAATACAGAAGATGGTTATTTATAAAAATGTAACTGCTAATGATGACACAGTTACTAATGAAGATCTTGATGCAATTCAAGAAAAAGATTGGAATGCGTTACTTGGTTCTAAACATGAGGAGGAGACTGAATTTTATGGATTTTAATACAGTTTCAGAGTAGGGTTTGCTGCTACATTGTATTCTTCTTCTAAGTGTGTTAAAAATATTTGTGCAATTGTATAGATTTGCATCTCACTTTCATTTTTGCTTATGTGATATATTAAATGAAGTTAATGCACACAAGTCAATGTCTGTCTCCATAAGAAATGCATGGCCTGAGATCCTGGTGGAGACAGATTTAACTGTGGCTGTTAGGGGAATATTGGATAATTAGTTGAAGAGAACATATTTGTATGGCCATAGAGAAAGGGAAGAATGGGACTAGCTGCACTGTTCTTGAAAGAGTCAACCTGTACTTGGCCAACCAAAGGTCTTCCATCATGCTGTAATCTTTCCATTGCTTTATGATTCTATGCTCCCTACATTTAATTCTAAATCATCAATATACATCAATACATCAGTAACAGCATGGTACTGAACTCTGTGGAGTCCCGCTCAAAACATTCATCAACCATAATATTTCAATTCCTATGTCTGAGCCAATTTTAGACCTAACTTGCCACTTTGAACAAAGAAGAAGAACAATATAACACAGGAACAGGCCCTTCGGCCCTGCAGGTTCTTACAGGATCCATATCCCTCTATCCCCTTCCTATTCAAATATTCATCTGGGTGCTTCTTGAATGCTGCTATTCTGTCTGCTCCCACCACCTCCTTTGGCTACACGTACCAGGCACTCACTACCCTTTGTGAAAAGCTTGCCTCACGCATCTCTTTTAAACTTCTCCCCATCACCTTGAACCTGTGTCCTCTAGTAATTGACTTTACTGCCCTGGGAAAAAGCCTCAAACTTTCCACTCTACCCATGCCATTCACAATTTTATTAACTTCTGTTAGGTTCCCACTTAGCTTTCTGCGTTGCAGTGAAAACAAACCCAGTCTACCCAACCTGTCTTCGTAGCTAAAATCCCCCACACCAGGCAACATTCTGGTAAACTTTTCTGTACCTTCTCCAAAGCATCCACAAGCTTGTGGGGGTAGTGTTGTGACCGGCACTATATACAATATTCCAAGTGGGGCCTAAAATTCGATAAAGCAGCAGCATAACTTGGCTATCTTTATACTCAATGCCCCTTCCATTGAAGGCAAGCATCTATAGGCCTTTTTACTACTCTGCCCACCTGCTCTGCCACCTTCAGTGATTTGTGGGCCTGCACACTCAAATCAGCCTGTGTATCAATACTTGCTTTGGAGCCCATCAGTTTTTCTTCCATTTGGGTTTGCCATTTGGGTCTTTGTCAAAAACCTTGTAGAAATCCATATAAGCTACATTAAACTAGTTATCTTGATTAAATCTCCTTGTTACTATCTCAATAAAGAAAAAAACTTGTGGTTATTAAACACAACTATCCCTTAACAATTACGTTATGATTGGCTTTGATTAGTCTGTGCCTCTAGAAATGATTTACATTGTCCCTTAAAATTTTTCCAATAATTTCCCGCTGCTGAGGCTAGACTGATTAGTCTGTAATTATGGCAATACTAAGTGTCATCTTGCTGTTTTATACCTTCTGAGAGATCTGTACACTCTCAGGAAAGCAGAACTATCAAGGGTCATTGTATTGTGTTTTAATATACATGAACCATTTGTTCATGTCTAGATCAAGAATTATGCCTTTAAATTTAAATCAGAATCTCCTCGCACTGTCTTAAATGAATGGTTATTCATGGTTTTAATGCCCAATCCTGTGATAGAACAGAAGACTGTAGCCTGACTCTTCAGTGTTGTATTGAGAGAGCTGTTGAATGAGTTGATAAATGATAAACTGACATATCAGCTACTCTGTGATAATGGGAACTGCAGACGCTGGAGAATCCAAGATAATGAAATGTGAGGCTGGATGAACACAGCAGGCCCAGCAGCATCTCAGGAGCACAAAAGCTAGGCCCAAAACGTCAGCTTTTGTGCTCTTGAGATGCTGCTGGGCCTGTTGTGTTCATCCAGCCTCACATTTCATTATATCAGCTACTCTCTCAGGTTCGGGTAATATATCCCCGACACTTTTTCAAAGAAAAGCAGAGCAGTTGTCCCAGTGCTCTGGACAATATTTATCCCTTAATTAATATCTGGAGATGGGTCACCTAATCATTGTAGAGGAACTATGAAACTATGCATGAAGAGTCAGAATTCATGAACAACCCTGAAGGATCGATGAGAACTGAAGCAGCAATTTAGAAAGGTTTTACTTTTAGTTCACATTCTATGACTAAACTCTTTCAATTCCACTACTTAAATCTTGCCGAACCTTACTGCAACTCAGCTCTTCTGTTGCTGAAACTGCCAATCTTGACTATTACAACGCACTACTAGCTTAAATCCCACATCCCATAACATCCACTCAACTGCTGGTATCATTCCTCACACCAAGTTCTGTTTGTTGAGTACCCCTTTGCTTGGATCTTAGCTAAACAGTATTTTTTTAAAAACACTGCAATGGTAATACCCCTCACTACCTTTGTAATCTTGTCCAACCTCACAATTGTCTCCTTTCTGGCCTCTTGAGCATCCCTGAGGTTATTGGCTCCACCATGGGATCACTCTATTATTAGCTACTTGGGCCCTAAGGACTGAGATTCCCTTACTTTCCTCATTTACAACTATTCTTAAAGACCTACCTCTTTGACTACTTGCCTTAATGCTTTCACATAGCTTTGCATTGAGTTTTATTTGAAATTACTTCATGAAGGACCTTATGATATTTTACTACTCTGGAGTATTGTATACATTTCTGGTCACCTCATTAAGGGTAATGTGTGGAAGCATTGGAAAAAGTGCAGAGCAGATTTACCAGGATGTTGCCTAGAATGGAGGGAAGGTCTTGAGAGCGTGAGGGCTTTTCTCTTTATAACAACAAAGGATGAGATGTGACTTGATAGAAGTATACAAAATGAACAGTGATATAGATAGAATGGACAGCCAGAGACCTCTTCCTAGGCTACCACACTGCTTACATTACAATAATGACTGGGCTTCAATGGCTGTAAAGTGTTTTGAAACAGCTAGTGCAGGTGAGAGGTGCTATATAGATGCAATTGTTTTTCAGTGATATCTTAACTAGTGTGCAGCTGGTTGAGTCGAAGCTTTGCTCCACGTTAATTTATTTTTTTGGGAAGTGACAGTCTTGAGGTCAGTCAATGGGTTGGTTGTGTCTCCTTAATTATTTCCAAGGCTGGGAGTTTTTTGGGGGATTAGGGCTTTTCAAAGTCCAGTTCAATCTCTCCTCCTATAAATGATTACCAGATAGTGCAATTAGCAATAAACTCCCTGATTCTATATATCAGAAAAATGGATGAGCATGATGTATCCTCCAGCTCCGTCACCTTCTCAGTCTGTTATGTTGGTTCCTTAGCAACGTGACCTCAATGGAAGCTGAGGATGAAATTTTTAAAGTGCACTTTAAGAGCACAATCATGTGCAAGAGTTTTGCCAGGAGAAATTAGATCAAGAAGAGGAATCACAAACAGAACAGACGCGGCTTAAAACAACTTTCTTGGTAGTGGGTGATCTGAATAAATGGATGTTTATCTCTGACAATGTTTAGTACTGAGTCTCTTGAATATTCATACATCCACTTAGTTCAAAACCAAATAACTTTAGAAATGCCACTGGTACTTTCTTGTAAAACACCTTCAATGTAGATGTGAAAGTTTCAGACCTCACCCATAGCAAAGATACTTTTTCTCCAATTTATTCATGGATTATGATTGTCTCTGACAAGGCCAAATTTTGCTGCTAATCTGTAAATAATTACATTTGCAGAATATGATAGCATGCGCCTCCTTGACTTCCTGAAATCCATTCAGATTTAGGTGCACCCACATTGGTTTTAGAAAAGTGGTTCCAGAATTTTAACCCAATGACAGTGAAGGAATGGCAATACTGGATGGTGTGTGGCTTGGAGAAGAAGTTGTAGGAGGTGATGGAAATCAAGGATTTAGAAGGTGCTGTCACATGAGTCTTGATGAGTTGTTGCAGCGCAACTTGTAGATGACAGGCTCATGTCACTGTGGGGCTGGAGGCAGTGGATGTTGAAGATGACGAATTGGGTACCAATTTATGTAGACTTTTTTCTGTCCTGCTTGGCATTGGAGTTGCACTCATCCAGGCAATCTGTTACATTCATGACTTGGGCCTTGCAAATTGTGACCAGACTTTGGAGTTAGAGGCAAGTTACTCTCTGTAAAATTCCAAGTACCCAACCTGCTCTTGTAGCCAGTGCTTAATTGATTGGTTCAGTTCAGTTTCTGATGAATTGATATAAATTGCAGGGATTCAGATGGCAATACCATTGAACACCGAGGCATGACAGTTAGGTTTTCTCCACTGGAGATGGTAATTGACTAGCATTTGTCTGGCATAATTGCTATTTGTCATTTATGAACCTCAGTGTAAGCACTCATTGGAAACTTGAAGTTCCACTGCCCATTATTTATAGTCAAATATGAGCAGCTCTCTAGTAATTCTGTCTAACGTGTGTGATGCATGGAATAGAGTGAAAATTAGACACCTTTTAAGCTTCTAATTCAAAAGGATGTAGCTTGTAGGAAAGAATCCAACGCTTCTGCCAAAAAAGTGAACATTATGCAATCAGCAGCATACCCTTTGTTTTCCATAAGGCTACAGAAATGGAATAGCCCACTATTTATAGTGGTGGAATGCTTATTAGTGTAATATCATAACCTTGTTTCTCCTGTGTATTTTGTTTGCTTTTCCCAACATAATTCTGAAGTCATCAAATGTCATTGAGGCATAGTTCATCTGGCACAGATTCTCACTGGGATTTGGGCATGACACACACTGGTTTTTCCAGGGGGACAGATTTGAGGCTTCTCTGACTTGGATACAGAGTATATACATTCTAACTTACAGGTGTACAGATTCCACACACTGACACTTACTAAGTCTCAATCTAATTGGCATTAGTTCACTGCTGGCATTAGTCACATGTGTGGGCCAAGTGAAATTGAATAAGATCTCTCTGCTTCTCTAATCCCTGCCACATGAATATCTTCGGTTTTAATCTCTCTACCATTCACTGCCTCTTCAGCAGTAAAGCCGTAAGCACTGGAATTGGCACAGTAAATGATTAGGCACAGACAATGTTATTAATAAACCATATTAACAAACTGTGATTGAATGAAATTGACTCAATGATTATATGCGTTGTGTGTAGTTCATGCATGTTCATATTCCCTGTAATGGGCTTTTTAAGGGATATTGATTCACAAAGAAGTGTCTAATATGGGATACTAAAGCTCTGCTTGGAGACTGTTTTTAACTGGAGCTTTGAATGCTAATACAATTTGTGAAGGAGTTTTAATGGTCTTAATCAAGAAAAGATATTTCTCTGAAATATGTAAGGAGCTAAAGAGAAAAATTATCATTGTCTGAGTGTTTGAGTGGTTAAGAGAAATTGATCTGTAGTGGAGGGTTTCACCAGAGTGCTCAGTTAACTGGAATCTTATTCACAGGGTACATGGACCCTATATGTGAATTGATTGTTCTCTGCCTCATTGCTGTATTATTTTCATTGCAGTTTATACAAGTTTGGTCATGCAAATTGGCTGCTGTATTTTTTCACATTACAGAGAGACTGAGCTTTAAAAGTATTTTCTTTGGTGGTAAAGTGTTTCCAAATGGTCTGAGGGCCTGAAAGATGCTTTGTTACATTTCTTTCCCACTGACATCAGAAATATTAGTTTTCTGTCAGCAAGAAGACATAATTCAGCCACTTTGTCTTATTACAGAGCAGCAATATCAAAGAAGTATTGTCTTCTCGAGAAAAACACTTGGGGACAGTTCATCACTTGACAAAGGTTACATGCATCTTGCTCATCTCATTAACTGCTTGTGACATGGTGATGAGAACGGCCTTGTGAGTTCTCCGGCCTGTTTCCCACACTAAAACCCAGAAGGAGATTAATGAGCCAATTTGTTAACACTGTGAAGCCATATCAGATCATTCCCTGCTCTCTCCCACTGGACTCGATGTACATCAGCTACAGGGATGATCACCTTCTGTGGGATGCAAGGTGTTGAGGAGAAGCTAGCCACATTTTTGTCACTGCAGTTGAGTTGGCAGCAAATTCCTTCCTTCCCTCTCCTCCCAAAGGTGCTGCTATTTCCTGGTGCAGTGGTTAATCAGTGTTTTCTTTTGTTCTTTCTTGACAGCAAATTGCCATTCTGAATGTGCAGAGATTGTGTGTGTGTGTGCGCGCACGTGCGTGCGCAAAAGCAAACCTGCAGCTCACAGCTGCATGCAGGCATGGTCTGCAGGAAGATTTGTTGTCCAATTTACTCGGCTGATCGAGTTCTGTTTTCCTTGATCTCCTGTTGTGTTTACGCGGTCCCTTGGTCTTCTGATTGGATGTAGCCTGCTGTGTCTCATCCTTAGGGAAGGCCATTAATTAGACTGCGGTTATTAGTGACCCGCTAGCTCTTAGATGGCCTGCTGTGAAGCTGTGCTACCCCACAATTTTGTCGACAAATTACTAATTATAGAGAATGATCTTCCTTTTTCTAGTCAAATAACATTCCTTGTCCTTCCCAACATGAGATTGAGGGTGGGGTAAAGGTTCGGCAGGAGAATCAAGTCCGGTTTCTTAGGGAGAATTCTGATCATAGACGGCAAGCTCAGCATTTATACACTGAGTTGTTTTTCCAATACAGACCCCTTCCTTGTCTTTTTATTAAATCACTGACTCATGATGCTTCACAGTTGCATTGTGAAGCTTTCCCCATTTACTTCTCTCATTCATCCCAAATGAAAGAAACGAGACACTTGTGTTTCTATAGCACGTTGTATGTTTTCTGAATACTCCAAAGCACTTTGCAACCAATGAAGCACTTTTCAAACCACACTCACTGTCGTTACATAAGAAATACAACATGCGTGCAGCAAGCTCCGACAAATGGCAATGTGGTAATGACCAGATCAAACTGATGTTGGTTGAATATTGTTCAAAACGCATGCCTTCCTAAACCAATAACAAGTAGTGATATAGAGTCGGAAGGTATAGAAATTGTGCAGATAGAGTTGAGAAAGTACAAAGGGAAAAAGACTATAATGAGACTTTGTACAGGTCTCCTAGCCATCGTCAGGATGTGGGGAAGAAAATAAGTCAGGGGACAGAAAAAGCATGCAGGAAATTACATTACACTAATCATGGGGACCTTGAATATGCAGGTGGACTGGGAAATTCATGTTGGCAGCAGGTCTCAAGAAAGGTAATTTGTGGAATGTCTCTGAGACAATGTCTTTGGAACAGCTTGTGATAGAACCCACTAAGGAACAGGCAATTCTGGATTTGGTGATGTGTAATGAGGCAGACTTGATTAGGGAGCTTCAGGTGAAGGAACCCCTAGGGGGCAGTGGCTGTAACATGATAAAATTCACCTGCAGTATGACAGGGAGAATCTGGAATCAGATGTAACAATATTACAATTGAGTAAAGGTAACTATAAAGACATGAAGGAGGAGTCGCCCAGAATAGGTTGGAAGGTGAGCCCATTCAAGAACAAAGGAACATAGGAATTAGGAGCAGGAGTACGTAATTCAGCCCTTCGATCCCAGTTTGCCATCTAACATGGTCATGCTGATCATACCTTGGTCTCAACTCCACTTTCCTGTATTCTCCCCATAGCCCTTTATCCTGCCTTTCGTCAGAAACATATCTATTTCTGTCTTGAATCTGTTGATTGTTTCTGCCCCTACTGCACTCTGGGGCAGTGAGTCCCGCAGATTCACAAAGCCTCTGTGCGACGTGGTTACTCCCCATCTCAGTTTTTGAACCTCCCTCCTCTCACTCGATATCTGTGACTGCTTCTTCTAGACTGTCCCACAAGGGGGAGCATCTGTTTATTGTCCAACTTATCAATCCCCTTTCGCATTTCATATACCTCAATCAGATCCTACCTCGTGTTTCTGACCCCCAGTGAGCAACCAAGCTATTCAACCAGTCTTCGCCCAACAGGAAAGACACTGGAGCAACAATGCCAGGAGCTTCTGGGGGTAATTCAGGACGCACAGCAGAAATTCATTCCAAGGAGGAGGCAACTATAGTTGACAAGGGAAGTCAGGAACAGCATAAAAGCAAAAGGACAGGTATAGAACATGGTGGATTAGTTGGACACCAGGGGATTGGCAAGCCTTTACGAACCAGCAGAGGATAACTAAAACAGCAATACGGGAGGAAATGATGAAATACGGGAGTAATAGTAATATAAAATAAGATTGCAAAATTTTTTATCTGCTTAAAAGGTAAAAGAGGCAAAGGGCGGATTTTGCGATTTGATTAAAGCTTACAGAATACAGAAAACCTGGATAGAGTGGGGGTGGAGAAATCTTTTCACTGGTAGGACAGACTAATACCTGAGGGCACAGCCTCAGAGTGAAAGGATGACCCTTCAGAACTGAAACGAGGAGTAATTTCTTTAGCCTGCTGGTGAATCTGTGGAAGTCTTTGTGACAGAAGGCTGTGGAGGCCAAGTCATTGAGTGCATTTAAGACAGAAATAGGTAGGTTCTTGATTGTTAAGGGGATGAAGGCTTATGGGGAGAAGGCAGGTGAATGGGGTTGAGAAACAAATCTGTCATGATTGAATGGTGGTGTAGACTGAATAGGTCAATGCTCCTATACCTTATGGTCTATGGTCTACCCTGCTTTGAAATGGAATGATGGGACCCTTTCAACCGGCATAAGAGGACAAATAGGACCTTGGTTTAATCTCATCTAAAATATAGCACCTCTAGTACTGTGACAATCTTTTCGTACTCATACTTCAACTGCAGTGTTTGTTTAGTACTGTCCCTCCAAAGTACGACACCACCTCAAAGCAGAACCTCTGGCTGTGCATCACTCCCACAATATAAACCAAACCCCAATCAGTGCAGTACTCCCTTAACTTGACTTTCCAACAATTCAGCACTCTCTCAATACTGCACCTCGAAGAGCATAACGGTATGTCAAAAATTGTGTAGTGCCCCCTCAGTACCAACCATCTGAAAGTGTAGTACACGTTCAGTGTAGTGAAAGTGTAGGACAGCACTCTTCAAGTATGACCCTTTTGATAGTTCGGTACTTTGCACTATTGCACTGGAAGATCAACCCAGAATTCACTCCACTGCATCAGTGAGTCTTAAAACTACAAGTGAATTCGAGCAATGGATGATGTGCAAAAATGGATCAGGAACAGGGATTTTTATTTCCATCCCAAGCCCTGAAGGGTAAGGCTTCATATTCTGTGGGTTAACACAATGTGGGCCATTGACTTTTGAAGAGATAATGGGAACTGCAGATGCTGGAGAATTCCAAGATAATAAAATGTGAGGCTGGATGAACACAGCAGGCCAAGCAGCATCTCAGGAGCACAAAAGCTGACGTTTCGGGCCTAAAAGGGTCTAGGCCCGAAACGTCAGCTTTTGTGCTCCTGAGATGCTGCTTGGCCTGCTGTGTTCATCCAGCCTCACATTTTATTACATTGACTTTTGAACATTTGTGGATGCCAGAGCAGCCCAACAATGGGATTCTTTTCATCATTCAGTCAGGGACCAATCAGAGTTTTAATGTACACCATGTTGGCTAAGATGCGAAGTTTCAACCAGATTTCCATGTCATAGATTTGTCAAATGATTCACCAAAGAATCAGCCTATTTATCCAAAATGGATGCACTAACTCTCTGTGAAAGGGATCTTCCAGCTCACTGACTTTCTCCAAACTTGCAAAAATAGAAATCATTGGAAAAGCTCAGCTAGTCTGGCAGCATCTGTGGAGAGAAATCAGAGTTAATGTTTCTAGTCACTGGACCAGAATAGCATCAGCAGTTATTTTGGTCTCCAAACTGGCAATTGCTTTCCATCTCATTTAGATGTATTTGTTCAACTCCCTTTTTGAAAGTTACTGTTGAATCTGGTACACTGAACTTTCAGAACTGCCGGATTGCACCAACCCACCGTAAAACCATCTTTTCTCATATCCCTCTTCAATTCTTCTGCCAACTGCTTTAAGTCTGTATCTGACTCTCTGTATGCAGTATTGAGTGGTAGAGAGTGCCAGCTGTTCTGTTAGCGGAAACAATTTCTCTTTTTTTTATTCAGCTATTTGAAGCCCTTCATTAGTCTTACAATCACCATAGAAACTGAGAACCATTTAAAAGAGATGAATATCCTGTTGAGGGACAGAAATAATCAAAGGGCAGATTTTCATGTTTCACTGTAAGAAATGGAGAACAACACAGGTCAAACATTAATTAATGCAATAAAGATGGTACTTAGAACCCCATTGCCAATGCACTACTCTTCTGAAAGATGTGCAGCAATACAACATTAAGTCCCAGCTTACAATAGACTCATTTCTTTGAGTCACACCAGGTCAAACCTGGTGCCTTTCAAGACAATTATTCCACTCGGCCATGACATCCCAGAGCAGTCTTTCATCAACAAAGCACACCTTAGTTCCTCCGTGGGCTGACTTGTCCCAAAAATCACCTTGATGTTAATTTCAGCGACTTTTATGGAGGCTTTCCCTCTCAGTCCTACTGCGTTTTCTCTCTCAGTTTTACACAGCTGACCTCAAATTACGCACCAATCCACAGCACCACTTTCGTTGCTACTTTGTGCTCAGCAGTGGCAGGATGCTCTCTTCCAGTGGGGAGACATATCTAATGCCAGCAGCAAAACTCTCAAATGCTTCCAGCTTGGTCTCAGAAGGCCAACCACATCACTATGTCACCTACAGTCTGAAGGGATGTGCAGCAATACAAAGCTCTTTGTGTGTAATTGCTACCATCACTTCTCTGCTACCCCACACTCACCCTAAATCTTTCATTGCATCCACCTTCCACCAAGGCTCAATGTCCACCGTACTCAATATTGCATTCAGCATCTTCACTCAAAGGATCTTGCCTACTCTCTTTCCCCTGAAACTACTATCATCCCCTTAATGTTCACCTCACTATCTTTCCTGACTGATGATGGACCAGTCTCCCTTGATGGTATATTGTTGCCAAATGTGAGAAGCTGCCTGTCTTTCTGTTTCTGCAAGGCACTGTTGTGACAGTCCGAGCAAGCACAGTGAGTGACTGCTTAAATAGCCAGCTAAAACCCATGAGATATACATACTGTTCTTCCCTGCAAAGTGGTTTGGTGATAATGTTGCAGTGAAAGGTGTTAGTGAGCTCCAAGTGCTATATTGAAGTACCAAACTGAGAGTCCCAAATGTGCCAAGATATGGTGAGGTTGATGCTGTATTGATGTCAATCTTTATTGATGAAAGTTGCAAGGCTCACGGCCCATGTAGCACGCCCTGAGCTTTTGGGGAATGTTTGCCTGGAAAAGACCACTGGTGAGCACCAGCCATTGGCTTAGAGTTTCATGTTGAGAATTGTCAGCATCTAGTTCCTCTCCATTGTCTGTAAAGTAACAAACTGCATGTAAATGAGAAAAGGTTGAGCAATTGTAATTTCACTGCCTATAAATAGACCTCCACTCCATTCACCGGTGAGATTTTCATCTAACCATTAAAACCTTGGGTGGAAAACTGAACATTTTCTTTACAATGTCAGAAATTTTTCTGATCTTCTGATAATTTCCCCAATGACTCGCCATCGCCCATGTCATTCCTGACCTGGAAAAATTCAGTTCTTTGATCTTTAAATCTCAACGTCCAATCCTGCCCCCTTCCTTTTGAACAGAAAACTAACTTCTACAAGTATTCTGTTCATTGGTTAACATAGCAGTTCACCCTGCTCTACACAGCAGAAACTCCTTTTCCTCTCTCCTTCTCCCTCTGTCTCTGTCTCCAAAAAGTAGCTGTCCTTTTCTGCGTCCAGGCGTGAAACCCTACATTGCATAGGTTTCACTTCAGTTGCAATGGGAAAAAAAACCCAAATCATATCAGTCTGACTTTGAAGATAATAAAATGTGAGGCTGGATGAACACAGCAGGCCAAGCAGCATCTCAGGAGCACAAAAGCTGACGTTTCGGGCCTAGACCCTTCATCAGAGAGGGGGATGGGGGGAGGGAACTGGAATAAATAGGGAGAGAGGGGGAGGCGGACCGAAGATGGAGAGTAAAGAAGATAGGTGGAGAGGGTGTAGGTGGGGAGGTAGGGAGGGGATAGGTCAGTCCAGGGAAGACGGACAGGTCAAGGAGGTGGGATGAGGTTAGTAGGTGGCTGGGGGTGCGGCTTGGGGTGGGAGGAAGGGATGGGTGAGAGGAAGAACCGGTTAGGGAGGCAGAGACAGGTTGGACTGGTTTTGGGATGCAGTGGGTGGGGGGGAAGAGCTGGGCTGGTTGTGTGGTGCAGTGGGGGGAGGGGATGAACTGGGCTGGTTGAGGGATGCAGTGGGGGAAGGGGAGATTTTGAAACTGGTGAAGTCCACATTGATACCATATGGCTGCAGGGTTCCCAGGCGGAATATGAGTTGCTGTTCCTGCAACCTTCGGGTGGCATCATTGTGGCAGTGCAGGAGGCCCATGATGGACATGTCATCAAGAGAATGGGAGGGGGAGTGGAAATGGTTTGCGACTGGGAGGTGCAGTTGTTTGTTGCGAACTGAGCGGAGGTGTTCTGCAAAGCGGTCCCCAAGCCTCCGCTTGGTTTCCCCAATGTAGAGAAAGCCGCACCGGGTACAGTGGATGCAGTATACCACATTGGCAGATGTGCAGGTGAACCTCTGCTTAATGTGGAATGTCATCTTGGGGCCTGGGATGGGGGTGAGGGAGGAGGTGTGGGGACAAGTGTAGCATTTCCTGCGGTTGCAGGGGAAGGTGCCGGGTGTGGTGGGGTTGGAGGGCAGTGTGGAGCGAACAAGGGAGTCACGGAGAGAGTGGTCTCTCCGGAAAGCAGACAGGGGTGGGGATGGAAAAATGTCTTGGGTGGTGGGGTCGGATTGTAAATGGCGGAAGTGTTGGAGGATAATGCGTTGTATCCGGAGGTTGGTAGGGTGGTGTGTGAGAACGAGGGGGATCCTCTTGGGGCGGTTGTGGCGGGGGCGGGGTGTGAGGGATGTGTCGCGGGAAATGCGGGAGACGCGGTCAAGGGCGTTCTCAATCACCGTGGGGGGGAAGTTGCGGTCCTTAAAGAACTTGGACATCTGGGATGTGCGGGAGTGGAATGTCTTAACTTGACCGCGTCTCCCGCATTTCCCGCGACACATCCCTCACACCCCGCCCCCGCCACAACCGCCCCAAGAGGATCCCCCTCGTTCTCACACACCACCCTACCAACCTCCGGATACAACGCATTATCCTCCGACACTTCCGCCATTTACAATCCGACCCCACCACCCAAGACATTTTTCCATCCCCACCCCTGTCTGCTTTCCGGAGAGACCACTCTCTCCGTGACTCCCTTGTTCGCTCCACACTGCCCTCCAACCCCACCACACCCGGCACCTTCCCCTGCAACCGCAGGAAATGCTACACTTGTCCCCACACCTCCTCCCTCACCCCCATCCCAGGCCCCAAGATGACATTCCACATTAAGCAGAGGTTCACCTGCACATCTGCCAATGTGGTATACTGCATCCACTGTACCCGGTGCGGCTTTCTCTACATTGGGGAAACCAAGCGGAGGTTTGGGGACCGCTTTGCAGAACACCTCCGCTCAGTTCGCAACAAACAACTGCACCTCCCAGTCGCAAACCATTTCCACTCCCCCTCCCATTCTCTTGATGACATGTCCATCATGGGCCTCCTGCACTGCCACAATGATGCCACCCGAAGGTTGCAGGAACAGCAACTCATATTCCGCCTGGGAACCCTGCAGCCATATGGTATCAATGTGGACTTCACCAGTTTCAAAATCTCCCCTTCCCCCACTGCATCCCTCAACCAGCCCAGTTCATCCCCTCCCCCCACTGCACCACACAACCAGCCCAGCTCTTCCCCCCCACCCACTGCATCCCAAAACCAGTCCAACCTGTCTCTGCCTCCCTAACCGGTTCTTCCTCTCACCCATCCCTTCCTCCCACCCCAAGCCGCACCCCCAGCTACCTACTAACCTCATCCCACCTCCTTGACCTGTCCGTCTTCCCTGGACTGACCTATCCCCTCCCTACCTCCCCACCTACACCCTCTCCACCTATCTTCTTTACTCTCCATCTTCGGTCCGCCTCCCCCTCTCTCCCTATTTATTCCAGTTCCCTCCCCCCATCCCCCTCTCTGATGAAGGGTCTAGGCCCGAAACGTCAGCTTTTGTGCTCCTGAGATGCTGCTTGGCCTGCTGTGTTCATCCAGCCTCACATTTTATTATCTTGGAATCTCCAGCATCTGCAGTTCCCATTATCTCTGATACTAATTTAAGTCTGACTTTGAACTTTGGTTTTGTGCAACCCTTTGGTTTGATTTATTTATTATCATGTGTATTTTGTTTCAAGATGTGGTGAAAAGTGTTGCATAGTGTCGCCACTCTGGCATTATATTAAAACACCGAAAATGAACCAGGACGTAGAATATAGAAGTAGAAGAGCAAAGAAATAAAGTGTTCAACTTTACAGTCCTTCCTGTGAAGTGTTGTGCCATGGGCCTGGTGGCCAGGCACGAGTCCCCTTTGCCATGTCCATGCCACTGGGATGAAAATTGCCACCCTTCAATGCCATCTCGTCTCTAGTGATGCCCTCGCCTCAATGGACCTTGCCAATGCAGACCATCGTCAGTGAAATCCTCATCAGCCCATCCAGAATATTCTCCTTCCTCAAAAGTTGTCACAATTTTAAATGTAACCGTTTGTAAAGTTCGATGTTTGTGACACCAGCTTTGAACCCCAATTAAATCAGGACAAGGAAAATAAATGAAGAGGGGGTGGGGGTTGGGTAGGAACCAGCTTGGTATTTTAAGCAGTAAAAATTGAAATTGTGTGGGCTCTCCACAACATGCATGGGTAGTTCATTGATCATACACTGCTGTGATTTTAAGATCTGTCAACAATCTCAAACACTTCTGGTGTGAGGAGAAATTCTGTGTTGTGATATTAAAGAAAACAATTCAAATAGTTAAAGAATGGCACCAATGCAATGCATTAGAACAACGCTGCAACCTATCCTTTATGCACTGTTACACCCTCTACAAAGGAACTGAAAATAATACACTTTACAAGAATTTGTCAAGGTTGGATTTGAGCCATAGGAAGAGGCTGAATAGGCTGGAGCTCTTTTCCCTGGATAATTGAAGGCTGAGGGGTGACCTTATAGAGGTTTATAAAATCATGAGGGGCATGAATAAGGTGAGTAGACAAGATCTTTTCCCCAGGGTAGGGAAGACCAAAATTTGAGGGCATAGGTTTAAGGCGAGGAGTAGGATTTAAACAGGCCAGGGAGGCAACTTTTAGATGCAGACAGTGGTGGGTGTATGGAATGAGCTTCAAGAAGAAGTGGTGGATGCTGGTACAGTTACAACATTTAAAAGGCATCTTGATGGGTACATGAACAGGAAATGTTTCAAGGGATATGGGCCAAATGCTGGGAAATGGGATTAATTTAAGTTATCTGATTAGGACAAGTTGGACTGAAGGTTTTGTTTCCATGCTGTACAGCTCTATGGCTCTATGGCTCAGTTTTTAATCCATTATATCAGCCTTTCAGGAAGAGGCCTGCCATACTATTAGGTATGTCAGTGCAGTCAGCACAACATAGTTTAAAAACAATCTTTTTTAATGGACAAAAATAGCTTGATTTTTAAGTGGCCTGGATGATGAGACTCCCACTCTGAACAAGATCCTGATTAAGAAATGCTTTGAAAAAAGTTACAATGAGTGTTTTCCTTGTTAAGCAAATTTTGTTTTTCGATCGCATTTAAATCTTTGATAACCATTCAGGTTGTTTACAATGATGATGTTATTTGAGAGGTAGGTATTGGCAGGACACACCACAGTGAACCCCTCTACAAAATGGTGCCTTTGGCATCTTTTGATGTTTAACTGAGAGACCTGATGGTGGCTTCGATTTAACAGGCCGCATTTGAGTGACAGCACCTCCCTCCATCTGTTTTGTACTGGAAAGTCAGCATTGTTCAACTTTTGTTACAAAGTCTCTTGTGTGGGTCCAAAATGCTTCTGACTCAGAGGGAGTGTGCTTCTGAGCCAGAGCTGACACAACAAACTCAAACCATACGAGACCTGCTTACTGCTTAGCTATTTTAAGGACACTCGTTATTATTGAGTTTCAAAAATACCAAACTATTTCCTTTTCCATTTCATTCAACATCTATTATTTTGCATCCTATCATTTAAGTACAGGGATCATTTTATGTGGCTTTCATGTACAGAGGACCCTCCCATTCCCTTCATGTTTTCTCGTATCTTTAGCTACTAAAACTCTGCATCAATTTAAAAGTAAAAATAGATTTTCTCTCTAGCTGGATATATTAAACTACCAGAAATGTCATGCTAGCAGATGAAAAACCTCAAATTGGCACACACAGTTGGCATTATATGCATTTTTGTCCAATTTTAGGTTTATTAAATGCAATTCTTTGTCATCATTAATATTGGAAACATTGGAAATTATGGCCAACATGTTTTGTCCTTTTCCCTTCTGAAGCAAACAACTTTCTCCCTACAGATGCTGCCAGACCTGAGTTTCTCCAGCAATTTCTGTTCTGGTTTCAGATTTTCGACATCGGCAGTTATAGAGTCATAGAGCACAGACACTGACCTTTCAGCCAACTCGTCCATGCTGACCTAGTTTCCCAAAGTAAACTAGTCCGATTTGCATGCATTGGGCCATTATCCATCCAAACCATTCCTATTTATACATTTGTCCAAATATCTTTTAAATATTGTAACTGTACCTGCATCTCCCAGTTCCTCTGGCAGTTCATTCCACGTATGGACCACTCTCTGTGTTTCTCCTCAGATCCCGTTCTGTAACATTTTTTTCGTTGTTAGGTGTGAGGGAGAAGTTCAGTGTAACAATTTGTGTCTCAAATAAAAGTGTAATAAACTGCTACTAGATTAATAGCAAAGATAGGAGCAGTCTCAATGATAGCATAACTGGTTTCTTAATATGTCTCAGCTTTACAAAAGGATGAAAATATAATGTGTTATATCGGGCTCTGTTTTTATCGTTTTGAAGCAAGATTCAATGGAGGCTCCTTAAACCCTGAGCCAAAACTATCAATACATTGTGATATAAAAATGATTAAAACGGTCAGTGGAATGTGGAGGTTGTGGGGAGGAATGGGGGTGGTTGCACGAATACAAGCTGGCTGGATGGGTTGCATCTGAGCAGGTCCAAAATGATGCCCCAGTGAGAGTATTTGTCAACACAGTGAGAGACAGTTTAAACTAAAATGGTAGGGGGATGGGAGTCCGTAACAGGGGGACAGAAAGGAGGGAAAGAAACACCAAAAGAAAAGTCAGAATGGGAAATAAGTGCTGGACAACAAATTCAAGAGCAAGAATTAAACAGGGCCACATTGTCAAATAAAGCAAATGTTCAAAGCTCATAACTAAATGTAAGTTTAAAAGATGAGCCTTAAGCCTTTGTGTCTTAACATGCAGTGCAATACAATGGATAAATTAATCGTGTAAATAAATATAAATGAACACGATAAAGTTGTAATTATGGAGATACATATGCAAGGAGACCCAGAGATGACAACTGAATATTCAGGGGTATCTAGATTTTAGGAAGGACAGAACGAGGAGAAAAAGATGCAGGATAATAGGGTAGAATTCCTTGTTCCTTGGTGAGGAATTTAGCTGATTCTGAGACTAGGGCCCTGAATATAATTAAGGAAACTATGTTATGAGGTGTGAGCTGGCTATAATAAACTGGGAGCATGACTTAAAGGGAAGAGTGGATAAGCGATGATAAAGATTTAAAGAACACATGGAGGAAATGTAACAAACATAATTTTGTGGGGCTGGCTAACACAGCAGGCCAGGCAGCATCAGAGGAACAGGAAAGCTGACGTTTCGGGTCTGGATCCTTCTTCAGAAATGTGTCCAGACCTGAAATGTCAGCTTGTGGGCTCCTCTGATGCTGCCTGGCCAGCTGTATTCATCCAGTTCCACACCTTGTTATCTCAGACTCCAGCATCGGCAGTTCCTACTATCTCCAAACATAGTTCTATGTCTGGCACAAAAACAAAATGGGAAAGGCGGCTGAACCATGGCTAACAGGGGAAAGTGGGAATGGTATTAGACTCAAGGAAGGGGCTTACAAATTAGCCAAACAAAAACCAGCAGACCTGAAGGTTGGAAGCAATTTAGATTTCAACAAAGGCTGACAAACAGATTACGAGGAGGAAATAAAAGTTTGAGTAAGCCCGTGGAGAACATACAAACTGGTTGTCAAAGCTTCTATAGGTGTGTGAAGAGAAAAAAAAAGATTAGTGAAGATAATACAGGCCCTTTGCAGTCAGAAGCTGCAGAAGTTATCAAGGGGAATAAAGAAATGACAGACTGATTAAATGCATATTTTGGTTCAAGGAGGACACACATCACATTGGGGACACAGAGTCTGGTGAGAGGGAGGAACTAAAGGAAATTGGCATGGGAAGTGAAATGGTGATGGGGAAACTGATGAAATTAGATACCAGTAAATCCCCAGGGCTTGATTAATCTACATCCCAGAATGCTGTGGTTGGTTGGTTCGCCGAGCAGGTTTGTTTTTCCACAGACGTTTCATTACCCTGCTGGGCAACATCATCAGTGCAACATCCAATGAAGCATCGTTGTGTCTTCCCACTTGGTTTTTAAACTCTGGAGTCTGTTTGGATTACCGCACTTCCGGTTTCCCATCGTAGTGGAGTGTATTTGGGGTTGAGTTCTATGTGTTTGTTGATCGCTTTCTTTATGGAGTACCAGGCTTCTAGGACCTCCCATTCCTGTCTCTGCTTAGCTTGTCCCAGGATCTTGGTGTTGTCCCGATAAAGTTGGTGGTTCTCCTTATCCAGGCAGGAGAACACAACGGTGCTTCATCAGAGGCTACTGTGAAGATGTTACCCAGCAGGGTAATGAAACGTCTGCGGAAAAACAATGAACCAGCTCGGCGAGCCAACCAACCACCACACCTGCAGCCCGAGCTACAAGTCTACTCAAAAACCCTAGACAGATCAGAATACTGAAGGAAATTTTTATAGATATATTTGATATATTAGTTGTCAACTTTCAAGATTCTGTAGACTCTGCGACTGTTCCTGTGAATCTGAGGGTAACTAATGTAACCTAACTTTTTCATTTAAAAGAGGGATTAGAGAAATCTGGGAATTATAAACCCATTAGCCTGACATTGGTAGGGAAAATGTTAGAGTCCATTGTAAAATATTTCATGACAGAGCCCTTGGACGATAATGACAGAATCAGACAGTCAGCATTGGTTTACTCCATTTTAACTGTTGAATGACAAATTTACGGGAAACTTTTTGACGCGATAATGGGATGCCAGTATATGTGGTTTACGTGAACTTACAGAGGTCTTGATTATTTTCTAGTAGGTTAGCATATAACATTAAAGCACACCGCACTGGGGATAGTGGGCTGACCTGGATCGAGAACTTTTTGGCAGGCAGGAAATAAGGAGTAAGAATAAAGGGGTTTCTCTATGAGTGGCAAGTGGTGATTAGTGGGGTACCACAGGGATCAGTGCTTGCACTCTGGTTATTCGTTATATATCGAGTTTAATGTGGGAACTAGCTACAAGCATCCTAAATTTTGCAGATTACACAAAGCTGGGTGGGAGGATAAATTGTGAGGAGGATGCAGAGATGCTTCAGTTTGATTTGAGCAAGTTGAGTGTGTGGGCAATACATGGCAGATGCGGTATAATGTGGATAACTGTGAGGCTATTTTTTGCTTGCAAAAGCAGGAAGGCAGATTTATTATCTGTATAGCTGGGAAAGGGGGATGTGCAACAAGACCTAGGTATAACCAGGTGTAGAGCTGGATGAACACAGCAGGGCAGGCAGCATCAGAGGAGCAGGACGTTTCGGGTCTGGACTCTTCTTCAGAAATGAGATAGGGGAAGGGAGCTCTGAAATAAATAGAGAGAGGCAGAGGCGATGATAGAAGATGGATAGAGGAGCAGATAGGCGGAGAGAAGACGGGCAGGTCAAGGAGACAGGGATAAAGCCAATAAAGGTGAGTGTAGGTAGGGGGTTGGGATGGGAGTTGGTCAGAGAGGTGGGAGGAGTGGATAGGTGGGAGAAAAGACGGACAGATCAAGGAGGCGGGGATGAGATGGACTGGTCTTGGGATGAGGTATCCTTGTTCCCCTTTTGCTTGAAGGAAGAATGCTGGTGCAGTAGGCAGTGAAGAAGGCAAATGGAATATTGGCCTTCTTAGCAGGAGGATTTGAATACAGGAGCAGGATGCCTTGCTGCAATTGTACAGGGCCTTGGCGAGAGCACACCTGAAGCACTGTGTGCCGTTTTGGTCTCTTTATTTGAGGAAGGGAGTGGAAGCTACAGAGAGAGTGCAGTGAAGATTCTGAAACTGATTCCTCGAATAGCAGAACGGACATATGAAGAGAGACTGGATCAGTTAACGTTGTATTTATTGGCGTTTACAAGAATGAAGGGGGGAATCTCATTGTGACCAAACAAAATTCTAACCAAACTATACAGGGGAAACAGAGGAAAGATATTCCTGGTGACCAGGGATTCCAGAACCAGGCTCACAGTCTAAGGATACAAGGTAGGCCATTTAGGACTGCGATGAGGAGGAAATTTCTTCACTAAGACAGTGTTGAGCCTGTGGAAATCTGTCACAGAAAGTATTCCAGATAGACATAGCTCTCTAGTCTAAAAGGATAAAGGAATATGGGGGGGCGGGGGGGAAGCAGGATTAGGGTGCTGAGTTCAAAGATCAGCCATGCCCATATTGAATGGTGGAGCAGGCTTGCAAGGTTGAATGGGCTACTTCTGCTCCTACTCGCTATGTGAATGTTGTTTTCGAGAAGGAGTTGGGCATAGTGCTTGGGGTTAAGGGATCAAAGGCTATGGGGAGAAAGTGGGAACAGGTTACTGAGTTGGATGATCATCCATGTTTATTGAACTGTGGAGTAGGCTCAAAGGGCTAAATAGCGTACTCCTGCTACGTGTTCCTTTATTTTCTACAAAATGAGACATCTTTGATGTGGGTTTTAAATGTTCACTACCAAGGGTGGTAAGTCTATCATAAGTCAATGGGAGTAATTGGAGTACAATCTCCTGTTGAAATACTGACAATGAAGCCAACTTCTTGTTTGAGGTTTGTTTTAGAGCAAGGATCACCAACTAGGTGCATTTCATTGCTCTGTAATTCGTTTAGCAGTGTGTGCTTCTAAAGAGGCCAAATATTTGGCATACTTCCTTTTTCAAAACTAAATGTTACTCGTAAAATGTATTAAAGTACATTGCAAAGTACTTCAGATTGCAAATGACAAAACATGCAATAAAATTTATTTAAAATTTTCTCCATACATGATGTTCGATTCTAAGGTGTCTCAATACAATTGCAACACCTTTGATAGTTACATCATAAATTTCATGTTGGGAATACAATGAACATTAAACTCTGCAACAGAAGTCAGTGCTTGTGGTGCGTGAAAATAAAGAGAAGCTGATTCATTACTTCATATTTCGACTTGTTGTCAGAAATTACTTTGACGTAAAAACGTGAACAAAGTTTCAAGTGGAAACTTTTAACATCACTTCCCATAATTGTAACTTGCTTGCGCATTTAATTCACGTAATAAAGGCCCTCACTAACCTCCGTCAGATCCTGCCCTCAGTGCAGCCTCTAAGGAAGGGGATTGGTACTGAGGTTTTATTCTGGAGTTTCATGTGAAAACCTTGAGGTGAAATGCAACAGGAATTCATGGGGTAACTATGGCTAAGTAGACTCTGCATTGAGCTAACTGTGGGGAAGTGATCAATTAATTCTGCTTGATCTGAAGAAAACCGATCCTTATTAGGAGAGTTTTGTTGAAAAGTCCCATTCAGAAACACTAGAAAGAGTAAAGTTACCTCTATTTTTTTTCAAACTGAAATGATAGTGCTGTTGACACTATTTCCATGAAAAACTCCCAAGGCAAGTATAACACTGGATTAGAGAGAGAATAAGTCTCCTAGCGAATCCCCATCCCGACTGAGATCTGCTTCCATCTCCTTAGATGGACCTGACCTGGAAACGTGGACCTACCTGACAATGACATATAGCCTGTGCTGGATTGAAACCTAAGCACGTAAATCAGCAAGTTTTGGAGAACCTCGTTCCCAACCTCTGATGGCCCTATTTCATAAAAGTTCAACCCATCAGCTCTGATCCTCTTGCCAATGCTGTCAGCCCTGCTGAATATTTCCAGCATTTTTTTAGAGTCATAGAAGCACGCAGCACGGGAACAGACCCTTTGGTCCAACCAGTTCATGCTGACTATAATTCCAAACTAAACTAGTCCCACCTGCCTGTTCTTGGCCCATATCTCTCCAAACATTTCTTAACATGTACTTATCTGAATGTCCTTTAAACATTGTAACTGTACTTGCATCTATCACTTCCTCTGGAAGTTCATTCCACACACCTCAAGTCTTGTTTAAATCTTTCTCCTTTCACTCTAAAAATATGCGCCCTAGTCTTAAAATCCCCCACCCTAAGGAGAAAAAAACACCTGCCATTCACTTTATCTATACCTCTCAAAGTTATATAAACCTCTATAAGGTTACCCCTCATCCTCCTATGTTACAGTGAGAAAAGGTCCACCCCCATCTAGTTTATCCTTATAACTCAAACCTCCATTCCCAGCAACCTCCTAGTAAATCTCTTCTGAACCATCTCCAGCTTAACAATATCCTTCCTATAGCAGGATTACCAGAACCGGACCCAGTACTCCAGAAGAGTCCTCACCAATGTCCTGAATAAACTCAACACAATGTTATAACTGTCTTTTTTTTCTCTCATATTTCTGCTATCCATGGTGTTTATGCCTTTACTTCAGCTTTGCTTAGTCTGATGACATGGTGTAGAATTTCCCTGTGGGTTTTTTTTTGTTTCTCTGGAATTTTTGCTGAATATCTGGTGGAAATTTGAAAGGCCTCACCATGGGCATAAACAGCAACTTCATCCACTATCTGGTTTTGAAACTACAATCATTTCTTCAATAAGGCATATGAGAAGATGCATAAATTCTTTCCTTTTTCATCCTACATCGGTTTGAGGCATTTATTCTGAATCTTATCAGGAGCCTAGACAGTGGGGTCTTTGTAGAATATATAAAAATAAAGAATTTTTAAAAAATGAGTGAACTGTCCCTTCCGCTGGTCAGCTTACCTCGTTGCTCACCCTCTGTCCCATTTCATTTTCTAAGAAATTCATCAGTGTAAATATCAGGAAAGAAACAATATTCCCCTGTTCCAATATATTCAGGATAACTGTCAGTGGAGTTCTGATATGTGTCTGTCTTTACTCAAACAAGACACGGGGTAGTAAAATGCTGGAGTCTGTGATAACGCAGTGCGGAGCTGAAGACACGGGAGTATTTGTTGCTGTCGAAGTGGTTTCCAGAACACAGGCATTTTTGGACAGTACTGGGCTGCTCACGTGGACCACTCTTCCCTGAAGTCTGCTTGTCAAATGATGCCCACCAGCAGACATTCCATTTCAATTTCTAAAAGATGCAGCCTGCCTCATAAAATAAATAACTCACAGTGGATTCAGCTCTGTTACTAAAGAAAGGTTATTCGTCCTTTGATTGTCCTGACCATTCTGCAGGGTGTGGTGCTCTGTTCTTGGCTAGTAATGCCAGACAAGTCATGAGACCAGAATGACTTGATAGCCCATATGTTTTATTTTTGCAATTTGTTTGTCATGCAGTCAGACATTTAAAGGTTACGACAGTGAAAATTTAAAAAGAACAATTTTATATATGCCAGAACGACTACAGATATCAGAGATTAATATTCAATCATCTTCCCCTTTATAACCATCTTATAAATACTGTAAAGCTTAGTGAACGGATGCTCTTTTCCACTTTAATTTATTTAACCTATTTTCTAATCAACTTATTTACAGTTGTTATTACGGATCTCTGGAACAACTTGGAGTTGAACCCATGCCTCCTGGCTCAAAGGTACAGATACCTGCCCTGAACTTCATGAATAATCACTTTTCCCTTTCCCTATCATAACCTATTTTTCCTGACCAATAATGCTCAGAAATAATCTTACACATGTCTCGAGCAGGCGGGCCTTGAAACTAGGGGTAGGAATACTTCCACTGCGCCACAATATTACAAGCCTTCATCACAGTAGGAAGATGAGCTCCGCACTAATATTTACCATCCTGTACAGTAAATGTTGGAAAGGACAACTTATCCAGAGCTCTACAGGCCCAGGCTCCAGTTCCAGAAATCAGACTTCTCTGTTACCTAGCTCCTGTTGCATATTTTCAGTAAATACCCTTTAGCTGAAAGAAACGTCCAGCTTTCCTGCTCCTCTGATACTGCTTGGCCTGCTGTGTTCATCCAGCTCTGCACCTTATTATCTCAGATTCTCCAGCATCCGCAGTTCCTACTATCTCTTAGCTAAAAGTATAATTCCTTTGAAGCTACCTAGGGTTGGAAGCCCTGGGAGTTTGTTTGCAGTGTATAGACTTTCGTGGGCCAGGGCACATTGTTGGTGGCGATGACGGTCCCAGTGGCAGAGATTTGGAGTGGTGGTTGACATTCTGAGGGACACAGTTAAAATCGCCTCTGCCTGTGACCACGTCAAGCCCCTGATAACAACAGCCCTTACACTTACGTAGCACCTTGTAACATGGGGAAATATCCCAGTAGTGTTTTCAAACACAATTTGACATTTTGACACTGGCACAAGGAGTTATTGGGTCAGGTAACAAGAGGTTTTTAAGGAATGCCCAATGGAGGAGAGAGGTGTAAACAGACTTGGAGACTGGTCCAGGTTCCCAGCTCTTGAATTCAATGAGGGTATGGCCACCACTGTCGGGGTAAAGGAAATTAGGGGTAGACAGAGTTGGAGAATGCAGTAGTCTCGAGTTGCAGGGATGAAGCATGTTGGAGCCTCCCTAGACAGCACCTTCCATCCAGAAGGAAAAGGGCAGCAGACACATGGGAACACCCCCACCTGCATGTTCCCCTCCAAACGACTCGACATCCTGACTTGGAAATACATCGCCGTTCCTTCAGTGTCACTGGGACAAAATCCTTGAATTCCCTGCCTACGGCACTATGTGTCAACTACAATATGGACTGCAGCAGTTCATCATCATCTCTGGGCAGCTAATGATAGGCAATAAATCACGCCCAGGAATGGTGCTGCTGTTGGCTGGATCACCATCAGCCTGCTGCTTGAATGGTAACTGAGACAGCTCTTCCTGTTTAGGCATTGTATCCCACATGTTGATAAGGAAGACATTGCAGGGCTGACTAGATGGTGAGATAACAAGGTGCAGAGCTGGATGAACACAGCAGGCCAAGCAGCATCAGAGGAGCAGGAAAGCTGACGTTTCAGGCCTTCAGAAGAAGGGTCTAAGCTCAAAACGTCAAGCTTTCCTGCTCCTCTGATGCTGCTTGGCCTGCTGTGTTCATCCAGCTCTGGACCTTGTTATCTCAGATTCTCCAGCATCTGCAGTTCTTATTATCTCTGACTAGATGGTGATAGCTGTTGTCTTTTCTGGTGTCTTCGTTGATGCCAGGTGCTTTGTTTGGTTTCATTCCTTACTCTTTTGAGGATTTTTAGCAATTGATACGACTGGGTAGATTGCTGAGCCATTTTCCAAGGGCAGTTAAGTGTCAATCACAAAGTGGTGGGTCTGGAGTCATGTGTAGTTGACACCAAGTAAGGACAACAGTGAACTAGATTATTTTAAGAACCCAATTAACAATTGTTTCATGTATCAATTCTAGCATTCAATAGAATATTTAGTGAACTGAAATTCCACCATCTGCTCTGATGTGATTCAAACTCCGGTCACAAGAACATTACCTGGGACTTGGAATGACTAGCGTAGTGACAAAAGGACAAAGCCATCACCTCCCTGCACTTTTGAATGCCAAGAGGAGGTGGTCAGATTCTCTTGTTAGAGACAAACATTATGGTGAAAGGGTTATTTTGAAGAAAACTCCTACTCAGCAGGAGTTTTAAAGCTGCTTGAAATCATTAAAGGCTTTGGAATGAAAAAAGAGCTGTCATTGCAGAATCAGTCACACAAAACACCCCTTAATTTGAGGCTTAACCCTGACAACTGCTCCACCTTTAAAGATATCATGGAAGTTGCATGCTCAATGAAATTGTAAAAACGATGAGATTTATTGTATGATGGAGACACTGAGCATTGGCCAAAAAATTGGGTGCACATTCACTTAACCCTGATTTGTCGGCGCAAGGCTTCAATTAAAAAAAAACTTCTATTGGGCAGATTTACAACTAGTTAGTTCCAAAAACCTGTAACAGGAAGTTTTGTTTAGTACACCCTCATCAGTAGTGTGACCCTGTGGTCTTTTACATTTAAATTCTGTGACTGATACTACCTCCCTCACTATACCCGAGGAAAGAGTAAGGCTCCGAAAGCTTGTGATGTCAAAAAAAACTCCCCTGTCTATTTATTTCAGAGCTCCCTTCCCCCTGCCTCATTTCCAAAGAAGGGTCCTGACCCGAAACGTCAGCTTTCCTGCCCCTCTGATATTGCCTGGCCTGCTGCGTTCCTCCACCTCCACTTCGTGTTATCTCTGACCCCAGCATCGACAGTTCTTACTGCCCCTGTTGGTCTATAACCAGGTGTTGTGTGATTTCTAACCCTAACCCCCAGTCCAACACCGGCACCTCCACATTATAAATACAACAAGTTGAAGTGTTGCCAGGCTTACGGTTCAGTTCATCATGTTAATGAGTCCTGTGAGGAACTGAGCTGGAAGGGTTTGGGTTTTGGACTTGTGCTGATGCAGCTGATTTTCGGAGGAGTTGGCTGTGGGAGTGCTTCTATTAATGTCAACAGCCCTTGTTTGGAGACTGGGAGATGGTTCACAGCTCCTACTCCCAGCCACTAATTAGCAACTACTGGTAGGCGTGATTGGTTGTATGGGTGTATAAGTTAGACTTGAACAAGTGTGGGGGTGGGCTTGGCCCTGTTGCCGCAATAGTCAACGAGGCAGACAGCAGCCAGTGTTTTTGATGAGACAGCAAGAATGGCTCACGCTTTGCCTATGCCTGCAAGTATAGGCCTCTGCCCATGGAATCTCACACCAGCACGGATCTGGTCTCCTTTGGGAATAGGTTAAATTGGTTTAAAAACAAGACGCTTGGAAATGTAAATATGATCTGCTGTTTTACTATGCATATTAAAGGATTGATTTCCAAACCATGAAGTAGATTCGTGGGAAAACAAAATATAAATTTGGTAGGGAGCTGCTCAGAAACAGATATCCCTCATTTATTTTTGTTACAAGTCTTTATCAAGTTTTTTTTTGTTTATTCATTCACAGGATGAGGGGTGTCACTGGCGAGGCAATATTTATTGCCCACCCCAACTGCCTAGAGGGCAGCTAAGAGTCAACCACATTGCTGTGGGTCCTGAGCCACATGTAGGCCAGACCAACTGAGGATGGCAGTTTCCTTCCCTCAAGGACATTGGTGAACCAGATGGGATTTTCTGACAATCAGCAATGGATTCATGGTCATCATTAGATTGTTAATTCCAGACATTCATTAAATTCAAATTCCACCATCTGCCATGGTGTGATTCAACCAGGCCCCCACAACATTATCTGAGTCTCTGAATTAAAGTCCAGTGATAACACCGCTAGGTCATCACTTCCCCTGAACCCCATTGATCTATTTGACTTGCTTTTGATACATACTTTCTGTGAAAACTGCAAAAGTTTGTATCCTCCTTGTTTGATCTTCTGTTTCAGGTTTTCGTTAATGCATCTGTTATGATCTTCTGAAGTTTGAGTTTTAGTTATGGCGAGGTACTGGCATTGACTAGAATCTCAGTATAATGGGTTTGAATCCTGCTAAGACAAATTGTGAAATGTGAAATATGAATTCAATTGTTTTAAAAAATCTAGTTTAATACCAACAATGTAATCACTGTCAATTGTTGTTAAAAAGCCATCTCGTTCACCAATGTCCTTTTTAAGGCAGGCCATCTCTACCTGATGTGGTCTACATGCAACTCCAGACCCATGGGCAGTGAGTGCTCTATTACTCGATGACACTCAACTTGGACGGGCAATAAAGGCTGAACCTCCCAGTGACATCCAAATCCCAAGAATTGATACTTTTTACAGTTGCTTGCTGCTGTACATTGGGATGGTGTCTCAGTCTGTGGTCATATATTGATCTTCATGTCTCAATAAATCGATCGAATTACAAAATTGTTACAGTGCAGAAGAGGAGGCCTTTTGGCCCTTTGTGTCTGTATTACATTGTGATGTGGTGCCTTTTCCCCAATACACAAAACATTCTTTCTATTTAAATAATCACTTAATGCCCTCTTGAATGTCTGAATTGAACTTCCTTCCACCACACTTCTCGAGTGCGTCCCAGACCCCATCTCATTGCTCTGTGAAAACAATTTTACTTACATCACACAGTTCTTTTGAAATCATCTGTGCCCTTACCTTTTATGGGAGGGAACCATTTTACTCTGACTCCATCCAGCCCTGTAATTTTGAAAATTTCCTCCAAGTGTCCTCTTAACCTTCTGCTCTCCAAAGTACACAGTCCAAACTTCTCCAATCTTTCTTTGTAATTGAAGTTTCTCATCCCTGGAACCTTTCTTGTAAATCTCTCCTGCACTTTCTCTCAACATTTTCACATCCAATATTTTCTGGTGCCCAGATATGCCAGCAGAGGTCTGGCTAGGGTCTTAGAATAATAGAATTAAAGGGTTTTACAGGATGGAGATGGGCCAAAGGGCCTCTTTTGTGCCTGCACTGGTCAGCAAATACCTATCCACTCTATTTCCATTTTCCAGCTCCTGGCTCATAGCCTCGTATGCATGGAATTTCAAGTGTTCATCAATTTTGGGATGAACGCCTGGTTGTACTGAATCTCTAGTATCCATGCCGTTTCCCAAATTTATTGTGATACTTCAGTAAAATGACAGTTAGTATCCTATCCCTCTCATATTTCCAACATGTAAATGATATGCTTATGTTGATTTGAATCTGTAGCTGTATCATAGAATTTCTTTGCACTCCTTAAAAATCTCCATCCTGCGTTCAAATTTACCATTGAAATGGAACAATCAAATGAGCTTCCCTTCTTTGGTGTACTTGTTGAGAAATCCATTAATGAGTTCTCTTGTACTGTCTAAGAAAAACCTATATTTACGAATCAATATACACAATGGTTTTCCTGCAGTTCTGAATACTACCAGGTCAATCCGATTGGCAACTTCATGAATAGGGTTCCAGCAACCGATTCATTGCATGTACACTATTGAGCTGGAGCATATTGAAAATTTCCTGTGTGATAATGGCTACCCTAATCAAGCCATCACTCACTGGACATGTACCAACACATGAAAGGGCCTCCGTCCACCAGTCTGGGCTCTGAGTGGCACCCAATCTCCCTTGTTACCTTGGGAGGGGAATGTCTCTCCACCATTTGAACAACCGGTGAAGCCAGCTGTTACTGTGCAGTAAATTCATTAGCTGTTTTCTTCACCAACAGCCTGCTGATGTTTTGCATAGATATGAGTTTCAGTCCAAGTGAGATGCCAGATATGTAGGCTGTATGTCCCAATGACTTACAGACAATATCAAGCAACATATCCCATTGGCCACCTGCAGCTGACAGCAAGTTGCTTGTGCTCAACCAACTGTACTTGCTATCCCCCAGAAAAGTACATCCAACGTTAGATGCAATTCTGGGGTTGGAAATCATTAATCAGACTGAGTTAAAACTGGAATCCAACTGAAGATCATCAGTTGTGCTTGCATGTGTGATTTGTGGGTGTTAGAAGCGACAAAGATAATTACTCAGGTCCCTGTCTGATGTAGGCGAAGGGAATTTGTAACTAAATTGCACCTCTTTGATTAGAAAGCTAAGGGGTCATGGAGACTGCAAATTGCTGCTATACTTCCATGGCAATGCCCTTAATCGATCAGATTCCACCTGCCTGTTTGAGAATTAAGAGTGACAGTTAACTGTTCTTGCTACATTGCTGTACCAGTAATGGGCCAACCAATCTGCACCCTCTTCTTGCACTGAGAAAATTGGCATCTCTTGTATACAAGTCTGTTACTTGTTGTAGAGCTGATAATTGCAACCAAGCAATTGTCTTTTGTGCTGTCAGTAGCTGAGGCTGCCACAGTAACAGATAAACTTGCATTTATACTAAATCTTTTAATGTGCGGAGCTCTATCTCCATCCACGCAGGAAACTAGGGCGTACAGTTATTGTCTGAGCCAAAAGACATTTTGTAGTCTCTCTCGCTCTCAATCTGTTCTCACAAAACTGAGCTGAAATGTCAGCCTAAATGAGGGCTAAGGTCCTTTTGTCTTGAAGGCTGTAGTGTTACCACTGTTCCAGCAACAACAAAATGCAACGTTGAATGCTTGATTCCCTTTGAGGTGAACGCTGACCTAGAAAACATGTATAATTTGCACACTCACTACCTGGCTGTGTTAAAGGACGGCAAAGCTACAATCAAAGTCTCCAGCTCAGAAAGAGAGGGGCAAGTCCTGAGGGAATTTTCAGCCATGCAATAGCCAGCATTTCTGATGAATATGAGTTCGCTTTTTAAAGCGTAGGCTGTGTATTGACCAGAAGCAGAACACATTGAAGTACATCAGAAGTAATACACTTGAGTTTCAGATAAACCCTATAATTTGTGCTGCAGGACCAAAATTTAGAAACGTTCGCTGCCATTTAACTGAGGGCCAATTCAAGTAGAACATAATTGGCACCCAGTGCCAACTTGGCTGCTGTTGTGCTCCTTGCCCAGAAGCAATGCATTTAGTGCAATCATTGAAATGGATGAAATGTGTCAATGTTTAGATCTCTGTTGTGTTCCCTGGAGAAATTATTCAGAAAATGGTCGATGATGCCTTTTTCATTTCTGCCAGGTCTCATTGCTCAAGTGGAAGAGACAATCTGTGCAAAAATGGTTTGGTAGAATAATAATCAGGATAGCCATTCAGCCTTCAATAACATATGATGATACTTCATTATTACAAGACCTTTCATTGTCCAAGGGCTTTAAAAGGTTTCTAAAGATTTCTCATCATTTCTGTGACTTATTTTCTGCTATTTGCATGCTACTGCCAAGGCATGGGTAATGCAGATCAGTCATTATCTTCTAACATTCTGCTAATTTCTAGTGTGAGAACTGCTACTCTTTACAATATGGTCCAAAGCTATAAATAAACTGGGCCGAATCCGAGCCTATTAACTGGAAAAGGGATTGATGAGTCCTGGTTTGACTCTCTGTGCATGACCATTGGCTGATTGCTTTCTGTTCCTTTACAATGTCACTTTTCAGACTGGAGGGAAGTGTTCAGATTTCTACTCTGTTACATGTTGATGAACAAGACCTGGGTATTCCAGGAATAGCTCAAATATGATAAAACAATGAGATGTTGTTTAAAACCTGGGGGGACAAAGACTAGCTAATGAAGTGTGCAAGTACATAAAAGATAGAACGGTCACATGACAGCTCAATGGTTAGCACTGCTGCAAGCATAGGGTATCCTTAACTTTATTATGAGAGGAGTAATGCACGCGATGGGAGAAAAGACAGAAACCTAAACGAGGGAGATTCGTTTTATCTTTCTTTCCAGAATGTACAAGTTCAGCGGTTAAAAGACAACTCAACCCTGGTCTGTGCATTAGGGGAAGAAGGTGTGCTAGTGAGCTGAGGTGCTCATGTGTAACAGGTTTGAGTGCAGGCTCTAAAGGACACAGTTAAAAAAAAAATCATCTGCTGATCACCTTTGTGGTGCAGGTAAAGGACAGTCTCTCTCTCCCTCTCTCTCGCTCTCTCTCTGAGTGCTAGAGGTAAGCTACTCAACACATCAGTCACATAAACACATGGAGTCTTTCAATCTGGCTGCCAGCAATCACTATCAAAAGAAACATGACAAAAAAAAATCTCAACAAAGCTGCAAAGCTAAGAATCCTGAAGTCAACTGTTTAATTATCAATGTCCATTCTCTACTCTTCACAGATGACCCAAGGGTTGAGCTGTCTCTCTTTAAATTGCTTAACATTTCTAAACTGTGTGTGTATGTGTGTGTGTGTGTGTTTGTGTGTACCTGCATGTGTGTGTGCGCACACGTGTCTGTGTGTGTATGTGCGTTTGTGTATGTGTGTGTATGTGTGCGTCTGTGTGTGCATGTGCATGCATGTGTATATGTGTCTGTGTGTGTGTGCACATGAGTGTGTGTGTCTGTGTGCATATGTGTGTGCGTCTGTATGTGCGCATGTGTGTGTGTGAGTATGTGTGCATCTGTGTGTGTGTACGTGTGCGTGCATGCTTGTGTTTGTGCATATGTGTGTGCCCACGCACGCGCATGAGTGCGTGTGTGCATGCATGTGCATGCACGTGCCTGTGTGCGTGTGTGTCTTGCATTATTATTTCTTATTGTGTTTAGTTAAGAATAAATGCATTCAACGGGCTGTATCTTATGAATTTTTGGCTCGGTCCAAGCTGCATCAAGTTTATTTCTTTTTGGAATATGTTTTATTGCAAAGACAATCTAATTTTGTTGCCATATCTTACCAAATTGTCATGGAGAGGGGTACAGATCTGCACATCATCACCTCAGCCACTGATCCTCAAGACCAAAATCATGGTGCCAGGGGATGGATAAACTGGACCCCAGCCAGGTGCCCTGTCCATACCAGGAGCTGGAGATGGGACAATGCCTGGGTTGGTAGATGCTGGGTGCTAATTTCCACGCAGTTGTCACCCGAGGATTGTTTCCGGGCAACCAACATGAAAATTATTTTGTGGTAAGTGGCAAGCTGAATGCAACAGGTACACACACTAGTGAGTATCATGGTGGCTCAGTAGCTAGCACTGTTGTCTCACAGCACCAGGGACCAGGGTTCAATCTGAACCTCAGATGACTGTCTATGTGAAGTTTGCTGTATGTTCTTCCTGTGTCCGTATTGGCTTCCCCCCATAGTCCAAAGCAGCGAAGGTTAGGTGGATTGGTCATGCTAAATTGCCCTTAGTGTGCAGGCAAGGTGGATTAGCTGTAGAAAATGCAGGATTACGGGGACAGGGTTGAGTCTGGATGAGAGGCAGTTCGGGAGGTTGGTGCAGACTCAGGAGGCTGAATTGCCTGTTTCCGCACTGTAGGGATTCAATTTCCTTACATGAGTGTGGCCAATGTCTAGCTTGTTTGGTGAGTTTAGTAAAATGCAAGTTTGAATGACAATGAGGTGAGTTGTGGTGATAACAACTTTGCTTAATGAGTATTATTCCCTGTCAATTGGCATCTCACTACTGCCTAGAGAGAATTTTGCTACACTAGTTGTAAAAAACATAAAAGATGGAACATGATGAACCTGATATTGGGATGGGGCATTGCCCCACTTGTCATCCATTTCTGCCCAACATCTCGCTACAGACAATGTCACTCAAATCCCGACAAGATTTCACCCTTTGTTAACTGAAAAAAGTCTTGTTAAATCGTCTAATTTTAAAATATAAAATTAATTGAATCAGGGTGCATGGCTGTGTACGTTGCAGATGTAGAGGAGGATTAAGACAATGGACAGTTTGAACAAAAGTCTATGAATTTAAGGACGGTATCTACTGTTTCTCTTCCTCTTCATGACGCTCACTGCTTTCATTAGAGGCATGAATGTTGCTCCATTATGTGATCCTACGAGCGTGTTACATTACACAACCCATTCCTATTCACCTTCACATGCATGCTGCACCATTTTCAAAAAGATGACCGATAAAAACAGTCTTTTAATGAAACAGTTACAATTCTGACAGTATCAATAGCTGAGTGTGATTCTGCAACACACACACACACACACACACACACACACACACACACACACACACACACACACACACACACACACACACACACATACACACACGCGCGTGCGAGTCTCTGTAGTTTCTGCATCACACTGGGGAGCTCAATAGGTTTGTTTTCTTTGTCTTAAGTGCTTAGAGCCTTCAGGAAGCTTCCAGAAAATCTATGGTGATCGGAACAGTTGTGAGAAGCTGAAAATAAGGAACATGTTGTAGCCTGCTGGCATTCTTTGTCATCTCTTAACAGGACTGAAAATCAGGAGGGTGGTTCGAACACAACAGCCTACTTTCTTCTAAGCAATTCATTCCTTCGCTTGCCACTTGATCCCTGCTGGGATTGTATTAAGGTTTCTCTGTGTTTAAGATTATCCTGAATCTCATTAACTGTAACATTGAAAACATATTGGATGATTTAAGCTGCCTCTTCATTGATGGTTGGTCTTATTTCACTTTGGCTTATTTTCCTGGGTTTCTTGGACATGGTTCTACCTATCATCCCCATTTTGGTATCTGGTCAGGAATGATTGAAGGCCTATGTCCGTGGAGTTGGCAGAGGCAAACTGTGGGGTTGCAATAGCTTAGAAATCCAGCAGACAGCTCTGTTTTACATAAATCAAGCACTGAAGGGTCCCACAATGTAAATGGGTATGTGCTGAATCATTTGGTTCAAATGGGCACTGCCCGCCATACTAGATTGGGCAGCTCGTGTGACATCATGGAAGTGCACAGGACATGAACGTTCATTCCATTCAGTTTTGCAGCCAACACTGCACATTCTCTATGAGCTGCACTCGGTCCCCCAACGATGAGCTATGGAAACAACAGAACTTAATATCTACAAATCTCAGCTTCGTGTTCTTTCCTCAATGTTTGCACCTGCGGCTCACGGGCAATATCAAGGGACCAATACGGTGCATTCTACTAAACTCCATCCTGATTTGTCTCACTGTCCAGTTTCTATCCAATGTTGGTCTGAGTCATCCAGAACCTGCAATGAAGTCACATTCGTCCTGGGCCTCCGTCCCTATTTGTAATAGGGATGAACTGCAGAGAGTGGCACAGCGTCCCTAGGGTTTGCTGTGCGAGGAGTCTTTGCATCTAGAGGCAGTAGATGGAAGCAACAGAGTGGAGAAGAGGGGCCACTGGGGAGAGGGATTGGGGCCATCTGGTGGGGGAAGAGTTATGGTGATTTTGGGAAGGGTTGAATGGCAGTCTGCAGTAGTAGAATGGATCAAAGTGAGCTCCTGTTCATCCCACCTCTGCATTGCGTTAGTGTAGAAACTCGGCTCTTTTTGCTGCTCTTACAATGTCCAATTAGGTGCCGTCAGTGAGGGCAGTTGTGCTGGATATAGTCAATGCAACTCTATCTTGAACAGGGGACCTCAAATAACAGTAAGAGTCCTGTTTGTATGCCTATTATTCATTCTCATGGTGAGAGTACAACTGACTGAACAAGCCAGCAACTATTACCTATCCCTAAGCCACTCGAATATGACTGAGTATCTCACTTGCTAACTTCAAAGGGTCAAAGGTGAATCAGATTTGGTTTGACCTGGAGTTGCTGAAAGATTAGACCCAGCTAAGGAATGGCCGTTTTCGTCTCTTTATAAAACATTAGTAAATTAGTTGAGTTGTCATAACATTCATGGCTTTCGTGATCGCTGTTGCTTCCACAATGTTTTGTTAATTTCTAGACTTTAATTCTAGGTTTTTATTCAACCTCCAGTCTGTTATGGTGGAATTTAAACTCTGATTTTCTGGATTACTGCTCCAGGAATCCAATAATAACACCAACCTATGTCTATATAAGTGATAATGGGAACTGCAGATGCTGGAGAATCCAAGATAATAAAATGTGAGGCTGGATGAACACAGCAGGCCCAGCAGCTCTCTGATGAAGGGTCTAGGCCCGAAACGTCAGCTTTTGTGCTCCTGAGATGCTGCTGGGCCTGCTGTGTTCATTCAGCCTCACATTTTATTATGTCTGTGTCTATATAACACCCTTTTTTTCCCCCAGTGTTCTGAAATAGTTCAAGGACACTCACAGGAGTATTATGAAACAAAACGTTACACTGAGACACACATGGAGATATTAAGTCAAATATTTGGACAAAGGTAGGTTTTAAGGAGTGCTTTAAAAGAGGAAAGTAAGGTCATGAAGTGGAGGCTTTAGGTACAGGTACCTAAAGGCACCACCACGAATGGTGGAAAGGTTAAATTTTGGAACACACAAAAGCCAGAGTTACAGGAACACATTTCTTAGGGGATTGTGGGTCTGGAATAGAGTACAAAGTTAGGGATGGGGGGTTCCATGGAAGGATTTGAAAACTAATAAAAATTTTAAAGTCAAAATATTGCTCAAATGAGAGCCAAAGTATGTTAGTAAGCACGAGAATGATTGTGGAACGGGACTTTCGAATTAAGACACAGGTTGCAGAGTTTTGGATCACTTCCTGTTTAGAGGTGGAAGAAAGCAAACCAGTTAGACATGTACTGGAGTAATCAAGTCTGAAGGCAACTAAAGTGTGAATAGCTAAGGGCTCAACAGCAGATGATCTGAGATAGGAGAATTCGGGAGATCTCAAGGTTTCAAATAAGGGTCTTAGTGATCAGAACATCAAAGTTGTGAATATCTTAGCTTAAATTTAGCCTATTCTCAGCAATAGAGATTGAAATGGAGGGCAGAGAATGGAGTTTGGATGGACTTTTAAAACTGTGAAATACTGTCGTTGCAGGCACGCAGAGGAGTTAGCCCCTATAAATCACAACTGCATCTTAAAACCACCCAGCTCGTCCCCGCCTCCCTAATCTGTTCTTCCTCTCATCTATTCCCTCCTCCCACCTCAAGCCCCACCCTCGTCTCCTACCTACTAACGTCATCCCGCCCCCTTGACCTGTCCGTCCTCCCCGGACTAACCTATCCCCTCCCTACCTCCCCACGTATACTCACCTCTACAGGCTCCATCCCCACCCCTTTAACTTGTCTGTCTCCTGTCCACCGATCTTCTCCTCTATCCACCTTGCATCTGCCTCCCCTTCTCTCCCTATTTATTTCAGAACCCTCTCCTCATTCCCCTTTTCTGATGAAGGGTCAAGGCACAAAATGTCAGCTTTTATGCTCCTAAGGTGCTGCTTGGCCTGCTGTGTTCATCCAGCTCCACACTTTGTTGTCTTGGATTCTCCAGCTCCTTCTGTTTCCATTATCTCAGGCTAGCTTATGAGTTCAGCAGGTAATAGAGAAGGCAAATGGATTTTTGGAAATGGGATCTTGCTAAAATTGTACAAGACATGAGCCAGAATACAGCTACTACAGCTGAAAAACTGTGAACAGTGGTAGTAGGAACTGCAGATGCTGGAGAATCTGAGATAACAAGGTGTAGAGCTGAATGAACACAGCAGGTCAAGCAGCATCAGAGGAGCTGGAAGGCTGATGTTTCGGGCCAAGGCCCTTCAGAAAAGTCAGCCTTCTTGTTCCTTTGATGCTGCTTGGTCTGCTGTGCTAATCCAGCTCTACACCTTGTTATCTCTACTGTGAACAGTGTTGGGCCTGTATTTAAAGAAAGATGTACTGGCATGGGAAGGTTAACCAAACTGATATCAGGAATGGATGAACTGTCTTATGAGAAGTTGCATCGGTTGGGCCTGTATTCATTGGTGCTTAGGAGGAAGAAAGGAGACGTTATTGAAATATACAAGGTTACTGGAGACTTAACAGGATAAATGTGGGAGGGTCTTTTCTCATTGCGAGAGAGTCTAAGACCAGAGGCTTATTCTCTGAATCTGGGTGTCACCTATTTAAAACAGGCAAGGATGACTTCTCCTGAGGGTTGTGAATCTGTGGAATTCTTTATGCAAAAAACCTGTTGAGGATGGGTCATTGGGTATATTCAAGGATGAGATAGACTGGTTGTAATGAGTAAGGGTATCAATGGTCTTGGGAAAAGGTAGCAAAGTGGAGTTAAGGGTTATCAGATAAGGCATGATCTCGTTGAATAGCTGAACAGACTTGGTGGGCTGAATGGCTTACAACTGCTCCCAAATCTAATGGTTTTACTACTGAGGGGTCCAGGATGCCTTATATTTCTCTGTTGCAATCACCAGTCTGTCAGATTCTGGCCACCCTGATTGTAAAGATCACACACTTCTACCTCGTCAGATAAGGCAACTGAACCACACACAAAAATGTATGATGTGTCTCTGAAAATACTGAAAACCCATTAGAATTCCTGCCTCTTCAAGTGCTCACTTTTGTGCAAATAGCATTCAACGGTTCTGAAATTACTGACAGTGCGAAAAAAATGATCTTGACATGTGCAAACAAGTAGCTCTGCAGATCTTGTATCTCACATAGCAGCGCAGAAAACATTCTTCATACACTTAAAGAAAAAGATATGAGTAAACTTAAAGGGATAATCCAATACTGGAACCATTACATAACTGCTGATTCCATAGAAAGACAGGATTATGTTGAGGCTGTGAGAGAGATTCTAATTAAAAGAGTGCATTCTAGATCGTTTTGTCTTACTTTTTCATCACAACAGCATTTAAAAACAAATCAATATTTTTGTTTAACAGGCCATAATTTTTCTTAAATATTACCTCAACACGTCACGCCTTTCGCAACCAAGTTTCTCACTTCTCTTAATGTCACTGACGTAGCTGGCCTAAATTGACTCTTGGCAAAGTCTCGATTATGAAATCCTCTTTTGTTTTTGTATGTTAAGTGCGTTACATCATTTCAGATTGTTGCTGAACACATTCTTCTCACTTTCCTCCCTGTTCGGCTCAGTGAACAGGGCTCCTTTCAATTTGCATTGGTCCAGCTCGCGTAGGGAGGAGCTTTGTGGGTATGAGGTGGGTGGGGGTGGGTGTTGCTGCTGAAGTGTGCCAATCACGGGATGCAAAGATGGTCAAAGTGTTTGCATGTTGGTTCCTCCAATTCCCCTCCTCCACCTCCAATCACTTTGCCATCATTAACTGAGGGAGTCTTCCTCCCATAAAATCTCTATTCCCAGCTTCTATCAAAACATCACTTATGCCTCACATTCATTTCATTTTTTTGTTAATTTCCTCTGTTCTTCCTAAAATCCTTAGGTATCCTCTCCTTGATTTCCTTCTCCTTTCTTGTCTCCATTTCACAGCCACCGGCTCATCTATCTTTCACTGTCTATACTGCCTCCTCTTCCGCCCCCTTTCCATTTTTGTTTGTGTTCCCTTGGCAATTTGCCAGCCTCCAGCCATCACCCCCTCCAATGCCCCCATGGTGTCTTGCTACCTCCTCCCTTCCTGTGCAGAATGCTCTCCTCCTCTCGTTGCCTTCTCTTCTGGTTTCCCCCTCAATCCTTTCCTCTTGACACTTCCTCCATCGCCCAGGCTGCAACCACCCAGCCCCGCCATCCTTCAGAATGTAAGCCTTGAAGGAATGCCGCCCACTCCAGCAAACAGCATTGAGGAGGCGCCACACTGATTGTGTCACCAGCTGAGGGAGAGCTGTACTATCGAGTGTCAGTAACTGAGGGTGTGTCAGAAGTTCAGTGACAAGGCTGCGCTGCATCGTCAGAGTGTCAGTACTGATGCAAATGCTGCACTCTCCAGAAGCAATGTGAAGGATGAGATGTTTAGCTGAAGCTTTGCCTGACCTCTCACGTGGGCATGTTCTAAGATTAGGTGGAAAATTCACTACGTCTTGGTCAGCGTCAATCCCTTGCTAATCAGCACTAACAGCAGTCTGAGTGGTCATTTACGTTGTTGTTGTTTTTGGAATTTTCTGTTACAAGCTGATTTTACAACAGTTCACAAAGAATGTATGCTTAGCTGTGTAGCTACCTCGACACAGAGCATGTTGAAAGCTGCTATATAAATACGAATTACTTCCACCGGTTGTTATACCTGGCTTTTGGAAAAGTGAGATGGATGAAAACTTAAATTTTGTGACTGCTGTGCCACACCTCACTTTCCAATATTAAGTTCCAGCGTTTCATTGGAATGGCTGTCTGAGATTCATTAGAAAAGAAAATAATCATAATTAACTGTAAAGTGGGAACAACTTGAGGAAGAAATGTTCAAATTCTTTTTTTAGCTTTTCTTATCTGTGTTGTTGGCACTTACGAGCTCAGCGGTCATCATTGCAGTAAGCTAATATTCTATCCCAGTAGAGTATTGACACCGGTGTGTGTTAATGGCAACATCTCACTTTGGAAGGAAAACTGAGAGGTGTATCAGTCATGTTAGCCTGGACAGGAAGGAATATGAACCCATAGGTTCATTTTAGAGGACAAATAGAAGATCTCCTTCCCAAAGACAAAGATCAATTGAACCACCTTCACACTGCCATGAATACCTAACTGCAACGCTCCTTTTGAAGTCTGAAAATCATAGCTTCTCATGCTTTCTGCACTCCTGCTTAAAATGTGAACACCGGCCATAGTGGACAGCCCATAAACAGCAAGGTGCCATCAGCTATTGTTGTTTGTCCTAGTGTTGGGTAAACACGTATAACATCTGCTGCAAACATCATTCAGTATGGGTCTGGCACATTCAGCAATAACTGGCTCCAATTCCATACCAAACACGCTTCCATGCTGGCCTTCAAATTGTAACATTTTTATCACCAGTTTTTCCATTTCAGCTGGCCCAGGTATGTTGAGTATGGACTGGACATTAAATGTTATTTGCTGCTTGTTGTTTCTTTATTCTGAACGCCACCCCTTTCAAATTTTGGGAAGTCTGCTTCTAGTTTAAAATGTTGCCAAGGCTTTGAGAACATTTGTCACTCCCTTGTGACAATTGCTCTTTTCTCATTTACATCATGCCTTGCATGCGAATGTCTATCCCCATCACTAGGAGAAAATATTAACTTTAGGCAATGGAAGTAACCATGAAGAGAAATGTAAAGCAAACGGCAAATTTTCATGGATAACAAGGTGTAGAGCTGGAACAAAAACAAAGTTGCCGGAAAAGCTCAGCAGGTCTGGCAGCATCTGTGGAGGAGAAAACAGAGTTAATGTTTTGGGTCTGGTGACCCTTCCTCCACAGATGCTACGAGACATGCTGAGCTTTTCCAGCAACTTTGTTTTGTTTCTGATTTACAGCATCCGCAGTTCTTTTGGTTCTTAAGGTGTAGAGCTAGATGAACACAGCAGGCCAAGCAGCATTAGAGGAGCAGGAAAGCTGACGTTCCGGGTCTGGACCCTTCTTTTCAGTTTTTTTTTCTCTTTTTCTAAGAAGGGTCCAGACCTGAAACGTCAGCTTTCCTGCTCCTCTGGTGCTGCTTGGCCTTCTGTGTTCATCAGCTCTACACCTTGTTATCTCAGATTTTCCAGCATCTGCAGCTCCTACTAATTCCTCGGCAAATTTGCCTGAGCCAATTTACATGATTGCACCAAGTCATCCCACATTGAAGTGTTATTTGAAGCACCTGTATGCATCTGTGTCTGAATCTAGACTGGGAAAATTGGAATGCAAACATCACAGTCTTATTTGTATTTTTCTCAAACTGATCTTTAGCTACTCTACATAAACTGGGAAAGAAAAATCTAGACTTAGAAATCCCAAGCTGACACAATATTCAGACCAAGATGTTATTTTACATTTTCACAAGGTGATTTATAATCAAGGATCTTTTGAGATGCATTAGACATGTTGATTTATATTGACTTGATTTTTGCAAGTCCCAGTAAGCCCACTGTAAATAATGTATTCCTCAGTGTTAAAAGAAATGTGCAGGCTGTGGGACATCTGGACACTGAGCTGACACATGAGGAAGCCTGGACGGTTTTGTCCTCCAGGATAGGATCCTGAGTGTAAACAAAGCATGGAAACGAGATTCTCAGAGAAGCAAAAATTGGATTTCAGTAGAAATTGGCACTTGTGTGAACAATCATTTATGGAAACTGTAAGCAGGTAATCATCTCTGGGTTCTGCTGCCAGAAATTTGGCAGGAAATTTGGAAGGATGTTTGCAGCTTAGCAACAGATGCTGATTGTAATTTCAAAGCAAGATTTTCATGAACACTCAATTATTGGTAAAAAGAACTTGGGAAAACATATTATTTTCATGAAGCCGTTGTCCTTATAAACATATGTGGTAAGCATTTCCTGCAAAGCCTCATACATCAAGCATGTACATTATAATTTGAAGCACGCCTTCATTCCCAGCATGGTCTGACAAAATGAAAACAAAGGCAACATTTTGTAGCTATGCAATGATAGAGAACTCATCCCAATACCCATTTCCTGATATTTTGTTATATTTCCATAGCAATTAAAATGAACAATTAATCTCTCCTACTCATTTCACGGATGTTGACATCACTGGCTAGGCTAGCATTTATTGCCCATTCCTAATTGCCTTTGAAAAGTTAGTGGCGAGTTGCTTTCTTGAGCCATTACAGTCAATTGTATAGGCACACCCACTGTCCTGTGAGGGATGGAGTTCCAGGATACAGTTTGTAGTTGATGGTGTTGGTCAGGAACTTAGCAATGATGCTGCTATCACATGTCAAGGAGAGGAGAGATGTTTACAATCTCTTTGGGAATACATTATCGGCAAATGTGGATGTGGCATGAATGTTTCCTGCCACTTACCAGCCCAAGTCTGAATGCCATCCAGATCTTGCTGCTTGATGACTCAGACTTCTTCAGTATTTGAGGACTCATGAGCAGTGCTAATCATTTGGCAATTGCCAGTGAACTTCCCTGTTTGACCTGATGATGAACTGATTAATGAAGATGGCTATACCTAGGACACTATCCTGAGGTGTCTTGAAGAGATGTCTTGGGGCTAAGATGATTGATATCCAAGATCAATATTTTCCTTTGTGACATTACTCCAATTAATTGTAGCTTTGTTAAGTCTCCTTGGGCCACGCTTGATCGAGTGCTGGCCTAATGTCAGCATTTTGGAGAATGGGAAATGTCAAAGTAAGCATTTTAATTTGTTTTGTGAATGCACACCTGTAGTGAATTAGTGTAAGACAAAGCTTAGCTCTTGAGAGTTGTGAGGATTTGTACTCCCATGCAGCTTGGGGTTAGAAAAATGAACTCATAGTTGAAGTGTATAAAGCTACATTGATTAAATGTTTCACAAAAAGACAATAGCTTTCTGTTTAGGAAAAAAAGTTTGAATAGAAGCCCAATCAAATATAGAGAACTGAGGGTAATATGGAGCAATTTTGGATCATTGACCTAAGCCAGTTGTTCTGATAAGCTCTTGATCCACAGAGACTGCCAGTCATGCTATTTCCAGGTTTTTATGTTTTAATTTCTGGAATTTTGAATTGGAGGCAGAAGACAATGAGTTGGGGGAGACATTTCCTTCTGCAATCTACTCTCAACATTGGTTCCAATATTAGCCCTAAGATATTCAAAACCTGAATGACAAAAGCATGATTACTGAGCATTGGGCCCATGGATCTTCAGAAGGTAATTAATACACATAACATGCAGGACAAGCAGCATTGTTGCTGAGTTTTTGTTACTTTATCTTGTGGAAGGGCACAGTGAAACATTTGAAAACCTTCTGTCAAAAGATAAAATGAGCAAAATGCAGTTCTTGAGTTGTAACTTAGCTGATTCCCCTGATTGCTGAACTATTTGTGGCTTATTCATATGAACACAAGCAAGAGGTTTGACTTTAGTTGCTGATAGATTGACAATGCAGAATGTTAAGAGTTACATTCCACACCCCAGGGTAAGGAGGTTAGAAAATTAATCCACGAACATTAGAAGGCTTGCTTGACGTGGGGTGGTACCTCTGCTGGGCCAGGCAATGCATTTAATTGGACAGAAACTCCTGTGGCATGCAAAACTACTGTGACTTTGAATTGTTGCAGCATGATGCCAGGTGGGGTTTAAATTATAAGTCATGCATGATATTGCAATAAAAAGTGGCCGCTATATTTATTTAAACGGATGTTTATTATGAATACAATTATTTGACCTCCATAATATCGCCTGACTCCACATCGGCCTCAGCTGATCTGTTCCTGAAAATTTCACTCATTCTTGAGCACCTCTAGACTCAATTGCTCAAAAGCACTCACAGCTGGCATCCTTGTTCCACCTCTGTAAACTTGCGTTCATCTAGAACTTTACTGTTCCTATATTTGCTTGCACCAAGATCCATTCACACATCCCTCGTGCACTCAATGACCTACAATATTTCTCCATGAAACACTTCTCATTTTGTTTTCAAATTCCCCAATTCCTCCTTCCTCCGTATCTCTGTGACCTCCACTAGATTATCCTCTAATTCATGCCCTCTTGAGCATTCTCCGTTTGAATAGGTCCACTATGGCTGTCCATTCAGAGGCCAAGGGTCTAAAACCTGGAATTTCCTCCCTAAACCTCTCCGCTTTCCCATTTTGCTTTCCTCCTTTAATTAAAACTGGTTTTTCTATTTAACAAGTTTTTGATCATTTGTCCTACAGCGTTTCTTTGTGTGGTTAGGAGTTTGTACTTTGTTTCATAACTGTCCTGTGAAGTACCATTGAACTTTATAAGGTGTTAGGGGTGCTATAAGTATAGACAAGATATTGTTGTTGAACATTATGTCAGATGAATATAGAAGTTGCTTTCCCAATCCTGTTATGCTGAATCTAAGAAACCCGCAGGAGATCTAATCGGCAGCTGTCCTGCTCTGTGATGCGATGTTGGAGAGAAAATTGCCGGGTTTTTGTCACGGCAGCAGAAGTCAAACTTTTAGGCGTTCCAAATTCAACATTGAATTCAATAATTTCAAATCGTCACCTCTATTGCCACTTTCCAGGGCATCTGCTGATTCTGCCGTGACCACTCACACCTCCTCAGGGCCAAACTTTTGTTATTCCTACTGTGTTACTCTTGCTTTAATCTTGCACCCCTATCCCTTCTGTCATCTCTTGTGCTTTCACCCAATCAGAGACCTTCACTATTATCCCTCTTCCTGCCCACCCACTTTTCTGGGCATTTGTTCATGCCTTAAATCTGTTAGGTCCACAACATTTTCCGTTCCTGATGAAGAGCCATCAAACTGAAAATTGAAGGAGGAGTGTAATTTTCCGAACGTGTCGGGGTGGAGAGGGTGATGTGATGGTTTTGAGGAGTGCCAAGGCAGTGTCAGTAATGCACAAGGCACCTTTCTAAACCGGAAGTACTGGTGAGATCTCACCCAAAGGCTTTCCACCCAGGCAGAACAGGCTGTGTGTCCACTCAAACTGGGGGGGACGGGGATCAGCCCAATGGGGGACCAGGGGAAAAGGTGGAGGACTATTCCTGGTGAGGTGGGATGTGGCAACCCCGAGCTAGCAGCTGACCCTGTGATCAGTTGGTCCAGGCCACGTGCAACCCTAGTCATTGGTTTCTGGGTGGCAGTGGCTGCGAGAGATTTGATCAGGAGAAAGGTTGGCTTGGGGGAAGGGTATGGGAGGAAGGGGAAATATTGAATCGTGGGGAATCAACTAGGTTTACTGGGTCCAGAAAGTAAGTGGAAAGACACTCACTTCCTGGTCCAAAAGCCACTTGCCAGGATTCTGTGCCGGGTTTTCTCAGCCATGAGTTAAGTTTTAAATTGTGCTTGAAAATGAGTCTGGTGGTTCCATTTACATATCGCTTACGCTCCACCTGTCCCTGTTTTTCACTGTTCGTCTTTTCATTCGTTTTCTCTTCACTTCATGTACTTCTCTAGCTTCCCCTTAAGTCCACAAATGAGTTTTGAATCCTCACATTGGAACAGAGGCAACAGCATGGTGGTTTTCTTGCTGAATTTTTTTTAGTCCAAAGGACCCAGCTGATGTTCTGGGGACATATCACAGCTGATGGTGGAATTTGAATTCAGTTAAAAATCTAGAATTAAAAGCATTATGATGACCATGCGTCTGTTGTCGATTGTTAGAAAAACCCTATCTAGTTCACTAATCTCCCTGAGGGAAGGAAGATGCCATCCTTGTCTCATCTGGCCTACATATGACCCCAGACCCACAGAAATGTGATTCACTCTTAATGCTCTAAGGGCAATTAGGAATGGGTAATAAATGCTGGTAAAGCCAACAACACCCTCTTCCTATGAGTGAATCTTTAAAAACCACCCTGTGGGTAAAGATGCCTGCCCTGAATTCACTGTTAGATTCAATGGTGCCTTATATTGTAATTTAGTTTTGGAATCACCCAAAAGTGGAACCATTTCAAAAACACTTTAGTTATTCTATCGAACCTTTCCATGACATTAAAAACATCCAGCATACCTACCCTTAACATCCTGCTTAAACAATGCCAGCCTGTTCAAATTTCAAATTGAGAAGAACCTCTCAGTCCTGGTATAAATATTTTTCCACTTTTTTCTGGTATCTTTAGGTTGCCTGTAACTTGCCAAAGCCGTGCATGTCCTTGAGTCATGTAGTCCATACTATATCAATGTATTTTTCTGAACCTCCTAATTGTTGTTACTTCAATAATGGGTATTCTTTATTTCAAGTTCTTGACTGAATATTTATGAAACATGGTTTGGGTGAGCTGCCGATCAAGTGGTACGGTAGAAGTTGAATGACAGTTTCATATCTGAGAGGTAGAAGTGTCATATAATAATTTTAATTGAAATGATGGGGAACATTTTCCTACAAATTCAGAGCAGATCCTGAAAGTGAAGTGCTTTTTTTTCTCAACGTTAGCTATTGTTGTGTCTGCTGATGCACAAAATTAACCTTATTCTTGAACAAAAGGTTTAGTGGCTCCATCCTGATTTTAGTATTTGGTTTCATTCTCTTCACTTTTTTTAATCTAATGACTAACATTCAGTTTTGGATTATAAATGCATCAACTTACACATTGTATCACAGTCATCAATTTCTACAATTACTATCTGAATAATACCATTATCCTGAGCAACATTACATCCTTAATGAATAATACCAGGACTGGGCCTATATCTTATTGCGTTTTATGCTGTATGCGAAATGGTTATGACATTGCCTATATACTGCATTGGAAGTAATTCAATCTATTTAAAGCACTGAGGCATTTCAGAGCAGCATCATATGTCACAACATAAATGCAAGGTTTTTTTTTGAAAGCTGATGGAACTGTTTCCAAGCTGGAATTCTGACTTTGAATAACCTAAAATAAAGGTGTAGCTTTTCACTGTTATGTTGCTGATTCTGATTTTGGTTATGAGTGTGCCTGGCCACAAGCACCGTGTAATAACACAGATTAAAAATAAATAGTTTCTCTAACATTAATATTGCAGTCCGTTAAAGGTAAGGAATGATTTTTTTTTCTCAGAATTCATTTGTTCTGCAATGTATAATATGTAAATGAAATATCTGCTGAGCATGTGGAGACCAGGCTAATATCCAACATGTGTGGAGGAGGGAATTTCCATCCACACATTGATGACACAAAGTGTTGCTTTCTAACGTTTCAAATTTGCTTCACTTCCTTCCTCTTCTGCAGATTCTCAAATATCTGTGGTCTGGATTGGGTCCAACAATCCCACAGCTTCTGAGAAGTAGAACAAAGAGGAAAGTGGGGCAAGATGTTTTTATTCTTTTTCTCAATATGCAGAAGTGAGGAGATGTTTTCACGTAAGTGGCTATTAACTATGAAACACTTTACAAGCAACAACCAATGATGCAGAGATGAGAACACTGAAAGGATATTGCATACTTCGTTTGCAAATATTTATCCAATCACTTCATGGGTAAAGCAATGTTGGATTGCAGGGGATAGCTCTAGTTGTAGACTTAGCAATGAGTGTGGAAGATGGATTGCTTAACCTTCTGCTGTATTTCTATAATTCCATGGAATCAAATATTAGAACACAAGTCTGACTTACTTTCAAGTTAATAGAGTCATAGAGACGTATAGCACATAACAGACCCTTCGGTCCAACTCATCCATGCCAACCAGATTCCTTAAATTAATCTAGTCCCATTTACCAGCATTTGGCCCATATCCCTCTAAACATTCCTACTTATGTACCTATCCAGGTGTCTTTTAAATGTTGTAATTGTAACAGAATCGTCCATTTCCTCTGGCAGTTCATTCCATACACATACCACCCTCTATATGAAAAAGTTTCCACCTAGGTCCATTTTAAATCTTTCCCCTCTTACCTTAATCCTATGCCCTCTAGTTTTGGACTCCCCTACCCCAGGGAAAGGACCTTGACTATTTACCCTATCCATGCCCCTCACAATTTTCCAAACCTCTATAAAAATCACCCTTCACCCTCCAGGGAAGATAGCCCCAGTCTACTCAGCCTCTCCCAATAGTTCAACCCTCCAACCCTGGAAACATCCTTGTAAATCTTTTCTGACCTCTTTCAAGATTAACGACATCTTTCTATTCCAGAGACACCACAATCAATTGCAGTATTCCAAAAGCAGCCTATCCATTGCCCTGTACAGCCATAACATGACATCCTAACTCCAATACTCAATGTGCTGACCAATAAAGTCAAGCATGCTAGATACCTTCTTCACTATCCTGTCTACCTGAAACTCCATTTTCAAGGAACTATGAACCTCCACCCCAAGGTCTCTTTGTTCTGCAACACTCTACGGGATCTTACCATTAAGTGTAAAAGTCCTGCCCTGATTGCCATACCAAATGCAGCACGTCACATTTATGTAAATCAACCTCCATCTGCCACTCCTCAGCCTATCAGCCCATCTGATCAAGGTACTCTCAACTATCCTTCTTCGCTGCCCACTATACCTCCAATTTATGTTGACAACTGTGTTCAATTATCTATCATCAGCTGGGCTACAGATGAAAATGAAAATCGGGGAGGAGGTGGCATTCCCAATTCATTAGCTTCTGGTAGTTTGCTCTGGAAAATATACGTGTGCATGTTTCATTGGATTGAACTAACCTGTGATGACCTACCTTGATGATACTCCCACTGGTCAATTCAAAAGAGGATGACAGATGAGGAGAGATTGAACAAAGTCAACTTGGCCAAATGCAATTGGAACTTGAGGGAGTGGTCCGCAGAGTAGTATGGGAACTTCACAACTTTTATAATGGAAGAGGGTTATGCTGCAGATTTTAAGAGGGTGGAGGTTGGATTGGGTGAAAAATGAAGAGGATTTGAATGAGGAAAGGAGGGATAGAGGATAAGACAGAGCATGATGATTCAAGGTTTGAAAAGAAATAAATCTTTGAACATTCTGCATTGAGGATTAATGGTGACGATATTTGGGACTGCTAAAAGCTTTAGAATTTCAGAGCGAGAATGTGCAAAAATCAGGAGTGCTGATACTCAATTTAGCGATAATATTTGTCTCTTTGGGTGAGAGTTCCATTTTATAGAATTGTTTCATGCAGAAGGAGGCAAACTCTTCCTTTTTGCCCTATAACCCTGAACATTTGCTTTTATTTAAATGAACATCTATGGCCCTCTTGAATTCCTCAACTGCGGTACCTCCATCATACTTCCTGGCAGTGCATTCCAGATTTGAACCATTCACTGTGTGACAAAGTTCTTTATTTCTCTCAATTCTTGCTTCTTTTGCAAAAACTCCTTAAAACTGTGCCCTCTGGTTCTCAATCATTTTGAGCTAACACATTTTCTATCCACGCTATCCAGTCAACTCATGGCTTTTAAAATTTCTATCAAATCTGCTTCTGCCTTCTTCTTTTCAAGGACTATCCAGCTTCTCTGTTCTTTCATCGTAACTGAGTCATCTTGTCCACAAACCATCTCGTAAGCGTCTTTTCCACTCTCGAATGCATTTACATCCTTCCTGAAGTGTGGGCCCCAGAATTGTACCACAATACACCCAGCTGAGGTTTAACCTGTGCCGAACGTAATTTAATCAAGAACACCCTGCTCTTTTACACTATGCCTATGTTAATGAAGCCTGGAATGTTGTCAGTGTGTATATTTTAAACAGGTCTCGCTCTCTACCTGTCCTCTCTCCTTTAATGACATATGCACATAAATACCCAGTTTTCTCTGCTCCTGCAGAAGGGCCTCCATTATATTATTTCTCTATACTCACTGCATCTAAGTATATTGCCTCGTACTTCTCCACACTTAAGTGCATCTGCCATCTGCAACATTTGAGTCGGGGAGGGTCCCAGAGGACTGCAAAATCGATAATGTGACACCCCAGTCTAAAAATGGAGTAAGACAAAAGACGGAAAATTACAGGCCGATTAGCCTAACCTCGGTCCCGTGGGTAAGATTTTGGAGTCCATTGTAAAGGATGAGATTTCTGAATATTTGGAAGTGTACCGTGAAATAGGGCAAAGTCAGCATGGTTTCATCAAGGGGAGGTCATGCCTGACAAATCTGCTTGAATTCTTTGTGGAAGTAACATGCAGGGTAAACCAAGGAGAGCCAATAGATGTTATCTACCTGGACTTCAAGAAGGCCTTTGACAAGGTGGTGCACAGAAGGCTGTTGAGTAAGATAAGGGTCCATGGTGTTAGAGGCAAGGTGCTAGCATGGATAGAAGATTGGCTGTCTGTCAGAAAGCAGAGAGTGGGGATAAAAGGGTCTTTCTCAGGATGGCAGCTGATGACAAGTGATGTTCCACAAGGGTTATTTTTGGACCACAACTTTTCACTTTATATATTAATGATCTCGATGAAGGAACCGTGGGCATTCTGGCTAAGTTTGCAGAAGATACAAAGTTAGGCAGAGGGATAGGTGGTATTGAGGAGGTGGTGAGGCTGCAGAAGGACTTGGACAGGTTAGGAGAAGAAGTGGCAAATGGAGTGCAACATGGGAAAGTGTGAGGTCATGCACTTTGGTAAGAAAAATAAAAGCATGGGCCACTTTCTAAATGGGGAGAAAATTCAGAAGTCTGAAGTGCAAAGAGACTTGGGAGTTCTCGTCTAGGATTCTCTCAAGGTAAACTTGCAGGTTGAGTTAGTAGTCAGGAAGGCAAATGCAATGTTGGCATTAATTTTGAGAGGACTTGAATATTAAAGCAGGGATGTACTACTGAGGCTTTATAAAGCTCTTGTCAGGCCACATTTGGAATATTGTGTGCAGTTTTGGGCCCCGTGTCTCAGGAAGGAGTGGGCCCTGTTACGGGTTCAGAGTAGGTTCATGAGAATGGTCCCAGGAATGGAAAACTTAACACATGTGGAAAGTTTGAGGACTCTGGGACTGTACTCGTTGGAGTTTAGAAGGATGAAGGCTGCTCTAATTGAAACAAAGAAACAAAGAAACCTACAGCACAGAAACAGGCCCTTCGGCCCTCCAAGCCTGCGCCAGTCAGGATCTTCTGTCTAACCTGTCATCTATTTTCTAACGGTCTGTGTCCATTTGCTCCCTGCCAATCCATGTACCTGTCCAAATATATCTTAAAAGACACTATCGTGTCTGCGTCTACCACCTTCGCTGGCAACGCGTTCCAGGCGCCCACCACCCTCTGTGTAAAGAACTTTCCACGCATATCTCCCTTAAACTTTCCTCTTCTCACTTTGAACTCATGACCCCTAGTAATTGAGTCCCCCACTCTGGGAAAAAGCTTTTTGTTATCCACCCTGTCTATACCCCTCATGATTTTGTAGACCTCAATCAGGTCCCCCCTCAATCTCCGTCTTTTTAATGAAAATAATCCTAATCTATTCAACCGCTCTTCATAGCTAGCACCCTCCATATCAGGCAACATCCTGGTGAACCTCCTCTGCACCGTCTCCAAAGCATCCACATCCTTTTGGTAATGTGGCGAACAGAACTGTACACAGTACTCCAAATGTGGCCGAACAAAGTCCTATACAACTGCAACATGACCTGCCAACTCTTGTACTCAATACCCCGTCCAATAAAGGAAAGCATGCCATATGCCTTCTTGACCACCCTTTTGGCCTGCGTTGTCACCTTCAGGGAACAATGGACCTGAACACCCAGATCTCTCTGTTCATCAATTTTCCCTTGGACTTTTCCATTTACAGTATAGTTCGCCCTTGAATTTTATCTTCCAAAATGCATCACCTCACATTTGCCCGGATTGAACTCCATCTGCCATTTATCTGCCCAACTCTCCAGTCTATCTATATTCTGCTGTAATTTCTGACAGTCCCCTTCACTATCAGCTTCTCCACCAATCATAGTCTCATCAGCAAACTTGCTGATCAGACCACCCACACCTTCCTCCAGATCATTTACATATATCACAAACAACAGTGGTCCCAGCACAGATCCCTGTGGAACACCACTGGTTACAGGTCTCCAATTTGAGAAACTCCCTTCTACTAGTACCCTCTGTCTCCTGTTGCCCAGCCAGTTTTTTATCCATCTAGCTAGCACACCCTGGACCCCATGTGACTTCACTTTCGCCATCAGCCTGCCATGGGGTACCTTATCAAACGCCTTACTGAAGTCCATTTATATGACATCTACAGCCTTTCCCTCATCAATCAACTTTGTCATGTCCTCAAAGAATTCTATTAAGTTGGTAAGACATGACCTTCCCTGTACAAAACCATGTTGCCTATCACTGATAAGCCCATTCTCTTCCAAATGGGAATAGATCCTATCCCTCAGTATCTTCTCCAGTAGCTTCCCTACCACTGACATCAGGCTCACCAGTCGATAATTACCTGGATTATCCTTGCTGCCCTTTTTAAACAAGGGGACAACATTAGCAAGTCTCCAGTCCTCTGGGACCTCACCTGTGTCTAAGGACACTGCAAAGATATCTGTTAGGGCCCTGGCTATTGCCTCTCTCGCTTCCCTCAGTAACCTGGGATAGATCCCATCCGGGCCTGGGGACTTGTCCACCTTAATGTCTTTTAGGATACCTAACACTTCCTCCTTCCTTATGTCAACTTGACCAAGACTAAGCAAACATCTATCCCTAACCTCAACATCCGTCATGTCCCTCTCCTTGGTGAATACTGATGCAAAGTACTCGTTAAGAATGTCACCCATTTTCTCTGACTCAGCGCATAACTTTCCTTCTTTGTCCTTAAGTGGGCCAATCCTTTCTCTAGTTACCCTCTTGCTCTTTATATATGAATAATAGGCTTTGGGATTTTCCTTAAATAAAAGGCTTTGGGATTTTCCTTGCAGAATACTGAATGGCCTGGGCAGAGTGGATGTTGGGAAGATGTTTCCATTGGTAGGAGAGACTAGAACCTGAGGGCACAGCCTTAGAGAAAAAGGGAAGACCTTTTAGAACGGAGATAAGGAGAAACTTCTTCAGCTATAGAATGGTGAATCTATGGAATTCACTGCCACAGAGGAGACCAGGTCATTGAGTACATTTAAGACTGAGATAGATGGGTTCTTGATTATCAAGGACATCAAGGGTTACAGGAAAAAAAGGGGGAGAATGGGGCTGAGGAACTTATCAGCCATGATTGAATGGTGGCGCAGATTCGTTGGGCCAAATGGCCTAATTTCTGCTCCTATGTCTTATGGTCTTGTGGTCTTACCTATTGGCCCACTCTACCAACGTGTCAATAATTCTTTGAAGTTCTAAACAGTCCCCCTTGCAATTCACAATGCTTCCAAGTTTTATGTTACCTGCAAATTTTGAGATTGTCCCATGCACATCAAGATCTAGATTGGAAATATATGACTGCTAAAGCAAGGTTTCCAATACCAACCCCTAGAAAACTGCACTACAAGGTGCCTTCCAGTCCAAAAAATACCCATTACCCACTGTTTCACTCAGCCTACTTTATATCCACATTGCTACTGTCCTATTTATTCCATCTTCTCAGATCTATTGTGTGACTCGGTCAATGTATACAATTAAATAAAATCCCATTCTATGCTGTTTACACTTTTCTGTCACTCTCTTGCAGATTTATTCCTCTACAGCCTTCCCACTAGCTGGTGGTCTATAGTTTACACCAAGCAATGTAATTGCACCCATCTTATTCCTTAGCTATTGCTAAATCAACCCTTTCATTGAACCCTCAGAAACATACTCTATTTTCGAGTTCTGCAGCGATCTCCTTAAGCAAAACTGTTACATCTCTTTTTGTTAAACCTTTCCTATCTTTGTTGAGTACCTTGTAAACAGAAATGCTAAATGGCCCCGATCCACCCCACCTTGAACCAGTTCTCCATTATTACCACGACATCACAACGTCAAGAGCCTTGCATTTATGTCGTGTCTTATGTGCATATAACTCCTCAATCTTGTTAACTATGCTCTGTGCATTCACATACATGCTGTGTAACCATAATTTATATTTCTTCACTTTATCTTCCTCTGACTCCATCTATAAACTTACTATTCTGTACTTTAGTTCTACCTGCCTCTCTCAGCAGGAAAGACCACTTTTATTTTGAACTGTGGACTAAAATGGAAGCTGTTACCATAATCAAGGAAACTGTGTTAGATGTTTGCAGGTTTAAAAATACATTGGAACACATTGTAAAAAAAACTCACAATGTTGCTTTATTCCGGCAGTGAGGGAGAATTCCAGCCAAGTCAGGCCCACCTGTGTATGTTCAGGTCACTGTTGCCTAGAAACAGCTCTATTAGCAACTTTCTGACTGCGATCAGTTGTTGTGGGCTGAGGACAATATTGCAGTGTTGTCTTGACTCTTTATCTGTAAAGAGATCAAGATTTATGGAGAAGTGACAGTTTAGTGGAGTTGAGGACTGTCAGATCTGACATAACATCATTGATAGCGGAACTCACTCAATGAGCCAAATGACCTACTTCTGCTCCTATACCTGTACCCTACTTTAAGTTATAGTGTTATGGATTAGCAATTCAACTTGTCTACTTTTTGTCGTTGGTTAAAAACAGTTTAATTACAATTAGTTTCTGGTTTAAAATAAACTGCAGTGCATATTCTTTTAACCTGAATTGAACAGTTCAATAGAATTATAGCAATTTGATGCTTTGTCAAATTTTCACAAAGAATCCATACAGCGGTGAAACAGGTCCACACCACCCCTCTGAAGAGTACCCCACCCAGACCCACTCAACCCCAACTTCCGCCTATTCCTTGCATTCCCGTGGCTAATTCGCCTAGCCTACATATCCCTGGAAACTAAGGGCAATTTAGCATGGCCAATCCAACTGGCCAGCAGATCTTTGCACTGTGGGAGGAAACTAGAGCGCCTGAAGGGCACCCACGCAGACACGGGGAGAATGTGCAAACCCCACACATTTATAACAATGTTGGGAATACTGGGAGATAATAGGAACTGCAAATGCCAGAGAATCTGAGATAACAGGGTGTTTAGCTGGATGAACTCAGCAGGCCAAGCAGCATCTTGGGAATAGTGGGTGTTGATTTCCAGTCTGTTATTCTAGGAACTCATTACACAGCATTTTGTGCACCCGGTGTTATTTTCTAATATTGTCTCCTGGTTTGCACATCCGTGCTGGGGATAATGTTGGGGAGAATTTAAACAATGACCAAAATGCTCCACAACATAGTCCCAGTTCTGTTCACATGCACCCCTTGGGTTTGTGTGATGTTTTCTCCATCTAATCCACTCCCAAGTTGAAATTCACAGGAGATGAATCACATCTTTGCATTGTATCTCTTACTTAAAAATGTCTCTATAAAATGCCTTGACAATCATACATGTACAATATTCCATGATTTCTCCCCGTCTGCATCAGGAATTTTCCAGATAGACACTAAATTGCATTCTCAACCATCTCTCCTTGGTTTTTTGCAAACAACAAAATTAGAACAACATGTCTTACTTAAAATTCAAAATGTCTGCAAGTAATTTGCAGCTATGATCCATTTGCCATGATAGTAGGGCTGTGAAACATGGACAGTCTGAAAAGAAGTGAGAGCTTCAAAACAATTGAAATATAAGGCTATGACAAAGATCTGTGTTGACGAAGTGAAGTAAGCAATGAAGAGATCTTGGATTAGTTGAAAGTAAGATCAAGCTTGTTCAAAGTCTTTGCCAAAATAAAGTTACCATTGGACATGTAGATAGATGAACTAATGGCAATATGTTCATCAACATCACAGAAGGTTGCATTGAAGAGAAAGAATGCCAGGAAGGTAGAAAAGATTGGAGACATTAAACATCAAAGACCAATTATGACATGAACTGCATCAAATTGTGAAAGGCTGCTTGACCTGGATATATAAGGAGGGCCATGATTTCCAAACTCTTGAATATTAAAGGCACCATATTAAGAGAAAAATGATGTCTCTTGAGTGGATGATAGAAAGTTTTGGTTATTTTTAGTTCCCTTTGAAGATATTAACTAATTAAATTTTCTTTTAAATTCTCCTCTCTTTGGTGAGTTTGCATGCCATTATCATTATTCTTTGTACAGTTTTTACCTTACTACCCCATCTTTGCTGACTCCTCCTCTTTCAACCTTTGCATTCGCTTTTCTTTTTGCCCTGCAATTGAAAGCATACCAGTTCTTAAAACAGATGATGCCTGAAAGCAGATATAAGGGTGGTCATAGTGTGGTAGCGTATTCATTTATTTTAAATCATTACATTAATGCTTCCTGAGCTCTTCATTGACTGCATGCATCAGCCAGGGGTCCAGTCTCATAGGTAGCAACAGCCACTGAAAGGCAGCCTGAATGTCTTAAAGGGAGTCATTTTGTGGTTTTTTTAAAATTTAATGTAGAGGATGTTAACTTACAAAATATTCCTTGCAATTCTGCCAGCAGTTTAGTGTGTGTACAACAATATCATTGTTCATTGCAGTGTGCACCTTGCCATTTTATCTCTCTGAAACCTTCTCTATCAGGTGCTAGGAATCCTTTGTGAATGACAAGTAGCAAAGCTGTGATGGAAGTGGTTATAGACAGTTTATAGGTGCTGGGCTTGACCAGAATATCCAAGGAATACTTTTAATCTATGTTCACTGAAGAACAAGGCAAAATGTTGATGGAGAGCAGAACTGCTAGAGGTAACGTTTCTGGTGAAAATTGAGATGTAGGATTTTCAGAACTTGTGGACAGTTCAAACTGGCTCATATTCAAGGTTGCTCATTGAAGTGGGTGCAGAAATAGCAGAAATACCATAACCTTTCAAAGCTCTTCCAGAGGTCCCCAATATCACAGATTCCACCCTTCAGCCAATTCGATTCACTCCCCGTGATATGAAGAAATAGTTACCACAAAGGTTGCAGGTCCTGATAATTTTCTGTTAATGGTACTGAAGGCTTGAGCTCCAAAACATGCCACATCCTTCGCTAAGATCTTCCAGTACAGTCACAACACTTGGGTGTGGCCTGTACACAAAAAACAAGACAAATCTATCCCAGCCAATTACCACCCCATCAGCAGCACCAACAAGCAGCATTTGCCTAGCAAAAAAACTCACCGAAGCACAATTTGGGTTCTGCCAGGGCCACTCAATTCTTGACAACAAAATGTGAGGCTGGATGAACACAGCAGGCCAAGCAGCATCTCAGGAGCACAAAAGCTGACGTTTCGGGCCTAGACCCTTCATCAGAGAGGGGGATGGGGTGAGGGTTCTGGAATAAATAGGGAGAGAGGGGGAGGCGGACCGAAGATGGAGAGAAAAGAAGATAGGTGGAGAGAGTGTAGGTGGGGAGGTAGGGAGGGGATTGGTCAGTCCAGGGAAGACGGACAGGTCAAGGAGGTGGGATGAGGTTAGTAGGTAGGAGATGGGGGTGCGGCTTGGGGTGGGAGGAAGGGGTGGGTGAGAGGAAGAACAGGTTAGGGAGGCAGAGACAGGTTGGACTGGTTTTGGGATGCAGTGGGTGGAGGGGAAGAGCTGGGCTGGTTGTGTGGTGCAGTGGGGGGAGGGGAAGAACTGGGCTGGTTTAGGGATGCAGTGGGGGAAGGGGAGATTTTGAAGCTGGTGAAGTCCACATTGATACCATTGGGCTGCAGGGTTCCCAAGCGGAATATGAGTTGCTGTTCCTGCAACCTTCAGGTGGCATCATTGTGGCACTGCAGGAGGACCATGATGGACATGTCATCTAAAGAATGGGAGGGGGAGTGGAAATGGTTTGCGACTGGGAGGTGCAGTTTTTGTTGCGAACCGAGCGGAGGTGTTCTGCAAAGCGGTCCCCAAGCCTCCGCTTGGTTTCCCCAATGTAGAGGAAGCCACACCGGGTACAGTGGATACAGTATACCACATTGGCAGATGTGCAGGTGAACCTCTGCTTAATGTGGAATGTCATCTTGGGGCCTGGGATAGGGGTGAAGGAGGAGGTGTGGGGGCAGGTGTAGCATTTTCTGCGGTTGCAGGGGAAGGTGCCGGGTGTGGTGGGGTTGGAGGGCAGTGTGGAGCGAACAAGGGAGTCACGGAGAGAGTGGTCTCTCCGGAAAGCAGACAGGGATGGGGATGGAAAAATGTCTTGGGTGGTGGGGTCGGATTGCAGATGGCGGAAGTGTCGGAGGATGATGCGTTGTATCCGGAGGTTGGTGGGGTGGTATGTGAGAACGAGGGGGATCCTCTTAGGGCGATTGTGGTGGGGGCGGGATGTGAGGGATGAGTTGCGGGAAATAGGGGAGACGCGGTCAAGGGCGTTCTCGATCACTGTGGGGGGCAAGTTGCGGTCCTTGAAGAACTTGGACATCTGGGATGTGCGGGAGTGGAATGTCTTATCGTGGGAGCAGATGCGGCGGAGGCGGAGGAATTGGGAATAGGGGATGGAATTTTTGCAGGAGGGTGGGTGGGAGGAGGTGTATTCTAGGTAGCTGTGGGAGTCGGTGGGCTTGAAATGGACATCGGTTACAAGCTGGTTGCCTGAGATGGAGACTGAGGGATCCAGGAAGGTGAGGGATGTGCTGGAGATGGCCCAGGTGAACTGAAGGTTGGTGTGGAAGGTGTTGGTGAAGTGGATGAACTGTTCGAGCTCCTCTGGGGAGCAAGAGGCGGCGCCGATACAGTCATCAATGTACCGGAGGAAGAGGTGGGGTTTGGGGCCTGTGTAGGTGCTGAAGAGGGACTGTTCCACGTAACCTACAAAGAGGCAGGCATAGCTGGGGCCCATGCGGGTGCCCATGGCTCACCTTCCTGGATCTCTCAGTCTCCATTTCAGGCAACCAGCTTGTAACCGATGTCCATTTCAAGCCACCTCTTGCTCCCCAGAGGAGCTCGAACAGTTCATCCACTTCACCAACACCTTCCACCCCAACCTTCAGTTCACCTGGGCTATCTCCAGCACATCCCTCACCTTCCTGGATCTCTCAGTCTCCATCTCAGGCAACCAGCTTGTAACCGATGTCCATTTCAAGTCCACTGACTCCCACAGCTACCTAGAATACACCTCCTCCCACCCACCCTCCTGCAAAAATTCCATCCCCTATTCCCAATTCCTCTGCCTCCACCGCATCTGCTCCCACGATAAGACATTCCACTCCCGCACATCCCAGCTGTCCAAGTTCTTCAAGGACCGCAACTTGCCCCCCACAGTGATCGAGAACGCCCTTGACCGCGTCTCCCGTATTTCCCGCAACACATCCCTCACACCCCGCCCCCGCCACAACCACCCTAAGAGGATCCCCCTCGTTCTCACACACCATCCCACCAACCTCCAGATACAACGCATCATCCTCCGACACTTCCGCCATCTGCAATCCGACCCCACCACCCAAGACATTTTTCCATCCCCATCCCTGTCTGCTTTCCGGAGAGACCACTCTCTCCGTGACTCCCTTGTTCGCTCCACACTGCCCTCCAACCCCACCACACCCGGCACCTTCCCCTGCAACCGCAGGAAATGCTACACCTGCCCCCATACCTCCTCCCTCACCCCTATCCCAGGCCCCAAGATGACATTCCACATTAAGCAGAGGTTCACCTGCACATCTGCCAATGTGGTATACTGCATCCACTGTACCCGGTGTGGCTTCCTCTACATTGGGGAAACCAAGCGGAGGCTTGGGGACCGCTTTGCAGAACACCTCCGCTCGGTTCGCAACAAACAACTGCACCCCCCATTCGCAAACCATTTCCACTCCCCCTCCCATTCTTTAGATGGCATGTCCCATCATGGACCTCCTGCAGTGCCACAATGATGCCACCCGAAGGTTGCAGGAACAGCAACTCATATTCCGCTTGGGAACCCTGCAGCCCAATGGTATCAATGTGGACTTCACCAGCTTCAAAATCTCCCCTTCCCCCACCGCATCCCTAAACCAGCCCAGTTCGTCCCCTCCCCCCACTGCACCACACAACCAGCCCAGCTCTTCCCCTCCACCCACTGCATTCCCAAAACCAGTCCAACCTGTCTCTGCCTCCCTAACCGGTTCTTCCTCTCACCCATCCCTTCCTCCCACCCCAAGCCGCACCCCCATCTCCTACCTACTAACCTCATCCCACCTCCTTGACCTGTCCGTCTTCCCTGGACTGACCTATCCCCTCCCTACCTCCCCACCTACACTCTCCTCTCCACCTATCTTCTTTTCTCTCCATCTTCGGTCCGCCTCCCCCTCTCTCCCTATTTATTCCAGTTCCCTCCCCCCATCCCCCTCTCTGATGAAGGGTCTAGGCCCGAAACGTCAGCTTTTGTGCTCCTGAGATGCTGCTTGGCCTGCTGTGTTCATCCAGCCTCACATCTTATTATCTTGGAATTCTCCAGCATCTGCAGTTCCCATTATCTCCCACTCAATTCTTGAGGTCATTACAGGCTTAATTCAAACAATGGACAAAAGAGCTGGTCTCCAGACGTGATGTGAGAGTAACAGCCTCGATATCAAGGCCGCAGTGTGGAATCAAGTTACCTAGCAAAACTGGTGTCAATGGGAATTCGTGGGGGGGTGGGGGTGTGCCCTCTCCCAGTTGCAGTTGTATCTGGCACATCGGAAGATGGCAGTGGTTGTTGAAGGTCCATCATCTCAGCTCCAGTGCATCTTTGAGGGAGTTCCTTAAAGTGGTGGTGTCCTTGGCCCAAATGTCTTCAGGTGCTTCTTCAATGAACTTCTCTCCATCATCAGGTCTGAAGTGGGATGCCCTCCGATGATTATACATTGCTCAACATCGTTTGTGACTCGTCAGATGCTGAAGCAGTCCACGTTCAAGTGCAGCAAGAACTGGACAATATGTAGATTTGGGCTGCAAAGTAACATTTGTGCCACATGAATGCCAGACAATGACCATCTCCAACATGAGACAATCCAACCTCTGCCCGTAACACTGAATAACATGACCATCGCTGTATCCCTTCCTAGAGTCATCGAAGATTTACCTACAGCATTTGGACCATCATGGTTCAAGAAGGAAGCTCAATAATATTTTCTCAAGAGCAGTTTGCAGTGGCAAAAAATGCTGGGCCCAGCCAGTGGCATGCCATCAGTGAGTTTAAAAAAAAGGAGTGGCATCAGAGGATTAAAAATTGGCAAGTGTGGCACCTGTATTCAGGAAAGGGTACAAAGACATTCCAAGCAAGTACAGGCCAGTCAGTTTAACATATTGTGTAAGCTTTCTTGAACAATAATCAGGGAAAAATCAGAAAGCACTTGGGAGGTTTACTGTAATTAAGCATAGTCAGCAAGGATAATAAAAGGTAGATCATGTTTCATTATTCAAGTTTAAATTTTTCTGTACTAGAGAAGGTTGGCGAGATTATAATGGATCTTGCCTGTATGCCACACAAAATGGCTTGGTAGCAAACTGAGGATTATAAATAGGAGGGTCAGCATGTATTTGGATAGCAAAACACAAGACAAAAGGGAGACCAACTTATATAGTATAAGACAAAAGGCCTTGAATAGTTGGGCCATTGCTGGCATGGAAACACAGTTGGACCCACTCCCTGTCATTCTTTGTTCTCAGAGCAATTCATGGGGCTGAATCTTGTGTTTTGTTCGGCTCAGTATATGTTTGATTGATTTTTTTGGAGGAATTCTCAGCATGAAGTCCTGCAAGATTTCTCGCTGGATCTAATGGACCTCACGTTATTAACTGCTAACCCCACCCCACTGGGTCCCTTTCATCCAATCCTATTCCCATCTTCCCACATGCTGTTTCCGTGACAACTTGTCACACACCGGTTATCCACGGAAAAACTAACATCCCTTGTGCCTGCATCATTTATAAAAGTCTGTTGTGCTCTCAGACAAACAAAGTCAGTCCAGAGCTGCCCAGTGTGGTTCCTGACAATCTTCCCAGATATGGCAAACAGTGTGAAATTGGTGCCTTGCTTGAGTGAGTGCAGCCTGGAAGAATACCCAGCACTGTTAGGAAGTATATCAATGACCTTCTCCACTCTGCTAGCATAAGTGCTACCATCTCCTTTCTGATACCTCGCACTCAAACTTTAACTCTACTACTGTACCCATTTTCCACCAAGGCTCTACCTGCTCTCACTAAGGCCTGCAACCCCGTAGCTCAGTCATCCTCACCCACCCAACCCCTGACACCACTGACACTGCATGCCCTCTGCACTGCCTAATGACTTGCTCAGGGCAAGTCATTTAGCTCAGCTGGCACGCTTGCAATGCAGAATGGCACCAAAGAGTGTGTACAATTCCCGCACCAGCCCACGTTGCCAAAAGAGACTCTCCTTCTCAAACTCTTACCTCCCCTGAGGTGTGGTGATCCTCTGGTTAAACTACCTCAACTCAATTCTCTCTAATGAGTGAGCAGCCCCATTGTCTGGTAGGACTATGGCAACTTAAAAGGGCAAGGCAAGGCAGAAGGAACAGTAACCTAGTATATCTGGCTGAGGAGCCGAGGGCAAAGATAGGTAATGCATAGCAAGGATATTGTGAGCACCAAGGGGGGTTCAGTATGAGTGAGTGCAATGGCAACAAGTTAAAAGGAAATGCAGCCTGGCCCTGTCCTTGAGCTGAGCATGTGTCCCTCAGAACACAACGTCCTGGCTGCTACATTAAAATGATAGTTGCCGGTTCAGCGTTGAAGTGCAGAAGTGTGTCAGAGATGTGCCATGAGTGTTCTTAGAGATTGACACACGTCATATACTAATGTCATAGACACGTGTGCTTGGCTGGTGCCTGTGTAGAGTGCCTGAGATGATGGAGCCTGGCGGCCAATGTCTAACTCAAGTGATGAGCTGAAGTCTTCAGGTAGCCTCCCTGTTATCCTGAGAATTCTTGATGCTGAAATTATTCAGTGAATTGGTAAGAGAGGAAGCCAAATAATAATGTCAGTTGTTGCGTTAATAAGGCTTTCAATATACTATGCCCCTTAATTGGTAAGTTGTTACTGCCTAATGAGAAATGTGCCTTGTTGTATGGTAAATGCCGCAAATCTCAACATGGCCCATGATAATCAGGTTCCACCCATTGTCTTCGGTCAGAGTTTTGTCATGGAAATGTAATATAGATTGAGAGTCTCCATGACCCCTTTAGCCAAGGAACAAAGTGTAATTTATGAATGAATTCATTTTGCTTAAAAAGAATCTACTCAGGACTCTGCAATAGGGTTCCACGTGACTACGCATGGAGCCTTATGTATTTGTCAAGGACCTGATGTTTGCTATCTCCATCGGTTATCTAATACTGGTAAGGATAGTTTGGGGTAATTCACTACTGACAGCCCACCTTGTTTAGCCCACTATGTTTTGTCACTGGATCATCTAATGACGAGTGATAAAAGATAAACCATTTATACAGTTTTTACAGAAGTTCTGTGCTTCATTAACAAGAACGTCTATTGAGTGATTCATTGATTGCTTGTTTGGCTTATGGTCATATAAACTGAAATACAGTGGAAAACTTTTTTCACAAGTGGTACAGGCAGATCACAGCAACAAAGGATGTACAGATCAAAGAGACTTAGACGACACAGGTTACATTCCAGACTACATTGTTTGAGGTTACAGCCCATTTAACAGTCTGACTATGGCCGGGAAGAAGCTGTTCCTGAACCTACTTGTGCATGTGTTTAGGTTTCTGTATCTTCTGCCTAATGGAAGAGGTTGTAGGAGGTTACCTACCAAGGTGCAATGGGCCTTGGAAGGTGTTGGCTGCCTTTCCACGGCTGCAAGCCATGTAAATGGAGTCCATGGTTGGCTTCTATGATGGTCTGGGCTGTGCACACCACCTTCTGTGGTTTCTTTTGTTCCTGGGCAGAGCAGTTACCGTACCAGACTATGATGCACCCTGGCAGTATGCTTTCAATGGTGCATCTGTAAAAGTTGGTGAGGGACCTTGCGGACATGCCAAATTTGCTGAGCTGCCTGAGAAAGAAGAGGCATTGTTGTACCTTCCTGATTGTTGCATTTAAGTGCGATGTCCAGGACAGGTTGTTGGTTATCATCACTTTGAGGAACTTGATGCACTTCGCTGTTTCAACCTCATTTCCTTTGATGTAGATGGGGGTGTGTTCTCCTCCTTTCTTTCCGAAGCTGATGATCAGTTCTTTAGTTCTGCCAATGTTGACAGCTAGATTGTTTTCATTGCTTCATGTTACCGAGCACTCTATCTCCCTTCTGTATTTTGTCTCGTCGTTGTTAGATATCCATCCCACTACAGATAGTAATACATACAATTACATTTGGTCGGGCAAAATTTCAAGGGATTTTAGGGACCTGGTACTGGTACATCTTCTCTGTCTGAAAGCTAGAGTAGAGCTCCTTGTTTCTAACCACTCTCTGTGTGACACCAGTAGAACAAATTGAACCAAATGTAACATGAATATTAACCCCATTAGGAACATAACATTATGCGGCTCCGTGGAGGGGCCTGGCTGAATCTTGAGTTGAGGGATTTTGGTTGCAAGGTTACAACAGAGAAGTTGTGGTTGTTCTCACTGGAGATGCAGTGATGGCGCTATAAAGATGTACCAGATTGTAGCAGGTTTATATAAGGGTAGACTAAAAGATATTTCTATTATTTCAGGCAACAAGGACAGAGTTAAAAGTTTCGGGCAAGGAATGCAGGGAAATTTGAAGAAGCATTTCATTACTCAGTGAGTGGTAATGATCTGGTATTTCCTGCCCATGAGAATTGTGGAATCAGAAACAAATAACAATTCGAAAAGGAATTTGGATAGGCACCTGAGGACTATGGGGGTAGAGCAGGGAAACAATTGACTGGATTTTTCAACAGAGAGAAGTCATGGAGTCGATGGACCAAATGGTCTCCCTCAGAGCTGTAATTACTTTCTAACATAATCACTGCAGAGGAAAGTTCTGAAACTGTGGCTCAGCCAAGAGCACCTATTTCAGTATTTAGGTAGATTTGATTTCTGTGTAGGTGCACAGTGTTGTTTTGCTTGAGGGAATAAAGCATATTTTGTCTGTCAGTGTGAAAGCCCATGCTAACTATTCCCACCAGAGAAGCCCTATTCACCCTGAACAACGTGAACAAGTTTATTAGCATGGCATTCTCTTTTGGCTTGAGATAACAGGACAGAAAACACATAAGAGACGGAAGTCAGGAGCTGAATGGCACTCAAGAGGGTTCTAACCCACTGACCTTAGACTGCTCATCTGAAAATAACCCCTACTGTTTTCTCTCAATTCATATGAAGTACTGATAATAACTGAAGTGTTTTCCAAAGCAGGGAAATGTTCTTTCATTGTGCAATAGCATTGATGCGGATCAACTTTAAAAGTTACTCATTAAGTTACTTTGGCAGGCGATAAGCAAATCAGTTTATTCTGAGAGTCATGAATGGAAGAATGTGAAGTCTGTTTGTTTGGAACTTATTAGAAAGATGAGGCCAGACAGTTTGATTAACTCCAGCATTTTCAAGCAAAAAGATTTAGAACATCAAAACATTGCTCGATCTATGGAGACCCCGACAAGCCACCAGCCCAAAACCCTAATCTAACACCATGAAGACAGACATCCTTCATAGCTGAATGTCAGCATGCAGATAAAGTCATTCCAGCTCTCGGATCCGGTTACGCATGGGAGCCAAATGGAATGGAATCTGAGAACCTGTCCCAGTGCCCCAGCCACACCTTCTGCCTCTTCTCAGAACAAATTTGGAAGCAGCACAATGCCAGCTGTCAGCTTAAATGTGCAGCACCGTGAAAGCCAGACGAACAAACAAGGCACACAGTTGAGCGCCTCTCAAATGTCAGCCTCCACAGAGATGTATCATGTTCCCGACATTGAAGTATCAATCTTTCTAGTTCAGGTGGTGGGGTTGCAGGAGAAGGTAACGTGTCAGGTATCAATTTTAGCACTTTCTGGCAGTCTTCACTCCTTCATTCACTGTGTTGTCAGATGATTTATTAGAAAGGACTAGTTTTTTAACTCACTCTCCTTTAAATGAGAGAGAAAAAGATGCAACATACAAAATGCATTATAGATACAGGGAGCAGGGTAGGCTACTTGGCTCTTTGAGCCTGCTCCACCATTCACTCTGATCATGACTCCACCTCAATGCCATATACCCACTTGCCCTCCATACCTCTGTTATATTGTAAACTGTTATCAGACGTTCATGAACAATCTAAATGTAGATTCTGTGTGGTAAGTGTTACACCAGACAGAGCATCTGCTATCTTCCAGACGCTAAGCATTCTGCAAACAGTACATGCCAAGTGAGGAGGCGGTAACTGCCAGTCTCACCAGCTTAGAGTGGCACAGTGTCAACTCGCAAGGTTGTAATGATGAACCATTGACTTCAACACCAGCATTTCACATACCATTGTAAAACTAAATCAGGCAAGGCAATGTTTGCCTTGTTCGTAGCTAAAGATGTGATGAGCAAGTGAGGAGAATTGATTGACTGCAGGTGGCCTTATAAACTGATTGAACAGACCTCTGAGGAATGCTTCCCCTGTAGCATCGCTGTCTTTGCACTTTACCTTTCTGTAAGAAAATCTATCAACACTGGTCAAACCACAGGTATGGCACCTATTCAGCCAGCAATGATTACCCATTAAAAACAACAGGATTCACCATGTTGACACGCAGCAGACAGCTGGTTCACTAGGACAAGCAGGATTTATTGGCCAATATCAGACAGCCAAGAACCCCGACCTGTTCAGCGCCAGTAGATGGAGGAGATGGTGGATGGAAGTTAAATAGAGAGTAAGGAAATGAGAGGCAATAAGGTGAAGGAAGGAGAGGTGGCTGTTTACGAATTGGAGCAGAAGGAAATTTGGCTCTGTCGTTTGCTATTGAGAGTGGCCTAAAGCAGTAGATTCACACAGCAACTCGTACACATTACAGGAGAGTTATGCGTGAAAGTACAGGGCCAAAAAGAAGCGCAAGTCCCCCCACGAGATTTTATTGAAATTATAGCTCCTGGATTGACTGGCCACTCTTGTTAAACCAGTCTTGTTGTTTCCTGGATGGGAAGCCCAGTGTCTCCACATAAGTGCAGTTTTGATGTCTTACTGGGAACATTGTTGGGTTCCTGTTCATTCAGCATCACCAGGTTGACTGTGACACACTAATTGGGTCAGTCTTTCTTCACATTCCATTGATATATTTTTTAGGATTCTTAAGGGGGAGGGGCAGCAGCCCCAAGTCATGGTCCACATTGGCACCAACTACATAGGTAGGAAGAGAGATGGGGATTTAAGGCAGAAATTCAGGGAGCTAGGATGGAAGCTGAGAGCTAGGACGAACAGAGTTGTTATCTCTGGTTTGTTGCCCGTGCCACGTGCTAGTGAGGCGAGAAATAGGGAGAGAGAGGAGTTGAACACGTGGCTACAGGGATGGTGCCGGAGGGAGGGTTTTGGATTCTTGGATAATTGGGCTCTTTCTGGGGTAGGTGGGACCTCTACAAGCAAGATGGTCTTCACCTGAACCAGAGGGGTACCGAAATTTGCTAAGGCTGTTCAGGTGGGTTTAAACTAATTCAGCAGGGGGATGGGAACCAAAATTGTAGTTCGACTATAGAAAAGGTTGAGAATAGGGTGGTCCAAAATAAAGTTTCATGGACGCAAGATGGCACCAGCAAGCAAGAAGTTGGTTTGAAGTGTGTCTACTTCAATGCCAGGAGCGTCCGGAATAAGGTGGGTGAACTTGCAGCATGGGTTAATACCTGGGACTTCGATGTTGTGGCCATTTTGGAGGCATAGATAGAGCAGGGACAGGAATGGTTGTTGCGGGTTCTGGGGTTTAGATGTTTCAGTAAGAACAGAGAAGATGGTAAAAGGGGGGGAGGTGAAGCATTGTTGGTCAAAGACAGTATTATAGTTGCAGAAAGGATGTTTGGGGACTGGTCAACTGAGGTAGTATGGGCTGAGGTTAGAAACAGGAAAGGACAAGTCACCCTGTTGGGAGTTTTCTATAGGCCTCCGAATAGTTTCAGAGGTGTAGAGGAAAGGATAGCAAAGATGATACTCGATAGGAGTGAGAGAGACAGGGTAGTTGTCATGGGGTCTTCAACTTTCCAAATATTGACTGGGAACACTATAGTTCAAGTACGATAGATGGGTCAGTTTTTGTCCAGTGTGTGCAGGAGGGCTTCCTGACACAGTATGTAGTTAGGCCAAACAAGGGGCGAAGTCACATTAGATTTGGTACTGGGTAATGAGCCCAGCCAGGTGTTAGATTTGGAAGTAGGTGAGCTCGTTGGTGATAGCGATCACAATTCTGTTATGTTTACTTTAGTGATGGAAAGGGATAGGTGTATACCACTGGGCAAGAGTTATAGCTGGGGGAAAGGTAATTACGATGAGATTAGGCAAGATTTAGAGAGCATAGAATGGAGAAGGACACTGCAGGGGATGGGCACATTAGAAATGTGGAGCTTATTCAAGGAAAAGCTCCTGTGTGTCCCAGATAAGTATGTACCTGTCAGGCAGGGAGGAAGCTGTAGAGTGCTGGAGCCGTGGTTTATGAAGGAGGTGGAATCTCTTGTCAAGAGAAAGAAGAAGGCTTATGTTAGGATGAGATGTGAAGGATCAGTTAGCGCGCTTGAGGGCTACGAGGTAGCCAGGAAAGACCTAAAGAGAGAGCTCAGAAGAGCCAGGAGGAGACATGAGAAGTTGTTGGCGGATAGGATCAGGGTAAACCCTAAGGCTTTCTATAGGTATTGAAGGAATAAAAGAATGACAAAAGTAAGATTAGGGCCAATCAAAGCTAGTAGTGGTAAGTTGTGTGTGGAGTCAGAGGAGATAGGGGAAGCACTAAATGAATATTTTTCAACAGTATTCACTCTAGAAAACGACAATGTTGTCGAGGAGAATACTGAGATACAGGCTAGGTGGGATTGAGGTTCACAAGCAAGTGGTATTAGAAATCCTACAGAGGGTGAAGATAGATAAGTCCCCTGGGCTGGATGGGATTTATCCTCGGATCCTTTGGGAAGCCAGGGAGGAGATTGCCGAGCCTTTGGCATTGATCTTTAACTTGTCATTGTCTACAGGAATAGTGCCAGACGACTGGAGGATAACAAATGTGGTTCCCCTGTTCAAGAAGGAGAGTAGAGAGAACCCTGGTAATTATAGACCAGTGAGCCTTACCTCAGTTGTTGGTAAAGTGTTGGAAAAAGGTTATAAGGGATAGGATTTATAATCATCTAGAAAAGAATAAATTGACTAGGGACAGTCAGCACGGTTTTGTGAAGGGTAGATTGTGCCTCACAAACCTTATTGAGTTCTTTGAGAAGGTGACCAAACAGGTAGATGAGAGTAAACCAGTTGATGTGGTGTATATGGATTTCAGCAAGGCATTCGATAAGGTTGCCCACAGTAGGCTATTGTACAAAATGCGGAGGAATGGAATTGTGAAGATATAGCAGTTTGGATCAGAAATTGGCTTGCTGAAAGAAGACAGAGGTAGTTGATGGGAAATGTTCATCCTGGAGACCAGTTACTAGTGGTGTACCGCAAGGGTCGGTGTTGGGTCCACTGCTGTTTGTCATTTTTATAAATGACCTGGATGAGAGCATAGAAGGATGGGTTAGTAAATTTGCAGACGACACTAAGGTCGGTGGAGTTGTGGATAGTGACAAAGGATGCTGTAGGTTGCAGAGAGACATAGATAAGCTGCAGAACTGGGCTGAGAGGTGGCAAATGGACGTAATGCAGACAAGTCTGAGGTGATGCACTTCGGTAGGAGTAACTGGAAGGCAAAGTACTGAGCTAATGGTAAGATTCTTGGTAGCATAGATGAGCAGAGAGATCTCGGTGTCCATGTACACAATCCTTGAAAGTTGCCACCCAGGTTGACAGGGCTGTTAAGAAGGCATACAGTGTTTTAGCTTTTATTAATAGAGGGATCGAGTTCCGGAACCAAGAGGTTATGGCGAAGCTGTACAAAACTCTGGTGCGGCCGCACTTGGAGTATTGCGTACAGTTCTGGTCATCGCGTTATAAGAAGGATGTGGAAGCTTTGGAAAGGGTGCAGAAGAGATTTAATAGGATGTTGCCTGGTATGGAGGGAAGGTCTTATGAGGAAAGGCTGAGGGACTTGAGGCTGTTTTCATTAGAGAGAAGAAGGTTGAGAGGTGACTTAATTGAAACATATAAAATAATCAGAGGGTTAGATATGGTGGATAGGGAGAGCCTTTTTTCCTAGGACGGTGATGGCGAGCACGAGGGACCATAGCTTTAAATTAAGGGGTGAAAGATATAGGACAGATGTCAGAGGTAGTTTCTTTACTCAGAGAGTAGTAAGGGAATGGAACGCTTTGCCTGCAACGGTAGTAGATTCGCCAACTTTAGGTACATTTAAGTCGTCATTGGATGAGCATTTGGACATACATGGAATAGTGTAGGTTAGATGGGCTTGAGATTGGTATGACAGGTCGGCACAACATCGAGGGCCGAAGAGCCTGTACTGTACTGTAATGTTCTATGTTCTATATATATTGAATTGCCTGCGGCAGTGATTCTGCCAATACCACCGTTTTTGGACCTGCCCAATGAAGACAGATTAAGTGATGGTCGCTCCAGCAGTCATCAGCTCCTGTTATGGTGTGGCTGATGCAAACATCCTCGTTGTCTCTTGCTCTGACAATGATGTAGACAAGCTGGTGCCAATGCCCAGGGGGAAGGTGTTGCTATCAGGCCTTGTACTTACTTCTCTGATGAAATAGAGTGTTCGTTTTGATCAGACCATGCTGTAAACATTTCATCGCATTGGTGTTTGCCTTCCCTATGCCTTCCATGATAATTATACCCTTCCAAAGATTTGAGTCCCTCTGAACTCATTCACCAGGGGGAACCAGATTGACTTCCTTTGGAACATGGGATATAACTGATCAAGGCTGGGGCAGAATTTAGATTTCGCCTCATTGGTTATTTCTAGTGTTGGCATACATTCTGATGAATGTGGTGAACTGCCTCTAAACATGAGCTGAAGGGTTATGAGGCATTCGTCTATCTTAGAGTGTGAGGGGCCTTGATGAGATGATCAACAAGTTCCATATCTATGGTGAAACCAATGCCATGCAGTTGGTGTTTTTCTTTAGATGTATCTTTCCTGAAGAAGGTGCATCCATCAATTTATTCTTTGAACTGCCCTTCTCCTGCCTGTGGCAGCTCACCAAAGGCAGTAATGTCAATGACTTAGCACTGGGGCTCCTGGTTATGATAGGGGTGTGATGTTCAGCTCCATCACTGTATGTGGCTGCCTGTGAAGGTGGTGATGTTCCAGGTCCCAAACTTCATTTCGACGGGGTGGAAGATGCCTGTGCTCAGGTTATTTTAACATGAGATGGCCATTGTTCACCGACTACCTTTTGATCCTCCATCTCCATATGATCCTGGCTGAATAAGATCTATATCCAATGACGGAGACAACTAAGATAATTAGAAGCCAGGCTACCGTATGCTTTGTGGTTTTCTATGTGTTATCCCAAATAATATATATCACAAAGTGATTGGTTTGTGTTGAGTCACATATATGGAAAGTCTATTACTAACCAACTATAATAGTTAGTTTGCCTAGAGAGTTTGGATAATATGCTTGCTTAATTAAAGCTGTACAACATGCAATATTGACTTGTTGATTACCAAGTGAATGTACAGCAGCAAAATGGAGGCATTTTATGTACTGTCATAATTTTATCTAATTTAGTGCCTTCCCGAGATCTGTGCAATAATACAGCAAACTTTGCTGCGTGGACAAGGTTTAACACACATGCATGTTGTTTCCTCTATACTTAGAGGCCAACAGTGTTGCTTTCTTGTGGGTCTTTATTAAAGTAGACAGGGTACTCCTTTATCAATCAGCACTTGTGGCCCAAGTAACCTAGGGCCGAAGCACGAAGACCTACTTTTTGAAAAGGTAAGAATCATGTGGCATTGAAGGACAGAAAGACAGGCAGGATTGAGAGGAAGGAGCATTCACGATCTGCAAAGGCTCAGTTCTCAATATGGGGTGAACTTGACATCTGCTAACAGCTCAATACAAGCCCCTGCCCAACATGAGTTTGAGACGACCATCTGACAGCAGAGAATGAACATGATCGCTGGTGCAGGTGGAATCTCCTCTGAAATTCTGAAGTACTTAGAGAAGCATTCTTGTCACAAGTAGATGAAGTTGTCTCCCACATCTGGAAGGAGGACAGGGTACCAGAAGTTTGCCATAATTGTGACAATCTTCTTAAAGGAGATTAAGATCAATTGTAGTTACTAAAAGGGGCCGTCTACCAAGAGGTCTGAGGAAGCACTTCAAGGACATCCTCAAAACCTCCCTGAAAAGTTACAACATCCCCACTGATTCATTGGGCAGTCTTGGGCAAGGGATTCCCAACTGGAGAAAAAGCATCTGTGAAGGTGCCAATCCTTTTGAATATCCCTAACAGGCTCAAGCAGAGACAAAGTTCAAACAGCAGAGGGAAATCATGTGAAAACACAAGCATCCCACTTGACCCACCTATGGCAGGGTGTGTGGATCCAGGACTGAACTGTTTCAACATCTCAAGAACCAAAGCACCAGATTATTGTAACTTCATCAAGGGACTGCCTAAGGAGGAGATTGAAACTGGGCTTTATTCACTCCCCTCCCGAATAGCTGGCAAAGAAATCCAAACTGGGTTAGCTCCTGCCAGGAGTTAGGATGCCCTGCATTTGCAGGGTATCAGATGTAGAAAATGAGTTTCTGTCAATTTCCCTCAGTGTTCTGCATTTCTAGTGAAATCAGAAACCCAATCGTTGAAAACAGGAGAGTCTTTTCGCTTTCAGAGATTCAGAAGCCAGGGGTTAGGATGGCTTTATTAAAATAAATTCAAATTCCTTCACCATTTGGAATAAATGCAAGAGCAGCGTATGAGCTAATAAAACCAAACCCCTGCAGCACATTTCAGAAAGATGAGATTCTTATTGAAATCGCCTGTCACATCAGCCTGTGTGATTTGATTTCTCATTTTTAACCAGCTGAAATGATAGATCATTTGTGGGACCCCTCTGGTAACAGCAACCCAGGGGCAGGCATTCTGTCTCTGACTTCCCCAAAGGCTTCCACCTATTTGAACAGATTGAAACTTCTCATCTTTCTTAATGATCAATTAGACGGTGATTTCAGGAGGCATTTGGGGAATTTGCTTCACATTTTGATGTTGGCAGGGATATAGGGCTCTAAGCTCTGATGTTCTGGCGTTGTATACGGTGAGAAGTGAAGATCTTTTGTAAGGGTGGGTATAAAATGGCTAACAAGAAGGAATTGCTTTGACAGGCTTCCTCTGTTAGGAAATAGACCACAGCCAAAGAGGATGATTTATTATCTCGTGGAATAAAAAGATTGAAGCATGCATTAGAAATGAATGAATTATAGTGACAAAATAAACGATAATGTCGATTGAATTAACATATCACTGCCCTCCTCCTATCTTTCACACTCCATAAACTGGAGCTTAATAAAATGCTGCCATCCCGTCTCTTAACTCACACCATATCCTGCTCCCCAATCACCTCTTCCTTAAAAGTATTCAAAGATTCTCCCTCTACTGCCTTTTGAGGAAAAGAGTTCCAAAGACTCAGCATTCTATCTTCAATGGATTCCTCATTTTTAATTTTTAAACAGTGATCCTGGCTTTCCTACCAGTGGAAGTATATACTCTCTGCCCTTTCATGTTCCTTCAGGATTGTGTGTTCCAATCGAGTCCTCTCCTCCACTTCTAAACTCTAGCAGATACATGCCTAGTCTGTCCAACATTTTCTCCTAAAACAAGCCATGTATCAGCATGTATCAGTTTGGTAAAACTTCTCTGAACAGCTTCCAACACATTTGCATCTACTTTGAAGACGGATACTGTACATAGTACTTCACACGTGATCTTATAAATGCCCTGTATGACTGTGGTGTAATCTTCCTTCTTTGATTTTCAATTCCCCTTTCAATAAATTCTCTGCCTTTGTTCATTATTTGCTATGTCTGCACACTATCTTTTTGTCATTCATGCACTTGGACACCTGGATCCCCCTGCATCTCAGAGCCCTGAAATCTCTCACCATTTAGATAATATGCTTTGATAGAACCACAGAAGAGTTATAGCAGAAGAGAAGCCATATTACCCCAATGTCTGAGTGGCCAAACAGAATTGCCTCCCATTTTACAGCCCCTGACCTTTAGCCTTTGAGGTTACAGTGCATCTACGGTCTTTTTTAATACATTAGGGATTTCCACCTCAACTACCAGAGAGGGCAATGAATTCCAAACACTTACCACCCTTTGGGTGAAAAGGTTTTTCTCATGCCACCTTTAATCATTTTTCCAATCAGCTTAAACCTGTGTGCCCTGATAAATGACCTCCCCTCGAGGGGAGTGGGCTCTCCCTGTCCACTTGATCCAAACCACTCATTATTTTGCACATCTCAAGTTACTCACCCCTTTTTGCCCTCTGACTATAAGTGTTACAACCCTAGTCTATCCACTCTTCCCTCATATCTGCAATTTTCAAGTCCTGAAAACATTACTGTAAATCTTGTGATGAGATAATGGGAACTGCAGATGCTGGAGATTCCAAGATAATAAAATGTGAGGCTGGATGAACACAGCAGGCCAAGCAGCATCTCAGGAGCACAAGGATTGTGCTCCTGAGATGCTGCTTGGCCTGCTGTGTTCATCCAGCCTCACATTTTATTATACTGTAAATCTTGTTTTGGGTTTTACATTCACCCGTGGGAAGTGGGCATCACTGGCTGGATCAGCATTTATTGCCCATCCCTATATTTGCCCGATGCTTTTATGAACTATTACAGTCCATCTGCTGTGGGTAGACCTCCAACACTATGAGAATAGATCTCTATGATTTTACCCCAACTACACTAAAGGAACAGCAAAGCCAGGATGGTAAGTGGCTTGGACAAAAACTTGGAGGAGGTGCTGTTCCTATGTAACTGCTGCCCTTGTCCTTCTGGATTGAAGTGATTGTGTGTTTGCAAAGTGCTGTTTGAGGAGGTTTGTTGAATCTTCTAGATGGTTAAACACTCCTGCTACTAAGCATTGGTGGTGGATTGAGTGAATGACACCACATCCACAAACATCCACAAAAGCGGGCTGTTTTGCCCTGGGTTGTGTTAAGCTTCTTGAGTGTCTTTGGAGTTACCCAGGCAAGAGGGGACAGTTTGTCAAACTCCTGACTTACGACTTGAAGATGGTGGACTTGATTTGGGAGTCAGGAAGTGAGTTACTTGCTGTAGTATTTCTAGCCTCTGAACCGCTCTTGTAGCCACTGTTAATATGGTGAGTCCAGTTCATTTTCTGGTCCATGATAATCCTGAGGATGCTAACGTTGGGAGATTCAGTAATGGGAACACTATAGAATGTCAAGAGGCAGTGGTTAGATTATCTCGTACTGGAGGTGGTCATGGACTGGCATTTGTGCCACTCGCCATTTTTTCAGTCTGTGTCTCGATAATGTACAAGCCTTGCTGCATTTGGTCATGGGCTGCTTCAGTATCTGAGAAGTAACATTGTGAACATTGTGCAATCATCAGTGAACATCCCTATTTCTGACCTTTCAATGGAGGGAAAGTCATTGATGAAACAGTTAAAGGCGTTTTAGTTTAGGTCTGGAACACTATCCTGAGGAACTCCTGCAGAGATATTCTAGAGCTGAGATGACTAAACTCCAACAATCACAAATATCTTCCTATGTGCCAGTTATGACTCCAAGCTGTGGGGTGTTTTCCACTGATTCCCATGATTCTAGGTTTGCTCAGGCTTGCAGATGCCACACCCAGTTAAATCCAGCCTCGATGTCAAGGGCTGGAATTCAAATCTTTGTCAATGTCTGAACCAAGGCTATAATGAGGGCAGGATTGGAGTGGCCCTGGTGGAACCCAAACTGGGGCATCACTGAGCAGGTTATTGCTGAGCAGGTGCTGCTCGATAGCACTGTTGATGACACCTTCCTTCATTTTACTGATGATCGAGAGTAGACTAATGGGCCAATACTTGGCTAGGTTGGATTTGTCCTGCTTTTTGTGTACAGGACATATTTAGGTAATTTTGTACATTGTTGGGTACATGTCATTGTTGTAACTATACTGGAAGAACTTGGTGAGGGGAGCAGCGAGTTCTGAAGCACAAGTTTTCATTACTATTGCCAGAATATTTTCAGGGTCCATAGCCTTTGCAGTATCCAGTGTCTCCAACCTTTTCTTGATATCAAATTGCCTAAAGGCTGGGTTAGGGTTAGTCAATTCTGAAGACATATGAAGAAGGCTGAGATGGATTATCCAATCAGCATTTCTGGCTGAAGACTGCTGTGAATGCTTCAGCCTTAGCTTTTCCACTGACGAGTTGGACATTTCCATCACCGAGGATGGAGATATTTGTGGGGTCTCCACCTCAAGTGAGTTTTCTCATGGCCCACTTCCATTCATGACTGGATATGGCAGGACAGCAGAGCTTAGATCTGATCTGTTAGCTCTGCCTATCACTTGCTGCTTACATTGTTTGGCATGCAGGTAGTTATATTTGGTAGCTTCACAGGTTGGCATCTTATTTTCAGGTATACCTAGTGCTGCTCTAGTCATGCCCTCCTGCAATTTCCACTGGACCAGTTTGATCCCCTGTCTTGATGGTAATGGTTGAGTGAGGGCTATGCTGGGCAAAGAGGCTATAGATTATGTTGAAGTGCAGTTCTGCTGCAGTTGATGGTGTTCAGCACCTCATGGATTCCCAGTCTTGAGTTTCTACACCTGCTCAAACTCTAGCCCATTTAGCACAGCAATAGGTCCCACACAACTCAAATGAGGGTATTCTCAATGTGAAGGTGGGACTTCATCTCCACAAGAACTGTGGTGACCCTTACTGATACTGTCATGGACAGGTGTATCTGTTGTAGGAAGATTGGTAAGGATGAGCTCAAGCATGTTTCTCCCCTCTTGTTGGTACCCTTACCACTTTCCGCAGACCCAGTCTAGCAGCTATGTCCTTTTGGATCTGACCAGCTCGATTAAGTGCGCTGCTGCCGAGCCACTGTTGGTGGTGGACATTGAAATTCCTCACCAGAGCATATTTTGTGCCTTTGCCACACTCAGTGTTTCCTTAACATAGTAGAATACTGACATATCAGCTGAGAGGGGATGGTGCATGGTAATCAGTGGGATGCTTCCTTGCCCGTGTTAAACCTGAAGCCATGAGACTTCACGGGACCCAGAGTCAATGTTGAGGATTCCCAGAAAAGCACCCTCCTGACTGTATAATACCGTGCCACTGCCCTGGCTGGGTCTGTCCTGCTGGTGGGACAGGACATATCCAGGGATGGTGATGGTGGCGTCTGGGATATTGCCTGTCAGGCATGACTCCATAAGTATGACTAGTCTGTTTTGTCACAAGCCCCCAGGTGCTAGAATACAGGCCTTTGTCTTCCCATTGCCGTTTCTGATATCAGTGCTCGATCCAATTTCGTTTCTTTGTTGAGACTTCGTAGCAATTGGTACAAATTGAGTAGGTTACTGGGCTGTTTCAGAGGGTGGCTGAGTGCCAATCACATTTCTGGGGATTTGGAGCCACAGGCGGGCCAGACAAGAAATTGGTATCACATTTCCTTTCTTGAAGGGTGTTTGTGAACTAGGTCTTACTGACAATCAACAATGTTTGCATGGTTCTCATGAGATTTCAGATATTTACTGAATTCAGATTCCACCAGCTACAGTATTGGGATTAGAACCCAGGTTCCCAGAACTTTACCTGACTTGCTGGATTAAGAGTACAGCTGCAATGCCATTAGGCTATTGCCTCCCCGTCGCCTCTCTATTCTGGCAAAGGTCTAGCAGCAACTGAGGAGAGAAAGCTGAGGTAATGTTTTCTGGTCCAGTGATCCTTCTTCAGAAGTTCCCCGTGCTTCCTTTCCATAGTTAACGTAAGACATGCTGAGTTTCTGTTATTGTTTCAGATTTCCAGCAGTATGTTTTATACGTCCTTCCCTTCCTATGCTGACCAGCACTGCACACAGCTGTGGCCTAACCAGTGCCTGGTGTAAATCCAGCATTGCATTCCTGTTTTCATCGCTAATGCATTGCTCACAGAAGGAATGCATCCCATGTGCCTTCTTCACCACCTTATCAACCTGTCCAGCCACCTTCATGTTGCTATACGTTCCCAGGTCTCTCACTTTCTTTACCCCTCTCAATGCCATCCTATTTATCGTGAGTTTCCTTGCTTTTCTTTCTTTGCCTCAAAAACATAAACTTGCATGTGTCCAGAATGATTTCCATTCATCACTTTTCACTCTGCTCAACCAAACATAAAAAAAACTTTGCTGACTATTCTTTATGGCCTAATTTGGTGCTTCATTTAACATGACATTTCTCTGTGATTGATTCTTTAACTGAGAATGCTACATCCCTATTTTTTTTTAACTCTCTTCTCTATCCTGCATGAAAACTCTGTATCCAGAGATGCTGAATTGCCATCCTTGTCCCTCTTTAGCCTTTTATCCATTATGGCATCCTTTACATACTTCGGTGTGTCTATGACCTCTGCTTATCAGTTTTATGTACTGTACTCCTTGCATTTATACAGCATTTTTATGGTTCTAATATTGTATGCTATACATTTTGTAATTTCTGCTTCCTCCGTCTTTCAAAGCAACTTACTAAGTTTCTGCTTCCTGTTCTCTGCTCTGAGTTTGTCCTCAGGTGCTCATTCCCCTGCTGATCTAGTTTAAACCTTCCTGATGGCATGAGTGAACCTTGCTGTAAGGATATTAATATATGTCCTGTTCAGGTGTATACCCTCCAGTTTGTACAGGGTCCCATCTTTCCAGAATTAGTCCCAATGCCCCAGAAACCTGACATCCACCCTCGCACACCAGCTTTCTAGTTACATGTTCAATCACTTAGTTATCTTATTTCTGTGTTCACTGGCACGTGAGACTACAAGCATTCCGAAGACTGCTGCTTTAGATGCCCTGTCTTGCAATCTTTTACAGTGCTCCCTGACATCTACCTTAAGAGCCACATCCCAATCCCTACTTAAGTCATTGAAATGAAGGTGGACCACAATATCTGACTATTACCCTCTCTCAACAGAATGAGCTGCAGCTGCTCCATAATGTCCTTTAACTTGGCAACCGGAAGGCAATTTAACATCCCTATCTTATCCCTTGACTGGGGAATTCCTTATCGCTAATGGTTTTTTACTCTACTTTCTAAACCCCCAGCATAGCTGATCTATCCACAGTGCAATTAGCTTTGCTTTGGCTCTACTCCATTGCCATCAACTGTAATGGGCCAGTGGACCTTTTTCTGTGCTGTAGATCTCTTTGGCTCTATAGCTCCATGACTTTATCACCAGTACCCAAAATAAGATACCGGTTAGTAAGCACAGTAGATGAAGGGCATTCCTGCATTGCCTGCCTGATTCTCTTAGACCACCTGGTAGTCACCCACTTCTCACTACTTATACGCTTCTGACCTACAGTGTGACCACTGCTCAAGATGTGCAAACTGCCTTGTCTTCTGCCTTGCATATACATAGCACAGACTCCAGCCACCACTCAAATTTCCAAAACCCAGAGCTCAAGCATGTGCAACTGGCGATATTTCCTACAGATATGTTTATCTGGAACACATGACATGTTCATGATTTCACATGTAGCACAGGATGTACACTCCACTGGGCTGAGCTGACCTGCCATCCTGAAACTTTCAAATCTATTCTTTTGCAATTAGAGCAGTAAATTCTTCAATCGCCTTCTTTATCTATATTAAAGAAAGGAACAATTGCAAGACCCAACTCCTGGGGTTAGGGTAAGACAGAGATACATGTGCCTAATTGGGCCTAGAGAAAAGAATGATAGTTATGTGTTATTTGAATTAAAAAGTAATTGGGTTTGCACTTGACTGGGTGTATATTTAGGGGGCAAGTAGATAATGGACTTGATATCTCCTGATGTGAGTTGAAATTAAACCCTGACTAGGGAGAGCTGCAGTGATTATGTCCTTACCACTGGGAGAGAAAAACTGGACCCAAAGCTCACCTCAGGAAAACAAAAAGCAGCCGCAGAATTATCATATCCAAATTGGCTGATTTACGAAAAATAGAACCCTGATGGTAATGACATGGACTCTGCCTAACTAACAATTAATCTCTGTTTTTTTTCCTTGATGCTGCATGGCCTTTAAACAAGGCTTTGTTAATTCCTAGAATCATTTATTTACAACTCTATGTGATATGTTTCCACATACATTTTTCAGATGTAGTAGCTAAGACCTTGCTATTCGTATGCTCATCCTAGTCTAGTATCTTCTCTCTAAGTGATGTCAGAGTAATGTGACCAGTTCTCGTGTCATGATTTGAACAAATCTCAATGTACCATGTGTCTGGTGGACTCGCAGAGTGGGGAGACTTGAATGGGGAAGTGGCTGCATGCTAGATGTGAGAGTGAGCAGCCTGAGAGTGAATGACAGAGTGAGGTGGTTAGTGGTTGGCACTGCTGCATAACAGTGCCAGCGACCCAGGTTCGATTCCAGCCTTGGGTACCTGTCTGTGTGGAGTTTGCACATTCTCCCTGTGTCTGTATGGGTTTCCGTTCGGTGCTCCAGTTTCCTCCCGCAGTCAGTGGATTGGCCACAGTAAATGCAGGGTTACAGGGTAAGAGTGGGGACGCTGGGTCTGGATCTGGATGGGATGCTCTTCGGAGGATCAGAGTTTACTTGTTGGGCCAAATGGTCTCTTTCTGCACTGCAGTAATTCTAATTGAAGGATTCTGAGAACTCATGTCTGGAATGACAGACATCGGGGAGTCAAATCCATATCTAAAGCAGAAGCTGATTTCTGTAAGAGGTCAAGGGTACGAGGAGGTGAGCTGCAGCTGAGTATGTAACTAAGGGTGCAGATAGCGTAATAATTCATATCATCCAGTCCATGTTGTCCAAACTCTCATCTTCTGTCTCTAACCATTCCAATTCCCAATCACTGGCGATGCAGGCAAGGGGAAGAAGAAATTAATTTGCAAGCTGTAACTCCTTCAAACCTACTAAAAGTTAACGCATGAAGCATAATGTGGAGTTAGCCACCTCACAAACCCTTATAGCCTGAGCAATTTCATGATTGACAGAGACTGAATATATTCTCAGATGATAACATTCTAATGAGAGTGCTGCATACCAGACGAATCTTTCAAAACTCTATAAATAACCCAAGTAATTATGCATGTTTGTGACTTGCTAATTTATACTGTAGTTCAATCAAAAGATTTGGAAGAAGCAAAACTACAATAAATACTCCTTTATTTTGCACGATGTATGTTTGGTTTTCAGTAAATCAAAGATGTGTTTATGACAAGCATAAATACTGAAAGGATTCATTCTTGCCTTTCTTATTGTTCCAATATATTCCTGTCCTACCCCTATCACCCCTGTGGTCAATGGCCTACATTGGCTTCCAGTCAAACTGCATCTTAATTCTCATCCTTGTTTGCAAATTTCTCCAAGGCCTTAATTCTCTACATCTATGTACTGCCTTCTGGCCTCACAACCTCTGGGATATCTATGCTCCTCGAACTCTGGCCTCTTGAGCATTGACGACTATAATCACAGCATGTCGGTTATCACGTCTGAACCTTGAACTCTGAAATTCCCTTCCTAAATCTCTTTCGTTCACTTGGCTTCGAATCTATACCATAAGACAACAGTGATCATGACACTCACAGAAGATTGTTAATTCAAGTTGGGTTGTGATACTTCTTGCCCCTTTAAAGAGTTGACACCTGATTAAATTGGTCAAATTTGGTTTAAACGGAGATAGTTTTGTATTGATTATTCAAAATAGCAGCCGCCTGGGCCATAGGTTAATAGTTAGTAGTTGATAGTTCCGTAATTCAGTAACTTTTGAATAAGCCAATTGAAAAGGAAAAAGTCTCTGTCTTGTTTCACACTTCAGTATCTGGCTCAGATCCTTCAGGCATCTGTTGCCCTTTCATTCGAGGTGGTAGAGACTGCAGGTTTGGAAAGCACTTACTGTGGTTAATTAGCTGTTATATATCTGTTAACATTCTTCATGATAAAATTCTTTCCATCTGTTACTTTTATCAAGTAAAAGCATCCGACCAGATGCAAGTCAACTTTAAATGTTAGGAATTCTGAGTATGGGAGGGAAAGTGTGTGCAAAATATGCCAAAATAAAACACAAATGTGTGACAAGCATCTGCTGACCATAGTAACATAGTTTTACTGAGCTAGTAATCCAGGGATGTGAGCCAAATGCCCAGGGACAAGATCCCATCGTGGAAGGTCAAATTCAATTAATTAAATAAATCCAGATTACAAGATGACCTTGAAATGACTAGGTTCTTGGAAAAGTTCATCAGTTTCACTGATTCCCTTTTGGAAAAATAAACATCATGGCACTCCTCATCTTGTTTGGCCCACGTGTCACTTCAGATCCTCAGCGATGGCACTGACACTCAACTCCCTCAGAAATGGCCTGGCTAGTCACAAAATAGCTCACTGCCACCTTCTTGAGGAAACTCAGAGTGGGCAATGAAGCCTGGCGTTACCTATAACATCCATTTGTAACACTGGACTGTTCCAAGGATTCAGACTTGAATAAAATACATTATGCTGCTGGCAAAGGGAGTATAGAACACAGAACATAGAACATTACAGCACAGTACAGGCCCTTCGGCCCTCGATGTTGTGCTGACCTGTCATACCAATCTCAAGCCCATCTAACCTACACAATTCCATGTACGTCCATATGCTTGTCCAATGACGACTTAAATGTACCTAAAGTTGGCGAATCTACTACCGTTGCAGGCAAAGCGTTCTATTCCCTTACTACTCTCTGAGTAAAGAAACTACCTCTGACATCTGTCCTATATCTTTCACCCCTCAATTTAAAGCTATGCCCCCTCGTGCTCGCCGTCACCATCCTAGGAAAAAGGCTCTCCCTATCCACCCTATCGAACCCTCTGATTATTTTATATGTTTCAATTAAGTCACCTCTCAACCTTCTTCTCTCTAATGAAAACAGCCTCAAGTGCCTCAGCCTTTCCTCATAAGACCTTCCCTCCATACCAGGTAACATCCTAGTAAATCTCCTGTGCACCCTTTCCAAAGCTTCCACATCCTTCTTATAATGTAGTGACCAGAATTGTACGCAATACTCCAAGTGCGGCCGCACCAGAGTTTTGTACAGCTTCGCCATAACCTCTTGGTTCCGGAACTCGATTCCTCTATTAATAAAAGTTAAAACACCGTATGCCTTCTTAACAGCCCTGTCAACCTGGGTGGCAACTTTCAAGGATCTGTGTACATGGACACCGAGATCTCTCTGCTCATCTACACCGCTAAGAATCTTACCATTAGCCCTGTACTTTGCCTTCTGGTTACTCCTACCAAAGTGCATCACCTCACACTTGTCTGCATTAAACTCCATTTGCCACCTCTCAGCCCAGCTCTGCAGCTTGTCTATGTCTCTCTGCAACCTACAGCATCCTTCATCACTATCCACAACTCTACCGACCTTAGTGTCGTCTGCAAATTTACTAACCCATCCTTCTACGCCCTCATCCAGGTCATTTATAAAAATGACAAACAGCAGTGGACCCAACACCGACCCTTGCGGTACACCACTAGTAACTGGTCTCCAGGATGAACATTTGCTATCCACCACCACCCTCTGTCTTCTTTCAGCAAGCCAATTTCTGATCCAAACTGCTATATCTCCCACAATTCCATTCCTCCGTATTTTGTACAATAGCCTACTGTGGGGAACCTTATCAAACGCCTTGCTGAAATCCATATACACCACATCAACTGGTTTACTCTCATCTACCTGTCTGGTCACCTTCTCAAAGAACTCAACAAGGTTTGTGAGGCACGACCTTCCCTTCACAAAACCGTGCTGACTATCCCTAATCAATTTATTCTTTTCTCGATGATGATAAATCCTATCCCTTATAACCTTTTTCCAACACTTTACCAACAACTGAAGTAAGGCTCACTGGTCTATAATTACCAGGGTTGACTCTACTCCCCTTCTTGAACAGGGGAACCACATTTGCTATCCTCCAGTCATCTGGCACTATTCCTGTAGACAATGATGAGTTAAGGATCAATGCCAAAGTCTCGCAATCTCCTCCCTGGCTTCCCAGAGGATCCGAGGATAAATCCCATCCGGCCCAGGGGACTTATCTATCTTCACCTTCTGAAGGATTTCAATTACCTCTTCCGTGTGAACCTCAATCCCACCTAGTCTAGTAGCCTGTATCTCAGTATTCTCCTCGACAACATTGTCGTTTTCTCGAGTGAATACTGTTGAAAAATATTGATTTAGCGCTTCCCCTATCTCATCTGACTCCACACACAACTTACCACTACTACCCTTGATTAGGCCTAATCTTACTTACGTCACTCTTTTATTCCTTGAATACCTATAGAAAGCCTTAGGGTTTACCCTGATCCTATCCGCCAACAACTTCTCAAGTCTCCTCCTGGCTCTTCTGAGCTCTCTCTTTAGGTCTTTCCTGGCTACCTCGTAGCCCTCAAGCGCGCTAACTGATCCTTCACATCTCATCCTAACATAAGCCTTCTTCTTCCTCTTGACCAGAGATTCCATCTCCTTCATAAACCACGGCTCCCGCACTCAACAGCTTCCTCCCTGCCTGACAGGTACATATTTATCTAGGACACACCGGAGCTTTTCCTTGAATAAGCTCCACATTTCTAATGTGCCCATCCCCTGCAGTTTCCTTCCCCATCCTATGCTCCCTAAATCTTGCCTAATCTCATTGTAATTGCCTTTCTCCCAGCTATAACTCTTGCCCAGTGGTATACACCTATCCCTTTCCATCACTAAAGTAAACATAACAGAATTGTGATCGCTATCACCAAAGTGCTCACCTACTTCCAAATCTAACACCTGGGCGGGCTCATTACCCAGCACCAAATCTAATGTGGCTTCGACCCTTGTTGGCTGATCTACATACTGTGTCAGGAAGCCCTCCTGCACACTCTGGACAAAAACCGACCCATCTATAGTACTCGAACTATAGTGTTCCCAGTCAATATTTGGAAAGTTGAAGTCCCCCATGACAACAACCCTGTCTCTCTCACTCCTATCGAGAATCATCTTTGCTATCCTTTCCTTGACATCTCTGGAACTATTCGGAGGCCTATATAAAACTCCCAACAGGGTGACTTGTCCTTTCCTGTTTCTAACCTCAGCCCATACTACCTCAGTTGACCAGTCCCCAAACATCCTTTCTGCAACTGTAATACTGTCCTTGACCAACAATGCCACACCTCCACCCCTTTTACCATCTTCTCTGTTCTTACTGAAACATCTAAACCCCAGAACCTGCAACAACCATTCCTGTCCCTGCTTTATCCATGCCTCCGAAATGGCCACAACATCGAAGTCCCAGGTATTAACCCATGCTGCAAGTTCACCCACCTTATTCCGGATGCTCCTGGCATTGAAGTAGACACAGTTCAATCCATCCTCTTGCTTGCCAGTGCCATCTTGCTTCCCTGAAACTTTATTTTGGACCACCCTACTCTCAACCTTTTCTATAGTCGAACTACAATTTTGGTTCCCATCCCCCTGCTGAATTAGTTTAAACCCACTTGAACAGCCTTAGCAAATTTCGGTACCCCTCTGGTTCAGGTGAAGACCATCTTGCTTGTAGAGGTCCCACCTACCCCAGAAAGAGCCCAATTATCCAAGAATCCAAAACCCTCCCTCCGGCACCATCCCTGTAGCCACATGTTCAACTCCTCTCTCTCCCTATTCCTCGCCTCACTAGCACGTGGCACGGGCAACAAACCAGAGACAATAACTCTGTTCATCCTAGCTCTCAGCTTGGATCCTAGCTCCCTGAATTTCTGCATTAAATCCCCGTCTCTCTCCTACCTATGTCGTTGGTGCCGATGTGGACCATGACTTGGGGCTGCTCCCCCTCCCCCTTAAGGATCCTAAAAACACGATCAGAGACATCACGCACCCTGTCACCTGGGAGGCAACACACTAACAGTGAGTCTCGCTCGCCCCCACAGAACCTCCTATCTGTCCCCCTAACTATGGAGTCCCCAATGACTAATGCTCTGCTCCTCTTCCCCCTTCCCTTCTGATCAGCAGGGACAGACTCTGTGCCAGAGACCTGTGCCCCACTGCTTTCCCCTGGTAAGTCGACCCCCCGGCAGTATCCAAAACGGTATACTTATTGTTGAGGGGAATGGCCACAGGGGATCCCTGCACTGCCTGCCAGTATAGGACAATACAGCTTTTATTTTTGAACTGATCTTGTTGATCAGTTTTTCAGGATCACAAGGTGATTAATACAATGCTGGACCTGTCAAAGGAAAAAAAAACTATCAAACTGATTTCTTTCCGTTTATAAATACAGTACCCCCACAGAAACTGAATCCTCCTGCTCCCAGTTTTTGTTTTAGCTTTTAATCCACACCACAACGAGTAATTTTCATCCAGCTCCCTGCCTTAATTTAACATAAAGGAAGAGATAAAACGTGTACACACTGAAATGTATAAATGTTCCACAAATATAGATCGTTCGCGCAGTCTCCAGCAACACTCCTCAATTCTCAACTGCGGAGGGCTGTGAAGGCTTAGCCTTTGAGAATGTTTAAAGTAGAGAATGATAGGTTTCTGATAATCATGTACCTTACTGGTAATGGGGATGGGGTGAGTAAAAGGCATTGATGTGTTTGACCATCCATAATCACTGAACAGTATTGCAGTCTTGATGGACTGAATGGCCTTCTTAAAAATTCATTTATAGGATGAGGCTATCACTGGCTAGGCTAGCATTTATTGCTCATCCCTAATTGCCCAGAGATTAAGAGTCAACCACAATTCATGGGTTTGGAGTCACATGTAGACCAGGTAAAGATGGCAGATTTGAAGGACATTTGTGAACCAGATGGGTTTTTCCTGCCAATTGACTTATGATAGCAGTTAGATTCTTAATTCCATATTTTTTAGTTGAATTCATATTCCACCTTCTGCAGTAGGTGGAGATTTTAACCCAGGGTCACCAGAACATTACTTGGGTCCCTGGATTAATAAACCAGTGGTAATACCACTAGGCCATCACCTATCCCATCCCCTTAATCCTGTTCCTTTGTTCCTATATTTCTGAAATCTGAAGAAAAAGAAATTTAAACTGAAAATATTAGCAAAATCCAATTGGGGGCAGAGCATTTTCAGACAAACAGAAAGATAAAAATAAGGAGCCAGGAAAAATTGAGAGAGAAGTATTTGTTTTTATTAATAACCGGTGTTGTGGTAGATTAATTAGTAATTAGGAGAAATTACATAAGTTTCAAGGAGAAGCATTCCACAGTAACTGGATGTAACCTCTTTGATATTTGTTTTCTCCTGGGGCAGTTGGGCTATATGAAAAGTCATCTCCCAATGTAGTTTCAGTTCCCAGTCTTTTGCGTTTAATGTCACGAAAAATGCTTCAGAGGAGGCATAAAAGATTTCCAGCTCTCATATTGAGGACCAAGTGGATGTCCATCTCTGTCTCTTTGTTAAAAAATATAGATAATACAAACATGGAGCCCGCCATTGCCGTAGAGGTAAGACTATGAAATTTGGCTCAACTTCTTTCATAAAATAGGGAAGGCTCACTTTGGCTTGCTTATGAACTGCATGATATAATGCAAATGTGTTGCTACCCTTTACCTTCCGTCAAGTGAGTGACAGCGACAGCACTTGACATCGAGGCCACATTTGACTGAGTGTGGCATCGAGAAGCCCTAGCAAAACCAGAATCAATGGGTATCGGGGGCAAGTCCTCTGCTGATTGGAGTTGTATCTAGTACATAGGAAGATAGTCATGGTGGTCGGAGGTCAGTCATCTCAGCTCCAGGACATCTCTGCAGGAGTTCCTCAGGGTAGTGTCCCCAGTCGAACCATCTTCAGCCGTAACACCAATGATCCACCCTCTATCATTAGATTAGAAGTGGGGACGTTCACCGATGATTACACAGTATTCAGTGCCATTGTGTGCCTCCTTAGATACTGAAGCAGTCCATGTTCATTGGTAATCAGATCTGGGCAATATCCAGGCTTGAGCTGTACCTGTAACTTGAGCTGTAAATGGCAAGTAACATTCGTGCCATATAAATGCCAGATGATGACCATCTTCAACAGGCAACCTAATCACTACTCATTGACACTCAAAGGTATCACCACCACGGGATACCCCACTATTAGCATCCTGGGGTTGGCATATAAAAACAGTTGCTGTGAAATCAAGTCAGAGGCTGGAAACACTGCAGCGAGTAACTTACCTACTGACTCCCCAAAGCCTGTCCACTGTCTACAAGGCACAAGTCAGGAGTGTGTTGGAATATTCCCCACTTGCCTGGATGGGTGCTGCTCCAACAACACTCAAGAAGCTTGGTATCGTCCAGGACAAAGCGGCCCACGTCATTGCACCACATCCAAAAACATCCACGACCCCACTACTGCAGAAATTCACCAAAGCTCCTCAGACAGCACCTTCCAAACCCACGATGACTTCTGTCCAGAAGAACAAGAGCAGCAGATACCTGGGAACACCACGACCTGCAATTTCCCCTCCAAGTCCCTCGCCATTTTGACTTGGAAATATATTACTGTCATTTCACTGTCACTGGGTCAAAATCCTGGAATTCCCTTTGAAAGGCATTGTGGATCGACCCATGGCAGGTGGACTGCAGCGGTTCAAGAAGGCAGCTCATCACCACCTCCTCAAGGGCAACTAGGGTCAGGCAATAAATACTGGCCTAGCCAGTGACTCCCACATCCCATGAACAAATGAAGAGATCAAGGGGACTAAGAAGGCACCTCATTGATATCAATGAGATGGTCATCAAGTTGAGATAGAAAATTACTTCACAGAAAGAAGGCGGGGGAGCGAGAGTTGAGGTAAGGGGCATGTTTTATATGCTGAAAGATAATTTCGTTGTCAACTACAAAATCCTCTGAGTGATGAATATGCGAAAATGAGTTGCAAACTGGGTAATGAAAGGAAATGACTGACTATTTAGAGAGGAAATGCCAAAGCCTATTACTTAGGGAGTTGAAGATATACCTACCATTGATAGCGATACCTTCAGCTGCCTGGACACCAAGCTTTTGAATTCCCTCTCGAAACTCTCCATCTCTCCCTCTCTCTCTCTCTCTCTCTCTCTCTCTCTCTCTCTCTCTGTCTTTCTCTCTCTTAGTCTTCCTTTAAGGTACTCCTTAAAACTGAGCTTTTTGACCAAGCTTCACCTGTCTGAGTACTTTTTACATGGTTCAGTGTCAAAGTTTGCCAGACATGCTCCTGTGAATCGCATTTTATTTCAATAAAGGTACCATACAAATGCAAACTGCAATTGTTGAAGGAGCCTTAAAGAACATGAGAACAGCTGGTCCTTTTCGAAAGAAATGAAGTGAGTTGGTGACTCTGAAAATTAAGTTGATATTTTGGGGTGCAGGGACATTAATAGGAATGTTTTAGAAGTTTTTCGATGTAATTTGTAGGAAAATTTGCTGAGAAGTTGATTACAATACCTCAACATTTTTCAGCTTTTTTTTCACTTCAACGATTAGTGACTGTGTGGAGTTTGCACATTCTCCCCACGTCTGCGTGGGTTTCCTCTGGGTGCTCCAGTTTCCTCCCACAGTCCAAAGATGTGCAGGCTAGGTGGATCGGCCATGCTAAATTGCCCATAGCGTTCAGGGGTGTGTGGGTTATAGGAGGAACGGGTGTGGGTGGGATGATCCAAGGGGCGGTGTGGTCTTGTTGGGCTGAAGGGCCTGTTTCCACACTGTAGGGAATCTAATCTAATCTAAAATCAAAGCAAAATTGATGCAATTTTGGGTGAAATTTGCTGATTGTCCCCCAAAGTAGAAATTTCATCTTATAATTCCCCAAACGTAGTTGCTGTATACCGCTTTCCCCTCCATATATTCTTCCCAGTTGTTTTGAAAATGGCAGAACAACTCCATTCATTTGATGTACACACCATCACAATAACAGCACATGAAGGGAAACACTCAGTGTTTAATGTGAACCAATAAGCAAAGATTCTAACCGTACAGCAAACTGCACATTCCAATATATTTTCTAGCTGCACTTTTAGGGTTAAAGGAGATAATGGCAAGTTGGACTTATGCAGAACCTTTGAAGTATTGAAACCTCCCAAAGTGCTTCATTGGAAATTTATAAAGCAAAGCATGGCACTGAACTTGACAAATAAATGTTATGTCGAATGATGAAAGCTTGGACAAATTGGTAGGTTGTGGTAGGTATCTCAAGAAAGGAAAGTGAGGTATAGGGTTGGCAAGGTGTCGGAAATGAATTTCGGAGTATAGGCAACTGAAGGTTTGGCCAGTAAGGGTAGAGCAAATTATAATGGGGAAACCCATGAGGACTGAATTAGAGAAGCACAAGTTGTAAAGTAGAGGAAGTTGTTGCAAAAAGAAGCCATGGAAGGATTTGAAATCAAGGACGACAGTTTTAAAATCACAGACAGAAGACAGAAGTTACATGACGCCAGGTTATTGTCCGACAGGTTTATCTGAAATCACAAGCTTTCAGAGCTCAGTCCCTTCATCAGGTGAAGTCACTTCACCTAACGAAGGAGCAGCATCCCAATAGCTTGTGGTTTCACATCAGCCCATTGGACTATAACCTGATGTCATTTGACATCTGATTTTATCCATTCCAGTCCAAAACTGGTACCTTCACATCATTGTACCAAGGGTAATAGGCAAAATGGGACTTGCCAAGATTTAAGTTACCGACAACAGAGTTTTGGATGAGCTCAAAAATAGACAGGCGTTTGTGCCCAAATTCCACTGCATTTTATGGGAAACCAAACGTTATTTGGTAAGACCAAGGGTTCAGGATGATTTTCAATTCCTAGAGAAACTACGGGATCAAGACACTATTCCAATATGAAAATATTGAACATCTAATTTGACCATCTGATTTTTCTCTTCTTGCGATGTGCCATCCAAATGTTTAGCACCTTCATTAAAAATAGCTTGATGTGAAGTTTTCAGTCAGACATGTTTGGCCACCTATATCCCAACAGGTAATCTCAGGGTCCAGAATTCGTTAAAAAACACAATTGTCATTGACTTTTTCATGTTGTTGAAACAACCAGAGATGGCCTTGTATTTGCTACAGTTTTAATTAGATTCCTCCCAAAAATTAAATTGAGAAATTGTTTCTCTTGGCAAATAAAGGAGAGTGTAGGAGTCAATGCGTCAACCGACTTCTTCCTGTCTCCTTTATGTTCAGCATTCAGCTTTGCATCACTTTGAAGTGATGAATAATTGCAGGAATTTGCCAATTTTAACTTACTTTTCGAGTGAAGGGCATCAGGATGGAGTTCATTTATGGCTGGCTTTCAATAATGAGTAGTCAAAAAGCAAACCAGGAAACTAATCTGAAATTGGGCTTCAGCCTCATCATTTGCTTCTTCCCAAAGGTTGATTTTTTATTCCCGTTTTCCTGGTTGGACTGGTGAGGGTGAGGGTAATAGTAAGCAAGGAGGAAAGATAATTGTAGAGGCATAGGCAGTGTTCATTGGGAGGGCTAAAGTTGCAGGGGCTCCGACGTATAGAGAAGGACATGTAGGGGCGCCAAGGGGTGGCTCAGGGTCAGCACCACTGCTTCCCAGCACGAAGGACCTGTGTTTTATTCCACCCTCGGGCAGCTTTCTGCGTGGAGTTTGTACGTTCTCCTTGTGTCTGCGTAGGTTTCTGCTGGGTGTTCCTGTTTTCCTCCCACAGTTTAAAGATGTGCAGGTCAGGTGAATTGGCCATGCTAAATTGCACATCGTGTGCAGGGATGTGTAGGTCAAATGGGTCAGTGATGGGAAATGCAGGGTTACAGAGACAGGGTAAGGGCTGGGATTGGTTGGGATTTTTGCAGAGTCAGTGCAGACCTGATGGGCCAAATGGCCTCTTTACACACTGTAGGGATTCTGTGATTCCTTACAAAAAGGCCAGAAAGTTTTCAGAAACATCAGTGACCTGTCACAGTTGAGTCCTCTCCATTTCGCCAGGGGTTATGCTGGGAAGCTAAGGGAATTTCAGAGTTAGTTGTCTCTGAATCATGTGGAAAGTCTCCAGACTTTCAATCCTCTTGATTGAGCTGAAGCCATCTCCATTTTAAACCCTTGTCCAGCACCGAAATTTTTAAAAAGTTAAACCTCAATGGATCAATCAACAAAACAGGCTTGGAGTCGAATTATATGAATTTCCAAAATTCTGGTGGCCAGTGCTGGCTGTCTCAGCAGTGCTTACATTTAACTGGCAAAACACTGAAGGGTTCCCAATCTGTGCAGATGGCCAACTTACTCAAGTTCTTCATAGCACAAAACAGAATTGGCATAGTCCAGTGCAGTCTGCATGACCTTGAAAAGACTGGCAAAGCCTGGTATAGTCTGTCACAGTCTAGCATGGCCTGAAATGAGGTGGTGCAGCATGGCGTCATCCAGCACAGCTTGGAATATCCTGGTACAAATTGTCATATTCTCACATTATCTGGAACAGCCAGGAGATTGGCTGGCTCAAACAGGTTGGCATGTTGTGCTGAAACTGGGTTCCTGAGGGGTGGCTATTGGCAGTTCTTGTTGCAGGGCCACTTTAGCTCCAGCTCCATATGAAAGAAGTAAAAGTTCTACAAGAGCAAATGACACTAGTTCCCACAGCACTGCTGGCAAGGCTAGAGCACCTAGTGGCAGTCTTTCAACAGAGCGAAGGACAGCATAGTATTTGAAGTTGAGCAATGAGTATTACAGCTTTACTAGTTCACTATGGGGGTCCTTTCTAACCATGTGCAGGTGGTGATATAACTCGGCCTTTCTCTCATTGACACCGTAATGGTATCATGCTTCCCAGCCTATCAATGGACCACCCGCTCCTGCAGCAGCTGCAGAATGACATAGCTTGGCATGTTCAAACCAGCTGCTTGTCACATCCATGAAGATCATGTTCCTGGGTAGCACAAATTGCTGGCAGTCAATCTGTCTTCAGTCCAGCAAGGCAGGTTATAAGGGATGTTTATCAGTCTGATTTTTTTTCTCTCTATTTCAGTTGGTCTGTTTTCACATAATGTGTGTAATTTACTGACACTAAGCACCAGTCCAACTTAATAAGTATGAATGGTTGCAATCGCCTAATTACTGGACAGATCCAGGTTATTAGTTGCGTCAGTATTCTTGACATGGCTTACCAAACTACTAATCAGCTATAAGTCCCCTATAAGGTGGGGCAAAAATCCTCATCTATTTATGGGTATACTCTGAACTGAAACCCTCTGAAGTCAGAAATTGTGGAAATTACACTGGATTAAATTCACTGAACTTTTGATCTCAAGAAACCATAGGCTGCAAGTGAACCAGGGAAAGGCTGATTGGTACAAACTGGGTAATAAGCAAACCCAGGGGCAGATGTCCGGAACAGGCGTTAGCTCGCGAAACCAAAGGACAACCCCCATTCACGCCCCAGCTCGAACAGTGGAAGCCAGACTGCAGGAAACTAACAACTTCAAAGCCATTCAATTTCCAACCAGTGCTCGGGCAAAAAAAGTACCAAACATTCCATACCATTGTGCTACATGTGAATCAGCTTCACCTTTGGGTGTCAGAACGTTCACCCTGCTGTTCAAAACTTAACAAATACCCATCCAAGGGAAACAGTGGACATTCCAAATGATCAAAACTGTTCACCTGAATCAAAAAGCCATCCACACCTACTCCAGTGATCAGAAAGATCATTCAGGCCCGAGAGAAGGAGAAGCAATAGCTCAGTAGTTGAAAGTGGATTTGTCAGAAGATAAGGGGGCCCACAGTTGAGTGCAACTGGAGACCCCAAGCACAGCACTGGGCACTGCAATACAGCAATGCACCCCAATTCCAACTCGGTGTGTGTGTTCTGGGGAGGGCTCTGAGCTCACCTGGTGTGGGTGGTTCGCGAGGGGAGTTTGAGGGCCCAAACAAGAAGCAGGCTCTGCTCGTAGAGGAATCCTTGAGCCAAAGCCATGATGAAGGGAAAGAAGATTGGTCAAAATGACCAATGGAGAGAAAAATTCCTGCACACCCCTCTGCGAGCAGCCCTTGCAACCACCAAATGTCATTTACCAACCACAGACTTCCACTCGATGTCTGGAGGTGACCGAGAGGATCCAGACATACAAGGCACCGACCAGGGCAATGCCAGCAACATCTGCCACTATCCAGGACAACAGCCTGCTCACAAGGACCTCCAAGAAAAGAAAAAATCCCAAGGTACTCACCCATCAGGTCCAATGCACCTCACTGCATCAGCAGACCCAACAAGACTGAATGCAAGCATCACTTGTGGCCCCTAGCTGAGTCCCAGCTACTCTATGGGCAAGAGCCAATAGAAATCACATTTTCACTCCAGGGATGAGCCTACGGTCATCAACACCCCACAGCCCAGCTTGGCTACTCTTAGATCAGGGAAGAGGGGGTTTGGGGACTAATGGTGCTGGGCACCCCTGAGCAGAGTAGTGGGATAGGACTTTGGGTTAGCAGGTAATCTCTCTCTCTCTTTCTCAGATACAGCCACCCACTGTATTTATTTCCCACTGCTGTAAGGCTTAACTAGAAGTCAAGTTAACTGGGAGAGAGGTCTCAGTCAGTAATGTTTGGGTTTGATATTCACTTCCTTGTTTTCGTGTAAATATATTCTATTTGCTTGTTTCTCAATCAAATCAGTTTTTTTTGCTTCTGAAACATCTGCCTCCTGCGTTGTCCACCACACTTCATTCCATGACATAAGCCCAGTATCTGAACCAGGGAACAATAAACCAGGCAGCACTCCCTACACCCTCTGTGATTTGCACCAGTCTGTGAGACAAGTGAGAGTGGAGAGGTGTAAGGATGATGGCTGTCTTTCTGCTGATGTGGTTTCGGTTCTTTGGCATTGCAGCTCCTCGCGAACTGTTCTGATCTGGTCGACTCTCCTCATTGTTTAACACCAAACTATGTTGAGGTTTGATTGAAAATTCTCAGTCAACCTGTTGGTAAATTGTCAGACAATGCCAAGATTACTTCTGTGACAGGCTACTCAACCCAGCTGTGCAACAACCCTACAACAGACATATGGGAGAAGTAACCATGGGCCACCTGACAGTCTGAATGGGTATGGTGCAGGAGCAGTTGGGAAGGTACCAGGAGTTGTGAATTTTGGGCAAACACCGTCTACTCAACCACAACCTCTCCCATACTCGGAATAGACTGTGACCAACCATGAAATCATCAGCTACAGTGTTCCATTATGCATCATTCAAGCAACGCATTGCCAACAAGGTCCTTGTCTGTCCAATGCTCAGAACTAGGCTGATACTGGAGTTGACAAGACTGTCATACAGGGACAGATTGATTACACTGGGTCTGTATTGATACATTTATTTTATTCAACATTACTTTTATGTTGTTTAAGTTAATTTTTCATCTGGATAGTCTGCGTTTGTGACAATCTGGCAAATGAATGAAAACCATTAGTTTTGGACGTGGAGGCAAGAGGTAAAGTTTCTTTACAGCAGGTGAATAGTAATCTGGCAGAATAAGAAGTGGTTCTTAGAGGGTCTGTAGGGACTACAGTTTGGAGTATGATGGGATTTGATTGAAATGTAGAAAAGTCTAACAGGGCTGGACAGATTAGAAACAGGGAGGACATTGTGCCTGACTGGGCAGTCAAAAACCAAGGGATACAGTCTTAGGAATATGGAATAGACCACTGGGGACTAAGATGAAAAAACCTGTCTTCACTGACAGAATAGTTAACCCGTGGATTTCAGTACCACAGAAAGCTATGGAGACTGTGTCACTGAGTATGTTCAAGAAACATGGATCATTTTTCGGATGTCAAAGGCATCAAAGGGCATGGGAGGGAAAGAAAAAATATGACATTGAGACAAAAAGTCAGCCATGATCATTTTGGATGGCCTACTCCTGCTCCTAATTTCTATGGTTCTAAAATCCTTAGTTGCGTACCTGGCAGTGTGGGATAGTATTCTGTGTTGCAGTGACAACACTATCACTTTAAGAGGTGTATTTTGTCCTGGTTCTTTTATGGAGAGAAGTTGAGACAGAGGTGTTGAGCGGTTTGCTCCAAGTCAGTGAAGCTTGTGAGGCCTTAAGTTTTTTGTGTTAAAGCGGGAAGAATAGAAGCAGCCTGAATGGGTTGGGTCAAGCTCCCACAGAACCCCAGATTTTAGTCTAACCTTTGGTACTTTGTAAGGTTTTGAAGCAGCCATACATCTCTCCCTGCTACTGCAAAGTGTTTGAGTTCTCTCTTTCTGTCTCTCCCTCAAAGTTTTCTGTTAATATTCTTCCCTTCTGGACTGGAGAAATGTTACATGTGTGGCAAACTATTTTACTGAATTTGCCACTGCCAAGGGTGTGTTTATGGGATGTTACTATCTTGAAACAGCTAATCAGAGGTAGGTAACATATATATTATCTTGTTACGAACTTCAGTACATTTGTTTTATTTTTATTTTGTCTGTATTTTAACGATAGGAATGGGCCAGGGAATCCGAGAGAGAACGGTCCCCCGTGGAAGAGCAGACCAAGGTATCCCAGAAAGAACAGTCCCTGGGGAAGGCTAACAAAGGAGTGGAGGGTATATGTTTCTAGTGGTGGCATCCTGCTGGAGGTGGCAGAAATGGCAGCAAATGATCCTCTGGACGTGGATGCTGGTGGAATGGTCAGTGACATGATTGTTGTTATGAGATGGAAAAGAAGGGGTGAGTGCCAAAGTGCAGCAAATGGGTTGAACTCGGCTGAGGATCCTGTTAATGACTAATTGTTCACATTAGCTGATGACTAATTGTCTGATTGCCTGACTAATCTGATGAATTGCTGCTGACTAATCGTCTCCATTAGCAGCGATTCATTCCCCCAGACTAAGTTTTACCTACTCCTGTGATTGTCCAACTGTTTTCCTCTTTCTTTGGGCTCTATTTCCAACCATTATTTACTCCTTAACTCCTTCCCCCACCCCACCTTCCATGTAAAAACTATCCTTTTCCAAGCTACCCTCACGTCTGAGGAAGGGTTACTGGACCTGAAGCATTAACTCTGATTTCTGTCCACAGGCCTTCTGAGATTTTCCAGCAATTTCTGTTTTTGTTTCAGATTTCTACATTTGGAAAGCGGGAGTCTTTTAAAACCAGTATAGTGAGAGTTCAAGACCAGCCTGTTCCTCTAAGAGTGAAAGGCAAGGTTGGCAAGCCCAGGGAATCCTGGATGTCAAGTGATATCAAGAGTTACAAAAACAAAGTTGCTGGAAAAGCTCAGCAGGTCTCGCAGCATCTGTGATGGGAAAAACAGAGTTCACGTTTTGGGTCCGGTAACCCTTCCTCAGAACAGGTTTGTTTGAATTCAAGAGTTTGTTCAAGAAAGGGAAGGAAGCATATGTTAAGTATAGAGATTACAAAACAGAGGACACCCTTCAGGTGTATAAAGAGTGTAGGAGAGTGCTTAAAAAAGAAATTACGTGGGCAACAAGGTATCTTTGGCAAACAGGATTAACAAACCACCCCCCCAAAGTATTTAATCAGTTTATTAAAAGGATTACAAGGGAAAGGTTGGGGCCTAATGGAGACCCAGGCGGCAATCTGTGAGTGCAGTCAGTGGGGGTGGGTGAGGTCTGAAATGAATATTTCTCATCTGTATTCCCAAAAGAAAAAAAATCGCAGCTGGAGGTTTCAGTTGAGGTGGTGAGATTTTAGAATAGAATGGAGGTATTACATGTTTTAGCAGGTGCCAAGCTGTACAAATCACCAGGGTCTGAGAGCTGTATCCCAGTCTTGCTTTGGGAAGCAAAGGACGAGATTGCTGGTGAATATATTTCATACTTTGCCGGCCACAGGTTAAGTGCCAGCTGACAGGATGGCAGCTAATCATAGAATCTTAGAATTTAACAGTAGTGAAGGTGATCATTCGGCCAAACTTGTCTGTACCGGCTCCCAAAAATGCTACCCAGCTAGTCCCATTCTTCAACCCTATCTCCGCTGCCCTCTCAATTTATCACTTTCAATATCGACGCTTTTTTGAAACCTCGCATGAAATCCACTTCCACCACTCTCCCAGGCAGCGCAATCCCAATCCGAATAACTCTCTGAGCAAAGAAATTATTCTTCATCTCACTCCAAGTTCTTTAGCTGACAATCTTGAAAATGTAACCCAAGTAACTGACACATCAGCTAGTGGAGACAGAATATCCTTCCTTGTTGTCAAAATTTTTCGTAATTTTAAATACCTCAACAAGGTCACCTCTTGATCCATTCTGCTCCAATGTGGTTCCTTTGTTCAAGACAGGCAGTGGGGATAGGCTAACTAATTACAGACCCAGTTAGCTTGATGTCAATGGCAGGGAAACATGAAAAAAAAATTGAAGGAACAGGATTAATCAACACTTGGACAGGCAGAGATGCATCAAGGATTTGTTGGAGAAAGATCTAATCCAAATAATTTAACTCAAGTTTTTTTGAAAAGATGAATGATGTGAATATTGCAGTTGATGTGGTTTATATGGGCTTCAGTGAGACCTTTCACAAGGTCCCACCCATGGAAGTCTGGTCCAAATAGTCAGAGCCCACGGGATCCAAGGCAAGTCAGCAAACTAGATCCAAAATTACTTGCAAATAGGAGGCAAAGGGTGATGATGGATGTTTGGTTTTGTGTTTGGAAGTCTGTGACCAGGATACGAATGTGGAAGATATAAGTTTGCAGTTGACGCAAAAATCGGTGGAGTTATTGAGAGTGAGGAGAATGAAATCAGGCTATAGTTTTATATTGATCAATTGGTAAATTGGACAGGGCAATGGCAAATGAAATTTAATCCTGATAAGTGTGAGGTGATGCATTTTGGGAGATTTAAGAAGAGAAGGACATATATAATGAATAGCAAGCCCCTAGGAAGTACTGAAGAACAACGGGGCCTTGGTGTATAAGTCCATAAATCCCTGAAGTGTCAGCACAGGTAGACAGGGTGGTGAGAAAGGCAGAGGGGGTTCTTGCCTTCATTAGCTGGGACATAGAATACAAGAGCAGGAAAGTATTGTGGAAAATTTATAGAGCATCGATTTGGCCGCAAATGGAATGTTATGGCACTTCTGCTCACCACACTAACAGAAGGATGAGTTTGCAATGGAAATGGTGTAGAGGAGATTCACCAGGATGTTGCACGGGATGGAAATCCTCGGTCATGAGCAGAGAGCGTTTGTTTTCCTCGGAATATCAGAGGTTGAGGGGAAGGATCTGATTGAGGTGTAGAAAACTACTTGATGATTGAAATGATTTAAGGCCTTATTTCAGTCTGGTTTTGTGATGTGAAAGTGACTGTACTTCAAACTCTGCAGTGCCAGTGTGGATGGGCTTCTGGTCTTCCAACACAACCTCAGAGTAAGTGACTCAGCAAGCATCATGGAGAATCAATGTAATTTACGTCACTTTTCTATGGATTTTTCACCCGAATCTCAGCATTTGGCTTTTATCTTGCAAAATATTTTGTTAGTTTCCATGTGATGCCCACTGCTGAAAATGGTTCTTGTGTCCCCTGTAATCTGAGTCAGTCCTTTCCAACACAATAAAAGCTAAGTAAACAATGACATTATCATTAATCTATTGAGAAACCATTGGGATGAGTTAGATGTCAGTATCCAGCCCTCCCCACTTTGAAATCTAGGCTGAAATATTCTAACAGGCTCTGGCAAAAATCATGAACCCATTTACTTTGTGCGGGTTAATTATAGTAATTAAAATAAACCTCAAAGCAATTTTAACCTGCCAACCAAAGAAAATTGCTTCATCCCTCCCACTCCCTTTCAAATTCATAAGGAATTCTCTATAGAGATAGAATGTTGATGTTTGCTGAGCCATTGAAAAAAATGCAACTTATTTATTTTGCAACGGAATCTGGCACTGCTGTCCCCTGCTCAGGGATGTGGTATGGGAGGAACTGAACCATGTACAGGGGATTGCCTATGCTATATTATTGGAAGATGGGTGCATTGGAGAGGTGAGTGAGGAAAGGGCAACAGCAGGCCAACATGCTTGGGTCTCCAGTGCGAGTGTAGGAAGTGGCTGGAGTGGGAGCAGGTTGAACTTGTGTAGAAGATAGAAACTTAGAAAAGTAGCTTCAGTAACAGGCCATTCAACCCACTGTTTATCACACCATTCAATGCAATCATGGCTAATTGAACACTTCAGTGTTTTTACCCTATCCCATAATCCTGTGTGGGATGGGTATTAGGAAATCAGGTAGTTTAAAGGATTTATTTGCAAAAATCCAACTATGAGACTGGGGGTTTGATATGAGAACACTCTCAAGTGCTTGAGTTTGTCATAAAAATATATGGCCAAAGAATAAGGGGAGAGTGGGTTTGCAAAAGGAAGCCCATATGACTGTGAGTAAATGACAGACAAGAAAGGGGTTTAGCTCCTTGTCGTGGAACTGCTATTGTTAACCCCATGCAATTGCAACTTGGCAAATTCTCCATAGCATTGACAATGCAGAGCACGTAGAGTATGAGGATCAGAATAGCCCTCGAGAAGTAGTTGCTCAGTGTTGTTGAAGAGGTGGGCTTAAAGAAGCCAAGGAGCTATTGTCAGTTCAATTAAGCCAAATTAGAATTGTCTGCTCTGTGAAGCTGACAGGAAGAGCAAAGAAAAGCCCATGAGCATCAACCAGGTGTCCACTGTGGAGCCATGATCACACCAGTGACTAGATACTGCAGTGCAACTTGTGAAGCCCGTAGGATGTGGTCTCAGGCGAAGAGATTGGGCAATTTGGAAGTAAGCAATCATTGGGTCAGTTTGATTTGTGGCAGCTGTTGGAAGGAATTCAAAGGCTAAATCTTTGAAAATCTTTGAAATCCCTTGAGAGGAAGATTATACTTAACTGATTTTTGTGACTCCAAGATAATTGATGGCAGGATGGGTTGCTAAGGAGGTTGTGAGACATGTCTTGGTTATTTGCCATGGGTGATCGTAGGTTGCTTATTTCTACATGTTTCCTCTTGTTAATTCTAGATATTAGATTATGAGATAATTGTATTATCTGCTGGCTTTATTGAATTGCGTATGGTAAAAATTCTTGTTTATTTAAAATGATGGAACCTTTTGGCTTCTTTCATGTAGTAAGTATCCGGGATTTCAAGTTTTGTCAACTTTGAGAAAAATGTATTGACTCTGAACAAGGTCACAAAATTTTTAACCATTTAAAATTGCAAGGTTAAATGGAAACATTGATTTTGTGATCTTGTGAAAAAGAGAGAATTATATTTAGAACTTGAAACAGAACAGCGACGATGAAGATGTAATTGAATGGGAAAGCAGGCTCAATGAGATAAATGGCCAACTTCTGCCCCTATATTTTGTGGTCTTATGCTTTAAGATTTGCAAAGTGAATATTGAAAATGTTAGACCAATATTTGAAAGACACTGTTTTCTTCTGGAACCATATGCCTTCTCGTTGAATAGTGAACCACCTTCTATCATCTCCAATCGGAATCACTCTGTGAAGCACAGTGTCATCTTTAGTCTACTTTTGATGAGTGAACGGTGACACTTTTCTTGTAATTTGGAGTTATGTTGGGACTCAGGATGAGATTCTGTTTTGGCTCTGCTGTTTAGTTTGGAGTGGAGACTGCAGAAATCTGCAGGTCAGTAATCCCAGCAGCTACACTACGATTGCACCAACTAGCCACCTTTGTCACTGGACCCAACGAATTCTCCACAGGTCAGATAGCAATCTCTCTTAATTTACCTGAAAATTTAGATGTTCAGGCAACAACATGGCACATTGAGGTCTCCTACTATGTTTGTGGCCTCAGTTGGGAGTAGCATGTGGAAGTATCAGACTAGGAGGGAAGTAACTGTACACACCCTGCGTCTGTTTTTTGTAAAATAAATGCACATCCAACCAGCCGTAACATTGAATTTCACTATTTTACACCCTAACCACCGCAGATGCCAGTAATGGTTCTGCTGTCACCATTCGCATGTCTTCCATACCCATCTTTTATGTGAGCATGTCATTAGGGAAAGGAAGAATGAACGGCATTACTAACCCCCTCTAACTTGATTTACCCCATCCTTAATGTTCCTAACATCCGAAGCTAGCATTCAATAACCTCGCTAATGTGATTTACATTTTGATCAGGAGATTGATGCAGATACATTAAACCATGCAACACCAAACCCAGGCAAATTGTGGTGTTCCCTTAGCTTCCCTTTCTAAACCACAGCATCTAACAGTTTCTTTCATAATTGCTCCCAGAATCATCCCATGTGCCTAACCTGTCTCTGTATGAATAACATTTTAATGACTGCCTTACGAAAACCTAAGTTTTTCCCTCAAGAGACCGTGGGTGCCGAGGGTACAGACGAGATGTTGAAAACTGAGGTTGATAGAGTTTTATCAGGCAAGGAAAAGGTGAGGTACGAATCTAAGGTGGGTGAATGGACCCAAGGTATAGATCATCCATGATTCAACCTGTGGAACAAGGTGGAGGAGCTGGACAATCTTCCCTGTCCCTATGTTTAAAATGGTCTCTCTGTGTTCAAGGTCTACTCGATATTGGCAATGCAACATTTTCTCCTTTAGTTGTAAAGGACTCCAAGTTGTACATTTCCTTCTGCACTCCCTCTCTCCCATTCCCTTCCTCCGTCATAGAAGACTTGCATCAATGGCAGCCCGGGGTCGGGAAAAAAACAGACTGCTCACTGAAAACTGAAATTGCCTAACCACAATTAAACCTATATCTTACATTGACTTCCACTACAAAACCCAAGTATAGCAGCAAAGTTACATAAATACTTTGCCATCACCACTGTAGTAAACTGGTAACATTTCAGGACACTTACACTTGTATAAAGGAACTAGGCAAGTTGAGATTGTTACACAATCAATGATCAGAGCCTTTCTGTTTGCAGACAGGCCGCGATGCAGTTAAAGAGTAGCTTCACAAACATGCCCCAAGGGTAAATGAAGTATTTGTTTTGCTGTCAGGACACTGTGGATCTGTTCTGGGTAATTATACGGTGAAGGGCATAGTCTATGTGTTTGACAGTGAAGACAGATTTGTGCATTGTCTCAATGCAATGAATCAGCAAGCTTCTCTGCTTTAATGGGCTGCTGGATAACAAGCATTTGCGATCTGAACCTTGCAAATCAAAGATTAAGAAGCCCCATGCATTTTCAATTATTATTCCTCACACACATACTTAACTGTGTCATTTTGTACCTTCCAAGGGAACATGTGAATTCCCTGGATTACTTACGATCCGTCTCCAGCCTCCCATTTCCTTGCCAAAGTTTTTCCTGGAAATTCTGTTACCCTCCAAATGTATGTAACTGTTGCAATGTAGGAAGTTCCATAACCAATTTGCACACAGCAAACTCACAGAAACAGGAGGGCAATAAGTGAAATTAGTAGACAGTTATAACAATGTTGCTGGAGGGATAGGAGTTATCTGGGATGCCTAGTGTTATTCTACACTTCTTGGAACTGTGCCATGTGATTTTTCACATGCAACTGAGAAGACAGATGCGGCTTCAGTTTAATCTTTCATCCACGTATTTCCCTCTGCATTAAAATAAGATATCACCCAGATTGTACAATGTACAATTTGATCCTCATTGGTATTTGTTGGATAAACAGTGAAGGCAAAAGGGAACAACTTTGGGAGGACGATGTCCCATTCACTACACTTTGGTAACTTTACAAGCATTCGAGTTAGCTGACTAGCCCATGTCTTAGGTTCCTTGGATTAATAGAATGGATTTGACGGCTTGGTTCCTACTATGCTCACTGTGTTAACTGGCTCTCAGTCAGGCAGGAGCTTGACATTAAAATTCTCTTCCTTGCCCTCAAGTACCTCTGTTGATGCTTTGTCCAGCCCCCTAACCCTCCAAAATATCTGACTTCACTTAATTCTGACCCCTTGTACACACCTAATTTTAATTGTTCCATCATCGGTGACTGAAACTTCAGTTACCCAGGCCCTAGCTTGAAAACCAGCCCCAAATCTCTCTACTTCTCAGCCTCATTTTCCAATAGCTTTCTATGATAATAATAACTACTATGTATGTGTATAGGGGGCTATATCATTATTCCATCAGATCGTTTGTAACTGGGACGAATGATTACTGGGTCTTAAGTTAGGAGCAATCTGTAACATTAAGTCTAAACTATATTTTGTATCTTAATTGTTAAGCAGAGGGAGCCATAGTTTTTGTTTCATTTTATAGTTGTTTTTAATGGGCTTTGTGGTGGCAGGTCTGGAGGTCTGTTTGTTTATATGCATTTTCAATTAGGTTTTATCACCCCTGAAGTGAAAACATGGGGGTTTACTGCTTTAAAAACTCTTTTTTATCAGTGTTGTTGCCTAGCAACCAGTCTGGGAATTCATAGAGATGTGGAAAAAGATTCAGAAATCAGTCAATATGTGGATGGCCAGAGAGTAGTCAAAGGTGGGTTAAGCAGTCTAGTAAGAAACCTATGGAAAATCGTGCGTTGGTTTTAAAGTTAAAGTAGGAGTGGGTTTAGTTGACAGATCATTTTAGTGTCTTGGGGAGAGATAACAGCTAAAGAGACAGTATTTAGTGAATACCTAGAAATTTGCTGGAAGGAAACCAGTTGCAGCTGTGTCATCCTTGGTGTGGAGAGAGGGATAAATCTTTGGGGTTTGGTTTCTGAGGATGTTGCTGTACACAGACCATTGAGGGCGGCGAGAGAGGTGGAGAAAGTAGTTATTAAAGCATAAATTATTCTCAGGTCTATTAATAGGGCGTAGAGTACAAGAGCAAGGAGACGAAGTAGAACTTGTGTGACATAATTGTTAAACTTCAACCGGAGTCTTGTGTACAGCCATAGGCATCGCTTTGTCGGAAAGATGAGAATGCTTGAGACAGGGAATACCACCACTTGCAAATTCCCCTCCAAGCTGGTTGGCGTCATGACTTGGAAATATATCACAGTTCATTCACTGTCGCTGAGTCAAAATCCCGGAATTCCCTCCCTAAGACCATTGTGGGTCCAACCACAGCACATACACTGCAGCGGTCTCCACTACCTTCTCATGGCCAACTGAGATGGGTAATAAATGCTGGTCCAGCCAAAAATGCCAACACCCTACAAGTGAATAAAAATAAGTGCAGAAGTGATTTACTTGAGAGCTTCCAGGTATGTGAAATGTTAGTTATGAGTTTAGATCAAAGAGAAGAAGATTCAGAGGTGATCTGATTGAGGTTTTCTAAACAGTGAGTGGGCTGAGCAAAGTAGATAGAGTGAAGCTGTGTTCACGTGTACAGGAAACAGGAAGAAGATGACATAGATTTAAAGTGACGTGCAAACAAAGCAAAGATTATGTGAGAAAAAAACCTATTTTTACTCAGCAGGTTGTTATGGTATGGAATGAATTGCCTGGAAATATGTATCTGAGATAATGGGGACTGCAGATGCTGGAGAATCCAAGATCACAAAGTGTGGAGCTGGATGAACACAGCAGGCCAAGCAGCATCTCAGGAGCACAAAAGCTGATGTTCCGGGCCTAGACGCTTCAATCAGAGAGGGGGATGGGGAGAGGGTTCTGGAATAAATAGGGAGAGAGGGAGAGGCGGACCGAAGATGGAAAGAAAAGAAGATAGGTGGAGAGGAGAGTATAGGTGGGGAGGTAGGGAGGGGATAGGTCAGTCCAGGGAAGACGGACAGGTCAAGGAGGTGGGATGAGGTTAGTAGGTAGGAAATGGAGGTGCAGCTTGAGGTAGGAGGAAGGGATGGGTGAGAGGAAGAGCCGGTTAGGGAGGCAGAGACAGGTTGGACTGGTTTTGGGATGCAGTGGGTGGAGGGGAAGAACTGGGCTGGTTTTGGGATGCAGTGGGGGAAGGGGAGATTTTGAAGCTGGTGAAGTCCACATTGATACCATTGGGCTGCAGGGTTCCCAAGCGGAATATGAGTTGCTGTTCCTGCAACCTTCGGGTGGCATCATTGTGGCACTGCAGGAGGCCCATGATGGACATGTCGTCTGAGGAATGGGAGGGGGAGTTAAAATGGTTCGTGACTGGGAGATGCAGTTATTTATTGCGAACCGAGCAGAGGTGTTCTGCAAAGCGGTCCCCAAGCCTCTGCTTGGTTTCCCCAATGTAGAGGAAGCCACACCAAGTACAATGGATACAGTACACCACATTGGCAGATGTGCAGGTGAACATCTGTTTAATATGGAAAGTCATCTTGGGGCCTGGGATGGGGGTGAGGGACGAGGTGTGGAGGCAAGTGTAGCATTTCCTGCGGTTGCAGGGGAAGGTGCCGGGTTCATCATCCTCTGACACTTCGGCCATCCACAGTCCGACCCCACCACCCAAGACATTTTTCCATCCCACCCTTGTCTGCCTTCCGGAGAGACCACTCTCTCCGTGACTCCCTAGTTCTCTCCACACTCCCCTCCAACCCCACCACACCCGGCACCTTCCCCTGCAACCGCAGGAAGTGCTAAATATGGTTGAAGCAGGTTCAATTGGGGCATTCAAGGTGGTGTTGGATGGTTATTTGAATAATAATGCTTTTGGAAAATGGGGAAAAAGCAGGAGATTAGCACTAAGCAATAAAGCCAGCCTGGACATGATGGACTGAATAACTTCCTCCTGCACCGTAATAATTCTGTGGTTTTGTGGATAAAAGATTCAGTGAGTTTGAATTCTTTTCTGGTGGTTATAACTAAATCTTTCAAGCTTCTTTTTGTAATATAGTTATTTTTTTCTTGATTAATAAATGTGTTATTCTTTAATGTTAAAAGAAAGCATTTGTGAATTTGTTCAGTAACTGATTTCCACAGTCAAATATAAAATTATTGTATTGAGCCAGGCTTCACTCTCGGATCTGACTAGTCCAGTAATAACATCAACTGGGATTGTAAAAATTACCATCTTCTGTGCATTCTCACACTTAATAAGATTATTGTTGTTCAATGGCAGGAATGTAGGTCACCTTCAATCACAATCCTGACCTGATCTTGTACACTTAAAGGTACACCTTGAGATCCATCACTTTGAACAAGTTTTTGATCACCTGATCTAATATCTCCTTCTGCAGCTCACTATCAATTAAGATGCTTTCTTAAGCACCTTAAAATGTTTCATCTCGATTGATTTTAAGTTACCATTGGATTGGATCTGCCTGCAGAAACTGACTGGGAATCAGCAGAGTCTGAATCAGCTCTGTTTAAGACTCTTCAATCCTATGGGGGCCACCATTGAAATGAAAGCAATACTTTTTTTTAGAACCAAAAGTCTTACAAATGATGGTTCTCACCTGCCTGCTGTTGTTCCATCCACTTCCTCCCAAATGGAATCTCTCTTCACTCCATTCCCAGTGAGGTATGTACTTAGCCTGATAGTTACCTCTTCAGGAAGGTAATGCTGCCTATCAAGGCTAGAAGCTCCTCTCAATTCAGGGCCTGATGTTTAATTCCAGAAGAACCATTGGGCTCCTAACTGGGAAGGTCCATGCCCTTGTATGGCACTCGAATCTGTAACCGTCTGGCTGATCAGGTTGCAGACATGGCTGATACACCATGAGGGCTGTTTGTTCTACTCCTTACCCCTACTCCAACAAAAATAATTCGCATTGAAATGAAGATGAATGCCTTGGTGTGTAGGATGTATCACTTGGTCTCCAGGGGTGTTGACTGTTAAGTTTTCAAAATGCAAACAAAGGTGGACAACTTGTTTCTGCAGCCCCTGCGGAACATATCTATGCAGAATGAGCCTACATTAGCTGTCTTTGAGATTTCAAGCTGTGTGTGAGATTAGTCTTGTTCCAATAGGAGCAAGAATGGAATAGTGACCCTTCTTATAATAAAAAAAGTCATTTGCTGAGTGAGAGTAAACAGTCGCCTGCATTCCCTTGCTTTGCAAAGCTTTTATTAAAACCCATCTATATTCACCTTGTCTTTCTTTCGATACTTTCAGCTCTTTCCTGCAGTCTTAGTTTGAGAAGGTACACAGGAGATGTCAAAGGCCAGCTGACCTACTCAGCTCATCCATCGGTGATCACAACATCCAACGGTTCTGGCTCATTGGCTTCTGACACTGCGCACTCATTATTCGTTGTGTGAAGCAGTTTGACGTTGATTTTTAAAATATTCCTTTTACCTTATGTTGAACCTGTCTCTCATTGTCCAATAGTCGTAGCTTATTGTGCAGCACTGTTCCAGATTTATCTCTCTGGCACTGTTTGCTAGCTTCTACATACTGACGCTTCTTCAAATACCAGCAAAAACTGTCCATTCATCTAAAGTAAATAAGAAGCTGAGCCCACAAAAAAAACCTGTCATCTCAACAATGGCCCTGGTGGATGAAAACATGTAATTCATGGCTTTTACAGCTTTAGTGCTAGGAAATGAAACATTCTTTCACTTCCATTGTAAGGAGAATTATATCAGTACACAGGTTGATAGAGAAGTTAAAATGTTGAAGGAAGCAAACTGAATAGTCTAGTTGCAGGTGGCCTAGCAGACTCTTACCCAGAAAATGCCTTGTTTCTATTTAAATCACAGTGATAGAATATCGCATTCCCATTCAGTTTATGCACTTTTACATTTATGATAAATACCTTTCCTCAATAAAGACAAAACTGATTAACTTCTGGGCTTGCAATGGATCAACCAGGCCATTAATAATTGAAAAGTTTCCTCATCTCTCTTCTGTATCCAAGCCCACTCTGTCTCCTCATCATAAGTCCTGCTCATAATGTCATATTGAACTACGTGGTAAATTGCTGCTACCATCCTCTTTTGCAGTATCCTGTCTTGGCCTAGTGTGGCAGAGGAAAACCACACAGGAATCTAACAAGAAAGGACTCTTGCCTGAAACAAGATGTACTTTGTTGCATGATGATAATCGGATAGAAATTATGTTGATATCGTAGACACTGGGCAAAACTTACAGCATGTGAGCGATGTGAGCAATGTGTGGCAGAATCAGATCACAAATGTGGCGATGCCCATCTCAACATTGAATTAATCTGGCTCCACCTTTTGTGCTTTCAAAGCAGCATGAAGAGTTTCACAATAAGTAGTGGCAAGATGCCAATTGACTTGGTTAATGCTTGATAAACCCCCTGTTAACATCACCAATAGCCTCATTAATGCTCAGGCTCCCATTTTAACAAACTCATCAAATAAGCTAGGCATTGGGAAAACTTGACAAGGAAACCAGAGCACGTTCCCTGACAGTTTCAGCTTGCTGCTTGCTCTGAATGATCTCCATGTTAGATACTGGCCAACAGTACTTCAAGTCACACTCAGGGCACCAGCTGCCCATGCCTTTCCTTCACAGACATTGACATCCAGCACCAGCTACCCATCACAACCATCCTGGCACTCCTACTATGCACTGGTGCTGCACTCTGAAAGCACAGGCTTGTCTTGCAGGGCTCACCAAAAACGAACATCAAAAAGGCGCACAAAGACACGCAGCCAGCTCACAGACTGAACCAGAGTGCATCTCAGGGCTCCTCACGTTCTCTTAACACTTGTTTGTTTAACGCCTACCTGCATGCTCACAGCATCCCTGCCTTGCCTTTCCTTGCCGATTAGCCCTGTCTCAGAAATAGGAAGGTGTGTCACTGGTCAGTAGTCCTCAGTCAAGGAGTGTGGAGTGGGTGGGTGGGTGGGGGCGGCAAACATTTGGCTGTACGACCTCATACCTGCCCTGTGTGCTGGTAGTTTACGGAGCAACTGCATTGTATAGGCAGCAAGCAGGCAGCGATGTCTCAAAGTCTAATGGGAGTTATCCTCATTATAGTCTGTGTGGCACAATAAGTCAAGGGCAGTCTCCCATATTGCTCCAGGAGTTGAGTTAGGAATCCAGTCAGGGTGTTCGTGGTCAGTGGGTCAGTCACTCGACAATCCAGGGGGCCATTAAGCTATATGTGTGTGTGCCTGATCAGAACCTGGCTTCATCTCACCTGGAGCTTTCTGATGATGACAGTTAAGGGGTAGGCCACTGCCTGTCCATCCAGAGAAAACGGGCAACTGGGGCCATTGCAGTGGGGCTGAATCTCGGCAGATTAGCGTTCTGGAACTGGGACTGCAAAACCTGGGCAAGGGTTCAGTAACTTTTTGAAGAGGGCAGCAGGATTTGCCAAGGGTTGGGTTTTCGGGGAGTGGGTGGTGCGGTGATACAGTACGACGCGGCTAGAAAGGGTGGAATGCAGAAGGCGCGATCGTTCACGGCCAGGAGCACCCTGGCTCCATTGGAGGGAGTTATGGGCAGTGAATGGTCACTCCAGACATTGCCATCTCATATTCCAGAGACTGGGGGTGGGTGGGGTGAATGGGTGACCAGGTGCAGGCTCATGTGGAAGAAATAGGTGGGACTTGGGAAATGTGAACCCTGTGAGGTTAATGGGGTGTGCCACCAGGAAGGAGATCTGGATACTCACGGAATCACTGGCACATTCAGGCTGAGGTTGGAAGTCTCTGACAGACGAATACTCACTGTCACCTTCCATCATGCTAGAAATCGAAAGTTGGCAATTAGGAACAAAAAGGCTGCAGCCACACTCAAGAGTGAAGGCAGGGTTGGTGACTTGCTCTGCACGTCTTTGTAAATTCGAGGTCCTGGGAACAAACCTTTAACTGGCAAAGCTGGATCTTTAAACATGCCCTGGAGATGCACCAGGTTGTGTTTGCTCTCCTTTTCTCTCCCTCTGTCTCTCCTTTCAATGTTCTGTCTGCAATCTCCTTTGAAAAGAAACTGAAACTCCTAATAGCTTTTGCAAAACAGAGCCTCATTGAAGTACGTGCTGTAACTCACAGAACGTCTCTAACCAGTTTCAATATTCTAAATTAAACTCAACAATCGTATTATTAAATCGAACCTATTTCGTAACACTGCAGGGCCCATTCCTATGTTTCCTAGAATCTAGTTTACGATACTGTCAGATCTTTTAAGCTGAACTAATTCTTTCTCCTTTTATTGTCAATGTCACAGCTTCACAAAGTGTTCTGACTACAGACAATATTGAAGTATTCGACATTCACTTAAAATAGTATCCTTCTGAATCTGAAAGGAACAACTGTGTTGAGCTCATTTAGTTCTTCACCTGCTCTTTACAGTATCCCAAGGGGAACAAGAAACAACTGACTGAATACAGTAGCTCAATCCCTACTGAAAGCCCTATTGGGGCTGTTACAATTGCAGGGCTACAATATACATCTTTAATGTCTACAGTAATGTCAGTCACTCAATACTCTACGCCTCTACTGAATTCACTCTAGCTGCCCTATTTATACATGTGTGACAACATGAAGCAGAAATGTGATGATGAAGGTCCCTCATGATCTGGATCAGATTTTCAATCGTTCCAAAGATGAATTGTGTTCACCACTGGGCAACAGAGAGATTTGGCTCGAAACATAACTGGCTTTGTACCACAATCAATAAAAAAAAGTTGTAGAACAACACAATTGTTGAGCGATCTCCCATATAATAACTAGCAACAATGCACCACCTTAAATGTAAAATGCCCCAAGGTGTTTCACAGCAGAATTATCAAACATAATCCAACATTAAGCTGCAGAAGGACTGTTTTTTCTTTATTCATGCATGGGATAAGGGCGTTACTGGCTAGGCAGCATTTATTGCCCATCCCTAATTGCCCAGAGGGCAGTTAAGAGTCAACCACATTGCTGTGGGTCTGGAGTCACATGTAGGCCAGACCAGGTAAGGACAGTAGTTTCCTTCCCTAAAGGACATGAGTGAACTAGATGGGCTTTTCCAATAATAGACATGGGATTCGTGGTCATCACGAGACTCTAAATTCCAGATGTTTATTGAATTCAAATTCTACCATCTGCTGTGGTAGGATTTGAACCTGGGTCCCCAGAACATTATCCGGGTCTCTGGTTTAACAGTCCAGCAATAATACCACTAGGCCATTGCCTCCCCGTTTAATGACAATGAGAACGTGGTCAAAGAGATTGATTTTAGGGTCGTGCCTTAAAGGAGAAAAGAAGGATAGAGAGATGGAGAGTATGGAAATTCTAGCGCTTTAGGCTAAAGGAACAGCACCAATGGTAGATATAGTGATTGTAATGAGGTCAGCCAGGTGAAGCTCACAGAATATGAGTTCCTTGATTGAGGCTGTTAAACTGATCTGATCAGGAATGTTTGTCACCCCTGGGAGTTGACTCTTACGAGGCTATACCAGAGTCAAGGGACTTTCCGCATGTAAATAAAGGGTGAACTGGTGGTGGAATACTGGCTTGTGTGCAGTTATTTCTGTGGGTTAATTAAGATTAGTGTTACTCAAAAGGCCAAAATTGATAGAGTACAGACATCTCGGAGATAAGGAGGTTGAAAGTCATGAAGAAGAATTTATGAGAATTATAAAATCGAGGTGTTAATTGAATCTGTGGCCTGCCCAGGGCCCAGTGTAGGTCAGCAAGTGCAGGGAAGGTACAGGAAAAGATATTGAAAACCAAACAAAGCGCTTACAAATGCTCGGACACTTTTTGGTAGTTGTCTAATCATATTTTCTGTACACAGGGCTACCACCAATGTCAACCTGTCACTTCTTTGCACCTATCTGTTGTTCCGATCTCTCTTGACAAGGACCTCCCCTCTATGCCAACAGACCTACCACCAGGGTGGGAAGTGGTCTGAATGATCAGGTAGCCAATGCATTGTTCATTGCTTTTACCTCTGAGACCAGACTAGAATTGGTCATTATAATTACAGTCTGTTCCCCTACCACTCCTCCCCCACCACCATAGCATTGTTACCCTCTCCTTCAAAGTACTCGCTTGGCTGCAAAATTTGAGATGTCCTGCGCTCACGAAAGACACCATTTAAATGCCTCAGAGACCCTTCTGAAGATGGGTCGTGACACGAAACGTCTGATTTCCTGCTCCTCTGATGTTGCCTGGCCTGCTGTGTTCCTCCAGCCCCACACTGTGTTGTCACCATTTAAATGTCATTCCTTTTCTTACTTTGACAATCGCCCGTAAGAACTTCAGAGTATTTTGCATGACTCGACTGAAATAAAGATTACATGCGAAACAAATCAAGTTATGCAATGTTTATTTTGGGGTTTCAAACACTCACACACTCTCGTTAGAAAACTTCAAGCAGAAAAGTATGAACAGAAGATGAGTTAGAAATGCAAAGTGGTCTACCATTATTTTCGTCCTCACCCATGCCTTTGCTATGGCAATAGATTGGGAAGAAATAATGGCAGAAGAAGCTGTCTTGGGGATTGTTTTCTTTGGAATTGATTGACAGACTAATGGGTAGCATAGAAGGAGAAATTGATGTCTAAATGAAAATACATTTTCAATTCACATTCATTGTCTTTGTTTTTATAATTTTTTCTGCTTCCTTCGTCATCATTTTCGCATACAGTACTGTACATCAGGAGAGTTTTTTTTCCCTATAATTATCAAAATCACATCTCAGCAGAGTTTAGAATATATCAATTCTGATGATTCAATTCACTAACCAAACTTTACCCATGACTAATGCTCTGCAATTTTTGTTTCATGTTTATCAAGACATTTCACACTTTTGCTGATTTTTACAAATATTATTCAACCGCTGTCTAACAAACTTTAGCACTGTAAAACCAAATCAAGTTGTGCCCTGAAAGAGTTAGATTATGAGGCTGGCAGATCTACTTACAACTACATGTACAACTGGGACTCGATATTAATAATTAATATGTGAATGCACTTTGTATGAAATTCCTCTGACCATTATGTTATCAAAGGTATAAAACAGCACTACTATGGAAATCCTAACCAAACCATCAAACTATATTACCTACTGCAAACCAGAGACTTGTCAAACAAAAAGATGGGGTGATAATATTAAACGACTGTGCTATTATAAGTCAATAGTGCTATTGTAAATCAATAGATCACTTCAGCATAAAGTCATTCGACATAGCAGCAGAAGCAGACCATTCAGCCCATTAAGTCTGCTCTGCCATTCAAAGAGATCATGACTGATTTGATCGTCCTCAAATCCTGTTCCCTGGCTTTTCCCCATAACACCTTGATTCCCTTATTGATTAACAATCTGCCTAGCTCAGCCTAGCGTATGTTTAATGACCCTGCCTCAACAGCCCTCTAAAGTAAAGAATTCCACAGATTCAAAATCCTCTCAGAGAGGGTATTCCTCCTCATCTCTTTCTTAAATGTGTGATCCCCTGGTCCAAGGCTCTGTCACAAGGGAAATCAATCTTTCTACATCTACCTTGTCAAGTCAAGTCCACTAAGAACTAGTATATTCCAATAAGGTTTCCTCTCATTGTTCTAAATTGCAATATAGTACAGACCCAATTTACTCAACCCGTCCACATAGGATAGTCACTCCTGGGTTTCAGCCAAATGAACCTAATTTGGACCACCTCCAATGCCAGATAGCATTCATTTGATAAGAGGCCCAAGGCTGTTTGCAGTATTCCAGTGCAGTATGACAAGTGCCTTGTATAGTTTTAACAAAACCTTTTCACTTGTACATTCCATTTCCTTTGAAATAAACACCAATGTTCCATTTGCTTTCCCTATTACCTGCTGAAATTGGTTGGTTGTGATTTATGGAAAAGGATTCCCAAATCCCTCTGTTATGTAGCTTTCTGCAGTATTTCTCCATTTAAATAATATTCAGCTCCTCTAGTCTTTCTGCCAAAGTGCAGAACTTCACATTTCCAAACACTATATTCCAGCTGCCACGTTTTGCCCATTCACTTAGCCTATCTATATTCCTCCTGGGCTCTTTGTGTCACTCTCACTACTTGCCTTCCCACCTACTTTCATGTCATCTGTAAATCTGGCTATAGTACATTAACTTCCCTTTTGCAACTCATTGATCTATCTCTAAACAATTGTGGGTCCAGCACTGATCCCTGCGGCACATCGCTAGTTGCCAACTGGAAAATGCACCCTTTATCCCAACTCTCTATCTTCTATTAGTTAGACAGTCCTCTTTCCAAGTTAAAATCCTACTTCGAACACCATGCACTTGTATTATGAAGTAACCTAATGTACTTTATCAAGCACCTGTGAAAATCAAAATATATTACATCCACTACTTCTTCTTATCAATTCTGTTTATTATCTCCTCAGAGAATTCCAGTAAATTTGACATGCATGACTTAACCTTCATAAAGCCATGCTAACTTTGTTTGGCATGGTTATGCATTTCTAAATGTTCTGTGATTACTTCTTTTTATAATAGGCTCTATTATATTAAGCTAACAGGGTAATGGTTAACTGTTTTTAATCTCCTTCCCTTTTTAAATAAATGTGTTACATTGGCAGTCTTGCAATCCTCTGGGACTTTTTCCATAATCTAAGGATTCCTAAATGATTGCTACCAGCACATCCACTATCTCTATCGCAACTTCCTTTAAAATCCGAGGATGCATCTCATCAAATGTAGGATATATAACTTTGGCCCCATTAGTTACTCTATTTCATTTTCTCTTGTGATACTTATTGTGTTTATTTCCTGTCTATTTGCCCCTTGAATATTCAGAAATTTTGGAATGCTATTAGTGTCTTCAACTATGAAGACTGATGCAAAGTAAATATTCAACTCCTCTGTCATTTTGTGGCTCCCTGTTAATTCCTAGCCTCATTCTCTGAAGAGACTATATTCACTTTGTTTACTCTTTTTTGTATATATGTAAGGAAGCTCTTGTTGTCCATTGTGATATTGCTTGCACAGTTACGCTCAAAGTTCATTTTCTCTCTCTTTATTATTTTTGAGGCTGTCTTTTCGTGGTTTTTAAAATTTTCCCAATCCTCTGGTTTACCGCGAATCTTTGCCAGATTGTGTGTTTTGTTTCTTTCAATCTAATTTTATCCTTAACTTCCCTGGTTAAATGTGGTTGGCTTATTCCCTTCTTAGAATCCTTTTCCCACACTGGAATATGTCTTTGGTGAGCCAGTAACTAATTTTTAAACATGTGCCATTAATCCTCAATAGTTTTTGCTGTTGAACTCCTCCCCAGTCCCTTCCAGTTAGGTTTGTCTGATTACTTTGTAATAACCCTTATTTAAGTTTGACATGGTTGTTTCCAACCCAAGTTTCTCCCACTCAAACTGAATGCTAAATTGGAGTCATAGAGTTATACAGCATGGAAACAGAGCCTTCAGTTCAACTCGTCCATGCTGACTAGGTATCTGAGCCCACTTCCCAGCATGCTAGACAGTCCTCTTTCCAAGTTAAAATCCTACTTCGAACACCATGCACTTGTATTATGAAGTAACCTAATGTACTTTATCAAGCACCTGTGAAAATCAAAATATATTACATCCACTACTTCTTCTTATCAATTCTGTTTGTTATCTCCTCAGAGAATTCCAGTAAATTTGACATGCATGACTTAACCTTCATAAAGCCATGCTAACTTTGTTTTCTATTCATGTCACCATCCAGATCCCTTTTAAATATTGTAATTGTACCAGCTACGTGTATAAAGTCACCGCTCAGTCTCCCACACTCCAGGGAAAATAGCCCCAGCCTATTCATCCTCTCCCTTTGGCTCAAATCCTCCAACCCTGACAACATCCTTGTAAATCTTTTCTGAACCCCGCCAGGTTCCACAGAACCCTTCCTCTCGCAGGGAGACCAGAATTGATTGCAGTGTTCTAAAAGTGGTCTATCCAATGTCCTGTACAGTCGCAATATGACATCCCAACTCCTATATTCAATGCACTGACCAATAAAGGCAGGCATATGAAACACTTTCTTTGCTATTCTAGCAATGAGGCTCCACTTTCAAGGAACTATGAACTTGCAGTCCAAGGTCACTTTGTTCAGCAACACTCCGCAGGACCTTACAATTAAGCGTATATATCCTGCTTTGATTAACCCTTCCCAAAAGCAACACTTCACATTTACCTAAATCAAGCTCCATCTGCCACTTCTCAGCCTATTGGATCAAAGTCCCGTTGTACTCTTAGGTAACCTTCTTGGCTGTCTACTACAACCCCAATTTTGTTGTCGTCTCAAACTTACTAACCACACCTCTTACGCTCACATCCAAATCATTTATATAAATGACGGAATGCGGTCGACCCAGCACCGATCCTTTTGACACACTGCTGGTCACAGGCCCCCAGTCCTTTTACACAGGCTCTCTCACTCAGAGATCAGGTCTCACTGACCTATGATATGAGCTGTGCCTGAGTTACACTTACACAGACTCACTCACTCTTGGGTTCAGTGCAGGCAGCTACATAGGCGTCATTAGGTGAGCAGCTCAGGGCTCGGAGCTCATGGTGGAGGAGGCTGAGCCGTGGATGGACTTTCTTTCAGCTTTGTCATTTTATTCTTTTTATTCTTGAAGTATTCAAATGGCACCAGGGTTGTGGCGACAGTTGAAGCTTTTCACTGTGTTTTACCATGTTGTTCATAGTAGAGTGTTAGTGACACTAAATCATCATTTGTTCACATCAACCCGAATGGTTGGTCTAAAACTGAAGATTCATCTTTACGGAGTTTGAGTCTGTAGCATTCCATTTTTATCACTTACAATTCTAGGAATCCAGGAATTTTAGTAATTACATTTAACAGCTTAATCTATTTTTTCTGTTAAAGAAGTGACCTTGCCTGTGTAGTACCTTGCAAGTGCACTGGACATGAGCTAATTGTAACTTAAAGCTGCAGCTTACCCACATTCCATTACTTATATTACAGGGATAATAAAAAAAAGTATGACAACCACAGTGATGGATTTGGAGATTTTTGAAGGAATTGTGATATAAGCCCTGAAGAACTGCTAAGATTTATTAAGATATTAAAATTTACTTATGAAGCTTTAGAAGAAATTCCACTGCCTCTCGGAGGAGGGGGCATGGGTTTTGCCTTTTGATTCCTTATACTTTTTCATAGAATTTGTAGCTATATTCTAGACCGCGCATAATAGGCACGCCTCATACAGAATCATTTTCACCAGCCTTACAGAGACAACAAAACAGCCAATGGTTCCTGCTTCCACTCTCTGTGCCCAAGGCAAAAGTGAAACATTAGTAGTTGGCATGTAATTGTCAGCTTTACGGTTGTACATGATACATTGCTCTTCCAGCGTATCAATCTCTGTTACAGATCTCACTTTGAAGGATTTTACATCTCTTAGTCTCTACAGCACAGGGTGAGTGATCAATCTTGGCAATATGACTCTCCTTCACATACTGTGCTGAGTGCGCCTTTATCCGAGTCAACCACATCATCACATGAGCACACGCGTATACAGATCTGCACACATGTAGAAGGTATTTGCAATGTGGAATCCTTGGGGTAGGGTGGGAAGTTAATCATTTTTCCAGAAAGTGCTGAGAAGCAGATGTCACTTGTGAAGCATTTGGCAGTTGATGTGAGAAGTCGGTATTTAATGTGTATGGAGACACAGGCCATTTAAAACTCTGAGCTTTAGAACAGGAACAATGGTAGACCATCAGATCAAATGCAATAATACACTCAGCATATTCTGCCACCTTTACCATGGCTGGCACAACTCGTGCTAACACATGAACTTTCAAACATTTTATATGACAGCAACTGTCCTAGTAAAACGGTCTGCCGCAAACCAAACACTTTAACACTGCCAAGCAGCATCAGAGGAGCAGGAAGGCTGACGTTGCAGGCTTGGACCCTTCTTTTCTGAAGAAGGGTTTAGGCCCAAAACGTCAACTTTCCTGCTCCTCTGATACTGCTTGGTCTGCTGTGTTCATCCAGCTCTATACCTTGTTATCTCGGATTCTCCAGCATCTGCAGTTCCTCCTATTTCTGAACCACTTTAACACTGCCAGCTTTTAGCCAAAGGTTGTGGGTTCAAATCAGCTCCAGGGACTGGATCACAGAGTTCTTGGCTGATATTCCAGTGCAGTAATTCAGGAGTGCTGAGCTGTCAGAGGAGCTATCTTTTGGATGAATCTTTAAACAAAGGCCATGGCTGCTCTTGTAATTAATAAAACAGATTTGATGACATAACTTTGGAGAGGAACAGGAGAGTTCACCCTAATGTCCTGGCCAGTGTTTATTCCCATTCCAAAGCTGTAAAAATAAGTGATGTAGTCATTATCACATTGCTGTTTGTGGAAACTTGCTGTGTGCAAATTCACATCTATGATTGCTACAGTGTGAGAGCGACTGCACTTTAGAAGGTTTTCATTTGTTCTAAAGTGTTTTGGGTGTCCTGAGGAGAGGCATTGCTTCAGTGTAAGTTTTTCCTTTCTTTTACCTCACAGTAATCTCCTGAATATCAGTCACTGAGTCAAACTCCCTGAATTCCCTCCCTAACAGCACGATGGGTCTACTGACAGTGCATGGACTACAATAAATCAAGAAGATGGCTCACCAACACCTTCTCAAGGGCAATTGGGCATGGGCAATAAATGCTGGCTCAACCAGCATTTACCCACCTTCTGTGAATGAATTTTTGCAAAATTTTAAAATACGTGCAATAAAAACTTCCAGGTATAAAAGGAGAAGCAAGTTTGTGAGCCGACCCACAAAAGGCAATCTCCCTAGCCCAAAATGATGATGAATGAGTAACTGCTTTTATATTAGTTTATGCTGCATATTGGTCTTTCACTGCCAAATTGCAACATCCGGACAACTAACAAAAACCCAAATGTCAGTTCCACTAAGGCTGGCATCTGCGAAGAATTATATCTTGGATATTGATTCAGCCACGGTGTTCAAGATGCTTTTGTCTCAGCCACTGCCCTTGTGCTACCTCTGTATGTCCATCAAGAATAATATATTTGTTTTGACTTGCAAATGCCAGAAGGTATGTTGGTGGCTATGGGACCTTGACTTCTGACCATGCCACTGTGTAAACAGATATATTCCACATTAGAGAACTGGTACTGGTACACTTTAGGGTCACCTCGGGACAATGGCATGACAGTGTGGGATGTGCAAACCCACATTGAATGGACAGACAGCACAGCCTACTTATTGGTTTTGAAAGTCAAACAGTCAGATGCTATGTACCGACATTCACAAAACTTACAGCCAGGAAACATTTGTCACAATGACTCTGAGTCAGTATTTACCCTCCAAAACAGCAAATAACTCTGCTGGTATTTATTTTATTGTGGGAAGCCCTCTGCTCACAATCCCTTAAGGTTTATCTTGTATTTATGGCCCTTTGCTTTAGACCCCTTAAACTGCTGCAAACAGTCAGCTTCTGTCTCCAATCCATTCTAGCCTTTTATAATGTTAAAATTTCCATTATTCTGATCTGTAGCCTGTGTTTTCCAAATGAAGACAGCTTTCAAAGTCCTTCTTTGTATGAGTCTGTTAGCATTTGTGTGATCTGCTGGCTGGCCCTGGTCTGAGGAAGGGTCAGAGGTTGAGAGCTACTGTTCCCCATGTTTACAGCAATATATGGGAGCAGATGTTGTGCAGTGAGATGCAGAATGAGTCTTTTTGGTGGGAGTGCCTTTGAAATCACATCTGTCAATTGGACTTTCAACCCTAACCCAAAAAGATGTCATGCCAGCCCTCTCCATGTATCTCCACCAATAACGTTGCTCTTAAAACAAGTAATAAACAGACAGTTTCTGAAAGCACTTGTCAGTAATGGATTTACTTGAACTCAGTAAAAGCTTAATGTGGGAAGAGTAAGGCAAGGCAACATTAGTATCTCAGATAGAATCAGTAATCTATATTTAACTGCATAATGTGCTTCACGCAGGGCACAGTCAAACATTACTCTAGCTCCTCCTGTGACAAAGTGAAGCACCAATGTTCATCTTGTGAAATATTAAAAGGAATCATCATGCCCCTCAGGTAAAACAGGGCCTTTAATGCACATCAGATTATAATCTACCTTCCCTGCAATTTTTTTTTCTCTGAGAAAAAATATCAAGGATTTGATGAACTGTACAAGTATTCTTTTTGAAAAGTCTCTTGGTCAGTTTGATGGATGGTGTAAATTGTCGAGTATAGGCGTTACCTTCAGGGATTTTCATCATTGGTTTGTTCTTCACAGAAGTGAATTCAGGAAAGAGATAAGCATTGTGTTTTAAAGCAGCATATTTTCACAAGGCTGAAAAAGCTGGAGCCTCTCAAAAGGAGGGGGTGATGGATTAGTGAATCAACTACCTCTATTGTTCTTCACAGTAGCCAGGGATATTAGCCAATAGTTATTTCAACTCTGACAAAACAAGGCCAAGAGTCTAGGAAGATTATTATCCATGTGAACCCAGCAGAAGAAAATACAATTGAGTAGGAGCGTTAGTTGTTAAAAGCACAATCATAGAAAATTTGAAAAGGGATAAAGTTGAAGGAAGCACCCTTCCACTTCCTGTGTAACCTAAATCAAGTGCCTGGATATGCTGAATGGTAGTTAAACTGGGAGAATGTATGATATGTGCTTGAGCTAAAACTAGAAGCTGAGACACAGGAAGCATGGTTTTGTAATGAGATGTTACCTGGTAAAAAAGGTCTGTAAATTGGCCCTGTTCACCACTGGTCATTATATTGTATAGGCTATTTGGTAGATTTGCTGCCATCATTCCCTTACCTGGCAGGAATACACAGAGCATGCTTGTTCAAGTATGATGGAGAAAAGCCACTTGGTACACTGACAAGAAGAAACTGTTGTCTTAAACGAAAGGTAATTCATTGCAGGATAACAATTATGTTCAAAGTACACTTTCGTGTGGTAGCCTTTCTTACAGAGAGTATGAGGACGAAGTGGATGGTGGGTTTAACTCCTCCAGAATCCCCACTAAATTTATATGACTAAATTCATGAGGATGCTTAAGACATTCCTCAATATGAACTCTTTCAGACCTTTATTCCCTTATACAACAAAAGACAATGCCAAAACCAAGTAAGAGAAACAAAGTCACTCTGTTTTAGATTACACAGGAAATGGAAGGGTGCTTCCTTCAACTCCTTCCCACTTAGAGGCATCTATGATTGTGCTGATAACAAACTGAAGACTCCTTCTCAACTGTATTTTCTTCTGTTGGGTTCACCTAGATAAGTGAGTTGTTGGACATTGTTTGTTGTTATTTTTCACACTTCTCAAGGAGCTAAGCAAAATAAATTGAGCAGAGTAAGGGTTTTGTGCAGCTGCTCATTCGTTCACTCAACAAATATAATACAGAGGGAAATGTGAGGCTGGATGAACACAGCAGGCCCAGCAGCATCTCAGGAGCACAAAAGCTGATGTTTCAGGCCTAGACCCTTCATCCTGGATTCTCCAGCATCTGCAGTTCCCATTATCACTCATAAAACAGAGGGATTTGCTTTTCTACAGCACCTTAAAATATGCTAAAACATTTTCCAGGCAATAATGACTTTGGAGGTAAAAACAGAATGTGCTAGAGAAACTCAGAGGGTCTGGCAACATCCGTGGAGAGTGAAACGGAGTTAACGTTTCAAGTCTAGGATGACTCATCTTCAAAACTGTAAGTGTAGTCACTGATGCATTCCAGTATAGGAAACACATCAGCCAACTTGAGCACTGCCAGTTCCCACCAGCAATCCGCCAACAAAGAGATAATGTGATTTATTTTAATGAAGTTGGCTGAGGGATAAATGTTGCCCACAGATGCTGAAAGAGAGGATTTATAGATTAGATAGTCTCATGATTTGCAATTGGCCGTGCCTTAATAAAATATCATTGGTCCACGTTCAGAAAGATATTAGAAATGTGTGATTGCAGGTGCAAAGTTATCGTTACAATGAACAAGAAAGTACATTGATCTTTTTAAACATTTAGTTCTGAGAAGTGTTATAAAAAGAGAGCTTTCACAGACAAAATAAAACTGAAGGTGTAACTTCAATGATGTCTGGCAAAGTTCTGTATGAGGCCCATGAAATGTGGCACTATAGTACATCACGGAATTTCAATGAAGGGAGAGATGTAACAGGAACAAATAATAAATGGGCTGATAATCTCCTCCCTGCAGTAGAAAGCTACCTCTTTGTAAACTTTTTTTGTGTTTTGGTCTTCTAAATACACTGTAATAAATGCTAAGTGCAACCCAGGGATGTGCATGTTTCTTGAAGGTGTACTAGTGGCAAAAGATGTGCTGGTGAGCTGTAGCATCAGCTTACAACACAGTGTACCAGTGTGTTGAGAAGGTCATTATTAATGAATAACCCACTAGTTGCCCCTGCATTGTAAGTCTTACTGTAAGTGCTCTAAGCCAGCTAGTCATCAAGAAGGAAACAGGATAAGAAGGCCTCACTTGCTCTAGGAGCTAGCCCGCAACCATTTTCAAAAGGAAACAGGACAAAAGAATTTCATTTAACCGGAAAAAGCCAAAAATCCCCAAAACAAATGTTTAACTGTAACCATTTCACTGTCTAAACTTTACAAACAAACCCAGGGAGACTCATCCAGGCACGTTTTAACTTGCAATGTTTCTGGCCCCACTTCTTACTCCTAATCCGTCTGTATGTGTGTTGTGTCCTTAAATAATTAATAAGCTCACTCTCATGTTAACCCAAGGAAGCCTGGTGAGGTTGGCTTGTGTTAAATCATAAATGAATTTGGCCTGGCTGAAAACTGCCCACGAGGAAGGGATCCTTTTGTTGTGACACTGATGGTGTAGGGAAATACGGTAAACCAGGTTATACCTCCTCATCCAGGACCTTATCAACCTGGGGTTGTTTATGTGAAACTGAAATAACTTGTGGAACATCACTTCGGGCCTGGTCATTACGAAGTACATTGTATCCAATTTAAGTTACAGGTGAGGCAAACTTTGGATTATGCAGATTCAGAGATAGTAGGAACTGCTGATGCTGGAGAATCTGAGATAACAAGGTGTAGAGCTGGAAGAACACAGCAGGCCAAGCAGCATCAGAGGAGCAGGAAAGCTAATGTTTTCGGTCTGGACCCTTCTTCAGAAATGGGGGAGGGGAAGGGGATTCTGAAATAAATAGAGAGAGAGGGTAAAGCGGATGCATGGTGGATAGAGGAGCAGATAGGAGGAGAGGAGCCAGACAGGCCAAGGAGGAGAAAATCGAACCAGTAAAGGTGCGTGTAGGTGGGGAGTTAGGGTGGGGATTGGTCAGTCCAGGGAAGACAGACAGGTCAAGGAGGTGGGGCTGAGGCTGGTAAGTAGGAGGTGGGGTTGGGGGTTGAGGTGGGTGGAGTGGATAGGTGGGAGAAAGGACAGACAGGTTAGGGAGGAGGGTATGAGCTGGGCTGCTTTTGGGGTGCCATCGGGGGAGAGGGAGATTTTGAAGCTTGTGAAGTCCACATTGATATCATTGGGCTGCAGGATTCCCAAGCCAAATATGAGGTGCTGTTCCTGCAAACTTCGGGTGGCATCGTTGTAGCACTGCAGGGGGCCCAGGATGGACATGTCATTTCGGGAGGGGGAGTTGAAGTGATTCGCAACTGGAAGTGCAGTTGTTTGTCCCGAACCAAGTGTAGGTGTTCCCCAAAGCGGTCTCCAAGCCTCCACTTGTCTCCTCAGTGCACAGGAGACCACAAAGGGAACAGAGGGTACAGTAAACCACATTAGCAGATGTGCAGGTGAACATCTGTTTGATGTGGAAGGTTTTCTTGGGGCCTGAGATGGGGGTGAGGTGGGAAGTGTAGGGGAACGTACAACACTTCCTGTGGCTGCAGGGAAAAGTGCTGGGGGTGATGGGGCTAGTGGGGAGTGTGGAGCGGACAAGGGAGTCACTGAGAGAGTGTCCCTCCGGTAAGCAGATAAGAGTGGGGATGGAAAAATGTCTTTGGTGGTAAGGTCGGATTGCAGATGGCGGAAGTGCCGGAGGATGATGCGTTGGATCCAGAGGTTGGTGGGGTGGTATGTGAGGACAAGGGGGATTCTCTTTTGGTTGTTTTTGCGGGGAGGGGACTGTGAGGGATGAGTTGCGGGAAACACGAGAGACACAGTCGATGACCACTGTGGAGGGGACGTTGTGGCCCTTGAAAAGTTAGAAAGTGTCCAGATGAGCCTCCCTGTGTTTGTTTGTAAAGTTTAGACAGTGAAATGATTATGGAGTGATAATGGGAACTGCAGATGCTGGAGAATCCAAGATAACAAAGTGTGGAGCTGGATGAACACAGCAGGCCAAGCAGCATCTCAGGAGCACAAAAGCTGATGTTTCGGGCTTAGACCCTTCATCAGATCTAGACCCTTCACCCTCTCTGATGAAGGGTCTAGGCCCGAAACGTCAGCTTTTGTGCTCCTGATATGCTGCTTGGCCTGCTGTGTTCATCCAGCTCCACACTTTTGTTATCTTGAAATGATTATGGCTAAGCTTTTCTGTTTGGGATTTTTGGCTTTGTCAGGTTAAATGAAATTCTTTTGCCCTGTTTCCTTTTGAAAATGGTTGCGGGCTAGCTCCTAGAGCAAGTGAGGCCTTCTTATCCTGTTTCCTTCTTGATGACTAGCTGGCTTAGAGCACTTACAGTAAGACTTACAATGCAGGGGCGACTTGTGGGTTATTCATGAATTATGACCTTCTCAACACACTGGTCCTTGTTTTCCAAGGACTGCAACTTCCCCTCCACAGTGGTCAAAAATGCCCTCGATCGCATCGCTCGTGTTTCCTGCATCTCATCCCTCACACCCCCTCCCCGCAATAACAACCAAAACAGAATCCCCCTCGTCCTTACGTACCACCCCACCAACCTCCAGATCCAAAGTATCATTTGCCGGCACTTCGGCCATCTGCAATCTGACCTCACCACCAAGGATAATTTCCCCTCCCCACCCTTATCTGCTTTCCGGAGGGACCGCTCTTTCCATGACTCCCTTGTCCGCTCCACGCTCCCCACCAGCTCCACCACTTCCGGCACTTTTCCCTGCAACCGCAGCAAGTGCTACACCTGCCCCTAAACCTCCCTCCTCACCCCCAACCCAGGCCCCAAGAAAACCTCCCACATCAAACAATGTTCACCGGCACATCTGCCTATGTGGTATACGGTACCCACTGTTCCCGATGTGGCCTCCTCTACATTGGGGAAACAAAGTGGAGGCTTGGGGAATGCTTTGTGGAACACCTACACTCAGAACGTGACAAAAGACAGCACCTCCCAGTTGCGAACCTCTTCAACTCCCCCTCCCACTCCTTGGACGATGTGCCCATCCTGGGCCTCTGCCAGTGCCACAACGATGCCACCCAAAGGTTGCAGGAATAGCACCTCGTATTTTGCTTGGGCACTCTGCAGCCAAATGGCATCAATGTGGACTTCAAAATCTCCCCACCCCTGACTGCATCCCAAAACCACCCAGATCGTCCCCACCTCCCTAAATTGTCCATCCTTTCTCCCATCTATCCACTCCCCCCATCTCAACTCCCACCCCCACCTCCTTTCTACCAGCCTCATCCCCACCTCCTTGACCTGTCCATCTTCCCTGGACTGGCCTATTCCCTCCCTAACTCCCCACCTACACTCATCTTTACTGTCTCCATCCTGGCCTTCTTGACCTGTCTGTCTGCTCTCCACCTATCTGCTCCTTTATCCATCTTCCATCTGCCTCCCCCTCTCTCTATTTATTTCAGAACCCCCTTCCCCTCCCCCATTTCTGAAGAAGGGTCCAGACCTGAAATATCAGCTTTCCTGCTCCTCTGATGCTGCTTGGCCTGCTGAGTTCATCGAGATCTGTACCTTGTTATCTTGGGTTATGTAATTGTGTGATTAAATAAAGGCAGTATCTTTTCTGACTCACCAGCAATTTAAATAGATGCAATTGGATAGAGATCAGAACTGGATGCAATGGTTTGATTATTAGAATAACCTTTCTAGGTTATCTTCCCTTACACACAACTATCTTGCTTTTCTTAATTTATTCCTCAGCTTTGGTATCATTGGCAAGTCCAACATTTGTTACCCACTTCTAATTACTATTGAGAAAGTCGGGGTGAGCCATATTCTTTCATTTCTGCAGCCCACATGATGTTTGTACATCCATTGCGTTATTAGGAAGGGAGATCCAGGATTATGACCCAGTGACGACAAAGGAGCGGCAACATAGTTCCAAGTCAGGATGGCTATGTTTCAAACTGTGTCTTCTAATTAATGGCAAGTTGGAGAAGTGTAGAAAGATATATGTCCACTTCATAGTTCTGCCCAGTGGGAACCCAGGGTGGCCTGTTTGCCCACGAATAAAAGCTGTCATTTGAGTTTTGATATAGTTTGCCCTAATTGCCCAGTTTTGTGCTGAATCTGCCATCGGCTCAATATACCATGAAACGCCACTCATTGAGTATAGGAGTCGGGATGTCATATTGGTTAGGCCACTTTTGGAATACTACTTTCAATTTTGGTCTCCCTGCTATAAGAACAATGCTTTTAAACTTGAAAGGATGCAGAAAAAATTTACAAGGATGTTGCCAGGTTTGGAGGGTTTGAGCTATAGGGAGAGGCTGAATAGGCTGAGGCTATTTTCTCTGCAGCATCAGGGGCTGAAGGTTGACCTCATAGAGGTTTGTGAAATTATGACGGGGTATGGAAAAGGGTGAATAGCCAAGGTCTTTTTCCCAGGATCGGGTGAGCCAAAACTAGAGGGCATAGGTTTAAGCTGAGAGGGTAATATTTACAAGGGGTTGAAGGAGCAACATGTTTATGCAGAGGTTGGTGTGTGTATGGAATGAGCTGCCAGAGAAATTGCAGGCCCTGTTACAATTACACCATGTAAAAGGCATCTGGATGGGTATATGAATAAGAAGGGTTTAGAAAGACATGAACCAAATGAGATTAGATTAATTCAGGATATCTGGTCATCATAGACTAGTTGGACCGAAGGGTGTGTTTCTGTACTGTGCAACTCCATAATTCTATGACAAGAAGCAGCTATGTCTCCACGCAGCGGTTCCTTCCAATGTCCTTTTACTGTTAGTAGTTAGGAAATCTATTTACACCAAAACAATTTATCCAATTTTACCCCTCTCTGTATTCTTGCAGGAAATATTGACCTTCCCCCTTTAATTCCTTAACCGTGCTGGAATCAGCACCGGTGAATCACTTTGCTTCTCCTTAATGTTTGGCACAAGCATTTCATCTGAAGGAAGAATTCCAAGTTACATCATGACTTTTTTTTGCACTCTAGCATATCCTTAAATACCACACAGCCATAAGAATACGTTTAAGAGGAGGGGAGTGGGACACTTTGCAAAGCTGTTTCAAAGAGCCAGCACCGGCACGATGGGCTGAATAACCTCATTGTGTGCTGCAATATGATTCTATTAAGTGAAGTCACTGTTGCTATTTAAATATTGGTGCTCCCACACACTGTGTAAACATCTCAAGGCACTGTGGAATTCTGCCGGAATTCACATTGATACTCCTCATGACGTTTGACACTTGTGAGGCTAGTTATTCCAGAAGGGAGGGTACAACTTGACTAGTGGTTGTCGGCAAACCTAAATACTATTGTTATAAGATTCTGTAAGGTTGACAAACGATCCCTAAGCCTTGAATAGGAGCGTGAGAAATAATAGGCAGGCGTATGTTTCACTAGAATGTGATTGGAATCTTTGTGTCCCTTCTCACAGCGCACAATTGTGGCTATAATAAGCCCCAGTATAAAATTCAATGATAGCATAAAGCAGTGAAATAACTCGGTAATTCGTACCAACTAACACATCTCATCGCAATTTATTCTCAAGGTGTGAAAAAATTAGAGGGAGCCACCAAGAGAAAGCTAGCTGGTGAGCCAATCAGGCTGTAGGGCAGGGGAGTGAGATTTCTAACACTAGTCAGCCTGCCAATCTCACATGACAACTCTTACTGTACCCATTTCATTGCTGCGGCGTTAATATGGATTAGTTGAATTTTCTAAAAGAGGGCTTGTTAGAACTATTTACTGTTTAGCAAACAAACCTTAAAGAATGCAAGCCTGTATGCAATTTTTAGCAATATCCTGGTGCCTTTCAGCAACAAAGGTTTTCTATTGTGCCTTTCAGAGCCGCCAAATATCCCAAAGCAATTCGTATTTCTAGGAGTAGTCTCTGTTATGATGAGGAAAAAGTCAAAGTCAATTTGCACACAGAAAGTGCCCTTAAACATCTATGTGAGAATGACCAGATAATCTGTTTTTAGTAATAATGATTGCAGGATGAATATTGGCAAGGCACACCCAGCCACTTTTGTGCCTCCATCTAAGAAGGCAGATGAGGCTTCAATTTAATGCCACTTCACAATTACATTTACTCAAGGATTTATAATTAGTCCAATGTGGTAGTTAATCCAACGCATATTTGGCCATTTATTTGATAACACTCCTGTGAAACAGTTGGGACATTTTACGACATCAAAGGTATCATACAGAAGGAGATTGCTGCTGTGACCAGATACAGATACAAACCAATGATTCATAACATCACCATGTCATTATTTTTCTCGATAAGAACAAAATAAAACTTGCCTTTATGTTGCACATTTTGCAAATCCGGAATAACTGAAAGTGCCTCACAGCAAATAAAGTGCTTTAAAAGTCCAGTTATTCTTACACTTGAGGAAACGTGGCTCCAAATTGTGTGCAGCAAGAGCTAACAAGCAATAATGAAATAATTGACCAGATAATCTTTGGATTGAAGGATAAATATTGGCCAGGCCTCTACGAAAACTCACCTGTTCTTCTTCAGACAGTCAGGGGCAACATTTTTACATCCATCTGGGAAGGCAAACAGCTCCCCAGTGCAGCCTCTCGTGTGAATGTACCTCTGACTGAGCAGAAGTGTGAACCAAAAACCCATAACCCTCTAACTCAACCCTCTAACATCACACTGAGCCGATTATTTCCAGGGCTACATTGACAATTTATTTCTTTGATCTGAGCAAATACTTGTTTATTTTCAGAAACTCACCTTTCTATTGTAAAGGCTTGCACAGAGTTTCAGGCTGGGTGCTTCTCCAGTACCTTCATATTTGAGATTTCACACAGTGTTGTTTCCTTAAAGTGCCAATGGTGAACAGCAAAAGTGAAAGCCTCTGGGTCTTCCTACCGCCTACTGCCAGCCTCTGGGGAAGGCCCAATGGTCAGAAATGAAAATTGCATTTGTAAGTCTCAGCTTCTTCTTCAGGTAATTCAGTAATACATGGCAGTGCCAGTATTTATTGACAATTCCTCGTCGACTTGCTGAGCCACTGATGTTCATGCGGTGTGTGTAGACTCACAATGTCATGAGAAAGAGACTTCCAGCATTTTAATCCAGTGAATTGAATAGAAGAGAATAGCAAATTATTGTCCCGTATATTTTTGCAAAAAAAGCAGGGTAAAATTTTATAGGTCACCATACCTCAGCGCCTAAATTAATGGCAGAAATCACAAATAAGAAGAAACAAAGGGTAAAAGTTCATCGCGATTTGATTAACGGCTCCTGGGTTTGGGGCAGACTGGAAAATCGAGCTGAGAGTGCCACACAGGGCCAGGCCAGGCTCCACCCTAGGACTAGACCTTTACACTGGGATAAGAACGCCACTGATTGAAGCAACAACAACATAATTCTGAATTAAGGTGGTGTGTAACTTGTAAGTGAACTTGCAGATGTGGCGTTTCACCTTGTCTTTCTGACTGGGAGAGGTTGCGGGTTTGGAAGATTCATTCAGAGTTGTGTTTGCCAGTTGCTGCGATGCATCTTGGAGATGCTACATGTTGCAAATATGTTGCTGTGGTTGTAGAAGATGTCAATGTTTAAACATGGTAATTATATGTCATTGACTGAACATTAGGAGGCACCCATGAAGGGAGTGAACACACAGCAGCAATTGTATGCAAGGGTCTCCTCATGTTTCCAAACGCAATATTGCAGGGCTTAGGGTTAGAGTTAGCAGCTAATTATTACCACAACTGTTTGAGTGTTTTTTTTTAATTCATTCACAGGATGACGGCATCACTGGCTATGCAGCATTTATTGCCCATCCCTAATTGCCCAAAGGGCAGTTAAGAGTCAACCACATTGCTATTGGTCTGGGCTTACACGTAGGCCAGACCAGGCAAGGATGGCAGTTTCCTTCTCTAAAGGACATTAGTGAACCAGATGATTTTTGACAATGGATTCAAGGTCATCATTAGACTGTTAATTTAGATTGCCAGATATGTATTGAATTCAAATTCGACCACTGCTGTGATTGGATTCAAACCCGGGTCCCCAGAACGTTTTCTGGGTCTCTGGATTAATAGCCACGAGGCCATCACCTCTCCAGTATGTGTTTGGACACAGCAATCTAAAGGGAATTCATTCTGAATCCTACTTTTGGGAATAGTATATGTCTGGCAAGTAAAATAAAAAGCAAAAGATAGTCCTGCTGACTCATTAGAGAGACACAAATGGTGGTGATTATAAACAGAGGGTCAGCCAGTATAGAAATTTAATCCGTATTGTTGGAGTTACTTTGCAATCACAAACCAGCCATCCAGCCAACTGAGTTAACCAGTTCCCCAAGTAAAACGCTCTCCGACAAAACAAAAGAACTCCAAAGAAGTAACCCCGGCCTTTGGAAGACATTGTTTGTGAATGAGAATATTTATCACAGTTGTCAACAACAATGTTTAAAAAATCCATGGGTCCTCAAGAGGTGAAAAACGTTTGTGCTCAGTCAAGTGATTGTGATTTATTCAGTCAGCCTGGAATGACCATAAAACCTAAACTCACCAAGCAACCACACATCAGGGCAAATTGCATAATAACTGTAAGAAGGAGAGTCGTATCAAACTGGTTATCTTTACTTTGCATGTGTGACCCAACACTCTCCTCGCTTTATTGATTAACCTAGTTTCATGACAATTAGATGAATGCCTTCTATCCTACTGGATCTAGATCCATTAATCATCCTTGGAAACATAGCAGTGTATCTCCGATAATCATGTATTGTGCTTCAGTAAACAGCACCAGGCTGCCATGGAAACTTCCTTGGGAAGGTCAGAGTTTATCCCCAATAATATGCTTCTTCCAAATGTCAAGTTAGGGTGTGCTTACATACAATTACATATTGTGGGAAGCATTTTGAGTCAAATGCACCTTGATTTTCAAGTTATTATACTTGTTTTCAAAGGCATCTGTATTCTTGCTCCTTCCCATCCCTGAAATCTCCTGCTTCCTAAAACCATTTGAGATACCTGTATGTCTCTAATTCTGGTCTCTTTTGCCTACCCATTAATGGAAAATGAAACGAAGAACTGCGGATGCTGGAAATCTGAAACAAAAACAGAAATTGCTGGAGGAACTCAGCAGGTCTGGCAGAGCCATTAGAGGGAAAGCAGTGCCATCATTGCAGGTTCAGCGATCCTTCTTCAGAATTAGTAGTAGCTACTAATAGATGATAAATGCACTGGAGATAGGAGTGGTGTTGGTGGGTGGGGGGATGGTGCTTTTGGTGGTAAAAGAGTAAAATGATAGATGGAGATAGAGGCCTGAGGGAGAGAAAACAGGCAGACAATGGAATTGATAATTGTAAGCAGGGAGAAAGAACGCTGAAAATGGTAACAATTAAAGCAGCCCATGTGATGACAAGAGTGGGGTGTAGGGATGGGGGTAAAGATATGGGAAGTGTAGTTCAGCCTGTAAAATCATTGAACTCGATATTGAACTCTGAAGGTTGCAGGATCCCCAAGCAGAAAATAAGGTGCTGTTCTTCCAGCTTATGCTGAGCTTCACCAGAGCTCTGCAGTACGCCCAAGACAGAAATATTGGAACAAGATGGTGTGTTAAAATGGCAGGCAACTGGAAGCTCAGGGTCTTTTTTTACAGACAGAATGTAGGTGATCTGTGAAGCAGTCACCCAGTCTACGCTTCATTTCTCCAATGTAGAGGAGACCACATTGTGTGCAGCAAATTCAGTAGACTAGATTGAATGCAGTGCAGGTAAATCGCTGCTTTACAAACCTTGGATGGTAGGGAGGGAGGAAGTAAATGGGCAGGCGTTACACCTTCTGCAATTTCGTAGGAAGGTGCCATGGGGGAGGTAAAGGGAATGGAAGAGACTTGGCCCACCATTGATGGTCATGCCTTGAACTTCCTGCATCCCAAGCTTTGAAATTTCCTCAGTCAACTACTGGACCTCTCAAAATCATTACATGCCCACTATGTCCTTGTGAATTGTTGTCTTATATTTCTGTGAAGAGGACCACACTGTTTTAATATCATTAAAGCGCTATGCAGGAGTTGTTTTTCATATGTTGATAAAATAATTTCAGAAACTAATATTGGTGCCTGTGTATGTTGGGCATCTCCAACTAGGCTGGAAGCAGTGTGTATTTAGGACAAATTAACCATTTTTGAAGGGGTGGGGGAAGAGCGTTGGTTCCTAGATTACTTGTCTTCAAAATTTATGAATGAAACTGGGAACAGATCTTCAAATCAAATATCTGTTAATAATTTACTGTGCACAACCCCACCCGCTGCCCAAAATGCCAAGAAACACTTTGATGATGTTAACGAAATTTGTGTTTCCATTTTACATTTAACGCATAAAATGTCCTAAGATGTTACCCCTGAAAACAGTCATATAAGGAGATATTTAGACAGGTGTCCCAGAGCTCGGTCAGAGGTCGCATCTTAAAGGAGGAGAGAGAGGCTAAAAAAGGAGGATTCGTGAGGGATTTCCAGAACTTGAGGCTCAGGCAGCTGGAAGCACAGTGGAAAATGGTGAAACGAAGGAAATCAGGGACACAGAAGAAAGCAGAATTGTTACACTCCGTATCACGACTGAAAATAAATGAAAATGGTACATGAATCCTCCTTGCAATCCTTAAATTGCCTGGAAAAACAAACAATCAAAGGAAAATCTTCCATGCCAATAGAGTGCAAAGAAATGGTTAGGAGCTGTTCCTGCAATCATGGTTCTCTCCAGTGTTTCTGGCTGACAGGTTCATAGTGAGCCTATCATCAGAAAACATGAGGGAGAAGGCATCTGTGATTGGAAGATCAAGGTGAGTGGCAGCAGCCTGCTAGGCCAGAAGAAGTGAGGAATGAGGACACTGGGCATGAGCAGTGGTCAGGGAGCTGATCAGGAGGGGTTTCAGGATGAGAGATTGCAACGCGGAGAAAGAAAAGAGCTGCAGGAATTGGTGGGAGAGAGGTCAAGAGGGATGTGCGGGTCAACAAAGTGGGGAGACAGGCTGCAAAGGGGATATTAGGAGCCCCATGTGGGCAATGAGGGGCTGCAAGAGGGAAGTGAGAAACTGCCAAGGGACAGAGAGTCTGTAAAATTGTGTGAGAGGTAGAGGTGGTGCAAAAAGGGAGGGGGACTGTAACAAATAGTAGAGGGGCTGGAAGAAAGGGAACGTGGGATTGGAAAGATCGCGGGCTGCAACAAAGAGTGAAATGACAATGTAAAAATGATTGTCATGAAATTAGACAAAACGTCAAGGACATGGCAAAATTTAAATTATTGCACCTACCAAAGTAATGCACAGTTTGCCAAGGAGTGAATTTGATTACTATGTTTTACATCCAATGGAATTAGCACATTTATGCCAGATCAAATATAATGAATTAAATGCTAAAGAAATCTTTTCTACGTGGCTGAACAATTGCCCCATACCCACAGGAGAATACTTTCTACTTCCAACAGTCCATCCTGTTCATTCATGTATGTCGTGCTTATTTGGGTAGGCAATGTATTTTGCTGCCAGGGCATCTCACTAAGAATGTAAGCACAGAGCTTTCCATTTATGCAATGTGAACATTTTGTTTGTGTCAGAAGACACAGCTGAACAGGATAGGAAAACTGAGGGAATGAATCCCTCGAAATTAGTGTGGAGAATCCAGATTAAAACTGCAGGAATAAAGGAGCTACTATTTAGGGAAAATGTAATGGATGCAAATTTAATAAACACTGTCAGTTGTATAATTTAGTATTGAATAGTTATATTCCACAGAGAATGGGTTTATATGTTACCACATCACAAAGCACCTTACATGCCATGAATTATTTAATGAGCAGTGACAGTATCAGAGATAAGCATGCAATTGTTTTCCACTGTGACCTTATTAGTCAATAAAAAGTATGTTTAGGGGAGGTTTGTTGCATTTAAACGACTGTAATTTTTTTTTAAATCATTGCTTACTGTGCAAGGTGTCTTGTGATGTTTTAAATATTCTGGTGCCTGGGGAATGAATGTTTTCTTTGACTGTTGCGGTTTTTAGTCTCACAAAGCAAGAGAGATGTTGATTAATTCTTCAAATTCTGCTTTGGTGCATATCCAAATCCCTCACATATTAACATAAATACAGAGGGCATTGTTATCAAGTGACTATATCATCCATTGGAGGAATCATTGAAATTTCAGAAGGAGCCCCTGAAACCCTAAAAAATCCCTCCAAAACCAACAAGTTGAGAAACCTTAAAATTACATGTAGAGAGAACGCTTTTCCATAGATCTCACAGTGTGTAGGGAAATCTGAAGATTCTTAATTTGTGGCTTCTTTCCCATTCTGGCACAGTATTGGAATTCCAGCGTCTGTTTTTTCACACTTTAATGAAATGAAGCATTGCTAGCTGGACTAGCATTTACTGTAGATCCCTAACTACGCTTGAGAGGGTAATGCTGAGGTGCCTTCTTGAACTGCTGCATTTAATGGGTGCAGGTAAACCTATGGTGCTATTGGAATAGAATTCCAGGATTTTGACAGAGCACTAGTGAAGGAGACACAAGTTAGTATCAAAACTTATGACTTTGAATAGATTCAGAAGCTAGAACTTAAAAAAAACACCAAACTAGGTCAAATCCTCCACATTAGTGAGAGTATTACCTTCTGATTTCGCTTAGAAATTCCACATTATCTCAAATGATAATGTGAAAATGATTGTCTTGAAATTAGGCAAAATATCGAGGACATGGCATAATTTGAAGTCTTGCATCTATCAAGATAATGGACAGTATGCCTGGGAGTGGAATTTCACTTTTGCTGTATTTTAAACCAATGCAATCAGCACACTGTTTTTGCCAGAGCTAATATAATGAATTACATGCAGAAGAAATCTTAACCACACGAGAGTGCTTTCTTCTGCTATCAATATTCACGTCTCCATTTCACATTTTAGTCTGCCTCATGGCATCACTAACGCAGACTGCCAATGTGGAGCAGCACTCATTACAAACTGGTTTGAGATCCTCCCAAGATGAAATCCATTAGTGTTCTCACAGGTATGTGATGTGAAATAAAATATTTCAGGTCAACGACTTCTGCGCCTGTCAAACAAAAAATGTAATTAATACGTGAAGACAGTAATGGCCTGAAACATTAGTCCTGCTTCTCTCTGCACAGATGCTGCCCGGCCTATGAGTAGTTGTGACATTTCCTGCTTTTTATTTCAGCATATATGTCGACTTGTTGTTTGTAGATGAATGCTATCTATTCTATCAGTCAAGCAGGATCCACTGATACCTGAAGGGCACATAGATAAGTAATTAAGAAGGTACTTGGGATATTTACTTTTATCAGTGGAAGCATAGAATACTGAAGCAAGGGGTTTATGCTGGGCTTGTATAAACTGGTTGGACGACAACAGATCACCTCATTGTAGGAAAGGCGTGATTGCACTAGAGAGTTGGCAGAGGAGATATGCCTGAACTGAATTATTGTCCAAGCTATGATAAAGGTAAAATCACTGTAGTTACGGAGGGTTGCCCTCCCATTAGAGAGAATGATGACTAGTGGTGGTTTAACCTGAGGGTCACCACACCTCAGGTGAGGGGAAGGGGAGTTGTTCATTGTGACATCAGCTGGCATAGTAATTGAACACTTGCTTTTGGCACCAGCTATCCAGCCAACTGACCTAACTAACTCCCCCAGCCCTGAGCTATAGGGAAAGGTTGGATAAGCTGGGGTTGCTTTCCTCAGAGCAGTAAAGGTTGAATGGGGGTCCAGATAGCAATGTATAAAATTCTGATGGGGATGGATAGACTGGAAAGGAATGCACTTTTTCTATTAGTACGAGGGTCAATAACCACGGGATATAGAAATAAGGGAGGGGATGGAATGGTAAGAGGACAATTGATGGTAAAGATTTTCACCAGAGGGTGGTGGGAGTCTGAAACTAACTTCATGAAAAAGGAATTGAGTCAGAAACCTTCATAACATTTAAGTAGTTTTTAGTTCTTCACTTGAACTGCCATAGCCTCTGGGCCGAGTGGGCCCAAACGCTGGAAAATGGTCCTAAGCTCTGGTACAGAGCCAGGGCACCTGTGATCACCCTCAGCTTGTACCTGAACTTGTCGACTTTGTAGCCCAAGTAGGTGACTTGTGGGTGCCCAAAACACACATTTTTCCCTTCTAAGCTGTACACCCACCTGGAAGAAATGCCTAAGGACTATGTCCAAGTTCTCCAAGTGCTCTTTATTGGTCTTGCCTGTTACTGGCACATCATTAGTCAAATGGCAACCTGGGATAGACTTTATAAAATGTACTATATTGTCTGCTGAGTAACTGCACAGGCTGATGATACCCCAAATGGCAGCCTTGTGTATTGGTACAAACCCTTATGAGTGTTAATTGTAGCATACTTCTGATAATCCTCATCCAAGCACAATTGCAAGCACACATAGCTCATGTCCAGTTTCACGAAGGACAGCTCCCCTGCCAGCTTTGTGCATTAATCCTTGATGCGAGGGATTGGATATTTATCCAGCTGTGAAAAGCACTTTACCATTTGTTTAAAATCTCCACAAAGGCAAACCATCCCATCGAGCTTCACAATCGGTATGATCGGTGCTGCCCATTCTGCAAACTGTACTGGATTGATGATTCCATCAATTTCCAGGCTTCTGATTTCCACCTCCACTTCTTTCTCAACCAATTTCGCCCCATCATGCTTGAGTCCAAGCCTTTTACTACAATCAATGGTAACTGAACCAGCTGCTTCTCATAAGAGACCAGAAACAAAGTTGAACCCTTATTCTGTAAAGTTTCCCCAGTATAGGTTCTCAGTCTAGCTGAGGACTTGCTCAAACTTAAGGATTGGAGTCCAGAGCAATTTTTCTTAAGACTGGACTGAAATGGCTGAGTCGGTGTCGACCCCTATTAGAACCAGGTGACCATTTAACATTTATTTCGATTGGTTCTGATTTGGATGTTGCTAAACAGTTTAACTGTTTCAAACCAGATGTAAGCAGACTTTCTAGGGTGTGGACTTTCCTGGATACTGGCTTATGAGTTCTCTTACTCAATTTAGTGGGAGCCTTTTGCTGTTCCAAGCCCACATACCATCAGTAACTACAATGGCTTGCCGGCCCAGATCCTGAAGGAAATTTTAAGCATTTGGCCGAGGCTTGGCTTTGTTTTGGGGTTTTGCTGTGGGTTGACCTCGGCCCCTCTGTTCAGGATATGCCCTGAGTGAGGCTATGCAATTGCCTTTACTCAGGTAGTGTTCCCAGTCGGACTGTCGAGGGTGTCCAATTCCATTGAATACCCTGCAACTCATACACTCCACTTGCTGCATTTCCAATGATAAACCCAGGTGTAGTGCCTGTTTGAAGTCCAGTTGGCCTTTAGCTAGGAAGTGCTTTTACATGGTCACATCATTAATCCCACATTCCGAATGGTCGCTCAGCATCTTATTAAGGATTAAACAAAAGTCGCACGCCTCTGCCAGTCATCTTAATCAAGTCAAAAATCCTGACATGGATTCCTCTGGTTCTCGAGTTGCCAAATAAAAGCAATAGCATCTCAGAATTAGAGGAGGCTTGTGGCCATGATATTCCTTGACGGAATCCATGAATTCTTGAAAGCTTTTAGTATCTGGTGCATGAGGGAAAGTTAAGCTCCAAGTAACTGAAAATGCCGTGGGTCCACAAGCTATCAGGAGAATTACTCATTACTTTTCATCTGCCTCAACGTCATTTGCCTCATTCAAAAAACACATTCTTTCCTCATACTGAGTCCTTTCTCTGCGACCAGGATCAAACAAGTCAGGCTTCGTAATTAACAGCGTAATACTAGAAATGCTTACTCCAACTCAAAGACGATGGTTGTGAACAGATTTCATAAGGGGTGTGCTTTTCTCTCATTGCAACTGAAAATAAATGCCCGGAGGCTGGTATCCCATCACCACGTCACCCTCTATTTACACATGGAAAGTCTTTGACACTGATCCAGCTCCCTCAGAGACAGCTGTCAGAGTGATCAGAACCTCTGATAATCCTGTTTTTATCTGTCAGCCAGCGGCCACTGATTAGACCAGGTTAACAGCCTCAATCAGCAAATTGATATTCTATCAGTTTCATCTGGCTGACCTTGTTACAGTCACTACAGTAACTAGCAAGATAACATCAAATCTGAATATCAGGTTACAAATGTCCATGGGGTCATTGACCACTCTGAAGTTAGCCTTTGCGTGTGACTCTTTTTTACTGTGCCCTTTATTGACTACAGTTAGATGGAACATTACACCAACAACACTCAAGAATCTTGAAAACATATCGGGCAAATTGATTGACGCCCCATCCAACACCTTCAATGTTCACTCCTTTCGTCACTGACAGACAGTGAAGGAATATGTAACATCTACAAGAAGCACTGCAATGACGCACTAAGGCTCCTCTGACACCTTCCAAAATCATGACCCAGGAGTAAAAAGGCAGCAGATACATGGAAACACCACAACCTCCAAGTTCCTCTTCAAGCCACACACCATCCTGACTTGGAATTATGTCACAGAGATAATGGGAACCGCAGATGCTGGAGAATCCGAGATAACAAAGTGTGGAGCTGGATGAACACAGCAGGCCAAGCAGCGTCTTAGGAGCACACTCCCTTCACCTGCCAATGGATCAAAATCCTGGGCATCCCTTCCTAGCAGCACTGTGAGACTGTCTGCACCACAAGGACTGCAGCAATTCAAGAAAGCAGCTCACCATCACCTTCTACAAGACAGACAGGGATTGGCAATGGTTCATGAGTCCACATTGTACGAATTGTTTGTTTCAAATGTCAAGTCACAATAGTTAAGATTCTCTATTCCTGAGATATTTTTGCTTGGCAAGTATGGTGTGGGTTTAGAGTTAACATTTCAGGTCCGGTGGCTCTTCCAATTCTGAGGGTCACCAGGCCCAAAATGTTAACTCTGATTTTTTTTCTTCACAGATGCTGCCAGACCTGTAGAGCTTTTCCAGCAATTTCTGTTCCTGTTCCTGATTTACAGTATCCGTAGTTCTTTCAGTTTTTATGGTGAGTTTTACTTGCCACTCATCAACCCAAGCTGGGCTGAAATCGTTTGGGTCTTAGTGCTTTTGGAGACAGATTGTTTCAGTATCTGAGGAATTGTGAATGGTGCTGCATCCCTGTTTCTAACCTTATGATGGAGGTGGGGGGGGTGGTGGGGGAAACATTGATGATGCAGCTGAAGATGGTTGGAAGATGTATAGGATACTACCCTGAAAAATTCCTGAAGAGATATCCTAGAATGAAGAATATTAATTCCAAAAGCCACCACCATCTCCCTTTGTGTTGAGTAGATTCCAATCACAGGAGATTTTTACCGGGATTCAGTTAACTTCAGTTTTACTATAGAGTCCTTGCCGCCACATTCAAGCAAATCCTAATGGCATCAAGAATGAGCACAGTTTCTCACCTGTTGAGTTTAGCCATTTTGTCCATGTTTGGTCTAAGCTTGTAATAATGTCCAGCACGTTATTGCACTAACTGAGTATGGGAGACCGAGTTATTGCTCTGAAACTGACGCTTATAAGTACGGTCATGACACCTTCCATCACTTTACTGATGATTGAGAGGAGACAGGTGGAGTGGAGTCAGTCGAACTGGCTGAAGATTCAGACTTGTCATGCTGGGGTCCTGCAGAGCAGACCACGGTACATCATCCACTTGACTGGTTTGAATGAAAGCAGATTCAAATACTTCAGCCTTTTCTATTGCCACCGATTTGCTGGGCTTTCTATAATTGTGGAGACTGGTCCTACAGTTCCCACCATTCAAGAGAGAATGTGACACAATTGATGAGCATTCATTTGATCTATTAGTTATGGAATAGCTTAGATAAGTATATGATATAGTTTCCACTATTTGGCTTAATATACTCCTGTGTTGTAGCATCACTGGTTTTGTACTTCTGTCTGAATACTCCTGCTGTTATTTCTGGGGTGCCCTGCTGCACTCTTTGTTGAACCAATGTTGGCCCTCATGTAAAACATGCAGAAAATGTAACTGACTGTCGTTTAGTTATGAAATATTTTGGTAAGTGATGATTCACGCATTGATTGTTAATATTAAACATTAAAGTGACTGATAACTTCAATAAAAGTTGTTCAGCTGTCATTGAATCCACTAAATTCATTCCACATCATTGCTCCATGTCAGCCCAGGTTATGTTGGTAGAAAAACAAACAACTGCAGATGCTGGAAACCATATAGAAGCCCTATGGCGTGCAAGCAGGCCATTCAGCCCATCGAGTCCAACACCAGCCTCCCAAAGAGCACCCCACCCAGATACATCCCTGTAACCCTGCATTTCACTTGGCTAAGCCACACATTACAGGGTAATTTGGCACTGCCAATCCACCTTTGGACATCTTTGGACTGTGGGAAGATATCAGAGCAGCCAGATGAAACCCACACAGAGACAGGGAGAATGTGTGAACTCCACACACAGTCAGTCACCCAAGGCTGCAATTGAACCTAGGTCCCTGGTGCTGTGAGGCAGTAGTGCTAACCATTGGGTCACTGTGCCTCTCCAAATCTCAAACAAAAGCAGAAAGTGCTGGAGAAATCCAACAGGCCTGGTAGCGTCTGTAGAGGAAGAAAAGAGTGAATGTTCTGAGTTCAGAAGTCCTCCAACAGAACTGAGTTTATTCTCCTATTTTTGATTTCAAACTTTGTGGTGTCTGAGACCCACTCCAGATAGTCACAGACAAAAATCCAGGCTGACATTCCAAGACAGTACCGAAGAAGCCACGCACAGTCACTCTTGGAGTAGTTGAACTTTAAATGAGATGTTAATTCAAAACCCCGTTTGCCCCCTCGGGTGGATATAAAAGGTCCGAAGGCCACTACTTCAAAGAAGGGCACAGGAATTCTCTTCTTCCTCTCTTCCAACCAACATCACATAAAAATAACGTGATTGTTCATCACATTGCTGTTTGTAGGTGCTTGCTAAGTGCAATTTGGTTGTTGCCATTCCATTACAACAAAAGTACTTTATTGCCTGTAAAGGTCATTTGGGATGTCTTGAGGTCATGAAAAGTCCTATATAAATGCAGGTATGCTTATTCTCCAGGGCACAGGAGCACTCAGAAAACTAACTCCTACCACCAACACTCCTACCGTCCTTTTGCTAGGGGCAAAGTACACAAAAACCTCAAGGTACAAATAGTTGCATGCATACTGTATTAATAAAATGTGCAAATTTGTTTGGAAAACTCTATCAAGCATTGCAGGGCAGTGTTTGTGTGTGAGCCTCACACTTCAGTTTTCCTTGCTCTGACCTTTCCTGATGGGTTTTCCGAGCTAGTCTGAATTTTGGGCACATTCTTGAAACACTTGAGAGTTTACTTTAACAATGGTCTACGTGCTGCTGTGGAATATCAACTGCGGTTGAAGAATTACAACGAAGCTGCCCAACCGTGAAGAGTCAGGAGCCATCTGAACGTGGGTGGTGCTGTTTACAGTTTGAGAAAAAACACGTGAAAAGGTGGTTTTCTGCCTGTCACTCAGTCAATGGGATGATGGCTGATTGGACACATAAATCACTTTCACCAATCACCTGCCAACAACTTTCATAACTAAGTATAATAAAATGGACAGAATCTCATTCAGGCCTTGGGCTGCCAATTGAAGAAGTTGTAAGATGCTCACATTGCCTGTTCCACGAAAGACTCATTGGACCATGCCAATCATTATCCTGGAATCAATAACCCCTTCCTTGGGGAGTGGAAGTCTCCTCCAGAGAGACCAGCCGTGAAAAGACTTGAAGTTGTTGTGTTCAGTAGTGTCATGGAGGAGGCTGGAGTTGACATCAATAGAGAATCCTTGGAGTCCCAGGATCATGGAGGACACAGGACGGGGATAAGCGATACCTGGGGAAGGGAGATATTCTCAGAATGGGGGTTGTGGGACTGGATGGGTAGAGGGGACTGGAAGCAAGGGCAGAGGGATGGCCCTTGAACATCCAACATCCAGACCCTCAACCAGGCATCTGATTCCATTTCATCAACGGACACTGTGGAGTTGACAAGCTACCTGCAGAGTGCCAACTAATGGGAACGCTGCATGGTGACAGACCCCTTTGCATCTGGGTTAATTCCAACAGCAGAGGCCTAAGACTCTGGCGTCTTCCTTCAATGACCTTTTTTTATTGGCAGTGGGGTGACAGGTCAACCATGGGCATTCCCAACTAGAACTTAGTTCTGGTTGGAGCAGGGAGGTGGCAATGTTTGGTTATGTCATCAACTCACCTAATCAACTGCTCTTCCTACCTCTAAATGCACCACCTCCAACAGCATAAGATTCCACCATCTCTTTGTCTTCTTAACACTATCCCTTGAAATTGAGAGTGACTTGCTTCCACACTGAGCTCTATGATGGCTAACAATCCCAATGCATGGTTTGCCTGTTCCAGCATAGCTGGGTTAGGTGGTGCTTGAATGGTTGGGTAAACAAGGTGTTTATGGATTCTCTCAAAATGCTCAGCTTTCTTCTCAAATTTTGGTCGGTCACAAGCCAGGGTTTCTCATGAGTCACTGTTTGACCTCTTCAGGTGTGCTTTGAAGAAGTCCTGAGAAAATGAGAGCATTTCTGCTGAACTCCTGGGCCGGCCTGACTGCAACTGAGTTCCGTATACAACAATTGTTCAATGTAAATGCAAAATATGCATTGAAAGCATCATATAACACCACAAGTGTACAATAAAAGCGAAATAGAAAAAGATATAGGAATAAAATTTGATAGAACAGAAGAGATTTATGTTTGATAGGGATGTGTATTGCAATGATCATTAAAAATAAGTGCTTCCAAATACGAATACTTTTCGATTCCAGCAGCAGTGCTATAAGGTCGATGATGTAATATTGCTGCATCCAAAAGCTTTGACAATCATCCACAATGAGGATTTTGCAGATTTAGTAATTCATTTACAGAAAAGACCAGCTCTGCAACTAAATGTCAATTGTATCATATTCTCACCAAAGGAATCTCTAAGTAATATTGATTCAGCATGGGCCAACAAACCTGCTGATGTGCACTAATTAATTATATGATCTGTGTCTCCTGTGGGTGGTGAGCTAAGAACTGAACTACTTTTGTATACATTGAATTGAGTCAAAGGAATTAGATATAGACATATCGCTCTGTGAAAAATCATCAAGTAATGAAGGACAAATGTATTACTCCTGCAAAGAAACTGTTATCCGAAAGAGGCACACATACATGTAAATATACATGCATGACACCCCAGCATATGAAAAATAAAACGTGCATCCACATTTTTTAGTTTTTTCATCAGTTCTTCCTAATAAATCAGAAATAGATCCTACGTCCCACATTTTAAAGGGGCAGTACTTTAAGAAAATGATATGTTTGCTTGTAAAACATCTTTTTGGCACATATCTCATTTTTGTCAAAATATGACATGCAAATACCTTGACTCTGTGTTTCAGTAATTAGTATGATGGTAACACAGCTTTTCCAAAACAGATCAAAAAATTTCCATTTCTTGAGAAAGCATCAACCTTTTTACATTATGAAAATCAAAAATCACAAAATTGTAACCTTCATATCTGAGAGTTGGGCAGATGAGCTGAGAGTTAAATCCTATAAATCAATAAATCCTGACTGATTTGTCTGGCAGTATTTACCCTGTTCACAACCTGTTATTTATGTGTCAGGATGAAACAGGTTTTGTTCATGATCTGACTGGTTAGGTTACTTAAAAGTTCCAGAAAGTTAAAATTAGTGGCATTGACTACAAATAGCAATGGGTCTTGTCACAAGATGAGACTTGTACTTACGGATTTTTGCTTCCTCTACTTAGTGTGGGTGGATAGACAGAATTTTTTTTATTATTAATATGGGGGGGGGGGGGGTTTGACAGGAAAAGATATTCTACAAAGAAATATTCCACCCGTTCCCCACACCACCCCTATTCACCCCCACCACCAATGTAATTTGGCTGTGGGGACAGATCTGTCTTCTTCCTTCAGTCTCTGTCCACATCTTGACTCAAGCAGATTTATAGGCAATTCATTTGTGCGTTTTGTGGGATTCAGCTCAACTGGGGCTGACACGCAGGCCTCTGCTATTGAGTGGCACATGTGTTTGCTTTCCTTTGAAACCTACACTAACACCAAATTATTACTCAATTCCATTTTACTGCTTCAAAGGGCATCCAGGTTAAAATGAAGGATTTGCAACTCATCAAAAAAAAATTAAACAGGATTTAGAGATGATTTGCCCTTTTTACAGTGACTTTCTTGTGAGATCTTATCCGAGCAGCAGGGCATAAATCAGAAACCACGGTGGATCTCCCCCCCTCTGTCCTCAATCAGTTGTTATTTAACATTTATCCTGCACAGAACCATTTACTTGTCGACCAGAAATCCCTAAGCACTGCCTCACCCGATCCTCCTGCCTGGGGTTTGCTGGGGGGTTATCACTTGCAATCCTTCCTCAAAAATATTCCTTGCGCCAGAATTAAGATTTTAAAAAAACTTCACTCCAGCTGCCAAGTTGAATGCCTCAGGACAATCCCAAAATAAGTGTATCGTGATCTAGCTGTGTTGATCTAATGTTATTGCACCTAACCATGTGAATGTAGCACACTGGAGCTCTGTGTTGGTACAGTTGTAATCTCAGTCACAATTTATTTTGTTTTTAATTCTTAACCAGTGAAATCTTACAAGTCGAGATGCAAAATAGGTTGCTTGCCATTGCAAAGTTAGATGATGTATGACAAGGACAGAGGGGAGACACAGAAAGGGAACGAGGGCAAGCCAGTGAGAATAAAAATAACAAGAGGAGAGTTGACCTCGGACAAGGACAGAAAACACCACATGATTCTTTTATCACAACGGTTTGTTTTATTATCCCAAGATCATAAATCATCCTTACCACCAACAATGTTGGTAAAAGACATGTTTAAAATACCAAATGCAGATAAATACATAGAGTACATGGATGAATTAAAGGTGAGGGCCAGCCTTACCTAGTTCAGTTTAATAATCGACTAAAAAAATGTTAAACTTAAGAGGGCATAGCCAAAGGGTAGCTACAAAAGATAAGGGCCTCCTTTCTGCACCGTAGACCATCTTTCTCAGATCTGCGTCCTGCCCACTGATTCTCTCAGAGAGCTCACAAGCGACTTTTACAACAGGTTCCATCAAACCACCAAAAGCTGAATCTCACTTATCCTCGGTAACACGTCGTTTTTCCATCGGTCGAAACCAAGTAGAGACAAACAAAACAAACAAAAACGCAGCGAATCGGACGGTGGGTCCATTTTCGAATACACAAATACTGGATGGGATTTTCTTTTTTTTTGTACAAAAAGTATTCGAAAACGTCCTACACTTGAGAGCAGTCTTAAAGTGACGAGGCTACCTCTTCATCTTCCGGGGAGATGCGTGGCGACACAGTCTCATATAAGGTTGGTGGGTTTGTCAGGAGGGGAAATCAAACGAGCATAAAACCCCTCAGGGCATCCAACAGTTCTTTCGCAAAAAAACCCCCAGTGTGCAATGCCTTCACCGGTGCAGTGCGCCCAGCACCAACATCCAGCGTCCTGAGAGTGGTGCAGTTAAACTGGGTTCAAATCCTGGCTCTCTGCATTCTTGCAATAGTCTTATCACGCTATAACAATCTGATGGATGTCTTATTATTTATCTTAAATAAATATATATATATTCTATAATATAGATTGATCTGCACATTTTCTACAATACCTTTGGAGCTCTAAATCACACACTTTGTCGCTGCAACACGTTTTCTTTCTCACAGATAACCTACGTGTGGAGTCAACGTTTCTTCTTCGACCTCAGGGCTTTCCTCCGTTTCACAATCATCTCGTACAGTTTGTCCATGCCCTCGGGCAGCCCTTCTCCGATGATGGCACAGGCAGGCTGCACATGCCAAGGGGTGGAGGGGCAGAGCTCCTGCAGCGCCAGTTGCCTCTCGATGTCTCCCACCGGCAGGGACTTGGGCAGGTCCTGCTTGTTGGCGATGACCAGCAGCGGGGTGCCCTGGTTCTCCGAGATCCTGGTGATCTTGTGCAGCTCGGTCTTGGCTTCCTCCAGGCGGTCCACGTCCACCGAGTCCACCACGTAGATAATGCCGTCGGTGCAGCGGCTGTACGACTTCCACAGCGGTCTCAGCTTCTCCTGACCGCCGACGTCCCAGAAGTGGCAGCTGATCCCCTTGGTGGTGCCGTTACCCAGCCTGATCTTCTCGGTGTTGAAGCCGATGGTGGGCACCGTGTTGACGAACTCGTTGAATTTGAGCCTGTACAGGACGGTGGTTTTGCCCGCCGAGTCCAGCCCCAGCATGACGATGTGCAGCGACTGAAACGCCGACACGTTGGAGAAGCTGTTGCCCATGTCCGGGCTTCTGTCTTCCGCTCCCTCGAAGGCGTCTGTGAGGTCCTGGGGCGCCCGGCCTATGCGGTCACTCTTTCAGCGGTAATCGATCCGTCCGCCGGGTGCTCACGCTGAAAGCTCCCAACCAGCGCTGGCCTCGGGCACCACCACATCGGCAGCCTGGCTGCTTCCAGCTCTCATCTCGACACACACCCCCAGCCCCCTCCAACCTCCTGCAGAATCCCCTCCACCCACCACCACTTTGAGAGTTTATTTCTAAAAAAAACAAATAAACCAAAAACAATCCGCTCAATGAAGTTATCCTGGCAACTGCGTGTTAGGGTTTAAATTGTGACAAGGGGGCTGCAAAGGTTCAGCGAGATGTCCCTGTCTTCTCTGAGGCTGCTTGCAGCTGTAAAATGCAGAGATCCTTCTAACTTGCAAGAATCCTCTCTCTCTCAGATACAGACAGAATGAAACTGAACCGCAGTAACATCCCTCCCTCCTCTCTCTGTCAGATCACTAACTTCCGCCTACACAAAACCCTGGCTCGGCTTTAGCGCCACCCTGTTTTTTTCAAATACAGCGTTCGCGGGGCTGTTACTTCACTGCAGCTCTCACTGTCCGTCAGGGATATAGTTCACTCTTCAGCCGAAATCGCCACCCCCCGCCCCCATCCCCCACACACCCAACATCCTCAAAAAAACACACACACACAAAAGTAAACATTGGAACACTCATCAACCTGTTCGTAGCCCAGCTTGGAAGCTAACAGTCATTTGTTTAGTTTTTAAAAGCTAAATATTTGGCAAACCTCTTCCGTTTGCCTTGCTAAACCTTTCAAGAGAGGTCATTAGTCAGAAGTAAATGCCAACAGAAGATTGTCACCAAGGCAATGCTGTGTTGTAGGGTTCGTGTTTATGGGCTAAAACCAGGATGCTTTAACGGCACTATCCCAATTTGAAAAGAGGGACTTTGCTCCTCTCCCGAACCTACATTCCTCCCTCACCAGCGTCGCGAAGCAGGTGAACAGATTATTCACCTCACTGCTCTTTTTGTTACCACATTTGGCCACACGAAAACTCCTGAACGTCAAATGCAGTCGCTGAATGTAAAAGCTTTAAAACGTTTCTCAGAGAAGCAATCTGATGGGTGTCGCTTCATCGCCGGTGACAGCCTCCCTGCGTTACAATGTTGTGACAGGCCTGACTGAAATAGACTTTTTTTTAATTCATGCCTTCGTTTTCCAGTCCCTTTCAAGGTCCAAAACATAGTTAGGCCGTATTTACCCTGAATTCACTACGTTCTTTCAGCCACGAAACATCTGTTTCTCAACCATTTCCAAAACCATTTTGGTGTACCGTGCTCCACTTTTTATTCAACAGTTTTAATGTTCTTGGTCATCCTTTCACCATCATAGAGTAATAAAGTCCAGAGGAAGGCAGTTCAGTCCATTGAGCCTGTATCCATTTTTTGAAAGTTTCCCATTCCCCTCCTCTTTGCTCTCAACATGCTTCGACACTTTAAATAAGCATCTTTTCCTGCTTTGTAAAGCAGTCTGACAAGCAGCTTAGAAATTAAGTAAGAGCAGAAATGCTGGAAATATTCAGTGAGTCTGGCAGTGTATGCGGAAGGAGCAACAGCTGAAGTCCTAATGAAAAGCCAATAGCTCAAAGCCTTGTGAATTTGACCCTGGTGATTCCGGAGGAGAAAGACAGATCTTTGCTTAGCTCCAAGATTTGTTCCTGACCATTTGCTCTAAAGTAAAATCCTTTGGTTACGTTCCAATAAACATCTCAGTCCTGGAATCTCCTTTATCTTTCTGTTGTGACATGTTGACTGTTACTCTCCATTTACGAACCATTGTTTCTTTTCCATCAGAATCCAGCATTAAGCCATTCAGATAATAATTATTCTGTATATAGAGCATACAAAAATAGAAATGGTTTTATTCTTTTCATACCAGGATAAAATATATTCGCTTCATATTATATAAACCAGTCATTATAACCAGCTCCAGGGCAGGGTTCCCCAATATATTAGAGTTTCAGAGGTGTTGCCCCAACTGTTCTTGGGTAGGGAAATATTATTCAGCCTCCTTTGTTTTTATCCATCTGCCCCCTCAGATTGACACAAGAAGGTTAATTTAGAAAGGATCCCTCCCCTTTGGATACCTTTTTTTCTGGATAAAATAGAATTATGTTTTAAAAGGAGCCATTTTAACTAGGTCTTCTTGAGTTAACAAAAAAGAGAGGTTATTAGTTCGTAAGTGCAAGAAAAAATAATTACGCAACACATGCGCACATTAAAAATAGGTCGTGTCTCCAAGAAAACCATTAAATTCATAACAGCTATGCAGATAAGTTCTGTGAAGAGTGCATAATGGGATGTCATGGTCATTATGTTGTGTGACAGTGGTAGATGAACAGTTGATTTCAAGATGTACGTCAACTGACAGGCCTTTGTCCAGTTTCATGTAGATTGCAGTTTCACATAGACTGCAGTTTCACTAGATTTCTGGCTTCCATGAGAGGGAGGGAGACATCATTTATTTTTACATGCAGAGACAACCAGGGTTTTTCTCAGCTGTGACCCCCACATCACACACCTTTATTCACCAGCACACGCAGACGGGGGTTGAAACTGTTTTTTTTAATTCTTGTTATTGAGTATTCATGAGAGGAATAAAACAAGTCCATGTCTTCACCAAGGCCGCTGATTTTGCTCCATCACATTCACAGTCTGAGATAATTCATGGGGAATTACAGTTCAGATTGCAGTACATTTCTCCCTTTTTGAGGTCATACAGTCATAGAAGTATACAGCACAGAAACAGACCCTTCGGTACAACTTGTCCATGCCAACCTAATATCCTGCACTTGCCAGCATTTGAACCATATCTCTCTAAACCCTATGTGTTCATACACCCATCCGGATGCCTTTTAAATGTTGTAATTGTACCAGCCTCCACCACTTCCTCTGGTAGCTCATTCCATACATGCACCATCCTTGGCGTGAAAAATTTGCCTCTTAGGTCCCTTTTTGTAACTTTCCCCTCTCACCTTAAACCTATTCACTCTAGTTTTGGACTCACCCACCCTGGGGAAAAGACCTTACCTATTGACGCTATCCATGTTCCTTGTGATTTTATATACCTCTATAAGGTCACACCTCAGCCTCCAATGCTCCAAGGAAAATAATCACAGCCTATGCAGCTTCTTCCTATAGCTCAAACCCTCCAACCCTGGCAGCATCCTTGACATTTTTTTCTGAGTCCTTTCTAGGTTCACAACATCCATTTCTATAGGATGGAGACCAAAACTGCACACAATACTCCAAAATTGACTGAACCAATATCCTGCACATCTGCAACATGAGCTCCCAAGTCCCATACTCAATGCCCTGACTACCAAGTGCTTTATTCGCTATCTTAACTACTTGTTGAAGTTTTCTTAGTTGTCATCAGATATGACATTCCATGATCTCCCTCCACACTAGGGATAATATATGCAGGCTTCCAAACTGTCACTGAATTATATAGCTTTTGTCTTCTTATGTAAAAAAACACATTTTGTAATTAAATGTTCACTAGTTTTGTAGGTGATCATGGTGCCGATCTTTTATCTTTACTGTTAAAGCTGCCTGTTTTGTCTTTGTGACTGCCATAAACAAATAAAATCTAACAGTAAGGTGCATAAATCTAAATACTCAGTCATGACATGAGTTTGTTCTTCTTTGTATTTTAGATTTTTTTAAATGTGTATGAGTAAAGTATATTGTAAGAAAGGTCAAGGAAAGACAAATTATATGAATAGCTCAGTTTTAAAGCAACGCAGGAACAAAGAGATGTTGGGTTTGTACAAACAAAGCTTTAACCTGTAGTATAAATCAACATGGCTGTTAGAAAGACACTGCGCATAACAACAAGGAATGTGTGTTAAATTATTATTCATGAACGATGACTGGAGTATCATGCCCAATTCCAGATGTCACACTTTAGGAGTAATACCATTGCTTTGGAAAGGATGACAAGAAATTATTTTTTGAATTCATTAGCAGGATGTGGGCATCACTAACTGAGACTACCATTTATTACCCAACCCCAGTTGCCTTTAAGGAGGTAGTAGGAAGCTGCCTTTTTGAACTCTTTCAGTCTATGCACTGCAGGTAGGCCCAAAATATCACTTGGGAGGAAATTCTAAGATTTTCACCCAGTGACAGTGAAAAATATTTCCAGGTCTGGATGGTGAGTACTACGAAGGGGAACTTCTGTCCTTGTGCTTCAAGATGGTAGTGGTCATGGATTTGGAAAGCGCTGTCCAAGAAGCCTTGGTGAATTTCTGCAGCAGATCTTATAGGCAATGCACAGTGCTGATACTCAATGTCAGTGACAGAGGGACTGAATGCTTGTGGATCAGTTGCCTTGTCCCTGATGGTGTCAAGATTCTTGAGTGTTGTTGGAGCTGCACTCATCCAGGAAAGTGTGGAATATTCCAGCATAATCCTGACTGTGCCTTGCAGATTATTGACAGGCTGTGGGAAGTCAGGAGTTGATTTACTCACTGCAGTATTCAGAGCCTTTGTCCTGCTTTTGTAGCCATGGCACTTCCCAGAATGGTTTTAAGGAAGGGGGACCTCAGTAATGTGGAGAGGGCTACTTCACACCTTATTTAAACAGACAATATATCCAGCCTAAAATAAAAAGGTGTGGAACCTACCTTGCAACGTCATTACAGTAGCAAACCAAATGCATGAGATAAATGTACGCTGGAGTGTTCAGTGGAATGTTCAAACTGAGGACAAACCCACACCTCGTTAATCAGATGCAGCCTCTCTTGTCTTCCCTCCTGATTGTGAAAACTTTTGTTGCTCAGTGAAACTCGACTTGGGCACTAACTCCATGAAAATGATCCTGAAACGTTCATCGAAGGGCAGTCCAAAGTGCGGTGTGCATCTGTGCAAATGATACTGCTAACAGGTCTCGGTGAGATTTCCCTCATGTTGTTTGTTGGCAAATAAATTGACAGGCATGGGGTATATGTGCACATCTTTTCATGTACATTCTTTCACCATTAACAGGGAATTAATTCATAGAAGAGATATTTTACATCTTGCGTCCTTCTTCTCAGTCTGAAGCATTTATTTTTATTGAGATCTTTCAGTCTTATCTCCACTGCTGTTTTATACAGATGATTGAAGTAACAAACCCTTTTCGATTGCATGGGCACAGTTGATGGCTGACACATGACCCTGTAAGCCATTGAGTGCTTCAAGCTTTGTTGACTTGTGGTAATCCATGTGGAGACTAGACTGCTCATAAATTTGTAGACCTGAAGTAATGTTGTCTCCGTATCGATAACTGCCAAAAAATCCGGTTGAATCTGGGAGAGGCTGCTCTCCAGAATCAGTCACTCCATATTTTCCACTGTCATATTTCAAGGATGAAACAGCAAACTGGGTTAAGCTTTAGCTCCTGTCTCACAACCATGCTATTAAACACAGTAACATTGTACGTCCAGTCCCTATATACCTGTATTCCTCATGCAGATGGCCTCAAGGCCCTCCGCTTCTTCCTGTCCCGCAGACCTGACCAGTCCCCCTCCACCGACACCCTCATCCTCTGAGCCGAACTCATCCTTGCCATCAACAACTTCTCTTTCGATCCCTCCCACTTTCTACAGACAAAGGGAGTGGCCATGGGTACCCACTTGGGCCCAAGCTATGCCTGCCTCTTTGCAGGTTATGTGGAACAATCCCTTTTTCGCACCTACAATGGCCCCAAACCTCACCTCTCCCTCCATTACATTGATGACTGTATCGGCGCCGCCTCTTGCTCCCTAGAGGAGCGTGAACAGTTCATCCATTTCATCAACACCTTCCACCCCAACCTCAAGTTCACCTGGACCATTTCCAACTCATCCCTTACCTTCCTGGACCTTTCTGTCTCTCTCTCAGGCAACCACCTACAAACCGATGTCCATTTCAAGCCCACCGACTCCCACAGCTACCTGGAATACACCTCCTCCCACCCACCCTCCTGCAAAAATTCCATCCCCTATTCCCAACTCCTTTGCCTCCGCCACATCTGCTCCCAGGATGAGGCATTCCACTTCCGCACATCCCAGATGTCCTTGTTTTTCAAGGACCGCAAAATCCCCACCGCTGTGGTTGAGAAAGCCCTCGACTGTGTCTCCCGCATTTCCTGCACCTCATCCCTCACACACTGCCCTCGCAATAACCACCCCAAGAGGATCCCCCTCATTCTCACAACCTCCGGATACAACACATCATCCTCCGACACTTCCGCCATCTACAATCCGACCCCACCACCAAAGACACTTTTCCATTCCCACCCTTGCCTGCCTTCCGGAGAGACCACTCTCTCTGCAACTCCCTTGTCTGCTCCACACTCCCCTCCAACCCCACCACACCTGGCACCTTCCCCTGCAACTGCAGGAAGTGCTACACTTGCCCCCACACCTCCTCCCTCACCCCCATCCCAGGCCCCAAGATGACTTTCCACATCAAGCAGATGTTCACCTGCACATCCACCAATGTGGTATACTGCATCCACTGTACCCGTTGTGGCTTCCTGTACATTGGGGAAACCAAGTGGCGGCTTGGGGGCCGCTTTGCAGAACACCTATGCTCAATTCGCAGTAAACAACTGCACCTCCCAGTCGCAAACCATTTCAACTCCCCCTCCCATTCCTTAGATGACATGTCCATCCTGGGCCTCCTGCAGTGCCACAATGATACCACCTGTAGGTTGCAGGAACAGCAACTCATATTCCGCTTGGGAACCCTGCAGCCCAATGGTATCAATGTGGACTTCACTAGCTTCAAAATCTCCCCACCCCCCAGTGCATCCCAAAACCAGCCCAGCTCGTCCCAGACCGCCTAACCTGTCCTTCCTTTCACCTATCCCCTCCTCCCACCTCAAGCCGCACCTCCATTTCCCTCCTACTAACCTCATCTCGCCCCCTTGACCTGTCCATCCTCCCGGACTGACCTATCCCCTCCCTACCTCCCGACCCATACTCTCCTCTCCACCTATCTTCTCCTCTATCTATCTTCGATCTGCCTCCCCCTCTCTCCCTATTCATTTCAGAACCCTCTCCCCATCCCCCTCTCTGATGAAAGGCCCAGGCCCGAAACGTCAGCTTTTGTGCTCCTGAGATGCTGCTTGGCCTGCTGTGTTCATCCAGCCTCACATTTTATTATCTTGGATTCTCCAGCATCTGCAGTCCCCAATATCTCTGGGGAGTAAGGGAAACTAATGCGTCCAGAATTATTAGCACAATGTGGATATGTAGCAGATCACAATTTGGAGGCTGCAGATTGTGATTCTGATGCGAGATCCACGTCAAAAATGGGAAAGTTGAAAGGCAATGGAAAAAATGAGACTTTTTTTAAACCTGGTACATCTGGGTGTTTCCAAATTTTCTGCATTCAAAGGGTGCAGCAAGGGTGTTCCAATAATGACAGTCATATTTACAATGTCTTAATGTCTGATCTCATTCAGCATTGAGAACACTATAGAATATATTTTTTATTCTTTGTTATTGGACAACAAACTGCTAACAACAGATGGCTTTTAATTTCCTATTGTACAATTGCCTATCTTGTAACAATTGTTACTTTAGCTTAGACAGCTCTTGTTATCAGTCCAACACAACTTCTGCACTGAATTGACAACTGACTTGACAGCAAAATAAATACTAAGTTACTTAAAAGAAGTCTGGAACAGTGTCAATGATGCACTGATTTGCCAAGACCATCCCACACACACTCACCTCCCCATAATCCCGCATTTCTCACTGCCAATTCACCTCATGTGCACAATTTTGGGCTGTCAGAGGAACCTGCTGGAAACCCAACATGACACAGGGAGAACGTGCAAACTCCACACAGGCATGCCCAAGGCTGGAATCAAACCCAGATCTCCAGCTGCGTGAAACAGCTATGCTACCCACTGAGCTGCCATGCCATCCACTGTTCCCCTTAAAAAAAACACACAAACTTAACTTCTCTGTGATAAATCCATATTGACTCTGTCCAATTGTCTTGTGATTTATCAAGTGCCTTGCCTCCAAGTCCCCCAACAATACATTTTAACGTTTCCCTCACTGCTAATTTTTAGTTGCAGATAAGCATAGATTGCTACAGTATCTGAGGAAGCATGAGTGTTACAAAACACCCTGCCGTCATCAGAAAATATCCCTGTTTGGAACATTATTTTGAAGAGAAGGACATTGATAAAACAGCTGAAGAGAATTGGGCTTAGGACATTACAGAATATATTTTTTATTCTTTGTTATTGGACAACTAACTGCTAACAACAGATGGCTTTTAATTTCCTATTGTACAATTGCCTACCTTGTAACAATTGTTACTTTAGCTTAGACAGCTCTTGTTATCAGTCCAACACAGTCAAACAGTTCATCCTCTTCACCAACACCTTCCACCCCAACCTTTAGTTCACCTGGGCCATCTCCAACACATCCCTCACCTTCCTGGACCTCTCAGTCTCCATCTCAGGTAACCAGCTAGAAACTGATATCCATTTCAAGCCCACTGACTCCCACAGCTAGCTAGAATACACCTCCTCCCACCCACCCTCCTGCAAAAATTCCATCTCCTATTCACAATTCCTCCGCCTCCGCCGCATCTGCCCCCAGGATGAGGCATTCCACTCCCGCACATCCCAGATGTCCACGTTCTTCTAGGACCGCAACTTTCCCTCCGCAGTGGTCGAGAATGCCCTTGACCGCATTTCCCGCAACACATCCCTCACACCCCGCCCCCGCCACAACCGCTCCCAGGGGATCCCCCTCGTTCTCACATACCACTCCGCCAACCTCTGGATACAACGCATCATCCTCTGAAACTTCCGCCATCTATAATCCGATCCCAGCACCCAAGACATTTTTCCATCCCTGCCCTTGTCTGCCTTCCGTAGAGACCACTCTCTCCGCGACTCCCTGGTCCACTCCACACTCCACTCAAACCCCACCACACCCGGCACCTTCCCCTGCAACCGCAGGAAGCGCTACACTTGCCCCCACACCTCTTCCCTCACCCCTAACCCAGGCCCCAAGATGATGTTCCATATCATGCAGATGTTCACCTGCACGTCTGCCAATGTGATATATTGTATCCATTGTACCCGGTGTGGCTTCCCCTACATTGGGGAAACCAAGCAGAGGCTTGGGGACCGCTTTACAGAACACCTCCGCTCGGTTCGCAACAAACAACTGCACCTCCCAGTCACGAACCATTTTAACCCCCCCTCCCATTCCTCAGATGACGTGTCCATCATGGGCCTCCTGCAGTGCCACAATGATGCCACCTGAAGGTTGCAAGGACAGAAACTCATATTCCACTTGGGAACCCCGCAGCCCAATGGTATCAATGTGGACTTCACTAGCTTCAAAATCTCCCCTCCCCCCAGTGCATCCCAAAACCAGCCCAGCTCATCCCAGACAGCCTAACCTGTCCTTCCTTTCACCTATCCCCTCCTCCCACCTCAAGCCGCACCTCCATTTCCCTCCTACTAACCTCATCTCGCCCCCTTGACCTGTCCATCCTCCCGGACTGACCTATCCCCTCCCTACCTCCCGACCCATACTCTCCTCTCCACCTATCTTCTCCTCTATCTATCTTCGATCTGCCTCCCCCTCTCTCCCTATTCATTTCAGAACCCTCTCCCCATCCCCCTCTCTGATGAAAGGCCCAGGCCCGAAACGTCAGCTTTTGTGCTCCTGAGATGCTGCTTGGCCTGCTGTGTTCATCCAGCCTCACATTTTATTATCTTGGATTCTCCAGCATCTGCAGTCCCCAATATCTCTGGGGAGTAAGGGAAACTAATGCGTCCAGAATTATTAGCACAATGTGGATATGTAGCAGATCACAATTTGGAGGCTGCAGATTGTGATTCTGATGCGAGATCCACGTCAAAAATGGGAAAGTTGAAAGGCAATGGAAAAAATGAGACTTTTTTTAAACCTGGTACATCTGGGTGTTTCCAAATTTTCTGCATTCAAAGGGTGCAGCAAGGGTGTTCCAATAATGACAGTCATATTTACAATGTCTTAATGTCTGATCTCATTCAGCATTGAGAACACTATAGAATATATTTTTTATTCTTTGTTATTGGACAACAAACTGCTAACAACAGACGGCTTTTAATTTCCTATTGTACAATTGCCTATCTTGTAACAATTGTTACTTTAGCTTAGACAGCTCTTGTTATCAGTCCAACACAACTTCTGCACTGAATTGACAACTGACTTGACAGCAAAATAAATACTAAGTTACTTAAAAGAAGTCTGGAACAGTGTCAATGATGCACTGATTTGCCAAGACCATCCCACACACACTCACCTCCCCATAATCCTGCATTTCTCACTGCCAATTCACCTCATGTGCACAATTTTGGGCTGTCAGAGGAACCTGCTGGAAACCCAACATGACACAGGGAGAACGTGCAAACTCCACACAGGCATGCCCAAGGCTGGAATCAAACCCAGATCTCCAGCTGCGTGAAACAGCTATGCTACCCACTGAGCTGCCATGCCATCCACTGTTCCCCTTAAAAAAAACACACAAACTTAACTTCTCTGTGATAAATCCATATTGACTCTGTCCAATTGTCTTGTGATTTATCAAGTGCCTTGCCTCCAAGTCCCCCAACAATACATTTTAACGTTTCCCTCACTGCTAATTTTTAGTTGCAGATAAGCATAGATTGCGACAATATCTGAGGAGGCATGAGTGTTACAAAACACCCTGCCGTCATCAGAAAATATCCCTGTTTGGAACATTATTTTGAAGAGAAGGACATTGATAAAACAGCTGAAGAGAATTGGGCTTAGGACATTACAGAATATATTTTTTATTCTTTGTTATTGGACAACTAACTGCTAACAACAGATGGCTTTTAATTTCCTATTGTACAATTGCCTACCTTGTAACAATTGTTACTTTAGCTTAGACAGCTCTTGTTATCAGTCCAACACAGTCAAACAGTTCATCCTCTTCACCAACACCTTCCACCCCAACCTTTAGTTCACCTGGGCCATCTCCAACACATCCCTCACCTTCCTGGACCTCTCAGTCTCCATCTCAGGTAACCAGCTAGAAACTGATATCCATTTCAAGCCCACTGACTCCCACAGCTAGCTAGAATACACCTCCTCCCACCCACCCTCCTGCAAAAATTCCATCTCCTATTCACAATTCCTCCGCCTCCGCCGCATCTGCCCCCAGGATGAGGCATTCCACTCCCGCACATCCCAGATGTCCACGTTCTTCTAGGACCGCAACTTTCCCTCCGCAGTGGTCGAGAATGCCCTTGACCGCATTTCCCGCAACACATCCCTCACACCCCGCCCCCGCCACAACCGCTCCCAGGGGATCCCCCTCGTTCTCACATACCACCCCGCCAACCTCTGGATACAACGCATCATCCTCTGACACTTCCGCCATCTATAATCCGATCCCAGCACCCAAGACATTTTTCCATCCCTGCCCTTGTCTGCCTTCCGTAGAGACCACTCTCTCCGCGACTCCCTGGTCCACTCCACACTCCACTCAAACCCCACCACACCCGGCACCTTCCCCTGCAACCGCAGGAAGCGCTACACTTGCCCCCACACCTCTTCCCTCACCCCTAACCCAGGCCCCAAGATGATTTTCCATATCAAGCAGATGTTCACCTGCACGTCTGCCAATGTGATATATTGTATCCATTGTACCCGGTGTGGCTTCCCCTACATTGGGGAAACCAAGCAGAGGCTTGGGGACCGCTTTACAGAACACCTCCGCTCGGTTCGCAACAAACAACTGCACCTCCCAGTCACGAACCATTTTAACTCCCCCTCCCATTCCTCAGATGACGTGTCCATCATGGGCCTCCTGCAGTGCCACAATGATGCCACCCGAAGGTTGCAAGGACAGCAACTCATATTCCGCTTGGGAACCCCGCAGCCCAATGGTATCAATGTGGACTTCACAAGCTTCAAAATCTCCCCTTCCCCCACTGCATCCCAAAACGACCCCAGTTCTTCCCATCCCCCCACTGCATTACAAAACCAGCCCAGCTTGACCCCTCCCCCCCTGCATCCCAACACCAGCCCAGCCTGTCTCTGCTTCCCTAACCTGTTCTTTCTCTCACCCATCCCTTCCTCCCACCTCAAGCCGCACCTCCATTTCCTACCTACCACCTCATCACGCTTCCTTGCCCTGTCCATCTTCCCTGGACTGACCTATCCCCTCCCTACCTCCTCACCTATACTCTCCTCTCCACCTATCTTCTTTCCTCTCCATCTTCGGTCCGCCTCCCCCTCTCTCCCTATTTATTCCAGTTCCCTCTCCCCATCCCCCTCTCTGATGAAGAGTCTAGGCCTGAAACGTCAGCTTTTGTGATCCTGAGATGCTGCTTGGCCTGCTGTGTTCATCCAGCTCCACACTTTGTTATCTTGGGCTTAGGACACCACCTGGAGTAACTCTTGCAAAGGCTGTTCTGGAACTGAGATAATTAGCCTGTAGTTCTCTAGTTTCCCATTCCTTCCTTTCTTTGCGTCCCTTGCACTGAGTCCCTCCCACTCATCACCATCATGCACCTTTGTTTTCAAATCGCTGTATGGGCTCTCTGCTCTCTATCTCTGTAATCTCCTCCAGCCTCACAGCCCTCTGAGATATCTAATTCTAGCCTCTTAATGTGCTGACTTAATCAGCCCACTTCTTATCCCTTAAACTCTGGAATTCTCTCCATTTACCTCTCAAATTCACCACCTCATCTTCTTCTTCTTTTAAGACAGTCCATCTGAAGTGCCTTGGATCATTTTGTTACATTAAAGACACTATGTACATATACATTACTGTTGTAGCTCTTGAATAGTAGGGTTACATTTGCTATCTCCCAATTGACAGGTACAATGCTAGAATCTAGGGAACTCTGGGAAGTTAAAAGGCAATGGACTCATCTCTACAGCCAGATTTTTCAAAACTCTACACTGCAGGCCATCAATTCCAACAGCTTGGCCAACATTTAATCCCATCAATTTTCCTGTAATAATTATGTACTAGTATCTACTAACACTAATACCCTTAAATTTCTGATTCTCTCATAACCTTTTGTTTCCCTATTACTTCTGGAATATTTTTTGTGTCTTCTACACTGAACACAAGTAAAGAGTATTCATTTCATGATTCTGTTACTTTATAATTCCATATATTGTTTAGATTGGAAGCTGGATGAGTGTTCCCAATGTGTTATGATCCTGGGTGAGGATGGAGGAATTGTCTCTACTTCTTTATTCATTTCCCCACTCAGTTAGTTGCAACAAGGTTAACACAAATCAAAGGAACCCTTCCCACATAGAAATCCTTTCAAAACTCCAATGGATTTATATTTTAAAAGGAACAAATTGAACGAGGCTTTCTTGATTTAAAGAAAGAGTGAGATTATTAGTTACTCAAATGTGAGGAAAATAAAAGACAACAGCCATACACACAGATTTACAATGAGAGGTGAGAATTAAGGGTAATAAATAAAAAAGAAAGATGCACAGATCCATCTTTGGCTTGTCTGTGTAGTAGATGGAATAAAGGTGAAATGATGCAGTTATGCAGGTGAATGTTTCTAATGGTGTGGTCTCTGGATGTGAGTAGTTGGTTTGCAGATTCATTGGCAGGTGTTGTCTCTTTCTTTCAGTAACTTACAGTAATTTAGTGACACAGTAAGGTACAAAAGCTAAAACACACGTACCAACAGATTCAAGAACAGCTTCTTCCCTGCTGTTATTAGACTTCTGAATGGACCTCCCAAATTTAAAATTTGAATGGCGATCTCACTCTTTCTCTGCAGCTGTGACATAATATCCTTTGTTCTCTTCTATCACCCAAATGCACTTTGCATGGTATGAACTGTCTGCACTGCACGCAAAACAAAACTTTTCATGGTAGCTAGGTACATGGAACAATAATAAATCAAATCAAATCAAATCAAATCTTCTTTCATTGTCACTTTGACTGGCGACTTTGTTCCATCAATTGAGGGAGAGAGACTGAGAGACTTTGCATCCCTCTCCTTTATATCTGCAAGGACAGTGTGTCTAGCAAATGTTCTTAGCAGTAGCCTTTAAAGCACATTCTAGCCGAGTAGCACTAGAGAACAAAATTAGCAGACCAACACTAGAACAAAGTTCACTGTTCAGTCAATAGGCACTCATCCTCTGAGCAACAGTCAGCCTCATCCATCCTCAAAACATTCACCGTGAGGAATGAGATGTAATCCTGACTGTCCCCTCCCATACTGAAGGATGAACAAACAAGCGTCAGTAAGATATGCTGCCAACAGTGGGACTGAAAGAAGAGACAATTCCACACTCTTACAAAGTGCTAAACCATGTGTTATGAAGTAGAGGGAGGTCAATTCAAAAGGATATTCAATACTTGTCAATCTCTTACATCTGGCTAATAGTTATTAAGAGGTTTGGGAGTTTGATGGTTGCAGTACACTGTGAAAAATTGAGAAAATTGAATACACCACCTTGACCAAGCAGCTTATTTCCCTCCTCTCTCAGCACCATGTCCTGAAAGGGCATTAGGAATCAGGGACTCCTATTGTTATCCTTAGTGATGTATCATAATGGGTTGTCATGTCTTCTGCAGCTGGCTCGCCAGGAATCTCTCCCGTTCTAACCACCCTCCTTGGCATATGGGGAAAAGTTTACGAGTTGTTGGTCAACCTGCTTGGCTACATCATGAACATGTCTTCCTTGTCCACCAAGTCCTAGAGTAAAACATTAATGAAACAAGCCTTAGCTTTAGCGTAGGAATTTTATGCTACCATCACAAAGCCTCCATAGTTTATTTGAGGAATTCACATGAGACTATTTGCAGTTCTCAGAGTGTCAAGGTTAAAATAAATATTAAAAAGGAGGTTGCGGGACTGCTGATATAGCAGAGAGGTGTAGATGGAATTGAGAGGGATTGATGATGGAGTTGAGTGGGACAAAGCCAACATTTTGCACATTCATGTAGTGTGAGAATATGGGTAATCAGCTGGAGCTCTACGGTAGCACTCTGCCTCTTAGGTGGGAAGTAACATGTTTAACGGCTTCTAAAGAGAATCATATGCATAATCCATGCTGACAATCTGCACTGTACTGAGGGAGTGCTGCAATGTTAGAGATGCTTTCTTATATGAGATATATGCAGTAGCATGGTGGCTCAGTGGTGAGCACTGCTACCTCACAGAACTAAGGGCCTCGGTTCAATTCCACCCTTAGGTAACTGTCTTTGTGCAGATTGTGTCTGTGTGGGTTTCCTCTGGGTGCTCCAGTTTCCTCCCACACTCCAAAGACGTGCAGGTTAGGTGGATTGGCCACACTACGTTGCCTATCATATCCAGGGATGTGCAGAATAGGTGGGATATGTAGGACAACAGGGATTGGGTAGGGGCTTGGATCTGGGTGGGATGCTTTTCAGAGGGTCACTGTGGATTTAATGGGCTAAGTGACCTGTCTCCACACTTCAGGGACTCAGTGATTAAACTGAAGGCCTGTTTGTTCCCTCAAGCAAATTAAAAATCTAACAACACTATTTCAAGAACAAGTGAGTTCTCTTGGAGTTCTGAACATTATTGATCCCTTAGGCAAGATCCCTTTCATTACACAATGTGAGGACATTTTGAATGGCTCTTCTCATTTGACCAGAACAGGTTCTTTTTTTGTTTGAAAAGGATGTATTTGTCAATTTGGCGAGTAACTAACTGTTTACTCACTGTGAACCTGCAGAAACAAATAGGGCAGCTTTTCTTGAGTTTAATAAAGAAACATCTAAACAAACCTAAGTAAAATAATAAAACAAGCTGCAACTTCCATGCACACATTCAAAGTTTACACACAAACAAATACCATTTACGAGATAGGTCGACCAAATTAGAGTTCCTTAAATAGGTACAAAGAAGATACAGTGTGTAATTCAGTGACTCAGATGGCATCAGGCTAAATTTGATGGTCTCAGGGCTTTTAGTAGAAAAACCTAGATGAATGAACTTGTTGTTTTTGGGGGGAAATTAGTGCTGGGTTGAATCCTTCAAAGAAATCTCTTCCTGCAGCATGGTGTCTTTGATGATCACATTCAGCAAACAGGACTGAGAGATTACCAGTTGGGCTGAAGAGTGAGAGAGGCAGCAGTGACCACCCCATCGCACCGCATCTCTTAGACCATCTCTCTCACCCGCTTGTCTTCAATCCTGCTGAGAAAACACGCTTTAAGCATGATAGGATTTGGTCTGTCATATGACATCCATTCTTCAAAACCCAGGGCTATCTAAATAGGATCATTGTCTGCCCATTCCCAGGATGACTGGTTAGCTCAAATCTTGAAAGATATCTTATCCAGAGCGCCATGTTCGAAGCGATTAGTTATAATTTTTTTTATTCATTCACAGGATGAGGACATCGCTGGCTTAGCAACACTTATTGCACATCCCAAATTGCCCAAAGGGCAATTATGGACTGTCTAAAACATTTGAATGCCCCAACTGATTGTGAAAAATGTCTTGTTAGTGGGACAAGAAATATAAGCCACTATATTCAAAACTCATCAATGACATGACCTCAGGGGAGTTTTAAATATAGCCTTTCTCCAGTCCAATAAATAGGAATGTACAATGTGTGCCCAGTTATTTGAAGGCCAATGCCGAATATGGTATATTGTGGATTTCCCCAATACGCACTCACCTGCAATACTGGTTTGCATTCTACTGAACCAGGACAGTGAGTTCAGCTCAGAACAAAGCAGGCTACTGTGTTCCAGGTTGAATCAATGCAATTTGCAAAGCACGTCAGCTGACGCATGGATGGCATTACCATCGTTATTCCGTGCAATACTTCTGGCACCTTGGCAGATGAGTTGTGGAAAATTCACACACAAGCAACTTGCTTGCTTGTTAGGACCCATCAGACTGAGTACAGCCCCCACACAAGTTGAAGGCTTCAAATGTAAACAGTTTTCATAAAGGCAATAATGATTGCAGCACTTTCAAATGTGTTATGTCAGTGCTTACACCCTCTGGCGCTCCTCTATCCTTAAGACAGTGCTGTGGTAATGGCATAGCTCCACAGGTTGCATTCCTTAGGAATTTCACCAGAGTGTGCAATCTCAGTGTCAAGTTGTATCCTGTCCTTACCCCCAATACATTAGACAGACATCACCACGTCAGAAACAGGAACTGTTTCCAGTTTATTTTCCTCTCTGATTCACCAGTGTTGAGGTCAGTTGTGGTGTTGATTCCAGTAATGTTAAGAGATTGAACCTAGTATGTTTCAAAATGGTCTGTATCTTTTAGCAACATTCCCCACAATTCTTATCGGTTGTTTGGTTTTAGGCTTGAATCCACGTCCTGAACATGGAGGTGGCCATTCCGGTATGGTAACTGCATCGAACAGACCATTGCATCAAAATGTCTCATGTTCATCATCAGGAGTGCACTCTCTACTCATGACATGTCAATAGATCACAGGGCAGCCTCAGAAGTGTTGGAAAGGCCTATGTGAAGAAAATCAGATTTGACCTCAAAAGTTGGGAAGAGCGAGTGCTGGACCACCCACAATGGTATAAGTGGCTTTGAAACAAAACGAGTAACGAAGACTCAAGGAGATAAGAAAGAAGCCTCAAGAAAGCCCACAGAGATAACCCTCTGTAAAAACATATCAATTATTCATAAATGAAATGCGGCAGAATTAATGGATGTAGTGAGCTGTAGCTCCATTCCAGTTGTTATTTGACTCAGCCTGTTATGGCACACAACCAGGGCGGGTGGATCTTGAACCTGTGCCTTCTAGTCCAGAGGTAGGGACCCTACCTCAGCATACTTTTGTATCTCTATTTTAGTCTCACCTAAGTACAATGTACCTAATTGTAATGCAATCTGATTAAATAAATTGCAGAATCTATAGACCCCTCATCAGTCAAGTTACCATCTAACAACTGATTGCCAATGTAGGCTCTGGATTTTGGAGAATATTTTGCCTCTCTGTGATATTTCTCTCTGATCCTCTCTTTTTTTTACTCATGTGCTCTGCCTTGTCCTGACTTCAATCCTATCTCTTGCAGCCAGTCTATTTCTCATTCTCCCACTTTTATGGCTTTTTCTCTCTACCTGTCCCTTTCTCCACAGTGGGTGTCCTTGGCAAGCACCCTCCTGGCTCCAAGGCACCACTATTATTTATATTTATAACCGTAGTATGGGATTTGTGGGGCTGACCATTGATCAATCATGGGCCATCCAAGGTAATTGCGGTTCTGAAGAGCTGTGTTACCAATCAGCAGTTCAAATCAGATCTAGTAAACAGGGTCAGGTTTTCCCTTGGGTTTTGGGACCTTGAAGTTGAGACAATCAAGTTAGATCTTGAGACTGCACTTGCCAGCAGCAAGCCCTGCAGCACAACGCTCTGGGAGATGGCCTTCCATTAAGGACTGTGGTCAAGTTCCTGATACTGAGGGTGCAATCAGAGAGCCAGTTACTGCGGAACCTAGGCAATGTCACCATGGCGTTAACATCATTAACCACCAGAACAGGACTGCACTGCGGGCTCCAAAAGCCAAAAAGATTGCAAGGACGCAGGGAAAACCTCACCAAGGGATGGGACACAGCCACAGTTGCCGTCTTTCATCCATTCATGCTGCCAGATACAACAGTTTCCCTCTCCCCTCGTCAGCCTCCACAGTAGGTGGTTGCTTTGACAGTGTCAAGGTTTGAGCAATTCCCCGAAAGCACTTTGATACCTTAACCACTTTAATTGGTTCTCCATTCCACGTAGCAGACAGACAATCCTATTACCAGTCCAACTCTGGGGCTGTTTAATTCCAGTAGAATGAGGAAGCTCGATTGATCATGTTCAGAAGTTGGAGGCCGTGTAGTTTTGAATTTGTAATCACTGGAACCAAGCAAAGTATATGAGTGACTGTAGCACAAAGGGAACGCATTTGCAGCCATTACTCAGTACCTTGTTCAGTACTGTGCAGTCAGGCTGGGAGGCTGTTCATTTTGAATGATATAATGGATGTCAGTTTTCCTGCTTGTTTTGGTGGTGTCTGAATTATTTGCTGCTCTATCTGTTTATTCAGTCCCAGAGCAATTAGGCTGCGGCACTTGGGTTTCACATCTAAAGAATTTTTGTACAAACCATTAGAAACTACTTCTAAAAATGGAGTCATAGAGGCTCCACTGCATAGTGTAAGGTCGACACAATTTATACACAATGCAATTTCTGCTACATTAGGAAAAGACGTTCTTTTTCAAGCCTCCACTTGGAATGGTGATTAAAAGCCCTGAGTCCTTTAAAAATTGCAATACAACTGGTTTAGTTGATCCTCCCCTCCTTGTTAATGACCCTAAATGTCTTCCCACTTTGACAGCTTTGATAACCTGTTCCTGACCCCAAAAGCAGGCGTAAAAAATTCACATCCAGCATTCCTGATCAATGAGCCAACATGTGGGTTGAACGTGTGTGTGAACTTTCCCAGTGTCAATCTACCAGCAGAACATTACTCGCACTGAATCTAAAACACCAATCACATGGGCTTAATCTGCCCAGATTTTTGATACACAGCCTTTCCAATTGCCATTTTTAGTTGACCCGCTCTAAAATTATACCTGTTGTTCATAAATGAAACATGGCAGCGTTAATGGGTGTACTGAGCTGTAGCTCCATTCTAGTTAATATTTGAATCCGCTTGTTATGACACACAACCAGGGTAAGTGGGTCTTCAAGTTGGGCCTTCTAGCCCAGAAATAGGGATGCTACCACTGTGCTCTTTGTAGCTGTATTTTATTCTTAGCTAGGTACAATGTACTGAACTGTAGTGTAGTCCCATTAAATAAACTGCAGTATCTATAGAGCAAACTTAATGCGCTGACGTTGAAATTGGTCTCTACCATTGGACTGACATGATTGCAGGAGATCTTGTTTCCATGTGAAGAGGCTGCTGATATTTCACAGAGTGTACTGGTTTCTAGAGACGTCTATGGCTGCCCGAAACATTCTATGCCCAAATTTGGAAACAGTTCCTGCTCTATGATCTACATCAATCAATTTCCCATAGGTGGGGTTACGTTTGAGAGGGAACTTCAATACTTCCCTTCATGAAACATTTCTGATCTTATTGTTTGTTTCTGGGCCTATATTCCGTTCTGGCCATCTCAAAGATGTGGTCAAATTAAGAGGATCCTTCTCTTGTTGTTCAAAACAGATTGCTGTCAGGAGATGCCATTATTTCATCATCCAAGGAGCTAATGTCAGTGCCACATTGTGCTCTGAATGACTGGCTGTTTTGCTCTTTCCAGGGAGTACCTAAAATCCAGATGTCATCAGACGTGGACTTGAAAGTGCAGAATAACATAACTGCATGCCTTAGTGTTGATTGTTGAAGGATGGCTGGGAGCCCTGAAGACATAAAACTTGTTTCTGTGGCTTGTTGGGTGGCACTGTTGTCTCACTGTGGAAGGTAGTCCATTCAAACCTCTCTCTCTCTCGAGAGCCTTTCACACAAAAGTCTGGACTGATGCCCCGGTATAGTGCTGGACTGTCAGGGGTGCTGCCTTTCAGTTTGGATCTTAAACCAAGGTCTGCTCTCTCAGCTGTTTGTAAAAGATCATGGTGACATTCATTTAAGAATGAGTAGGGGCGTCCTCCCAGCATTCCTGCCCAAAAGTTATCCCTCAGTGAGATTGCTGGGTCCGAATTATTTCCATGCTTTCTCATGCTGCTAATGCTGGTAGCTAGCTCTGCCAGGAGGTCTGCTGTCTTAGTGTGTCACATTTACCTGTCTTTCACGTTCTCATACTTTCCCTGTGGCTCATCTGTAACTATTCTGTGGTATTCATCATCCAGTTATATCTAGGACAACCCTTAATCTGTTGCCCTCTAACTTAAGACAAAAGGAAAGATGAACAGGAGTAGGCTGTTCGGTCCCTCGAGCCTGGTCTCCATTTCAATAGCATCATGGTTGATCTGACACTGGTCATATCCAATTTCATGCCCTTTCCCCAATACCCTTGGCTCCACCACTGATCAAGAAACTATCCTTAGACACAAATAGTCTTAAATAGATTCAGGGAATCTACCCCCACAGCTCTCTGTGGCAAAGTGTTCCAAAGAATCACAACCCTCTGAGAAAAAGAAGTTTCTCCTCATCTCAATTGGCTCTCTCTATTCTGAGACTAGGCTCTCTGGTCCTAGACTGGCCCACGAGGCAATTCTTCTTTTGTGTTTGAGGCTTTAACTGAAGCATTGTTGAACTATACCAGTTAAAAAGGTCACTGAATAGGTGTGGGCAGAACACCCATTGTGGTTTATAGTGAATGGAATGGGCTCATGTGATTCATTCGCTAATACAAACCATATAAACTCATTAAATCTCTCTTGCAGACTGATGTGTGCCAGTGGTCTGGCAGATAACAGCATGTCAAATCTGGATGAGGCAAATACTCTTGCCTTCATGGGGATACAAGTTATTAGTACATTTTTCCTCTTAAAGTAAATTAGAGGAGGTGAACGTGGGGTCTCGTGGAAAACATCCAACAGAGTACAACATTCATTTCAGTATATCCATCCAAGTAATTAATGAAAACAAAGGGCTGCCTGGGGCAATTGACCAGATTCAATAGTAGTAAAAAGCTGAGGGTAATTGGTTTTATCTAAAGTAAAGATTAAGGGAGTTAGCCAAATCCCTAAATACTTAAAACCCATCTCAGGGTGCCCAAAACAGTACCAGAGGGATGGTAATAAATCAACATTGTTTTAGCTCTGTCAGGTCACTGAAACAATGAGCATGTTTGACTGTCTGATGACTGCAGCCTGGGGTGCAGTGAAGTAAAGCAGAACATTTTCTGTGCAGAAAGCAATGCATGAGCTCCTGCATTGTATCTTATTCCCTCAATGTCTGCATGAGGAGACACTGTTGCAAAAGCAAATGTTAAAGGAAGAATTACTTGTGATCACCCATTTTGAGAATCAAAATACATGTCTGTGACTTCAGTGAAGTGTTTTGGGATGTTTTTCTACATTAAACAAAACACTCTCCCCCTCCCTATCTTTCTCTATCCCTCTCTCTATCTCTCTCTTTCTATCTCACTCTTTCTATCCCTCCGTCTCCCTCTATTCTCCTCTCTAATGATCTCTATCCCTTTCTGACTATCCCTTCTCCATCTTGCTCTATCCCTCCCTCTCTCTGTATCCCTATCTATTTCTATCTCTCTCAATCCCTCTCTCTCTATCCCTGCCTCTCTCTATCACGATCTTTCTCCTTCTCTGCCTCTATCTCTATCTCCCTCTCTATCTGCCTCTCTACCTGCCCCCAGCGATGTGGTTGACTCTTGACTGCCTTCTGAAACAGCCAGAAGGGGCTGTCAGTTTTATTCTAGAAAGTGACTCCCCAAAATATTTCCAAGAATCAGTTGGATATGGGAAAACGAGTCTGGAATTGCCAGCAATGACCCCATGATTGTACATAAAAATAGAAGGCAATATAATCTTATATGAAATGACCGTTTTGATTGGATACAAATAGGATTTACGGAAGATGATCCCGGTTGAGGGCAAAAAGTTTAAGGTGAGAGGTGAAAGATTTAAAAGGGGCCTAAAGGGAAACTTTTTCATGCAGAAGGTGGTGCATATATGGTATAAGCTGCCAGAGGAAGTGGTGGAGGCTGGTACAATTACAACATTTAAAATGCATCTGGGTGGTCGTATGATTAGGAAGAGTTTAGAGGGATATGGACAAAATGATGGCAAATGGGACTAGATCAGTTTGGGATGACTGGTCAGTATGGATTAGTTGGACCAAAGGGTCTGTTTCCATGTTGTATGACTCTGTGGCAGCCCCTCATCAGCTTCACTTGGTCACACTTGGTGTAACACAACTGAGGATTCAAACCCCAACGCGAGACTTTGAAAATAAAACACTTAAGAAAATGTTTTTACACCGTAATTTGCTATGGTATGGAATGCATTGCCTGGAAATATGCTGGAGGCATGTTCAATTGAGGCAGTCAAGAGGGCTCTGGATGGTGATTTGGATTGAAATGGTGTGGAGGGATATGGGGAAAAGGCAGGAGACGGGTACCGGGTAATTGAGCCGGTACAAGCAGATGGGCAGAATGGCTTCTTTCTGCATCATAATGATTCTGTGTTTCTGACGTGCCTGGTTCATCCTTCAGTTAAGCATCAAAGGAGTACTACATGCTTTAAACTGTGGATAAAATATTAAACTGAAACCTGTCTGCCTGTTCACATGAATTTTGAAAACAGCATAACAACTGCAGTGGTCTTAAAAATTCAAATTAAACAGTATACATATATACGAGAGATATGAGTGCAGAGATTGTTTGTTATGTGAGAAAGGTTCAGTAAACAACACAGCTAAATGTTTACTAATTTAAAACTATTTTTACTGCTAAAATGCGATGAACAAGATATAACTGCCTGGGGCTTCTCAATCTGCTTGCTGCTAATTGCTTCCCAAAGCCACTTTCCTGTAATAGGTCTATTTATCCTAACATTGAGCTGGATGAATTCTTTGTTACCAAACACTGGAGCATTGCTTGGTTGGCGTGTGTGTGTGTGTGTGTGTGTGTGTGTGTGTGTGTGTGTGTGTGTGTGTGTGTGTGTGTGTGTGTGTGTGTGTGTGTGTGTCGGGGTGGCGGAGGCGGGGGGGGTGGTGGCTGGTGGCGATTTTGGGTGAAGAGGTTTTGTGCAGAGTTATGATAATCTAAAAATATTTGCTTGGATTTTGAGTCTTCCTGACTGGACAAGTACTTGTTTTAATAGATCAGATCATGTCCCCAGGATAGTTCAGTTTCAACTGGAGCTATTTTCATTAAACAGAGGAGATTGTGCTGTGATTTGATGGAGTTCGTTAAAATTATCAAGGGATAGGAGGGATTGGATACTCAATACAAGTATATTTACATTGATTTAAGCATTAGAATGATGATGCAATGGGAAAAAAATATTTTGCAGAGTTTTGCAAATAGTCTCAACTGAAGCTAAAATGAAACAAAGAACTGCAGATTCCGGAGAGCTGAAATGAAAACAAGAATCGCTGGAGAAATTCAGCAGGTATGGCAGCATCTGTGAGAAGAAAGCAAAGTTAACTCTTCTTCAATATTGTATGTCAGTTGCTTTTTGGTATCTTTATGCGAGCAATATTGGTAACAGTGTTCTGATGAAGAGTGACCAGACTCAAATGTTAACTCTGCTTTCTTCCCACAGAAGCTGCTAGACCTGCAAAGTTTCTCCAGCAATTTCTGTTTTTACAAAGAGAGCTGCGAGGCTGTAAGATGCATGACGGGAATGTGTTCAGATTACCATTAAAGATCACATGACATGTTTTAAAGTACATTAGGTTTTCCTGGTGTCAATATTGATTCCTCAGCTAAGTCACATATATGTGGTCATTTACCTCATTGCCGTTAGCAAAAGTTTGCTGTGCAGGATTTGATTTCAGTGACAACATTTCAACATTTCTCTGATGGCTGCGAAGTATTTTGGAAGGTATTGATGCAAGATTTTTCTTTAAACAAAACTAGTAAAATGTACGTTAGCATCTATTATAAAACTAGCCTCCTGAGGAATTGACCACAAATACAGCCACAGTGCCTGAGGTACTGTGAACATCTTTGCCAATGAAACAAAGTGACCCTGTGCTATTGTGAATAAGCTGCGAGTCTAATTCTACACATATTCATTAGGCTTTCCTTATTTCCCCACAGCAAGGAGAAAGGGAAGAGGTTTATATTGAAGACAACAAAATAACTACTCTCTTCTTTAGTTTTTCATTTTCTATTTTTCAGATTTTGATTGTTTCAAAATATATGGATTCCTAAAATTTGTTTGGCAAGTTTTCCATTGGGTGATGGTGAAATCCCCACCAGTATCTTTTTTAGCTTAAATTCTGGGAAATTTGGCCTCTTGAAGTAAATGCACTTTTGAGTATCAGGGCTTTCCATGGCTTTGATGTTTTTACAACAGGATATTGCTTGGACATCACTTATTATTGTCTTACGCACGAGGAAGACTGGTGTTTTCCATTCCAGTGTCAGGAAAGTGTTGCCAATGTTGGCAAGACATCAGTTAAGCTAATTAAATGAAGAGGGTCCGTTGAATGAAACAGGTCCTGTTAATTTTTTAGCACAATCAAGTGGCTTGTGAAGTTATAGTTTGTGAGTCTTCATCAGCGATATCTCCAAAGGAAACTAATAATAGAAATTGTTCATTAGGATCCGCAGTCTCAAACCTCTCTCTTGATATTTTTCATTATTTGTATTGTTTCTGTGAGATTCTGGACTATTCATCCATCTCCAATTTCGAACGGTAGAAATGCAGGTCCGAGTTCGGAGATGTGAAAACCTTAAAATTCAACACAGCCCTCACCAGCAGGAACACAGCATGTTAAACCAGAAATTCCTGGTAGATGGAAGTTAACAAATAAGTTGTAACAAAATACATAAAATCTTTGATGATTATAACTAGTTCCAACAGGCAAATTTGCTTTAATTTTCTTTCAAGTGTACGTTATTTATACATATACATTATTTATGTCCACTTTGCACGCTTGGTCTATTCCCTAGACTTCCAACAAATTAGATACAGTGCGCTATTTGTTCAGCACAAACAATATTGAATGTCAGCTGCTTTGTGCTATGCTTTGTCTGAGCACTGCTGCTAGCAAACTTTAAAGTGGAGCTTGTGTTCTATGTGCTTTATGAGCACACTGGGTCATCTTTTGTTTCCCTGGGCATTGGTTAGCTACACACTACTCTTGCAGGCTGGTCTGATTCTACCAGACTGCCATTCCTCTTGGCCTTGAAAATCTCAAATTCATCATTACCCTAGAGCAAGTCTTCTCATGCAATCTTCAGCACTGTAATGCTCTATATTTATACTTCTACATATATACAAGTCATTGAAAACATCTCTCTCATGTCATACATTCCTCCTCTGCGTTCTGTAGTCTCCCTTATTTGCAATCTCTGCACCACTGAGGCCAGAGTAGCATCATTACTTATATCTTCATCTGCATAGTTCGTTATACGATCCTAACAATGGCCCATTGGGCAGCTCTTTCGGCTCAGGGTGTGAATATCAACAGTTCAAGTCTTAGAGACATTTTTAAAAAATTCACACTGGGATGAGGGCATCGCTGGCTAACCCAGCATTTAATGCCCATCCCTAATTGCACAGAGGACCATTAAGAGTCAGTCACGTTGCTGTGGATCTGGAGTCACATGTAGGCCAGAGCGGATAAGGATGACAGATTTTTTTTCCCTAAAAGGCATTAGTAAATCAGATGGGTTTACCCTGACAACCAGCAATGGTTTCATGATCATCATTAGACCCTTAATTCCAGAGCCTTTCTTGAATTCAAATTCCACCATCTGCTGTGGTAGGATTTGAATCTAGCTCCCCAGAGCGTTAGCTGAGTTCCTGGATGAATAGTCGAGAGATAATATCACCAGACCATATCTACGGCGATAAGCCACTGCAGTACTGAGGGAGTGTTGTACTGTTCCAGGAGCTGCTTTTCAAGTCTGATGTCAAATGCATCCGCCCTTTCAGATAGGTGTAAAATATCTGTTGCCATTATTTGAAGAAGACCAGGAGTACGCACCCTGGTGTCCGGGCTCTCAGCCGTCATCATCAAGCCAGATTGTTTGGTCAGTAACACATTTGTTATTTGTGGCATTGTGCTGTTTGCAAAATCGGCATGACATTTGCTGCGAAACAACATTGACATCAAAGATATTGCATTAGTTGTAAAACAGTTTGAGGAGTTCTGTGTATACGAATTATGCTACAGAAATGTAAGTCTTATTTTTGCTTTATTAACAGGTCAATGAGTCGCTTTTTCTCCTTGGGGCCACTACTCAGGATTTCAAAAGAGCTGTGAGTGGGAGTGAAGGATGAAGCATAGGACACAGAGTTCTGCTTGGTGAAGGAGATTCAGACATGAGAGCTGTGCTTCAGGAATGAGATCGGCCTGTTACATTTGAGACAAGGATATTGAATTCCATAATTAACATACTAATCTTGCATCGTTTCAGAATATTAAACACAGTACAAAAATACCAATCGTTTAATGAATTGAACCCTGTCCACAGAGCTTAAATAGATACTACATTCCCCTGGCAGTCAGCTTGTTTTTATCAAATCTCATTTGATTTCACGTAATTTGATACTGGAATTATCCACCTGCAAACAAGTATCATCTAGTTTCACAAGCATTCAATGGAAAGCAGCACTATTAAGAGTCACATTTGTTCCAAATGACTGTGTTATTCCATTGGCAGGTTCAGAATCCATGAAGACTGACTGAGGAGGCTCATTAGTATTCTGCCGTCAAGCCCTCAATGGCAAAGCATTAGCATTGATGGAAACACTTCTGCTGAGGTTTATGAAATAGTTTGTGATTTGCTGAATGCTCAGTGAACACGTATCTCATTGCATTCACAATTACCACTGATTAACTGATTAGAATACACGGGGTAATCAACCCTGAAATCCTCACCACGTTGCAAATTCAACACTGAAGCATTTTTTCGAAGGCCAGTGGTCAATTTAGTTGCACAGCCCCGTCAGGATTCTATTCTATATTCCTGAAGATTGAGCTTCCAGGTAATCGACTGCAGATTGTTTCTAAGTCTTGAAAAGTGCTTCAAAATCATTCATCCCTTTGTGTGACTTTTTATGCATCAGGGACACAGGAATGCACTGATATTGCTGTCTGTCCTTCATTGACTACAGACAAAATCTGCTCAACATCGGAGTACCCTCAAATCCCAAGTGGTGAGAATTGAATTCTACGCTGATACCTAATGCCAAATTCAGAAATGGTTATGCAGTAATTTGGCATCAGTCACACATTGTGCGCAGTTATCAGAACTACTAAAGAGGATTCTGGTTTGAAATCAGTTATCCATTAGTCTGCTGCTCCAGAGAGACTTCCACAAAATCATTCGCTGAATGATTGGGAGAGGGGTATAGCGGAACCATGCAATTGCAAAGACATGATGAGCAAGTGGGGTGGACAAGGCTCCCTACCAGCAGCACACATTAGCCAAATTTATCAGAGCAGTAATCTTTCAGGACTACGCTTGTGGTGATGTACCAAGGTCTGAGCTAGGTGCATTATAACATCTCTGAATAGGTTGTTGAAAAATGTCTAACTCCTAATCTTGGACTTGATTTCAAAGTCCATGTCCTGATGTCCATTATTCTTTACATCATATCCTGTTCCTGGATTAAATTTCAACTGGTGCTTTATTTCTGCAGATATATTATTCTGTCCATAAAATCTATTATCAATTCCAAATATGCAACGTATGAAGCACTGGGGCACACCATTATGTTAAAGTTTGTATTTTAATCTCTGATTTCTATTCTACGTAGAAACTAGCTGAAATCCCCAATTGGATCATTGCACATAGCTCACTCCCTTTTATTCTTTATTCTAAATTTAAGCCAGCCTCTAGCTTGCAGTTCACTCATGTTTTTTTCAGAGAATTTTCATGGAATCATTACAGCAGGACATTCAGCTCATCATGTCTGTGCAAACTCATTAAATGACGAATTTCTTAGTGAAAGCCATCTAAATAATTTGGCTCACAATTTTTAACTCACTCCCTGATATCTATTGCTGTCTAAATTCTCCAAACTCTATATTAACTCATGCATTCGATGTTCTATGTGAAAAGCATCTCAGTTAAATTCTACTTTGTAAGCCTTTGCAGGATTTTCCATTCTTCTGTTTAAAACCATAGAATCCCTGTAATGTGGGTGCATCCTATTTGGCCCATCAAGTCCACACTGACCCTCTGACGAGCATCCCACCCAAAACTACCCCACCTTATCCCTGCTTTTCTCATGTCTAACCCACATAGCCTGCACATCCCTGGACACCAGGGGAAAATTAGCATGGCCAATCCACCTAACCTGCTTATCTTTGGGACTGTGGGAGGAAACAGGAGCACCCAAAGGAAACCCATGCAGATTTGCAGAGAATGTGCAAACATCACACAGACAGCCACCCAAGGGTGGAACTGAGCCCGGGTCTATGGTGCTGTGAGGTAGCAGTGCCAAACACTGAGCTACTGTAACGCTGTCTGTGAATCATCAGGTTTGCTTGGTTTAGTTGGAGTTGGTAACTTGGTCCCATATCTCCTACTGATGTCATTGAATGGAGGTGGAAGCAAGACATCTGGTCATAAAACCCTATTATAACACAGAAGCTGTAATAGAGACTGGAATGGAGGGTTATAGTTTGATGACTTAGACAGCATTAGCAGAAACTGCAATGAAAGCAACAACAGGAGACTCTCATAAAGTAGGTGAGCAAAGACTCCAATCATGCATAGGTACGTTGGCATTGCAGGGGTGTGGGGATTGGATGGCACAGTTGGGTTGGTGGGGCTGTCAGGGCTGGAGAATCCATGGGGATTAGGCTGCCGTGTTAAGGGATCATGTCAGGGCACATCAGAGGATTGAGTGTTGGCGGTCTGGTCAGTGAGGCTGGAATACTGGGGGTCAAGTAGGAGGTGGGATTGGGAGTCCGTGGATGGTCAAGTGCAGGAGTTGGGTGGGGTTTGGGCAAAGTCATGTGGGAAAAGTGAACGGGGAGAGATGGGGGAGGTTAGCGGGTTATTGTTCCACAGGTTAGGGGGTTGTCTGTCAATGGTCAGCTAGAAGGTTAAACTTAAGGTCAGCAAAGAGTTACAGCAGTTCTTAATTCGTCAAACCTTTCTTGGCTGACTGTTCATGGAAATAAGTCAGAATCCTCTGATTCTAACTCAGAAGCTTTCTCGAAGAGGTCCAGATATAATTATCTATTGGAAATTTCATCTTCTTGAATAGCAGCAGTAGTGTGAGCCAACTGGGACTTCTGCATGGTTTTGAGGGACTGATGCAGCAATTATCTTCCTACCAGATCTGGGCCATGTTTGCATTAGTTGTTGAAGTTCTCTATTAGTATACTCAAGAAGCCTGATCCAAATGTGGAGCTGTTACCCTGTCCAATGTCTATACATGTGTACTTTCAATCCGAATTCAGCCATTAGATTTTCTTACATCAGATATGGGTGACATCAGATATAGGAGCAGAATTAGGCCATTCGGCCCATCGAGTCTCCTCCCCCATAGAATCATTTCTGATGCGTTTCTCAACCTCATTCTCCTGCCTTCCACCACTGTCCAACGCCCCCCACCACGGAACCCTTGATCCCCTTACCAATTGAGGACCCACCTATCTCTACCTTAATTACATTCAATGCCTTGCCCTCTGCAGCCCTGTGCGACAATGCCACAGATTAACCACTTTCTGCCTGAAGAAATTCCTCGGCATCTCCGGTCTACAGGGTTGTCCCTTCATTCAGAAGCTGTTCTCGTGGGACCTACTCTCTCCAACTCATTAAAACATCTTTTCATGTCCACTTGATCCTAGCGTCTCTGCATTCAATAAGTTTCAATCAAGTCCCCCCTTATCCTTCTAAATTAAATTCTGTACAGGCCCAGAGTCCTCAACAACTCCTCATATGACAAGGCCTCCATCCTTGGGATCATTCTTCTGAATCTCCTCTGGACCCCCTCCAATGCCAGGATATCCTCCTTTAAATACAGGGCCTGAAACTGCTCGCAATATTCCAAATGCTGTCTGACTAAAGCCTTACAGAGCCTCAACAGTGCATCCCTGCTGTTGTGTTCTAGCCCTCCTGGAACCAATGCTAGCCTTACACTTGCCTTCCTAATTGCCAACTGAACCAGTACATTAACCTTAAGAGAATCCTGAACTAGGATTCCCGAGTCGCGATGTGATTTCGATTTCTGAAGCCTTTCCCTATTTAGAAAATAGTCTGCACCTCAGATGATGTAAGAACTAATGATGATGTATTTGGTCAAAGAGTTAGTTAGATTTTAAGGAACGTCTTAAAGGAGAAAAGGCTTTAAAAAAAGGTGATGTGGTCTAGAGAATGATGGAATCCACAAGATGCCAAAAATTAGGGGCAATAGATGTCTCAATGTTGTAAGGTAAGTGCAGGTTAAAGAGATAGGGAGAGGTGAGGCCAAAGAGATACTTGAAAATAAGGGTGAGAATGTAGCCCGCTATATTTTTAATGCAGTGATTAAATGGATGCAGCCTTTTCAAAAATGTATTTGCTGGTTTAATGCAGCACAGTTTCCCCTTAAATCTTCAGATTTAGACAGGAATACCATGCATGCGACAAATGCTCACTCCAAAACAACATCTGACTTTCAGATTCTTGGCTCTTCAATGTTTCTGGACATCTCCAGTGGTCTTTGACATGATTTTGCTGCCACATTAATGTACTTGCAGATGATAAATCTGAAAGCAGCGGTTGTATAGCACCTACTGTTTCCATGAGGGGGCAGCAGAGCAGACTAGTCAGGGGATTGTACAGAAATAAGCATGAAACTACTGGAAATATACAGCGGGTCACGCAACACCTGAAGAGAGTAGAACGTAGTTACCATTTTGGGTTTGTGACCTTTTACCGTACATAGCTGTATTTCACTATACAGAGAAATGTCAGTAATAAAGCAGTTGCCTATTCACCAAAGGCATTGCATTAAAAGAGAATTCCAATTAGTGTCCCAAAATGTTCTGGAGTGACTTACCTCCAAGTTATTTTTAGTGAAGGCTCATAGATTAACATATTTCACTGCAATGCTCAGCCTGATAATAGGCTTCCTGAACTGCCTTGACTTGTCTAATGCTCGTCAGTGCGTCCATAGCTTCTCTACAAGAAACCAAGGCATTTTAGAACTAGGGATGGAATATACATCAGTAGCAAAGGGTGAAAATGCACTGTGTGATATTTTTTTAAAAAAAAACACATTTGTAACAAACTTTTGATGCTCTCCCATGTACAGTCTTTAATAGCCGCTGAATCGAGCCTTTAAATGAGAGCCAACATGTCAGATGTCACAAGGTGAGCCATGGCATACAACTGCACCACTCTAAACGAATACTTTCAGTTTTTTTCTTTGCTCATGTGGAACGGGGGAGGTGCCGTCAATAAAACCTGGGGCCCTCACCCCAGCTTTCCAATCCTGTGAAAGTCTGGGGAGGATTGGCAAGAGCTGCACTCTGTTCTGCCTGACCAAGTTTACACACAGAGGTACCACCAGGGAGAGTTCTGTGGGGAGACTGGAGAAGCAGTGGAGGCGAAGGGGGGATTAAAGGGGAAACATTCAAATTCCCAAGGCTTTTTGATAGAGGCCATGAGGAGACATGCTGTCCTTGACTGCTGACAGTTGCTACAACACTGCCTTGGTTTGATGGATTGGAGAATAGGCTTCGGTTTCACCCAGCAGGCCACAAAGCCAAAGTCTCAAGTACTGATCCAATACAGTGCGTGCATAGTTACTGTAGTACCCAGAGTACTCCCATAGGCAGCTGCTACTTTTGCTTGCATGTACATCCATTTCTGGTCAGGAATAAAGCTGCCTCCAATCATTCTGTTCCCAAAGCTGTCATTTGAATAGGTCACCTTTTCCCATTCCTTCTTTTCTCTAAAACAATTCAACAAATCTCAGCGGGAGCCAAAAGGGTATATCCAGTTTGCAAAACAGGGTCAAAGTCAACAAAAATAAAAATGAGGGGGCACGCGATATAGCCTGTCAGTTTCTTATGAGCCAAATGGCCCCATTACACAGGGGCATGGTGGTTATCAGCTAATTAACAGGGTCCGTTTCCATTATATACCTGGCTCACCCTCAGTTTTAACACTATAGATAAGTTACCCAAGTATCTGTGCATTTCAGAAGCTCATTTAATCAGATTGTTGAATTCTGTCATCATCTCTTTATAAATGAAAGAAAACAAATTGCACAAATCGTGCAAGGAACCTAATTTTATATTTGTGAAGTTCTTGTGCACCAACGCAGATGGCAGGCTATTTAAAATAAGTAACACAATAGAAAATTGGAGGATTTTCTATAAATCCTCCAAGAATATCACATGATACAATTTTTTAACCCATCAATAACCAGAGTCATTAGCTACAGTTGTGCAGTCTAAAATAGCCTTTCATTTTGCTATTTGGGACTAAGTCAGATTCCCTGTGGTCATACATAGACAGCAAGCATGTCCTGTTTATTCCGAGCATCTTTATCTGTAGTATGAACCTGCACTGGCACAATTCAGAAAAAGTATTTTTAGCAGATGACGCATCCGCTTTATAAATGTTTGCTTACCCAGAACACAAGGCAGAAAGAAGGCTTTAAGTGCCCACAGCTTCCTGCTTCTGTTCCTGTTGCTTGAGTCTTCGGCCTGTATTATTCAGGGAGGTAGGAACAGCTGCCTCTGAGTCATCCAGTGGTTGTTTCCAGTTCACAAACATCAGGAGAAGCCTAGGATTCATTTCGTGTCTTAAAGGGGAACTGTCATCTCAAATTTGGACATCAACAGATCATAGGACTTTGATGTCTGCTGAAAAATAGTGAGGCTTGAACGTGGCACATCTTTTCCTAGCTTCTTCTCTATCTCCCTTCATGCCTTCCCCAGGCTCATCTTATTCATGTCTCCCACTTACTATCATAGAATCCCTACAGTGTGGACGCAGGCCATTCAGCCCACACCGACCCTCCAAAAAGCGTCACATCCTAACCCTGTAACCCTGTATTTCCCATGGCCAATCCACCTAGCCTGCACATCTTTGGACTGCAGGAGGAAACATGAACACCCATTATCTCCAGCGTTGGTAGTTCCTACTCTCTCACCCATGGGAAACACATGCAGACACAGGGAGAATATGCAGACTCCACACAGGAAGTCATATGAGGCTGAAGTCGAACCCAAGTACCCTGACGCTGTGACTCAGCAGTGTTAACCACTGAGACACCTTGTCACCCGCTACTTGGTACTGCTCCCACTAAACTGCAGTCCCTTCCTGGTTCTCATATTAGCTTGAAATTATAAGGAGGCTCTTTCCCACCAAGTTCAGTCCTCTCCCCTTCTTGTAGAGATTGTGTGATGCAAGTGTCAGGGAATTATCTCCACACACAGTGAGCAGCACTAGAGCAAACAATGCTAAATTCATCCAGCTTAGGAATTTAGTGTTTCTAATTAAAGTGATTTTGTTTCAAATTGAAGCCAGATTCTTTTAGCGATTAGTGCAAAGCATTGTGTAGTATTGTGAAGCTTAGTGTGATACTGTGGAGCATTGTGGAGACAGCACAGCAAAAATTCAAGGTTCAGGAGAGTAATTAGCAGAAACGCTATGTTCATGTATTCCACACAAACTATGCAGATTTCCTCGGAGATGATCCCTTGGCTCACTCCTGAAAATTCACTATTCTTTGCCTGCAGTCCAAGTTATAAGGGATGTGAATGTGCTCAATGTATGACAATTGGCTTCTTTCACCCAGTATCTGTGAATATGAGACCTAACTTTGCATCATGCCTGTACCTGGCCTGAAGGTATTTAATGGGACAGTGTGGAGGACACTTTACTCTGCGTTTTGTGAAGAAAAACACGAAAAATAATTCTCAGACGGAACTGGGTTAAAGATTGATTTGTCCTGGATCAGCTGATCTCAGCTGAAAGAGTAAGAGTGATATATAATTAGGTTCAGGACTATTGGCTAAATAAGAGTGGGGATGGGAGATGGAAGCAAAAAACAATCAGTTCTTGGTCAGAGAAGAACTTTCCTGTGTTGCTTCTGTCTGACTTCTCCCTGAATTTCTCCTCTCTTGCTTGTCTGTCTGTCTCTCTCAGGGGATCAGATAGCTGCTGTATTACTGGGTCGAATCAGGATGTAGTAGCACAGACTCAATGAATTGACTGATATTATTTTGACCATAAGACATAGGAGACATGTGGCCCAAAATTGAGTCTGCTCAGCCATTCAATGGGATCATGGCTGCTCTGATAATCCTCAACTCCACTTTCCTGCCTTTTTCCGTATTCCTCGGTTCGCTTAATGATTAAGCATCTGTCTATTTCAGAGCTGAATATTCTTAAACTCTACAGACCTTTTGTGAGCAAAAATTCCTCCTCATTTCTATCCTAAATGGGTGACCCTTTGTTCTGAGATTATGCCCTCTCTTCACAAACTCACTTACAGGGGTAAACAACCTTTCAGCATCTACCCTGTCAAGTCCTCAAAGCACTTCATATGTCTCAATAAGGTTGCCTTTCATTCCTCTAAATCCCAATGAGTGCAAACCCAACCTAGTCAGTGTCAATCCCTCCTTACTTGGAATGTAGTAAACTTTCTCAGGGCTACTTCCAGTGCACGTATGTTGTTCCTTAGATAAACTGTGCATAGTATACCAAGTGTGGTTGGACTAGTGCCTTGGATAGTTTTAACAAGGCTTTCCAATTTTGATACTTTGAAATAAAGGCTGCTTTCCATGTTACCCATTGAATGATATTGTTTTGTGATTCATGTAGGATGGTCCCCAAATTTCTCTGTGCTGCAGCTTCCATCAATTCAATAACATTCCGCTCTGGTATTCTTCCTGCCAAAGCGCATAGGCTCATATTATTCCACATTATATTCCTTCTGCCAAGTTTCTACCCACTCCACCTGTCAAATTCCACCATGGGCTGTCCGTTCGCCCTAATTCTGTATTATCTACAAATTTGGTGACAGTACATTCACTTCTGTCATCGGAGTCAATTAGTAAATAATCGTGGCCCCAGCACTGATCCTAGATTCCATATTGCCTTCTTCAAAATGCCCTTCTATACATCCCAACTCTCTCTTCTATTAGAACATACAACAGTACAGCACAGGACTAGGCCCTTTGACCCACAATGTTGTGCCAAACATGACACCAAATCAAATTAATCCTTTCTGCCTGCCCTTTGCTCATATCCCCCTATTCCTCATCTATTCGTATGCTTATCTAAAAGCCCCTATTTTATCTGCCTCCACCACCACTCCTGACAGGGCTTTCCAGACACCTAATACTCTCTATGTAAAAAAAAACTTGCCCCTGACATCTCCTTTGAACTTTCCACTGCTCAGCTTAAATGCACACTCTAGTATTAGATATTTCAACTCTGGGAAAACGATTCTGACTGTCAACACTTTTCTATGCATCTCATAATTTTATAGACTTTGATCAAATTTCACTTAAGCCTCCATTGCTCCAAATAAAACAACCCTAGTTTTTCTAACATTTTCTTCCAGCTTATACCCTCTACTCCAGTAGCATCCTGGTAAATTTCTTCTGCACCCTCTCCAAAGCCTCCATATACTTCTTGTAATATGGCAACCAGAATTGAATCCAATATTCTAAGCGCCAACCTCACCAAAGTTAGCCAATCCTCTATCTATGCTAATACACTACCTCAAACACAATGAGCTCTGATCTTATGAAGTTGCCTTATGAGTGTTACTTTATCAAATATCATTTGGAAATCGAAAAATATTGTATCAACTGGTTCCCTTTTGTCCACACTGCATGCAATCATCTTAAAAAATTCAAATAAATTTGCCAGTCATAATTTATCCTTCATGAAGCTGTGCCAAGTCTGGTTGATTATGTTATGTGTTCCTAACTGCTGTGCTATTACTTCCTTTAGTTAAAAACAAATTCCACTAAAATGCTAACTGACATTGAGTTAATTGTTTTAATAACTCTCTCCCTTTTCTAGTCTGTATTTCTACCTCCCTTTCCTTGGATTAGTGGATGGCATCCCTTGCTCAAGAGTAAGCAGTGAACTGGAGGCTGAGGAGGAAACACATGAGATCGCACATATTGCCAATATTGCACTACAGGTGATGCAAGTGCCCATAACTACATAAGGCACATCCTTTTAGTTAAAAATATCCTTTGCCGGTTGCTTCACTTTTGAGTTGAAAACAGAATTTGCTGGAAAAGCTCAGCAAGTTTGGCAGCATCTGTGGAGAGAAGTCGGAGTTACCATTTCAAGTTGAGTGACCTTTCTTCAGAACTGATGGTAACTAGGAAAATGCCAGTTTATATGCAGAAGATAGGTTGGGGGAGAGGGTAAGGAGTAAGCAATAGGTGGGGGAAGAGCACAGAGAGAGAGAGAAGAGCAGTTGGACAGTTAAGTGCGTAACAATCTAGCTAGGAGCGTCAACAACTATTAATGGGGACTGTTGGTGGCTAAAAATGGATGGTACGTAATAGTGGACTATGTGGTAACAAGGCCTGCTGACCTTTTCCTGCTATTTCTATTTTTGTCCCTGATTTACAGCATCTTCGGTTCTTTCAGTTTTTATTTCATGTTTGAGTCTTGTTCATTGTAGTTGATTTGTTACAGGACATGTCCATTAGTTTTCCCCCTGTTGGTGTTGTGGGATTCCTTTCTTTTAGGAAGTTGTTGGTCTCAACAGGGATCATCAACAACAGTTCACCATGTGCAGTATATAGGACTTGGATGTTCTTCCCTTTCTATGGTGCTGCTTTAATCTGACAAAGGGAAAGTAGTAAAAGGTCTAGAGAATATCTGAGCATGCCACTTCAACGGTGAAAGGAAATTGCTGGAGCAGCCTGCCAGAGGGTTTTTGGGTAGTCCATACCCAAAAATAAATCAAACTTTGCTTTGAAATTTCAGTTGACTGCCAGCATCAACAGATAACCACTCTCTGAAGGCATCTCGGGAGAAATTCACTGGTATAGCATTAAGCAGTGATGGGCAATAAATGGTTAGTCTGAGGCTTAAGCACACCCAAACTATTCCAATCGATTTACAGCCCTCCCCTCCCGGAAATGATGTTGGGAGGGTCAGTACAGGAGCAGATCTGTCATCAACAATATCCAGGCTAAAGTTTCCGAAGGTGATCTGTATCTTCGTCAAATGAAAATGTCAATCCTGATACATTCAGTGGAGTGGGGGTGGGTGTGGGGGGGGATAGCGGTGAGGGGTCAGAACCTATATCTAAAGGAAAAACAGGATTTGGAAACCATTTATCTGCTGTCTACCCTAACAATGGTGTAAGTCACTCCAGAACTCATCTTACGGTGAACACGCCATGATCACAAAAATACATGCATCTGAGTTTCATTCAATTCCCAAACAAGTTAGTTTAAAGCTGCTCCATTGTTTTTGTGAGACCCCTTTAAAACTCTGAAAGCTGAAGAATTAGTTCAGGCTGACTTCAATGCATTTTGTTCACTGCTAATCAATTGTATGCGCCTGTTTTTCACTCTTTACCAAGTACTTTGGCAGCTGTTTTGTCTCTCGGGAACAGAGTCACTGCTTTAACAGAGTCTTGCTTCAAAGGCAAGACAGATGACACCATGGTACCTTTGATATTGTAGCACAGTGTTTCACTTTATTTCCTAAACAGTCCTTTGCAGCCAACTCCCCCACCTGAACATGTACATGTGCACGTAGATGCTCATCCGGTTAAAATGTTGGCTTTGACCGTCACGGGGTTGCTGGTGTATGTGGGTGTGTTGCTCCCGTGTAAGTGACAAGCTCACAAAATGACAGTGACATCCTGCCCTGACTTGATCTCACTGGACGAGCCTGTGGCCGCGAGGGATTTTGCTGGTGGCTTGTCATAGAACCCCTACAGTGTAGAAACAGGCCCTTTGTCCCAACAAGTCCACACCAACCCTTGAAGCATCCCACCCAGACGCATCCCCATATAACCCACTTAATCCATGGACCCCTGAACACCACAGGCAATTTAGCATGGCCAATTCACCCTAACCTGCACATCCTTGGACTGTGGGAGGAAACCGGAGCACTCGGACGAAACACATGCAGACAGAGGGAGAATGTGCAAGCTCCACACAGACAGTCACCCCTGGCTGGAATCGAACCTGGGTCTCTGGTGCTGTGAGGCAGCAGTGCTAACCAGTGAGCCACCGTGCCACTACCTCAAACACTTCCAGTTGTGATTGTAACCATAATTCTACTGGCACTGCGATGCCAAATTACTTCTGCACACCCATCTTTACATTGGCCCTCTTAATTTTACACACAGTTCATTTGGGGGCTTAAGTCCAAACTGTGCTAAACTGCACATTACCCTCTTCAGCCTGTTGATTAGCATCACTGCAGATATAGATGCTTGGCACCCTGACAGCAGATGGCATCCTTCACATCATCTCATATCAGCTGCTTTGATTCTTTGCCTCTTTGATGTGTAATTATTAAGTTACCCTCATAGAAAAGTACTTCTTATTAATATTATTATAATTAACTACTAATCCTACCACTGCCAGTAAAGGGACAGTTTCTGAAGAAAGAGAACCATTCACAATATCATCTGGGAATGACCACTGGAGCAAGTTGGGCAGTCAGTGACTTTGTGGGAGTGACACCAAATGAGGAGGACATCTATCCAATGAGTTGGACTTGAACATGATAAAGTCCCTCAGTGATCAGCACTGCAGTGTCAGGGTCCTGGGTTCAATTCTAACCTTGGGTGTCTATGTGTGTGGAGTTTGCACATTCTCCCCGTGTCTGCGTGGGTTTCCGCTGGGTGCTCTGGTTTCATCCCACAGTCCAAAGATGTGCAGGGTAGGTGGATTGGCCATGCTGTAGTGTCCAGGGATGGGCAGACTAGATGGGTAAGCCATGGGAAATGCAGGGTTACTGGGATAAGGTAGGGGAGTAGGTCTGGGTGGGATGCTCTTTGGAGAGATGGTGTGGATTTGATCAGCTGAATGGCCTGCTTCCATACTGTAGTGATTCAATGAGGTGACGGACTGGAGAAGGACAATTGGATTCAAGGTAAGTTGGATGAAGTAAAATAGGAAGCAAAGAGTGATGATGGAGGATTGTTTTGTAATTGGAAGTCTGAGATCGGTGCTGTACCACCCTGGGACCCTTGCCCTTATATTAATGGATTTGAATGTAGAAGGCTTAATTAGTAAGTTTGCAAATGACACAAAAATTTGTGTGGCTGTTGATAGTGAGGAGAATGAACTCAGGCTACAGTCTGATATTGATCAGCCGGTAAATTGGGCAGAACAATGTCACATAGAATTTAGTCCCAATAGGCATGATGTGCTGCATTTTGGGAGGCCCAATGAGTGAAAGATTTACACAATGAATGGTAGGACTGTAGGGAGTAGTGAGGAACAAAGGGACCTTGGTGGACAAGTCCATTTATTCCTGAAGATGTTAGCACAGGCAGACAGGGTAGTGAAGAAGGCAAATTACAAGAATGCTTGCCTTCATTAGCAGGGGCATAGAATTAAGGAGCAATGAAGTCTTGTTACAACTTCATTAAACATTAGCCAGGCTGCACGTGGAATGCTATATGCAGTTCTGGTCACCACATCATTGGAAGGATGTGATCGCTGGAGAGATTGCATAGGAGATTCACCAGAATGTTGCCTGTCACCAAAAGTCTCACGCATGAGAAATTGGATAGGGTGGGTTTGGTTTCCTTGGAGCAAAGGAGGCTGAGGGGAGTTCTAATTGAGGTATACAAAGTTATGAGTGGAATAGATAGGGTACATCATGAGGAACGCTTCCCCAGTGCAAGTATTGGGGGCCTTAGGGGAAGAGGGTATCACCGTGAAGTCCTTAAGTCTATCTTTTGCAGAATATTCCAGATTCTGCTTTCCATATCTGCTGTCAAAACTATGTTGGCTAATTCAATTTGTACCAACTCTCATTAATACTGACAGAGAGAGAGGCTAAAATGACTGAGTTCAGCTTAAACCATACATGTCTACAAAGCATTAGGGAACATAAAACCCATCCGAGCTCATGCTCCTGGTCGTTGTTCAGTAACCAAAACGGGATCATTTGAGGGTTGATCTCAGCTAAGAGCTGCTGTAGTTATGTAATTTGTCAAATGTTATTGCCCACAGTTATGTGCTCGCATAAAGAATCAGACAGTCTGCAGGGAATACTAAATTATCAGACTGACAATAGATTACAATATGGACAATGGTTACATACTTGAAAGTTAAACATTGTCAATCAGAGACAAGAAGCCGAAGATTTTCATATTGCACTCTTCAAAACTATGATGCAAGAAGCAGACAAAATGAGAAGAGGATACTCATTGAGGGTGTGGCTCTGAGTGGTTCGCACTTCTGCCTCACAGCACCTGGGACCCGGGTTCAATTCCATTCCCGGGTGACTGTGTGTGTGAAGTTTGCACATTCTCCCTGTGTCTGTGTAGGTTCCCTCTGGGTCTTCCAGTTTCATCCGGGTGCTCCAGTTCCCTCTCACAGTCCAAAGTTGTGCAGGTTACGTGGATTGGCCATGCTAAGTTGCCCCATAGTGTCCAGGAATGTATAGCGGAGGTGGGTTATAGGGGGATGGGTCTGGGTGGGATGCTCCAAATGTTGGTGTGGGCTTATTGGGCTGAAGGGCCTGTTTCCACACTGTAGGGATTCTATGAAATAGTGATTGGTTGTGCTACTGTTGGCATGACGATGCAGCAAGAGAAGTTAACTCTCAATCTTAACGCACAAAGTGGGTAGATAGACTTTGATTGGTCATGTGTTGCCATGGGAACACCACAGATTGGCAGTCTGCATGATCGCTTTTTTTTCCCAATGAAAATGGTGCAATGTACAAATTCCTTTGCCCTACATAAGGCAGGGTCTGTGTAGCTTCTAACCTGTACAAATGCATCACATATAAACTCAGTTAGGGACAAAAAAACTGCAGATACAGGTATCCAAGGCAGACAAACAGGAGGCGGGAAGAACACAGCAGGTCAGGCAGCATCTGGAGGAAAGGAGCAGTCAATATTTTGGATATTACCCTTCTCCAGTTCCGAAGGGGGATTATACCTGAAACGTTGACTGCTCATTTCCTCCAGATGTTACCTGGCCTGCTGTGTTCTTGCAGCCTCCCATATGTATGCGAACCTAGCTGACCATTTTCAACCTTAGAATAGTATGTTCATCATTAGATGTGATTTTCCTTTTGAATATTATTCATTAACTAAGCTGGACTGCGCGAAGCATTACACCAGAAACTGGCTCAAGATTCTTAACTGGGCTGGTTGTGTGACACATTTTTGTGCTCAAGAAGCTATATAAGTAAATCCTCAGGATCCTGATTTATGTCAGCAAAGTGAATTTGTGCATACATCATATCTCAGGGGGAGGAGGCAGTCAAATCCTGTTGCATTCACATATTTATGTCCGACTGATTAGAGACTGCCCAACTAGTCTGAGAATCACCCCTGTTCTTGCAGCATCTCCATGCTAACAATGGCACAGTCAATCTGCACACTTTTCTGATGTATCAATTCATTTTCAAGTCTGTTTCTTGTGTCCTTGTCAGATGATTACAAAACAGAAAGCTTCAATGTCTTAGATAATAAAATGTGAGGCTGGATGAACACAGCAGGCCCAGCAGCATCTCAGGAGCACAAAAGCTGACGTTTCGGGCCTAGAACCTTCATCAGAGCTTCAATGTCTTGTCTCCTTTAAACAATGTTTGAGGTCTTTACTGCTGAGCAATTATATACATACCCCAAAGTGGTAGGAAACAATCTCTATAATGGAACATGCCGACAATATTAGTAACTGGAAATCATAATGTCTTATACAATACTGTGCAGCCTCACTGTTGCTCTGTGCAGTTCAGCCCTTACCCACATGAGGGCACAGCTGGCCATGGTTTAAACAAAGCTGTATAATCCTCTATCCGTGATACCCACGGAATGATACAAAGAAATAATTTACAAGAGAGTTTATCCAAAGTTTCTTAGAACAAATCACTATCCCTAATTTCCCTCACAATATTTTTTTTAATTTGAATTGTGTTTGGCCCTTTCAAATATAACACAACAAATGGCAACTCCCCCCACCACACTTGCTATCTATAATTCACTGGCTGTAACAGAAACCAATCATCCAGATCCCAGGTCACGGAGAATCCCCATTTATGAATCTGATCCTAAATGCCCACAACTGACTGGAGTTCTGCACTCCATAGTATTGAATCATTTATAGCAGCGTTTGCTATGACAAATATAGTAATGAATAATAATAATACAATACAAGAACGGACTTGTATTTTGCATATGGGGACCATTCAACTCACAAAATGTGTGCCAGTTCTCTGGAAGAACTATTCGATACAACTCACTGTCCTTCTCTTTCCTCATAACCTGTTATGTTTTCCATTTGTAATTGAAAATCCAATTCTGTTTTGACAAATCTACTGCTAAATCTACTTCCAAGATCCTTTCAGGTCTGAAAGATCTTTCGCTGTAGGTTAGAGGGAATAAAAATCTCCTCCTTCCCCTTTGGGTTCATTTGCAAATCTACATGTTCCTGTTAGCAACCCTCCTGTCAACTAAAAAGAATTCTTTCATACCAACTCCATTGAAATCCCACATGGTTTGAATGTCTCTGTTACATCTTTCCCTAATCTCATACTCTCAGAAGGATAGCCCAAATTGTTCTTACATAAAAAAGAGAAAATTCAGGAAATACTCAGCCTATCTATTCGAAGGCAAAGTTAACAGAGATAGTATCTCATCAGGACACTACTCCACACTCTCCACATACTGATAATTTATGCTGTGGACTTGATTTCTGTGTCTTAGCCTCTGTGTGGCTTAGTGCCACATATTGTGACATTGTCAGCATTCTCTTATTTGCTAGGGGGACTTGGGTGATGCTGGGTGGTCAACATTTATTGCCCATTCCTTGGTGTCTCTTGCGAAAGTGGTAGTGTGCTTCTTTTCTTTGTTAATACCTTGTATGACTGAGTGTCTTGCTAAGCCAGTTGAGAGTTGACCATGTTGTTGTGACAAATACGTCAATTCTTTTAAAGAAAGAACATTTCATTTCACAAGCATACTGATTTTTAAGAATTGAGTAATTGCCACGATGATTTATAACACAGTTCAAAATATAACACGTGAAACACATAGAGGTTATGAGGAAAGAGAAAGACAGTGAATTGCATCAAATAGTTCTTCCAGAGAACTGGCACACATTTTGTGAGTTGAATGGTCCCCATATGCGAAATACAAGTTCGTTCTTGTATTGTATTATTATTATTCATTACTATATTTGTCATAGCAAACACTGCTATAAATGATTCAATACATGTGGAGTGCAGAACTCCAGTCAGTTGTGGGCATTTAGGATCAGATTTATAAATGGGGATTCTCTGGTACCTGGGATCTGGATGATTGGTTTCTGTTACAGCCAGTGACTTCTAGATAGCAAGTGTGGTGGGGGGAGTTGTCATTTGTTGTGTAATATTTGAAAGGGCCAAACACCATTCAAATTTTTAAAAAACATTTAGCAGTGAAAATTCATTTCACTGGAGCCTTCAGAAAGTATACAGCAGAGGGTGCTGGATAATAAGAATGACTTTTTACATTCTAAATTCTATCAGCTGTAGATAAGAAGCAGGTGACAGAACATTAGCAGAAATAATTGTAAAGAATCAGATGGAACAAAACAACATGTCTCCACCAGGCTCTGTTTTGTGTTCTAAGGTACAAGTGTAGGTTGCCCTGTTTCTGAGTAAAGTACCTGTAAATTTCCCGGTGAAGTTCTAAATATCAGATTACTCAAAAGTGTATGATTCTGACTATGGAAGGTTAGAAACACCTTCAAGGCCAGAAATCGTCTTAAATGCTCTCTGAACTGCATCCTGACTGGAAAGAAAATGAGTAAAGATTTACATTTATACAGTGTGCTTCCTGACCACAGAATATTTTAAAGCTCCTTACAGTCGATTATGTATAACTGGAAATATAGCTACTATTATAATGCTGGGAACACAACAATAATTTTTCACACAGAAAGATCCCTCAAGCAACAATGACTAAATAATCTGTTTGAAGCGATGCTAGACTGAGGAATAAATAATGATTGGAACAGCAGGAAGAACTTACCTGCTCTTTTTCAAAGTAGCACGGAGGAATTGTTTAAATTCACTGAAAGTGAAGGTGGGACCTTGGATTAATTGATTACAGGAATGACCGCATTTCCAATAGTGTGGCACTCCTCCCCAGTATTAAACTGGAACGTGCAGCCACGATATGGGGTTCAGCTCTCTGAAGTATATCACACTTGTACAATAACTCCACATAATGAGAGATGTAAAATTGCCTACATCTATTTAGCTTGGAATGAGACCATGACACAGACACTAGAATCTACAAAGGGACTGTATATCAAGAGAAGTCTTTGAGCCACCAAAGTGGAAGAAAGCAACATGGGCTGATAACAGCAAGACTACTGAAGGCGCTTCCACCTCTCTCTCATTGGCTTTATAAACCAGTGAATCATTGGCTTCGAACAACAACCTTCCAATGAAAGTTCAACAACCTCAAACTTTACTGCTGACGAAACATGGCAACAGCGAAATGGTCAAGATCAAGTTTAAAGTGTAAAATCACAAGAATTCTGTAAACATTAAGCTGCAACAGGCTTTACCCGTGTCTCATTCTCAACAATTTTCTCCACAATTTTCTTTTATGTTTATTACCTGTGTTTCTGTGTATGTTTGATTCTGTTTTTTGCATCATTTTTCTCAGTCGGTGATAAAATTTGCTTTCTTTCACTCAAGCAAACCATTTATTTTCCTACTTTCATTTTGCTCTAGATATTTTTCAATAAAATGCGATATGCTAAAAAAGAAGTAAAGTATTTGGTGTGACTAACAATGAGGGGACTAAAAACAGAGAAACTGATCATTCCTCCTCACCTGGTCAGAATATACTTCACCATATGGAAGACACATTGTTAAGTCCACTTTGGGAATACTGCATTCAATTCTGATCTTCCTGCTACAGGAAAGATGTTGTGAAATCACTTCAGGGTGACAATATAGAAGTTTATAAAATCATGAGGGGCATGGATAGGGTGAATAGTCAAGGTCTTTTTCCCAGGACTAGGGAGTCCAGAACTTGAGGGCATAAGTTTAAGGTGAGAAGAGAAAGATTTAAAAGGAACCTGAGGGATAACTTTTTCATGCAGAGGGTAGTGCGTGTATGGAACGAGTTGCCAGAGGAAGTGGTGGAGGCTGGCAGAATTGCAGCATGTAAAAGGTGCCTGGATGGTCACTTAAATGGGAAGAGTTTAGAGGCATTTGGGCCAAATGCTGGCAAATGAGACTATACTTACTTAGGATATCTGGTTGACTTGAATACATTAGACTGAAGGGGATGTTTCCATGCTGTACATCTCTATGACTCTATGACTGCAAAATTCAAGAAAGTCACTCATCACTATCTGTGCAAGGCAATTAGGGATGGGCAATAAATAATAGCCAGTGACACATCCCATGATTGAATAAAAAGAAGCTTTACTTCAGGGAGATTCCCCCAGGAATGATCTGACACATTAACTTGTGGGACTAGATAAGCAATCACGTAAGTGGTGATTAACAAGAACTCAGGACACTTTGAGCCACTGATGGGCAGTGGCTGTGAATTTAATTGATAGGAGGAATTGTACCTGTTCAACCACAGAAATGCTTTGCAATACAAAGTCAATAGGTTGTGAAGTGTACATCAGAGAACTAGTTTAGTAAGGACCTAGCAGTGATTCAGTTAACCTGTAGGAGAATCTTGTACTGCCTCGAAGCAGTCTCATACATTGGGCCTAAATATTCCAATTAATATAGTTTGGATCAGAACAACAATTGTTTTAAGCAGATTTTAATGTAAGTGTACGCTTGTACAGAATTTCCTGTAGTCGCTTGCAGTTCAGATGCAGCCTGTCCAGTGGGGATGACAGCAGGATGACAAAAACATTCAGAAAAGTATTGAAGGATTATTCAGTGCAGTTGGAAGAAAGATATTAAATGAATGGATGATAGACAACATTCGAGGGAAAGGAATCCTCAAGTATTGCCAAACGATGGGAATCTCAGCCCAGCAATCTGTTTAAAGTGGAAGTGATAACATGTGATGTGCTTGACAAGGCAGTGGCCTTCCTCATAACCTCACATAACATGTGTTGTAGGAATAACACATATCTGAGAAACATTGCAGAGACACTCTTAGAGCTTTAAACCCATTCAAGGAGTTCGGATTCTTTACATAGCTCAAATAAAGTTGGGAGTGAGTAAGAGGTTGTAACACGTATGAATATTTGTAAATCAAAGATAATAGCACTTCAGACGTCCATGTTCAAAATTTATCAAGCAGCTTGTGTTCATCTCTAACAAGGCCTCAACAGCATCCAGGCTTGCGCTGATGTATGTCAAGCGATATTAATACCATACAAGTGCAAGGCAATGGCCATCTCCAACGAGAGAAAATCTAATGGCATTATCATCTATGAATCTTCCTCTGTCAACATTATAGGGTTACCATTATTCAGAAACTAAGCTGCATCAGCAGCATTAAGGCTGAAGCCACAAAATCAGGCCAGAGACTAGGAATTCTGCAGCATGGAACTCACTTCTTATCTCCCAAGTGGCTATCCAATGGCTGCTCAATAGAGTGATGGACTACTTGCTTATTAGTACATTCATTCTCTTTGCCATTGATATATAGAGCATAAGTGCATACCATCTAAAAAGTGCCCTGCAGCAACTCACCCAGATACTTTCAAAAGCAAACCTGCAACCAATACCACCTGAAAGAAAAGTCAACAGATGCGTGGAACACAGTTAGACAAACTGTTGGAAATTTACATGGATTATAAGAATTAGGAAATTGGTAATACCTGAGTTGCAAAGTATTTACTATGTGGCTTTTTGGAACCCAGAATTCAAAAGGTCAAAAAAAAACTCAAGATTGTCTGCTTTTACAAAATTAAACTGACTTTGTGGAGATTACAAGCCAAAGCTTTTAGAGAGAAATAAAAGATGGGTTTCAATACTTAATTATTGGATGAACAGACTGGGGAAAATCTGTTGAGTTCTGGTCATTTCCCAGCAACAGCCTCTGGACTAAGGATACACCCTGCACCACATCCCTGCCCCCCCTTCCACCCACTAACTCTCTCATTGTGTGAATACTGAAAATTTCAATTTTTGGGTTTCTGTTTCCCAATTGAATTTGAAATCTCATCTGAAGATCTTTCATCACTCTGTGACAGCTAGAAATCAAATCATGACATCAGGAAATTGAAAAAACTGTGAGAATTCAACCAATTCTATTGCCTGCACATGAACCCTTGACCAACAGGGACGTTATTCTATTTTGCCTATTTTCTTCCAAGCCTAATACCTCTGCAGAGCTTATGTCATTATGTCATGTTTGTTTATGAAAAAGTGTGAAATAAAGGGAGACACATTTTAATCCTACAAAGTAGCTTAGTTGATAAATGAGAGACAACAGGGTGTAGAACTGGATGAATACAGCAGGCCAAGCAGCATCATAGGAGTAGGAAGGCTGACGTTTCAGGCCTACACCCTTCATCAGAAATGGAGGAGGGAAGAGGGTTCTGAAATAAATAGGGAGAGAGGGGGAGGTGGATCGTAGATGGATAGAGGAGAAGATAGGTGGAGGGGAGACAGACAAGTTAGAGAGGTAGGGATGGAGCCAGTAAAGGTGAGTGTAGGTGGGGCCTTTGTCTGCTTTCTGGAGGGACCACTCTCTCCGTGACTCCCTTGTCCGTTCCACACACCCCCTCCAACCCCACCACACCCGGCACCTTCTCCTGCAACAGCAGGAAGTGCTACACCATCCCCACACCTCCTCCCTCACCCCCATCCCAGGCCCCAAGAAGACTTTCCATATCAAGCAGATGTTCACCTGCATATCTGCCAATGTGGTATACTGTATCTACTGTACCCGTTGTGGCTTCCTCTACATCAGGGAAACCAAGCGGAGGTTTGGGGACCACTGTACAGAACACCTACGCTCGGTTCGCACTAAACAACTGTACCTCCCAGTCGCGAACGATCACAAGCTTCAAAATCTTCCCTTCCCCACTGCATCCCAAAACCAGCCCAGCTCATCCCTGCCTCCCTAAACTGCTCTTCATCTCACCTACCTCCTCCCCCTATTTCCTACCTACTAACCTCATCCCGCCCCCTTGACCTGTCCATCCTCCCTGGACTGACCTATCTCCTCCCTACCTCCCCACCTACACTCACCTTTACCAGCTCCATCCCCAACTCTCTAACTTGTCTATCTCCTCTCCACCTGTCTTCTTCTCTATCCATCTTCGATCTGCCTCCCCCTCTCTCCCTATTTATTTCAGAACCCTCTCCCCTTCCCCCATTTCTGACTTCAGCTTTCCTGCTCCTAAGATGCTGCTTAGCCTGCTGTGTTCATCCAGCTCCACACCTTGGTATCTCAGATTCTCCAGCATCTGCAGTTCCTATTATCTCTGACAGAGTTGATATATGATTTTGCCACATATTATAAGAATATGGTTTTCCTTCAATAAACGTGTTATTTTTGATTCTTTGAAGAAACCTGACGGAAGTGCCTTTTGTTTAAGGTGACAGTACATCAATCAATTTGGTGAATAACTAAGACATTTTCACTTTTAATGTGGAGCTGGAAGAGCATATTTATTGAGTAGCTGGGCTTGATTTCCAGAGCATTTTTCCCATCAGAGACCTAACACCACTTGTAAGTTCTCCTTTAAGTCATAAGCCATCCTAACTTCGAACGATATCATCATTCTTTCATTGTTACAGTGTGAAAACCCCGAATACTGCAGCAATTCAAGAGGGCAGCACACCAACTCCTGCAGGGCAAGAAGTGGTGAACATGCTAACAACTCTCACATCCTGTGAACAATTAAACAAAGCTAAAATAAAACAGTGAACTGCAGATGTTGGAGATCTGAAACAAAAACATTAAGTTGCTGGAGAAACTCAGTGGGTCTAGCAGCATCTGTGAGAAGAAAGCAGAGTTAACATTTCGAGTTTAGTGACTCTTCATCAAAACGGACTTGAAATGTTAACTCTGCTTTCTTCCCACAGATCCTGTCAGACCTGCTGAGTATCTCCAGTGATTTCTGAATAAGAAAACTTCATTGTTTCATATATAGGGCAAGGTTTTGCATGTCCTGGAAGCACTAAATTCACATGGATTGGAAACTGTGACCCGAGAGCCTGGAATTTTCCAACACCCGCTCAATGATTCATCTGTTCCTATTTGAGAAAAGTAATGTCAACCCTGGATGAGCAGAGAATCTAATCCAGAATTTGGATTGCTCATGTGAATAAGCAACATGCCAATGGTACACTGGGAGAGTGGGAGAGATTCTTGCCCAACCATGTGGTGCAAAGTACAACTGGAGTCCCTACCAACACTATCCATAATTCCAGGCTACAATATGTAAGTAAAGGTGCGTGATCTGACAGCAATCTAGACTCCCTGAGTGAATTTTAGCACACTCACCATCACCTCAGGGAAATGGGTATTACCTGGGAATGGGTTATAATATGGAAACTAATCCCGTTATCAGGATAGCTTATATGCAGGGTAGTAAATACTTGTAACAATATAGTCAGTGACTCCAATGCATAACCAATGAGGAGTGGTGATGAGACATTGCCACGACTTTGACTCCAATGGTCTAATGGCTGCTGGGAGCTTATTTATGGTTGGACCGCCCTCTGACAAAGTTCATGTCTGAACAAGGGAAAGGGTTATACTAAAAGTGACCTCAGGACAGAACCACTAAGTTTGTTAGTAAACTGTATGCTCGGACAAAGAAAAGTGTGTCTGCTCTGAGCCCGTGGAGTATCCTAGGCTGGTTGTGTTCAGTCAGTGTGTTGCTGATTCAGTTAATGGGGGTGGGGCACAGTGGCAACTGTTTGTTTTCAGAGGTATCATATATTTTGCTGAGGAAGGGAGATGTTTTACTTTAGGATTGATTAGGCCTAACATATGCAAACCCTGGATGCTCAGCATGTTCTATTTCAACACAAATTAAGCATAGGATTGAAAGCTGTTCCTTTCGCACTGGGTTTTGTTTTTATAAACAATTAGTTTTTTTTCGCATTGACGTCTTCTTACCTGAAGACTGTTACCAAGGTAATACTTCACGTGTTGATAGCGGTAGGGAAATAATTTACCGGTTGCTAAGGTGACGCTTCGTATTCCTAATCTGAGTTTTCACTATTCAGTTGTTGGTCTCCACGGACTACAGTAACATGTGACTGGGATGAATTGTTCTGGGATGCATGTTAACCAGGATTAATTGAAGCTAGATAATAAAATGTGAGGCTGGATGAACACAGCAGGCCAAGCAGCATCTCAGGAGCACAAAAGCTGACGTTTCGGGCCTAGACCCTTCATCAGAGAGGGGGATGGGGGGAGGGAACTGGAATAAATAGGGAGAGAGGGGGAGGCGGACCGAAGATGGAGAGTAAAGAAGATAGGTGGAGAGGGTGTAGGTGGGGAGGTAGGGAGGGGATAGGTCAGTCCAGGGAAGACGGACAGGTCAAGGAGGTGGGATGAGGTTAGTAGGTAGCTGGGGGTGCGGCTTGGGGTGGGAGGAAGGGATGGGTGAGAGGAAGAACCGGTTAGGGAGGCAGAGACAGGTTGGACTGGTTTTGGGATGCAGTGGGTGGGGGGGAAGAGCTGGGCTGGTTGTGTGGTGCAGTGGGGGGAGGGGATGAACTGGGCTGGTTTAGGGATGCAGTGGGGGAAGGGGAGATTTTGAAACTGGTGAAGTCCACATTGATACCATATGGCTGCAGGGTTCCCAGGCGGAATATGAGTTGCTGTTCCTGCAACCTTCGGGTGGCATCATTGTGGCAGTGCAGGAGGCCCATGATGGACATGTCATCAAGAGAATGGGAGGGGGAGTGGAAATGGTTTGCGACTGGGAGGTGCAGTTGTTTGTTGCGAACTGAGCGGAGGTGTTCTGCAAAGCGGTCCCCAAGCCTCCGCTTGGTTTCCCCAATGTAGAGAAAGCCGCACCGGGTACAGTGGATGCAGTATACCACATTGGCAGATGTGCAGGTGAACCTCTGCTTAATGTGGAATGTCATCTTGGGGCCTGGGATGGGGGTGAGGGAGGAGGTGTGGGGGCGAGTGTAGCATTTCCTGCGGTTGCAGGGGAAGGTGCCGGGTGTGGTGGGGTTGGAGGGCAGTGTGGAGCGAACAAGGGAGTCACGGAGAGAGTGGTCTCTCCGGAAAGCAGACAGGGGTGGAGATGGAAAAATGTCTTGGGTGGTGGGGTCGGATTGTAAATGGCGGAAGTGTCGGAGGATAATGCGTTGTATCCGGAGGTTGGTAGGGTGGTGTGTGAGAACGAGGGGGATCCTCTTGGGGCGGTTGTGGCGGGGGCGGGGTGTGAGGGATGTGTCGCGGGAAATGCGGGAGACGCGGTCAAGGGCGTTCTCAATCACCGTGGGGGGGAAGTTGCGGTCCTTAAAGAACTTGGACATCTGGGATGTGCGGGAGTGGAATGTCTTATCGTGGGAGCAGATGCGGCGGAGGCGGAGGAATTGGGAATAGGGGATGGAATTTTTGCAGGAGGGTGGGTGGGAGGAGGTGTATTCTAGGTAGCTGTGGGAGTCGGCAGGAACAGCAACTCATATTCCGCCTGGGAACCCTGCAGCCATATGGTATCAATGTGGACTTCACCAGTTTCAAAATCTCCCCTTCCCCAACTGCATCCCTAAACCAGCCCAGTTCATCCCCTCCCCCCACTGCACCACACAACCAGCCCAGCTCTTCCCCCCCACCCACTGCATCCCAAAACCAGTCCAACCTGTCTCTGCCTCCCTAACCGGTTCTTCCTCTCACCCATCCCTTCCTCCCACCCCAAGCCGCACCCCCAGCTACCTACTAACCTCATCCCACCTCCTTGACCTGTCCGTCTTCCCTGGACTGACCTATCCCCTCCCTACCTCCCCACCTACACCCTCTCCACCTATCTTCTTTACTCTCCATCTTCGGTCCGCCTCCCCCTCTCTCCCTATTTATTCCAGTTCCCTCCCCCCATCCCCCTCTCTGATGAAGGGTCTAGGCCCGAAACGTCAGCTTTTGTGCTCCTGAGATGCTGCTTGGCCTGCTATGTTCATCCAGCCTCACATTTTATTATCTTGGAATCTCCAGCATCTGCAGTTCCCATTATCTTTAATTGAAGCTAGACTGGGTGGCAAGGAGATCTTAACATTGGAAGCTATACAGGGTCATACTGGGTCAGATTTTCATGTGGAGGTGAACAATAAGGCAAGTGCTTGCCTTAACAATGTTTCTCTGAGAGAAGTGACAAGAATAGGAAAAGCCAAATCAACTGCAATTGAATATCCTTCGAGTGTTTGATGGAGCAGCATAGAGAAGGCATTACATTATTCTTAATCCATTCTATATTTTACCTAAGGCTTACTGTTAGAGCCATATATTTGCAGAAGCAGTTACAGTCTGGAATCTAATCAAGAAATACAGATGGTTCATGTAGGATAATTTACACTGCTAAGGAATGACTACCTGCTGCACTCTGTTGATCAAATCTGTCCAGCACGTGTATTTGTGATTTGGCAGACTGTGGGGGGTGGGAGATTTCAATCTAGCATTGTTAGGATCAGCATTTAGCTTCATGAGTGGCTATAGCCTGGAGTCCAAGCTCGCTCAGCCAGAGGCATTCAGCTGTTCATTTTTGTCATGTCGGGCAAACAGGTGGTGGAAAAAAAATCGCCTGAAAGAATGTTAATTTTCAGAAAAGCTGATCAAGGTATTTGAATGTTTTATCCCTAAATGTTAGGAGCGACACATGCTGGCCACTTATTGAGTAGGTGGAATAGCTTATCGGTAGATTTGCTGTCTGGGATTACAGTTTTACACAGTCTAATTGAAGAACTCAAATGGTTTATGACAGATATCCATTAAACCCACTTCCTTCAGGAGACCACATTTAATTTTCTTCCTTCATAAATTACTTAATCTACTGTGGAAGGCAGATAACTACACTTCCAAAAGTCATTGCAAGGACAAATGTTTTCGTACAATGTCTCCTGCATTTCAAAGCCCATAGTTTCTAGAGGCATGTTATGCCTTTTTTTTACTCATTCACGGGATGCGGGCAAACCCAGTGTTTATTGCCCATTGCTAATTCCCTTGGAGAAGTTGAACCAACTCCTTGAGAAGCGACGTTCCTTCTGGCGTAGGGAACCACCCACACTCCTGACAGACAGGAAGTTGTAGGATACCCAGCAACAATGCAAGGACGGCGACTGAGTTCCAAATTAGAACGATGTGTCGCTTTAAGGGGAACTTGCAGGTACTATTCCCATTACCTGCTGCATGGTCCTTCTAGTGTTAGAGGTTTGGAGTGCACTGTCAAGCAGGCTAGGTGAGATGACACAATGCATTCTGTACATGGTGCACGCTGCTGCCACTGTGCATCACTCCATGGCAGAATGAGTTTTTTAAAGCAGGGGCAGTCGACTTCTTTGTCCTGGGTGGTGTCAAACTTCTTGGGCATTGTTGGTGTTGCATGCATCTAGGGAAGCAGGGAGTATTCCATCAGACTTCTGACTGCTGCCTTGTGTATAAGCTCTGGATATCCGCACAGTGCTTTCTCCAGCGTCTGCAATTCCTATTATCTCCGGTACAATTTTAACCTCACTGCGAAGCATCTTCTAGGAATGCCTAATCTGAAGAAGTTACCCTTCTCCCTCCAGACAAACCTCAAGGGATCTTTCTCCCACTGTGACTCCTCTATCTATCTTCGATCTGCCTCTCCCTCTCTCCCTATTTATTTCAGAACCCTCTCCCCCTCCCCCATTTCTGATGAAGGGTCTAGGCTCGAAATGTCAGCTTTTGTGCTCGTAAGATGTTGCTTGGCCTGCTGTGTTCATCCAGCTCCACAATTTGTTATCTCGGATTCTCCGGCATCTGCAGTTCCTATTATCTCTGATACATTGCTGGTCCAGTTGGGTTTCTAATTCATGTTAACCCCCAGATTGTTAATGGTGGGAGATTCGGCAATGACAATATTGTCATTGCCGAATGACAATATGGCTGCTGTCATTCGAGAGAGACGAGTGGTGACAGTTTAACCTGAGGATCACTGAGCCCCAGGTGAGGTACATTTGAGAGGAGGCCAGGTCTCAGTTTATTGTCTTAGTCAAAGGGAACTTGTGAAGCATTCTGTCAGCATTAAATCAGATTGTCAGCTTAGAATGTATGCTCAGATGTGTGAAGTGGAGTTTAAGCTCACAGCCCTCTGACTCAGAGATGGGAGTGCTTGCCACTGAGACAATGATGGCACTAAGTGTTGTGAGCCATCCATGTAGCCTCTTGTTGTACATGTAAAGAAGCCACAGCGTGCTCTCTGATCATTAACATTATCTGCACCACTGCAATTGGAACTCATTCATATTTAGCTCATTGACTCCAGCCATAGCAATGTGATAATTACCAGCCCTGCATGGGGACTGTACATTCCAGCTGCTTAAAGATGAGGTGCTGGACCGTGAACACCACTTCAACGACTCTCGCCAAAGAGTTGCCCCAGTGCAACTCAGACTGAGGCACGAACACTGGCTGTCTCAGCCAGCATACAGTGTAGTGTCTGAATACCAGAAACAAAATTAGCATGACCGCCAGGAGTACAATTTATGTGTAATTTTTAAAATTGAAATGTTGTTTTAATTTCCAATTCCACATTATTAAATGAACTTGTCTTGGAAACGGTGCACAAATCACAGATTTCTTTTTAAACAGTAAATGAATGGAACAATGTTCTTTCACCCTGGAGACTGAAAACAGCAGCATTTTCCGTCCAACTGGATGCGAACGTGTCATCTGTTCAGTGTTGAACCATTCTTCGGCGATTCATTTGAAACAACTTCAATTCATTTTGATAGCCAGCAATGAGGTTTGTCGCCTGATGCTTGGGGCTCTGGGAACAGGGAGATGAAGAAATAATGTTTATTTCAAAACCTCCTTTACTTTTACCTCACTCCACATGAGTGTCATAAATTTGCTGCAATTTCGGATTCGCTCAGAATTAAAGTAATGACAGACAGTTTGAACTAATACTTAATAACATGAGGATCCCTTCCTCCATCTTCATTCTAACTCAATTTCCTCACTCCCTTCCTTACCAACTTCCCATATTTAAGTTATTAATGCACTGTCCCTAATTGCTTAATTTGTGATGTGTCTGATTTCATGGTGGTTCATTGAAAAGAACAATGCAAGGAACTTCTCACTGAGACTATTTGCTGTTGCAATGCCTATCAACCTCTGCAGCCCAGAAAGGAAATAATTCAAACTGAGAAATCGCTCTCCTGTAAGTAACAAATAGTTAATGATTTTTAAAATTTACATCGGCATGGGTCTTCTGGTCAGCAGCAGAGTGAGAGGGCCCATGTGCCATTGACTGAATTAAACAGCCCACTTACATTCGTATTCTGGAGTTGTTAGGCTCTCTTGGGCTGAAATCAGCTCCACACATGGGACTGAGCAGCCAAATACAGCACCAACTCCATTTACAAGTTTTCTGACAACATCACTGTTGTAGGTTTGGATTTCAAACAATGACAGGACTAAGTACAGGAAGGAGATAAGAGTGCTTAGGTTAGTGGCATGGTGTAAAGGCGACAATCTCTCCATCAATGTCAGCAAAATGAAGAAGCTGGTCATTGACTTCAGGAAGCAGAGTGGAGGACACACTCCTGTCTACATCAATGGTGCTGAGGTGGAAGTGGTCAACAGCATCAAGCTCCTGAGAGTGATGGTCACCAACAAAACTGTTACGGTCCACCCACGTTGATGCTACAGTCAAGAAAGCATAGCAAAACCTCTACTTCCTCAGGAGGCTAAGGAAATTCAGCATGTCAGTCAAGACTCATACAGATTTTTATATTTGCAGCATAGAAAGCATCCTATCTGCTTTCATCATAGTGTGGTATGGCAGCTGCTCTTCCCAAAACCACAAGAAACTCCAGAAGGTTTTGAGCACAGCTCAGTCTGTCACGCAAACCAACTTCCCATTCATCAATTTCATCTACACTTCTTGCTACATTGGAAAAGCAACCAACATAATCAACGACTCCTCCCACCCTGTTTTACTCTCTTTCATTCTCTTCCATTGGGCAGAAGATATACAATAGCCTCTTCCCCGTTGTTATCAGACTTTTGAATGCTCCTCCTAAATGTTAATATTGATCTTTCTCGGTGCCCTTTCAGCAGCCTCCCTATTCCAACTTTCCTCTCAGCAGCTGTAACACTGTGTCCTGCCGTCTTTCCTGTTATGATGCAATGTATAGCATGTTCTGCCTGTAAAGATTAAGATGATACTTTTCACTGTACCTAGGTACTTGTGACAGTCATAAATCAAATCAAATCATAAGGAATCCAGCCAAGAGCAGAGTCAAGGAAGAGGGCAGAAGAGGTAGTACGGGAGGAAGAGTCGAGTAGGAGAGAGGGAGGTGGGAGGGTGAAGGGGAGGGGTGAGGGTCCAAGAGGGAGAAGTGAGGGGGAGGAAAAGGGAAGAAGAGGAACACGGGAGTTTGGAGCATGGGGGAAGGGAATAGAGGGGAGAAGCACAATAGAGAAGAAAGGAAGGGCATGGAAGGAGGAAGGGAAAGTTGGAATAGGGAGGGAGAAGAGGCGTGTAGGGGAGGAGAGGACTAGTAATGAAATATGACTGCACCAAAGCCAAACCTTCTTTTCAATCATGACCTAAAGAATGTAGTGCTTAAGCTCTGATTTCACTACATTGCCAGGAGATTTTAAAAAGCCTTATTACTGATCAACTCTACCCCACAATATTCACCACCCTAACCCACCTCCCCCCAAACTCTGGCAGTTCCCACCCTCCTCCTATCATTGCCCTCCTTCAACCCTTGGAAGTACTCACCATCCTAATTATTTTGATAACACACCCGCTCTTCACTCCACCGCCTGGCAACGCACACCTTTCTAACCCTGTCCCAACCCTCAGAAATTCTCACCCACCCCTACGGCTCACTCCTCACCCCCTCCCCAAATCCTTGACATTGTTTACCACAATGCTTCAACCACTAACAACATTCAAATCGCAGCCCTGGCAATTCTCATTAATCCTGCACCCCTCCCATCGCCGTTGACCCTGGGCTTCTGGAAGGCGAGCATGGAGTGGGTGGGTGTGGCTGTGCAGTATTAGAAGGTGTGAGTAGGACTGGAATTGCTGGGAGATGGGCATTGTCTCAAAGAGACTGTAAGATGTAGGAACAGAAGTAGGCTATTCAGCCCATCGACTCTGCTCCACTGTTTAATCGGACCGTAGCTGATCCAATAATCTTCAACTCTACTTTCCTGCCTTATCTCCACTGTCTATCATCCCTTACTGATTAAAAGTCTATCAATTTCATCCTTGAATATAATGGAGATGGAATTAAATGAAAAGAATTTAAGCAGGCAATATTCTCTGATAAATCAGTGATTCGGCAGAAATGTATCATTAAGTCACTTTGTCACCATGATGTCACTTGTGAGTTCCCTTCTCAGGACCTCCACCTCTTCACCCTCATACCAAAGCAACAATGATGAACATCCATTGAAGAAACAGCTGTGTCTTTTTAATCTCTTCTGGCATGCACGCATCTAATTATTGCAACTGAGAAACAAACAGGGTCTATCTCAAACAATCCATCACTCTTCAACACAACTGAATGACCCAGCGTTCACAACTCTGTATTGTAAAAAAATCAGCAAATCCACATTATTGAGAAAAGAAATTCTCCTTGTCACTGTCTTAAATGGGTGACCCCTTACTCTGACATTATGCCCTCTGGTCCTAGGCTCTCCTACAATTTCTTGGCATGTACCCTGTCAAGCCCCCTAAGAATCTTACACGTTTCTAGAGGAGCTGAGCTGTATTGGGGTTGCCACGGTACAGGATTGTTTTGACAGTCGTGCTGATTTAATTGCGCTACTCTCCTGTGTGCTTATTCACATTTGCCAGGGGAAGCATTCACTAAATCGGGATTAAACCGGGCTATATATAACAAACAGCCCAAGTCTGCCTGTCTGATCCCACTGTAGTAGGAAATCCTGCAGCAGTCCAGGCAAGGTAAAACTGACAATTAGAAATTTAACCTGCTCAGGTAAGTACTGCACATGCACATGTGTCAGGAAATCCCCAGGATCTTGAGATGCATCTGACATTTAAGATGAGTCGTTCTCTGTGGCACCCTCTCACGCATCCGAAGATTCAGGGGAATGTGCACTTACTTTCCATTTGTCTTTTTTTTCATGCTCTCGTTTAATCTGATCTTCCCTGTAATTTCTCTATTCTGAACACACAACTCAATACAAACATGTGAAGACTTTCGGGTCGATCAAATCTGTTACCCATTTTGACTTTCATCCGCCAGTGTTTTTTCCCCATCGCTTCATCTATCGAGTCTCTTCGCAGCCTTCTGTTTCCATCAAAGCCAACAAATTAACTAAACTAATGTGCTGTCGGCTGAAGTGAATATCAAGCTCCCATATCCTTATGTCAATTGCAGGGCTACGGTACTGCAGTGATAGTTGTCCCTACCTCTGAGCCAACAGGCCTTGGTTTAAGTCCCACCTGTTCTAGATGTATGTAATAACGACACTGAACAGGTTGAGTCAAAATACCTGCTTATGATGATAACGAAAAGCTGGGTCCCCAATATTGATCTTATGCATATAGCACTGACCAATCAGTATACATACCTATCATCATGACTCTCTTAAACAATGCCAGCAGGTTACCTACAATTCCATGTGCTTTCATTGCCTAAATGACAACAGTGACCAAGATTTTACTTTTGTGTAGTGAGATTGTAAAAGGTGATTTCTAAATGCAAGTCTTCTTTCTGAAAATAATTTCTGTTCGGCCTGATTGCACGCCTTCTGGAAACCAATCTAATTAACATCATGGACATTCCCTTATGTACTGTCATTGTCACTTTGACCAATTGAACATTGGAGAGAGCTCTGTAAAAGCAATTATCAGGACTAAGAAATGTAAACTTCTCCCAATGCCTTGGACTCGTAGATCTTTGTGGGTATGTTGAAGGAAGAAGGACTCTTTAAGAGAGATCGTACTTGTTTCTCAGTTCCAATAATTAGATCACACATGCCACTTGAGGTTAAAAAGGTGTTGCAGTTTCTTTAATGGAGGGCCATCATTGGAGCTTTGGTGTGGGGGAGAAGGGATGGAGCCCCTGAGAGATGAATCCACAAGAGGCCTGCATCACAGTGACAAAGTGAACTAATGATATTTCTGGGCCAAAAAAAAACTCTTTGCAAAACGCAGCATACTGCTGATTAATCAGTGAATACATAGAGGGTTGACGAAGCCTGCTTAAATTCGTTTCACTCAATTCCATTTCTGAGAAGAGTGGAAGGTGAAGGCTTATATGCCAGATGGTTAAGAAGTCTTGTCTAATGCATAAAGGATGAGATGAAAGCGCTTGTGATTAAAACTACCCTGCTGCAGCCCTTAGAAATAGGAAAATACTGAATCTGCTTAATGCACACACAAAGCTCACATTTATTCAAGTTGTTGCAGTCACTGTGAGTGTGGTTGATTCCAAATTCTGTTCACATTCTACTTGCAGCTGTCATCAGATGTGTGAACAAATACTTCGAACAAAGTATCCATATCCTGATCAAACATACAGTATTTCTCCACAAATGTGTGTATTTAATTCTTGAATGCAGTGGTTCGAGGCCTTTCCCACATTTTGATTAGAAGTTAACAAATAATAAAAAAGGCTGTGCTTGCTGATGCTCAGGAATGATATCTCTTATAAATATAGTGAAAAATGCTTACAAATACCAATAAAGTATTATCAGAACAGCCACGATCTCGATGAATGGCAGGACTGACTTGTTGGGCTGATTGGCCTCACCCTCTCCCATGTCTTATGGTCAATGAATGACACTATTTTAATAAACCATTATATTTCAACACTAATATTATTTTACAGTAATCACATTAACAACATTAAAACAAAGTGCTACTTTTCTAATGTTCGGTAATGACCTTAATATTGAGTACTTGTGTGCTGTGTGTTGGTGTCAGCAAACAAATCCCAATTTTAAAAAATCCTCTTTGTTGATCAAAGTTGGAACTGGGTAATTTTTGGCTTTTCAATGGGAGACTCATTCTTTCATTGTCCAGAATGAGTGAGGGTTCAACTTCCACTTCAACAACTTGCATCTTTTAAGTTGGAAATTTATCTTTGAAATGGCTCCTGGGCAGTCAGCTTGCTGGGGAGATCCTGACTGTGTAGCTGAATCCTTGGCCAGCCATTGCCATCCTCTGCTGTGTGTCCTCAACCTCCTGTCTATGACCATTCATGTGAGTCTCACAAAGGGCACATTTTAGCCACAACTGCATGTCAACTACTAGTTTAACTCGCCACTGATTGCTACCTGGTTTAAACTCCCATCCCCCACTATACCGCCAATGATCCCGTTTTCCCTTTTTTTCAGCTAGAAACTAGAAACAACATACCCACAAAGATCTGCAAGTCCAAGGCGTTGGGAGAAATTTACATTTCTTAGTCCTGATAATTGCTTTTACAGAGCTCTCTCCAATGTTTGATTGGTCAAAGTGACAATGACAGCACATAAGGGAATGTCCATGATATTAATTAGATTGGTTTCCAGAAGGCGTGCAATCAGGCCGAACAGAAATTACTTTCAGAAAAAAGACTTACATTTAGAAATCTCCTGATGGGGTATCATAAACTCAGATCACGTAAGGACATCATGTTTAAAAGTTTATTGTTATGTGTGTGTGTTTTTTAATATGAGGATTAACATAGTCAAAATTAATGTGGATATACACCCAGTGGTTGCCTGGAAAGGAAATCTGGAATGTCACACTTGTTGGTGTTAAAGAAAGCTTTGAAGGGAGGATAAATGCATTACAAACTGAACTGTAATCTCTGGGAGTTATCTCAGACTGTGAACAGAATGATTAATAGATGTCAACAGTCTGGACGGGAGATGTTTGTATCTCTCCCTTTCAAGAATACACGGGGTCAGGTGTTAAAAACAAGCTTCAACAATGGTCTGTGGGTGGACCAGAGTGCTATGAAGGTCCGAGCTTTGCTGAACAGACTTTAAACACCTCTGCACCAAAGGTAAAGAAAGGAAGAATTCTCACTTACCTGACTGCTACCATCCACACCTGTCGAATGGAACCGGAACAAACAGATTTCAATCAACCCACAAAGTCAAGGATCTTGAAATCGATGTCCATCTCACAATGTCAATGCTATCAGTAACATCCACTGTTACTGTGGTTGTCGCGACAACCTTCAACTTCCAGCTCTTCACATGGAGGCTGACCCATATATCTTTTGGGAAGAAAAAGAGGGTTTAGCTTTATTATCACATGTACGGACATGAGTACATTGAAAAGTTTACAAGTCATCACGTATGGCCCCGTCTCTGGCACAAATGTATCGAGGTACAGATTCATAAGTACAAATTCTTAAGAGAAGATAAAGAAATAAAAAGTCCAGGAATAAATTAGAAAAATAGAGAAACATATATCTTTAATTTCTTTGGGTTTATTTCCCATTCCTAATCTTCATATTAGGTGTGTGCTGTTATTATTAATTTTAGTAGCTATCAACTCTTCTCTTACCTCAAAGGAACCTTGTTAAATTGGCTCCTTTTAAAATATAAATTAATTTGGTCTGCAACAAAGGTATCAGATGTTGGGGGTGGTGGGGAATCTTCCGTAAATTAAATGTACTTCCACTTCAGCAGACTCTGTGAACAGGGACCACTGAAACGCCTTCCCAGTTTCTCCCTCTGCCATTTACACACATGACATTTTGTGTCTGTCTGTGTGCGTGCGTAGATAGGGCGTTTACAAGTTGTTAACAGTTCATATTTGTTTATCAGTAATTGGGTAAAGGAGTTCGGTTAGTTCAGTTGGCTGGATTGCCTCCTTGTAATCCAAAGCAACATCAACAACATGGGTTATACTCCTGCGCCAGTTGAGTCGATTACAAAGTACTCTACGTCTCAACTGTGCCCTTCACTTGAGGCTTCGTTCCCTCATGTTAAATCACCACCGGTCATCTCTCTTAAATTTCCAATCGGTCATTGCAATCTTACTCTTTGAATGGGGCCCAGGCCAGTGCATAGCATTCCGGCTGCCAATGTACAGCCGTGCTCCATTCCTGGAGAAATTTCCAAAGCAATGCATCTAAACTAATTGTACAGAGATAGTAGGAACTGCCAATGCTGGAGAATCTGAGATAACACGGTGTAGAGCTGGATGTACACAGCAGGCCTAGCAGCATCAGAGGAGCAGGAAAGCTGACATTTTGGGTCTTGACCCTTCTTCAGAAATGGGGGAACGGAAGGGGATTCTGAAATAAATAGGGAGAAAGGGGGAAGCGGCTAGCAGATGGATAAAGGAAAAGATAGGAGAAGATTAAACTAAAACCCGCAAGTAACCGGACAGTATGCAATGATTATGATCATAATCTACCCATGTAGAATTTAAAAAACAGGGAATCTGAAACATATGCAGGAACTGTGAAGGTGAAGCTGGCGTGTAAGAATGATTATCGTAAGGGCTTTTTTGTAAAACGCAGATCAAAAAATTCAATAAGTAAATAAAGTGTGTATTATAAATACTTAATCCATTACATTGTCCTTTTACAATTGTTCTCGTTAGAATTTTTGCTGAATGAAATGGGGTTGAGCTATTGATTCCACATCTTTTCTAGTATTTTGAAGTAAATGAACTGGAAGATGAAAGAAAATTGGCTCAACAAACACAAAAGGATAACCCCTGAGCTTTCTACAGGTGATGGCTCAACCCTCTTAATGTGTGAGTGCCAATGTGTGTTTACGTTAGAGCAGTGGGAGAGCTTCACAGTGATAGGTTGTGAACAAAACTGAAACCTTTGAAGTCGGCTCTCTATTGAAACTTGAAAATGACGTGCATAAAAATGTGTTATCAGTGTCGGGGGAGGTACACCATGAGCAACGGAAGGGAGGAATGTCAATGCTAAATATCAAAATATCTTCTCAATTTTTATATCAGATACCAGCATCCGGCATACCAGATCAGGTCCACGGTCGATGTGCCAGCAGTGTGGTTGAGCCCTCCCTCCTATAACAGTTTAGTTTTCACCCCAGAGGATTTCCAAGTGAAGTTGATAATTCATGAAGAGTTAGAGTCACTTTGCACAATGGATTTTACCTGGTAGAAAATAATTTTGAATTCTGTGTTTTTGTGTCTCACAGGTAATTCTCTATCCAAGGAGATGTGTGTGTGATGGTGAGGAAACAGAAAAATTTAGGTATTTAAAATATTATCAGTCTGGGTTAGGTTTAATGAAGCAGGTGTCTTTTCCTACCAACAGTTTAATTTGCGTGTAACTGCTCAAGATGCTTCTCAAGTCAGACCCTTTCATGGGATTATATGAGACACTTGGCATAGAAACAGGGATTTGGCCCAAATAGTCCATTCTATTGTTTAGGCCCTGTCTCCTTCCATCTTTACGCATGTAAATCTATCAATATTAACCTCTCCCCATTTTTACCTAGCTTCCTTCAAAGTATATTGGTCCTGTTCACCTCAACCCCTCCCTACTGTAGAAACTTCCACATTCTCCCCACAGTTTGGGCAACAAAGTTTCTTCTGAAATAAAACAATTAAAACAAAAAAACTGCAGAAGGTGGAAATCTGAAACAAAAGCAGAAATTGCTGGAGAAACTCAACATCTGTGGACAGAAAGCAGAGTTAACATTTCGGGCCCAAGGGCTGTTGTGAAGAAGGGTCACGGAACCTGAATGTTAACTCTGCTTTCTCTGCACTGATGCTGCCACATTTCCAGCAATTTCTGTTAATGGCTCTTCTGAATTTTCCCATTGGACTTCTTGTTGGCTATTTCACATTGATGGTGTCCTGTTGTGATCTTCCTCACAAGCGGAAAACATTCTCTTTCTGCTTTCATTCAAAGGACTTCATCATCATTTTGAATACATCTCTCAGCCTTCTCTGTTTAAGAGAATGTGACTCAGTCTGCTTATCATCTCAAGAGAAAGAGAGAGATAACCTCACATTCCTTGAATAGTTCTTAAGCATCTCATCATCTCCAGTGCCTCTAGTTGAGCCTGTGGTGAAAGGGCGGTGTCTTAGTCCAGCTGCCAGCATGAGTTAACATTCGTGTTTCCTGTCTTTAATTTCCTTCATTCACTGCAACCACAATTAGGATTAATTAGAATGAGGCACTTCATGCTTTTGCCCAAGTGTATTAAACTATTAGTAAGCCACCTTGTGGAGGTCATACTCCCACTACTATTTTGACATCTGGTTCCAATTCCTGGGGCTCCCCCATTAGTGATTTGCCATTTGAGGCATGCAGGTCCCAAAGTGGGAAGACAAAATTTCTTAATCCTGAATTATCCTTATGCATCATAGTAGTCACATCTGAGCTTAGTTTTGGGTTACAATGGTGAGGCAGTGGGAATAAGAAGATACAAAACAGGATTTTGACCTCAGCTCACCGAGCCAGCTCCACCGTTCATTACAAACACGGGTGATCCTCAATCTCAGTTCCACTTTCCCACAACATCCCCACATCAGTCCTGACAAGATTTCACCAACCCGAAACATTAGCTCTGTTTCTCTCTTCATGGATGCTACTTGGCCTGCAGAGTATTTCCAATGTCTTCCATGTTTAACCAAGTCTTTTTTTCAATTTCCTTAAAGATTAAAAGTCCATCAGTTTGAGCCTTGAAGGTGAGAGAGCCATTGTCATAGAGTTGTACAGCATGGAAGTAGGCCCTTTGGCCCAACTCTCCCATGTCGACCAGAGATCCCACATTAATCTTGTCCCATATGCCAGTATTTGGCCCATATGCCTCTAAAACCTTCCTATTTATTTACTACCCAGATGTCTTTTAAATGTTCTCATTGTACCAGCTTCCACCACTTCCTCTGGCAGCTCATTCCATACACACACCGCCCTCTGGGTGAAAACGTTGCCCCTTAAGTTCCTTTTATATCTTTCCTCTCTCACCTTAAACCTATGCCCTCTGATTTTGGACTCCCCTACCCTGGTTAAAAGACCTTGGCTACTCACCCTATCCATGCTCCTCATGGCTTTAAAATCTCTACAAGGTCACCCTACTGCCTCCGATGCTCCAGTGAAAATAGCCCCAGCCTATTCAGCCTCTCCCTATAGCTCAAGCCCTCCAAACCTTGCAACATCCTCATAAATCTTTTCTGAACGCTTTCAAATTTCACAACATCTTTCTTATAGCAGGAAACCAGAATTGAATGCAGTATTCCAAATGTGACCTATCCAATGACACCCAAACTCCTATACTCAATGCACTGAGCAATATAGGCCGTCTTCACTACTCTGTCTACCTGTGACTCCAGCTTCAAGGATCTATGAACCTGCACCCAGCTAGCTGGCCCCAGGCAGAATTGAATGCCTCAGCAACAGATTACACGATCCACAAAGTGGGAGTGTCAGCTACTGTCTGTAGTGGATTCATCTAGTACTCGAGAGGTTGGAGTACAAAATCTAGTCTAATGTTTCAGAGGAATGCTGAGAGAATGCTGTGCCCCAGGTGCTGACTTTCAGAGGAAGCATTGAGATAAAGTTTCTCCTGCCCTCTCACATTGTTGTAATAGTAGATTATCCCTGTAATAGTATCGTCAATCAAACAGTGTGGCGGCCTGGCCAACACATAGCCCATAAACAGCTCAAAATTAAGATTATTTATTTACATTATTGCCGTTTGCTGGACCTGGCTGTATACAAGTTGGCAGCTGTGCCTCCACACATTACATCATTGATCATACTTCCAAAGTATTTCATTGCTAGTGTAGTTACAAAGTAAACGATACATATTCAGAGTAAAGGCTGAGCAGTGTTGTTGGGAAGTCATGCTCCTTCTGTGAAGAACTGGGCCAATCCCACTTTCCCTGAACCCTTGTTTATTTTTGTGAACTTGATATCCAGGATCCCTCACAATATGTAATCATCAAGTAACTTGCAGCCAGTGTGATGCCTCGATAGCGCAATAGTCATCTTGCATTTAGCCCACGTGAAGAATGGATTCTTGCATGGGGTGTGAAAAGGTTGCTTGTGGATGTTGTTCTGTCTGCTCAGCTCTTTAAGGCGGGACAGGCCAATCAAAATAAAAACGATACATTAGAAACAGTAGGGATGAATTTCGACAAGAGGTTCCCACGCTTGTGATATTGCTGGGCAGCCCTTGACACCTGAGAAGCTTGTTTCTCCAGGGCTTTCACAGCCCCTCAGATGTCGTCATTACAGATAGGTGGGAGAATGTGTATGGAAATCCATGCTCACTGTCCTTATTATAGGGTCAGCAGGAGGCACTTCAGCACCTTCATGCCAATTCCATCACACAATAAGACCGTGGCTGATCTACAAAATAGCTCTGTGTATCTACCTATTTCTGTTATCCTTTAATATCTTCAAATAACAAAAGTTTACTAATCATATTTAAAATGAACAATTGGCCGATTGCCTTTCATAGAGAAGGGTTGCAAACTTCCATCACCTTTTTCATGAAGAGCTGACCTCTAATTTCATTCCTGAAGTCTGGCCATGGCTCCCACCTGAAACTCCCCAACAAGTCCAAAATAATTTCTCTCTGCCCGACATGTTTCTCCTAATGCCTTGAAAACTCTTATTAAGTCATTCATTAATCTTCGAAATTCTAGGTATTACAACTCTCGTTTCTGTAATTTCTCAACATAGTTTAACCCCTTACAGGGTCCGCATCATTCAGGTAAAACATCTTGCACTGGAAGATAAAGAACAAAGAACAGAGATTTAATTATTGTGCTTTTCCACAACACTTCTCTTGCAAACAGGACTCCTGTTCTCTTTGCCTTTACTCTTGCTTTCCTGTCCTGAAAAATATTGAGAAGCATTATTGCTGAGTTTCCTGGATGGGAGATATTATTCCTTAAACATTTTCCTCACTTAAGCATTGACATTACCAAAGCCTGTCTGATAAAAGAAGTTATCACAGACAGATCTCAATCCTTTCCATATCTGATCTCCACACTTTGTACGGGGAGGTGGTGGGTGAAAGAGTTCACTGGATATGGATGGCTCTGGCCACATTAATCCACTATGGAATGGAACTTTGATGTGCTATTATGAAAAATTATTTTAGTTACATGTTAGTTTGAGCTGATGTCATGGATTGATACTCTTCCACAGAAGCAGCCCTATGTTATTCTGTCCTCGTGGATTTTGCCTGCAGCGATGTTTGTGAGTCAGGGTTCACTCCTGCAAAAACAAGGCTGTACTGTCCAGTCCCTCAACCTGCTGCATCTCTGTCTGTGCGTCATCCAAGAATGACTCTTACCTCACTCTGAAGTGTCAGCAAACGTTTTATTCACCTGCTATTTCAACGAACACTGGTCTTTGACTTGCAGCACTTTAGGCTGTTGTGCAACCGAAGTGTTTTGATGGACTTAAGCTGCTAATCAGTCATGATCTTATTGTAAGGTGGAAGCGATTTGAGGGGCTGAAAGGCCTCTTCTGTGATCTCAATATAAGGCTCACCAGACCCCATCAAGTATACTTGCTCACACCTAGGATTTTTCAGCTTTGCATTTTCACTTTACATTACTTTCAAAACGAGAGGATGAGAAATTTTCTGTTAGAAGGAGTAAACAGAGATTAGGAGAGGAGGTGAATCTGTTCTTTAAACGGCTGTGGGAAAGAGAGTGCATCATGGATGAAAACTGGGTTACTTATCTTGGTTTTATTGGAGTCGAGCCTTCAGCCCGCTCATATTTCACATCCTTCAAAATAGGTGGATATTGTGCAAGCCAAGCAGCTGCCACAGTTCATTGCATCAGCCTCACCGAGCTCCCACTGAGATCATGCCTGGATATCATGTTTATTCAGAATTATTTCAGCCTCAGCCGGGACTTCATTAAAAAACATGTTAAATCCTTCCAGGGAAAAGGCAATAATCAAACCCAAGATGGAAGAGTAATTTGAGAATTGGTTAAGGGGGCAGTGAGAGATAGACACGGCTTTGTTTAAAGGAGCTTGTTGTGGTCTTGCTCTGATAATTAGAATGAGAAAGGCTGGTTAGGTGAAGCACGGTGAAGAGCAGCAATGAGAGAGGCTCAGAGGCTGATACTGCGCTGTAATCAAAGAACAAAGAACAAAGAAACCTACAGCACAGGAACAGGCCTTTTGGCCCTCCAAGCCTGCGCCGATCAAGATCCTCTGTCTAACCTGTCATCTATTTTCTAACGGCCTGTGTCCATTTGCTCCCTGCCCATCCATGTACCTGTCCAAATATATCTTAAAAGACGCTAACGTGTCTGCGTCTACCACCTCCGCTGGCAACGTGTTCCAGGCACCCACCACCCTCTGTGTAAAGAACTTTCCACGCATATCTCCCTTAAACTTTCCTCCTCTCACTTTGAACTTATGACCCCGAGTAATTGAGTCCCCCACTCTGGGGAAAAAGCTTTTTGCTATCCACCCTGTCTATACCCCTCATGATTTTGTAGACCTCAATCAGGACCCCCCTCAATCTCCATCTTTTTAATGAAAATAATCCTAATCTATTCAACATCTCTTCATAGCTAGCACCCTCCATACCAGGCAACATCTTGGTGAACCTCCTCTGCACCGTGTCCAAAACATCCACATCCTTTTGGTAATGTGGCGAATAGAACTGTACACAGTACTCCAAATGTGGCCAAACCAAAGTCCTATACAACTGCAACATGACCTGCCAACTCTTGTACTCAATACCCCGTCCAATGAAGGAAAGCATGCCATATGACTTCTTGACCACCCTATTGGCCTGCGCTGTCACCTTCAGGGAACAATGGATCTGAACATCCAGATCTCTCTGTTCATCAATTTTCCCTAGGACTTTTCCATTTACTGTATAGTTCGCCCTTGAATTTGATTGTCCAAAATGCATCACCTCGCATTTGCCCGGATTGAACTCCATCTGCCATTTATCTGCCCAACTCTCCAGTCTATCTGTATTCTGCTGTAATCTCTGACAGTCCCCTTCACTATCAGCTACTCCATCAATCTTAGTGTCATCTGCAAACTTGCTGATCAGACCACCTACACCTTCCTCCAGATCATTTACACATATCACAAACAACAGTGGTCCCAGCACAGATATCTGTGGAACACCACTGGTTACAGGTCTCCAATTTTAGAAACTCCCTTCTACTAGTACTCTCTGTCTCCTGTTGCCCAGCCAGTTTTTTATCCATCCAGCTAGCACACCCTGGTAGTAGTTCACATCTTGAAGAGAGGCCTGGACTGGTGACAGAGCCTGTTTATTTCCTCGTGGTGTTGGCAATGTTCAATGTGGGGTAGAGATAAAAGTTAAACGTCTAAGTTTGTCAAAAGGAGAAATCTGAGTCTTGGGGAAAAGAAAGCACAGCCATTTTTCCTACCCAGTGTCAGCACGAAATGCTGTCAGCTCAGGTCAGGTATAACAAAAAATTACAAAACGATCTTGACCCATTTCCGAAGAAGGGCCTAGGCCCAAAACATCAGCTTTCCTGCTCCTGTTATGCTGCTTGGCCTGCTGTATTGATCCAACTCTACACCTTGTTATCTCTTGACACTACCTTGCCAATTGCAATGAGGGGAGACAAATTAATACAGTGGCCTGACAAGACAAGCTTTCAGACTGAAGGATCATGGAAAGTACATTGCATCACCTAAATCAGTCTTGAAGTAAAAGTCTATCACCAAGAATCTCTGCTCAAATTACAACAGAGGTGAGGTAACCCTATAATGCCATTTAGTTGACTTAATATTTGAGTAGGATGGATATTAGTGGAAGAAACAGGAAAATGGAATTAAAATAGATAGGTTGTGATGAAGAGCTAGCATAATCTCAATGGGCTGAATGGAATTCTTCTGAGTTTGAATTAATGCCAACCAGACTCTACTTGCCAAGCAATCTGCACTTTTTTTATCCATAGAATAAATTGTTGGGATTGCTTGAAATTTGACATTCTTGAGTTTTACCCCGACAAAGAGAAGATGAGAAGCCTTGACAACATGATTCTCTTTTCACCAATAACTGATGCCAACTTCAGAAGGACAGCTATACAGTGCAGCCACTCCATTTCCCTTGTCAGTCATTCTTTTGATTCTGGTCAGCAAGTTTGGTATTTGTAATACACTACTAATTAACGCTGAAATATAGAAGCTTGTTTGTAATGGTACCATTTGTACAAGGACTTTCTGATTTCAAGTGGGCCGCTTGACAATAATCAAGAGTATGTCTGGCTTGGACTCAATGCACAGAGAGTGTGTCTTGATTTCATCCTCCTTCCTTCCCTCCATCACGACCACTACCACAGAATTAGCCCAAGAATTGCTAGGGTTTTGCCAAGTAGAGGTGGCCTGTTCTGCCACACAAGGCGAAGGAATATTAGAGACAGATCCATTCCCGCACTAGTCTGAAGTATCTGCTGACAGCCTATTCCTGAGCAACTGGGGAGCATGTTTCCTGCCCTCCCAACCCTGCACACATGGTGAGATCAAGACTGGCTGATAGCCAAAACAAGGGAGACTGATGAACTAAGGCGGTTGTACCTGAAAAACAGCTGAATAGAATTGTTTGGGGTTTACGTCACCAACCATCGCATTTCAAGTGGTTACCACAGCAACAATCTCAAGCTTCGAAAGTCCTTCAAAAACCAGAACTTAAAAGCCCACTAGCGTGACTTTGTAATATATTTACCAAATCAGCCAAATCCAATTGCTTTCAATTAACATTTGAAGTGCAGGCCAAGAGTGGAAATCTGAAACCCTCCACCGCACTGGATCATAAAGAAAGAAACTAGAGCAATACTAATGGTGAAAGGGGGCTAGAAAATGCAGCCAAGCAAACAGGTAGGGGCTGGATTACAAGAGAATTCCTTTCATAGCAATAAACTATGTCCACTCATGACCTGACATTTTCTTCTCATGATATATTGAGCTGAACAATACAACATCAAATATTAAAGGAAACAAAAGTAACTACATTAATAGACACCTAGCCATGTCAATAAATCATGCAAACTCCCAACTTGCAGACTCGGGCTTTTCTGGCTGAAGTCTAATTGGGTAACCAAGGATTCAGGAGTTACCGGCATGCATTGGCTGGGGCTTCAGCAATACCAGCTCAACTTCAGAGCATTTCTTTCTGTCCACCCACTGCCTTTCTTGTCATACAGCTTGTTTGGACTTACCCTCCCATTAAACAATTGTAAGGCCAATTCATTGCCCTTTCTACAAACTCCATTCATCACGCCCTGACTTGATTCCATATCCTAGGCAAAGGCAGAAACTGACCACAACTCTGTCTTCTTCAATCCTGACAATCCAATCTCTTGCCTCTGCATCGCTGGGAAGCTTTTACTTCCAGCTCCATAAAATTTCCCAACTCCAGGCAAACAAACACTTGGGTGAAAGAAATTAAGGGGCATCTTAGCATAAAGTGGGAGGCCAAACCAGCAGTTTTCTGTGGGGTGGGACGGGGACCTGCATTAAAAACTCAACAATAAATGCAACAAAAGCAGATATTGACACAGAAACTCAGCAGGACTGGCAGCATCTGTGGAGAGAAAGCAGAGTTAGCTCTTCAATTCCAGTGACCCTTCTTCAGAACGGATTGTCAGAAATGCCCCAAAACTTTTCACGTATACCGATGATTGTGAAGTGCTTAATATTTGCTACCTGCAGGAAACAGTAGCACCACCAGACTGGAACCAGCAATGAAATGAATGATCACCATTTTTGGCTGGCATGAAGGAAGGAGCATTGTCCCAGTCACTGGGGGAACAAACTGGGTGAGATTTCCCAAGGTATGGCAATCACGCACAAGCTGGTCTTATTTTCCGAAAGAATAGAGCTCTGTACTTCCAACAGGAGGTTTCGATCAAGGTTCCTTCAGAAAGGCAGGCGTGCACTTTCAAGCTGACTGGTCCTTCATAGTGTAGAACAGTCAGGGAAAGATACACCATGCCTCAGTTATCACAGCAGTCAATTGCCGTATTCTGCGATATAGAGATCCAGCATCCTGGATAGCTCCTGTGAAAGGGTAAGTGTGAATGGTAAGTGAGAGGTCATGGTACCAGAATGGTAAGATGGCAGGTGGATAGTGGTTACATTGCCAGAGAGAAATGATGTCAGGTGGAAAGGGTGCCAAGCGGTAGAGGCAGATTGCTGGATGATAGAGTACTGGAGAAGATTCCAAAGAGGGTAGGCTTTCAGGTTTTTTTTAAATTCATCCGATGAGGGTGTCACTGGCCAGGCCAGCAATTATTGCCCATCGCTAACTGCCCAGTTAAGAGCCAACCACATTACTGTGGGTTTGGAGTCACAAGTAGGCCAGACCAGGTAGAGATGTTAGTTTCCTTCCCAAAAGGACATTAATGAGCCAAATGCGTTTTTTCAACAATCAACAATGGCTTTATGGTCATTATTTATACTTTTAATTCTCTAGATTTAAAAAAAATTGAAGCCAAATTCCACCAACTCCTGTGATGGGATTCCAACCTGAGTCCCCAGTACATTATCTGGATCTCTGAAATAACAGTCCAGCGATAAGACCACCAGGCCATTACCTACCTTTAGACAGATCGGGTACAGGGGCACAGGGTGGCATAGGGGCCAGGTAAGTGATAGAATGTTTACAGTAGGTGGGAGATATTGGGTCCAACATAGTTTTGAGTGCAGGCTAGTGTAAGGTCCCAGAGATAAAAGGGTGTGTTGGTGTAATAGTGGGCTAGGTATGTGATTGCTCCTGGGAGGGAAAATGGAGTGTGGCGTGTCCCGCGGAAAGAAGTGGTTGTCAGGTCAGGGTCTAGCAGCTGTAAGGGGGCTGGGGCGAGGTGAATTTGGTGTAGTTTGTAGTTAGATGTGACAGAAACCGAGTAGTTATAGAGTTAAAGAGATGTACAGCACAGAAATTGACCTTGAAGTGCCATGCCAACCAAATATCCTAAATAAAGCTAGTCCCGTTGCCAGCATTTGACCCATATCCCTCTAAACCCTTCCTATTCATACAGCCATTCAGATGCCTTTTAAATGTTGTAATCATACCAGCCTCGAGAACTTCCTCTGGCATTTCATTCCATACATGCACCACCCTCAGCATGAAAAAGTTGCCCCGTGAGTCCCTTTTAAATCTTTCCTCTCCCAGCTTTAAACTTGTGCCCTCTAGTTTTGGACTCCCCAAACCGGGGGAAGGACCATGGGTATTCAACTTATCCAAGCCTCTCATAATTTTATTAGCCTCGATAAGGTCACCTCTCAGCCTCCAGAGGTCCAGGGAATAAAGTCCCAGCCTACCTAGTGTCTCCCTATTGCTCAAAGCCTCCAGTCCCAGCGACATCACTTTCAAGTTTCACAGCATCTTTTCACAGCAGGGAGACCAGAATTGAATGCAGTATTCCAAAAGTGGCCTAACCAAATTACTCAGGAGTCAGACAATGTATTTTCAGTCTAATTTTTCCAGAGCAACTAAGTAAGTAACTGCAGTGAAATCCTGCAAACTGTCAGACTGAAACTGATCCCTTTGAAGGCTCTGAGTATAAGGGGATTGCCCAGTGGAAAATTCAATTCCTCAGGCAGTTCCTTTGAACTCTGCAACATCAGGGATTCATCAGGGACCTCCAGCATAACTGTCCTGTATGATACACAATTATCCGCTTATCAGAAAATCCAGGCCATTGTTCTTCTTCCGATATTGTAATGCAATCGTTAATATCCACCAAAATTCCTGGAACTGTCACGAAGATCCCCAAAGGAAGGCTCACAAGAAGAAGCATGATATCAATTGATACCTGAACAAAACCACATAACAACAACCTGCCTTTATGTAGCGACCTTAGTGCTTTAGATGAGAATTGTCACATAAAATTGTACGCATAAGTATGTGCGAGGTCAGGTAAGCAAAGGCTTGATTTTAAGGAGCATCTTAAAGGAGCAAAGAGGACTGACAAGCATTGTATTCGGGTTGCCGTAGGTGGATTACTTTTAATTCTAAAGCTGGATGGTTCTGAATGGGTTAATGTTCATGTTAATTTGGCTCCATCTATTCTACTGATGTCACACAGTCTGTGGGGAATCAAGCAATCAGAGGGAGCAGATATATCTGTAGTAATTCCCTAAGGTCCTAGGAAATATCTGATAAAATGTGGTTATGTTTATTGTTCACATGTAATGAACATTCATGTTATCCAAAAACTGCGCCTCTGCTGAAGGTTATCTTTGGTGGTGTTTCCTCCACCAGTAATCATTAGACAGGCCCAAGACAGAGCACTGAAGAAAGGGCACTAGATTCATAACGTTAACACTGCTTTCACTCCACAGCTGCTGCCAGACTTGCTGAGTTTCTCCAGCAATTTCCATTTTAATTTCAGATCTCCAGCATCTCTGTTCTTGGTTTTATTTATCCAAGGTAAAGGAGGATTGGTGGCAGTGTACATCCTTGAACAATGCATACTGAGTGGTGTCACAGACTGGTAGCAATGACAAATGTTGCAAGGTATGGTCATTCATGATAGCACCACAGGGAGTGTTCAGGAGGGAAATCCAGTTAACTGAAGACATAGTAATCAGTGCTAGAGTGATTAAAATCAGAGCTGTTCAATAAGCCAGGATTAAAGGACCGTAGAGATCTCAAAGGGTTGTGCTAATGGAGGTTACAGGCATAGATCCAGCATCAGGAATTAAATGCATACTCATTCGACCTATTAGCATGAAGAAAATCAATTGATTCCAACAGGTTGCTGATCCATTTACGGATCTGCCATGATGGCTTGTAATTGTTCTGCTGTTTGAATTATTTTTGATATTACTGCAGGCCATCACAAGACAAGATATAAGTTAAATATTAATTAACCCCTCGGTTATGCGCAGCAAGTGCACTAAATCTGTAACGTCTCTTGAGCTATGGAGGGAGCTTACAGTATAAAGTTTCTGAAATGCTTTTCCTTCTCACTAGCTTTCCCATGGAAAAATTATTTTTGCTTCTGAGGCTGGATGATTCAAGAAGGAAACGAAGTGAAATCAGTAGTCCTTGGTTGCTATCAGTGGAATACAAATAGCTAAATAAGTGGAATAATTTGGCCATTGACCAGAGATAGACAGATATTCCGGTAGCCAAAGCCGCATCAGGAACTGCAGGAAGGAACCATAACATTTTGCCAAGGAGAGATGGTAAAACCCTTCCTGCCCATTCCTCCTTTTTATCCTTGTTATGCTGAAACCTTGCAACATTTGACCAGTTCAGTGACAGCCTGGGAGTAGTGTACTCAATTAAATAAAAAGTTCATAGAGCTTCTCATCATGCCCTGAGTGTGCATTGCATAACCCAGTGTATTAGTTGTGAAGTGCATCCCATATCACGGTACTCAATGGTTTGTTACCATTATACATCAATGGGATATTCACGAATTTTTCACATTATATAGAAAGATACAGATTTAGGGACAGTTTTTATCATGGGTGTGTATTTTTTTGCTTTTTTAAAAATCATGCTTTTTAATAGAAGGATCTGTGATGGTTGCAGCAGCTACAGTTGTAAAAGCAATCTGGTAGCAATTGCAGTATCCAGCAAAACAGATGGTCAGAAGCAGCAGCTGAGAGCAAAGCACGGCAAAGCATAGAGCTCTCAGAAATTATGTTTAATAAGTGAATTGGATAGAGTAAAATGGGGCAGCTAACTTAAAGGAACAGTTAGGGCTGAAGTGGCAGCAATTCAAGGGTTAACAATGACTGGGCAGGTCAGACGTTACAGAGGTGTAGTTGTGACCACTCTATTGATTTAATTTGAAAACAGAGCAGGGTATTGATGTTGTTCATTTACCAACGTTACAAAAATCTATTGAAAAGAACAATTGTGTGCATTAAGCGTTTCCATCATCCAGGTTTGGACTGAATCTTAGTGCCAGGTGTAAGAGAAAGAAAATACCTGTAAAACCACAGCAAATAAAATTCAGAGTAAAAACCGAAAGAACTGCAGATGCTGTAAATCAGGAACAAAAACAAAGTTGCAGGGAAACCTCAGTCGGTCAGGCAGCATCTGTGAAGGAAAAGCAGAGTTAACACTTCAGGTCCACTGAGGAAGGGTCACTGGACCCGAAACATTGTGGTGAGGTGGATTAAGTGTACCCAGATGAAGTGGCCAGGAAGAAAATGGAAACTTAGCAGATTCTTGATGTCGAGAGAAGCTTTGACAAGCAGTAATCATTATTGGGTAAAGACCATCTCAGTGGAATGTACCTATGTTTGTTGTGATTGCACAGCAGATGCCATCTCATGACCACGCATGTGATTCTGTCGCTGTGTGTGACGCTGTGCAATGAAGCTGTCATCTCAGGTGACAACTCTTAGGTCAGGTTGTTTGTCGGGTGGCACTCCACGAGAACTCCAGAATCAGCTTACACTGAGCAACATGCTGCGTAACCAGGATAAGATCACCTCAAGGACATTCAACTGTAGTAAAGGCGCAATTGTCTATTTGTTCAATCGGGCTGGCACTAAGTCCAAGCGGTCAAAGAAAGCATTGACATCCACCGTAAGATAACGAAGAAGTGTAATGATAGCTTGTAGCAGTGAAAGAAAACCTTTCAACTCTATGTGAAAATAGGAGTCTGTCTTTCTCTGTAGTCAATAGTTAACAAGCACACACATGATTCATTTGCTGCCACAACCTGCTAGTGTAATGCTGCCTGGTCTCACCAGGTTGTTGCATCTGACCCATGTGCACATATAAAATCCAAGGGCTTTCCGAGGTTACAATCCGAGGAAAATATAAGCTCTGCACACATGCAATTTGCTTAATCGCAAATCATACATTCACTTCAGCTCCTGAGGGAAAGTTCTGTATGAATACTCCCGATTCCCCGACAGTAATAGAGCTGCTAATCCATTCATTTCCACATCACAGATATCTTAAAATAAATGCTTCCTAATGGTCTTATATTGTAGATGCAATGACAGTCTCATATTGATTGTCTCACGTTGTCTTAAACAGAAAGACGCAGTCATCAAAATATAATTGTGTCCCTGTATGAAAGTCTATAATGTTTCCCCACTGTTTAGATTTGTACTTGAACTGAAAAATTGTTAAGAGGAAACAGAGCTCTGGAATCTGTGGTCACTGAGTGCCATCGACAGAAAGTGTGGCCAACACTTCATCTCTATGGTAGGAGATTAGCTTCCATACTGCTGAAGAAAACACTTTTCCATTTGCAGCTTGATAACTAAGATCTACACTGATGTTGGTGCCAACCTGAAATCAAAGAGGACATGTTCATGGTCAGCATTGGGTTTGGATGAAGAAAACATTTTGAACCAATTGATCTGTTCCTTCCAGAGAACCATCCCTATTTCCTTCCTAATATTATTGTCACATGAATTTCAAGAAGTACTCTAAAATTTAAACATTTTCCAATGTATTTTTCAGATACTGTCCATCACCAATCTCCTTGAGTAGAATTCTTGTAGATGTGTAGTGTTAGCGAGTTTTGAGAAGATTTGTAGCTCAGGTTGAGGTTCTGGATGTGAGTTTGCTCGCTGAGCTGGAAGGTTAGTTTTCAGACGTTTTGTCACCATTCTAGGTAACATCATCAGTGAGCCTCCGACGAAGCGCTGGTGTTATGTCCCACTTTTTATTTATCTAGTTAGGTTTCCTTGGGATAAAAAGTGGGACATAACACCAGCGCTTCGTCGGAGGCTCACTGATGATGTTACCTAGAATGGTGACGAAACGTCTGAAAACTAACCTTCCAGCTCAGCGAGCAAACTCACATCCAGGTGTGTAGTGTTGTGCAGTAAGTCAGCGATTCAAAGCCTACTTCAAAATGGAAGTAGATCCCTCCATTGTAAAGAAAGGTCTTGCAGGGCTATGGGTGGAACAGGACAGTGGATTTAATTTGAATTCGCCTTTCAACGAGTCTGGTTAAACAGAGTGGGCTGAGTAGCCTATTTCTGTGCAGTATCGTTCTTCTCTTCCTTGTGAACAAACAGTCGAGCACAGTATAAAGCTGTCTATAATGCAGTGAATAATGGCACGGGCTGTCAATGTCACAGTGAAAAAGCATATCCATAGCTGGTGTAGGAGCTAGGACAGCTGGATTCTGTCATAGTGAGCCACATCCTCCCATAGCTGAAATACAGGCTACTTTTGACTAATCGGTTCAGCCGCTGTACCTACTTTTACATAGGAGCAGTTCTTGCTATGGGCATATTTTATGGAATATATTTTGGAAATTAGGTGTGTGGAAAACTTTCTATTAAAAGTCATGAATGCATATCCATTGAGACAGTCAAGCCTCTGACTCAAATTCCTAAAATGTACGACGTGTCAATAAATCTCTACCACAGGCGTGGGGATTGGGAAAAAAAATCCCTGTAACTGATTTTGCTACTATTTTTATGCATAAAACTTCTGGATCACTTATCAAAAATGAAATCATTTGAAGAATATGCAAGATATTATTGATAGAGCGGAATAATTTATCAATCAGTAATCAACATGAGCTTTTCGTTCAGGCTCTCCATCTTCCCAGCTCCTAAGGTAATGTAAATATGCATGTTCCTGGATGGCAGTGAAGGATGATGACAACAATGTGTTTGTGCCAAGAAAACCTTTGCTTGTAATGAAGGAATTACGTTCTGCTGTACTTCCTTAATATCCAGCATCTTTGTCCCATGGTGCCAATTTGTCCTTCTACTAGTTTGTCATGTCAGACAAACTGCTTTGATATAAATTGTACATACATGCTTAGAATGGGAGAAGCAGCTCTGTCATCTGTTATGCTCTGTCTTCATCAATGGCAAGGCTGGCCGAACAATGTGAAATGTACAGGCTGGTAATTGCTTCTTTAGGCACAAAGCCAAGATTCCAGAAAATATTACAATTCCCATGTAACAGTGACATGAACCCAGCACATTTTAAATTGCTGGAATATACTTTCTTTATACGTTCACAAGGATCATCCTTAAAGGGCCACTATCCTCATGAAAATAAGGGAAAACATTTGAAACTATCAAAGACAATGCTAAGGCTTACAAGCTGTCCAGTACTCACAACAAAAGAACACCGTTACTATTTCTGTTTATTAATTATTCTGGTCGCCCTGTTATGGGAAGGATATCATTAAGGGTTCCAAAGACATTTGCTAGGATGTTGTCAGGTATGGAAGGTTTGAGTTATAAGAAGAGTCCGGGACTTTTTTCACTGGAGAGTAGAAGGCCGAGAGATGACCTTATAGAGGTTTATAAAATCCTGAGGAGTACAGATAGGGTTAACGATAGGTGTTTTCTCCCTAGCTTAGGGGATTTCAAGGCCAGGGGTTAAAAACAAGGGCGGCACGGTGGCACAGTGGTTAGCACTGCAGCCTCACAGCACCCAGGTTCAATTCCAGCCTCAGGAAACTGCCTGTGTGGAGTTTGCGCATTCTCCCCATGGCTGTGTGGGTTTCCTCCGGGTGCTCCGGTTTCCTCCCACAGTCCAAAGATGTGCAGGCTAGGTGGATTGGCCATGCTAAATTGCCCGTAGTGTTCAGGGAGGTGCAGATTAGGTGGGTTATAGGGGGGATGGGTCTGGGTGGGATGGTCCAAGGTTTGGAGTGGACTTGCTGGGCCAAAGGGCCTGTTTCCACACTGCGGGGATTCTGATACTGAGGGGTCATATTTTTGTGGAGAGAGATTTAGCAAAGACATGAGGGGCAAATTTTTTACACCGAGGGTGGTTCGCGTGTGGAATGAACTTCCTGAGGAAGTGATGGATGCTAGCACAGTTACAACATCTAAAACATACTTAGATAACTGTACGAAAAGGAAAGGTTTGGACATCCATGAACCAAGAGCAGGCATGAGGGACTATTTTAGTTTGGGATTAAGTTCAGCTTCGACTAGTTGGGCGAAAGAGTCTGTTTCCATGCTGAATGACTCTGTGACCCTACGAGGTGGTTTAGTGACTCAGGCATCCATGCCCCTGAGACAGAAACTGTGAGTTTGTGTTCCCCTCCACGACCTGATGAGCAAGGAAAGTGCCTTCACATTTCATGGTTAACAGATTGAGTATCAATCTCTAAACCTTTCCAATAAGCCAACGGCAGGTGCTACAAAAATGAAAGGTTCCCGTTCAGCCACGTGATGGGGAAAATAGTTCAAACCTCTGCCATTACCATAACCAGGGCAATGGCATTCATCTAGAAGCATACGTTGCCACATTGGCTCAGGCTCCTTGGAGCATATGCTAATTGGCTCAGTTAGCAGGATGGGCCAGGGTAATATCAATAGCATAGAGTTTTATGGAATGGACTCAGGACCAATGAGTTGAGCATGACTTTGGACAGAGAATTCAAGAGAAAGAATTAATAAGTAGTTGACATCAGTGGAGGAGAAGTTAGACAAGTTGAGTGAGTGGGCAAATGCATAGCAGATACAGCATAATTTGGATAAATGAGAAGTTATCCACTTTGGTAAGAAAAACAGAATGGAAAAGTATGAGTGAATTGGTGATAGATTGGGAGGGGATTATTGATGTATAGAGGACATGGTTTCCTTGTACATCAGATACTGAGAGCAAGCATGTAGGCACAGCAAGAAGTTAGGACAGTGAGTGGTATGTTGGCCTGTGTTGCAAAGGCTTCAGTATAGAAGCAAGGATGTCATATTGTAAATTACAGGACTATGCCTGGAGTATTGGGTGAAATTTTACTCTCCTTGCCAAAAGAAAAGATCTATTTGCCATAGAAGGTTCAGCAGACTCATCCCTAGGATGATAGATTTTTCATATGAGGAGAAATTAGGTTGGTTTCTGACCTCTTACTGGGGGAAGGCTGAGGCAGTAGACAGTGCGCCTATCTTAACCCGTACAGGGGATCAACCCTGTGCTGTTGTGTTAATCTGATTTGCTAGTCATCTAATTAGTTGAACTAACCAGCACCACCTAAAGTTAATCAACAGAATTATAGCCACAAACTGCCAAGGTGGATTTGAACACATATTCTTAAAACATTGATTATTCCTGGATTGTTTGAAGCCATGCTTTTGCACAGATAAAGAAAGAGGAAGACAATTGTCACTCTTGTCTTAACAATGTGATAACATAAATGATTAAATAATGCATTTAATATTCAGATGCCAAGAGCATTCATTGTCTCCATGAAAGCGTGACCCTATTGGTCAGTGATGCTGGACAGCACACAGTGTGGTCACATGGCTAAAGAGGTTTTGACTCAACCAAAGGAAATTATAAATCCATGACATGATGCCACAATTCACATGGAATCTGACTGCCATGTGTGTCATAAAACTATTACATGTTCATATTAAAACAATTTGTGCTTCCCATTACCCATTACTCTCTCCTAATTAGAAAAGGGTTTAGTATCGATGTTCGGGAAGATTTGATGCTTTAAGTTGGAAGGTTTCAGAGAGACAGGTAGATCTAAACTCTGCATCTTGATGTAACCTGAACAATAGTGAGCCACCAGTTCCTTTTTTAATCCATCTCTGTGTTTATTTCTATCGCCGTATCTCCCATTTTCACCCAAATCACACACCTACACAATTTGGAGCCTTATCCCAACGTGTCGCTTCACTTGTTTGGAAACTTAGCTCTCGAGATGGTTCCTGTTTCTGGAAGGAGAAAAATCTACATACTGCATAAAGCAAGTTGCCATTGACCTTTCCGATAGGCTTTGTGCAAGAGGAGCAATGAATTATCTTCAAACTTCAAGGATTTTGGTTAATTCTTGGTAGAAATTAATGGATGAGATTTACCCTCTTCTCTGCACAGCAACTTCTGGCTAGATAATCCACTTCAAGAATACTGAAATCATCAGGAGAATTTGAAGGTCAACCCTATTCTACAAGTGCAGCAAAAAAAAGAGTTTTGGAATTTGCTCAAAATTAACCACTGGGGTTGTGCCCAGTTCGACCAATTCATTCGCCCAATTTTATCTCAGAGCAGGAGCTAATAACCCCAAGAGCCAGATTTTCCAAGCCCTGGCAGCAGTTAGATAAAGAAAACTGGCACTTGGAGAAATGCTGGCTTGGCTTTCATACCAGATTTACAGTAAGATATATCAACCACTTCAGAAAAATAAAGTGAAGAACACAATTGTCAATTTCATCCTTTACCCAACACAACAAGACCCCCCCCCCACTGCATCCCAAAACCAGCCCAGCCTGTCCCCGCCTCCCTAACCTGTTCTTCCTCTCACCTGTCCCTTCCTCCCACCTCAAGCTGCACCTCTATTTCCTACCTACTAACCTCATCCCACCTCCTTGACCTGTCTGTCTTCCCTGGACTGACCTATCCCCTCCCTACGTCTCCTCTCCACCTATCTTTTTTTCTCTCCATCTTCGGTCCGCCTCCCCCTCTCTCCTTATTTATTCCAGAACCCTCTCCCCATCCCCCTCTCTGATGAAGGGTCTAGGCCCAGAACATCAGCTTTTGTGCTCCTGAGATGCTGCTTGGCCTGCTGTGTTCATCCAGCTTCACACTTTGTTATCTTGGATTCTCCAGCATCTGCAGTTCCCTTTATCTCTGACAACAAGACTGGCTTATTATTGTGGATTTAAACCTCCTGAAGCTTTGCAGCACCTGATTATTAGAATGGAGCTGCAGAAATAATTTTTTCTTCATTTTAAGCTAAAGCTGAACATAATTTTCGAGAGCCCTCAAAGCAAATATTCGAAGAGCAAAAAAGTGCATGACAAGATTTGAACATTCAGAATAATTTAAAGAAGGAAGAGAAAACAAAAGTGTGTCTTTAGGTAGCACCTGTCAGAACATCAGGATGTTCCAGTGCTCTACAGATAATGGCCCACTTTGGAATTATATTCATTATTGTGGGAATAGGAAACACAGTTATGTAAGTAGAGTTCAGATTTCAGTTGAGTGTTTGATTGAGTTGAAATGCCGATGGAATAAAGTAACATGGAATAGTATGCTTTTGATGATCCTTGAGATTATCCTGTGTTCCTCTCATGTGCACTTCAAATCTCTGATGGTCGTTCCTTTGGTTCTGTTTTCTTTACTATTGTCCAGTGCTAAGGGTTATCACTAAATGTTACTAAGGACTCAGAGCTGCATATACAAAGGAATGCCCAATACAGGGAAATATTTATTGACCATTGTAAACATCCATTTAACCTCTTGCGGGAAAGTTCTGTGTTCCCTGACTTCTAATAGCTATCAAGAGCATTTTGCTTATTGTCAGTGTCAGCATTAGTCAGATCATCAACTGGGCACTTGCACAAACACAGCTTTGCAGTGTCGCACCATGGCAGCTCCGGGAGCAAAGATGGCGCTGCCTACCTGATCACACTATGCCAGGAATCAAACTCCCATCCATTGACTTTTGGTCAGGTTGTAAAATCCACGGTCAATCCATCTCCACCCATCGTAAAATCATGTATACAATCCAGCTTTACTCATAATACACCGTACTATATTGTACAGCACCAGTGGATGAGTCTTAACAACATGTTCAACTCCTGCGGTGAGGCCTACATCAAACAAAAGTCTCTAAAACTGTAACTAGTTCCTAGCTATAGAGGAACTTTGACCAATTGTACTTTTAGAGGTAGGAGAAGCATTTACAATCCATTGGAGAGAATTAATTCAAATGGGCCAAATCCACTTAACACCCTCATCATTCATATTTCGACAAGGTTGTGAAGGAAATACAAGCAGACTGCAAATGTGCCCAAATATCTCGGAAGAGATCGATTTTGTTGACAATAACAGTTGGCTGCCATTTTTGTTAGTGTTCAAATCAAGAAAAACAAGACTATACATTTGTAGAATCCCTACAGTGTAGAAACTTGCCATTCAGCCCATCAAATCCACACCAACTCTCTGAAAAGCATCCCACCAAGATCCACCCCCCCCCACCTCACTCTCTCCCTGTAATCCTACATCTCCCATGGCCAATCCACCTACCCTACACATCCCTGGACACTGTGAGCAATTTAGCATGGCCAATCAACCTCATCTGCATATTCTTGGACTGTGGAACAAAACCTGAGCACCCGGAGAAAACCCACACAGACAGGGAGAGAATGTGCAAACTCCAGACAGACGGATTCTAAGCTGGAATCAAATTAGGATCCCTGGCACAATGAGGCTGCAGTGCTAGCCACTGAGCCACCAAGCCACCGTATTCTTCAGTATCTTTCCAATAATTTAGCGGTTTTATTGATAGAGCACAATTAATCTCTTTTATACTGTTGAATCATTGTACATTTTGCACAGATTCATTTAATGAAGTCTGCAAGAAGGAATTGTGTATCTCTGTTTGAAAGAGCAATCGAGAGTACCTTACAATTCAAGGGTTTCCTTAAGCTAATAAACTTATTATCATGGAAATTCTGATCTACTTTGTGGTGCTTTCAGAGTAATGCTGTTACTTTTGCAAGCTTTACTTAATTTCAGTTTTCCTCATCTCTTGCAAAAACATCTCACCACTTGTCAGTAAAATGTATTGATGCTCCAAGAGCTCCACTAATTTCCACACACCCCCACCTGAATCCGTACCTTTACTCAGGAGACCACCCTGTTGGACAGTAGCATGAGTTTGTGAAGTATTAAACTGTACAAACCACAAATCTGATCCCTGGCATCTACTGAATTGGCCTTAATCTAAGTCAGGACTGCATTGAGATGCTATAATTAGCCTTAGGTCCTCGGGCCTAGAAAGTAGATGAACATGTTGGTTTCTGATGTCTATGGCTATCGAGCAATGCCTGATGATAAAAGCCTGTGTGTGCATGTTGACTGAACAGAACAGATCTCAATAGCAATACACTGAATCTTAAAATAACCTACTGACACACATAAATCACCTTGGAGTTGTTGTTCATCACCCTCTGACTCAGAGACAACAATGCTACAATTAAGCTAAAGGCTCGCTGCTGGCACACGACACTATAATTATGAAGTAAAGACAACAAAGGGAAATTGGAAATTACATAGAATTAGAATTACATGTAATGTTAACACACTGAAACCAGCCATTTGGCACAATGATCTATCACAGTATTATTTTGTTGTCTGTTTGTGGTCTATCTCTGTTTAGTCTCCCAAGGTAATTCTATTGGTGTCCATGCATCTATATGCAAGAACACTTTACTTACAACTTGAACTCTACACATGTCTCTTCACAGTAAGTTAGAGTGCCATCTCCATTTCAGCTCTCTTGATTAATCATTTGTTATCATTGCATCATGGTACATTGTCATATTGTATCCAGAGCCCCACATTGTTTATGCCCCACATGTACCTCCTCGCATTCCTCTTCCCTGTCAAGAAAACCACAGCTGGGAGAACTCAATGGTATTTTCCCAGATGACCACTTCTGGAGCATGATGGTGTCTCCCTCCTCAAACATAAAAGCCTGAGTTAATTGATTGCCACCAATCCTCCTTTGTCTTTGTGTTGACCTGGTCTTTCCTAAGGATTAGTGATAAAGGGTACACCACACAGTATAGGTACAGAAGCTGCACCATTCTTAGATTACAAGAAGGTTTATTGCATGATAGCAATAAGTACAACTGAATTTGGTCTGGCTTCATTACTAGAATGCTAAGGGGATGGTACAGATACATCTGTTTCCTGTGTGTGTGACATCAGTAGAGTGAGTGGAGCCAATGTAACATGAACATTGACCTCTTCAAATCCATTACATTATACAACATCTCCCTCCAAACATTTTTTTCTGCTTGGCTAACCCTTATCCAATCTTTTCATATAACTATGATACAATTGGCACTACCTCAGCTGTCCCCATAGCGCTGACAAATGCGAATAGTCTGGACATTAGACACTTTTCTCAAAACACACTCTAGATTTGGAAGAATGGTCGGCCTCTTGCTTGAAGGCTGTTCCTCAGGTTCCGATCTGTGGATTATTTCTTTGTTGGAGGATATTTTATCTCTCAGATATCTTTCACAGAATATGCTATTCTGTGTAGACACTGTTGTTGGCACATAACCTTACTTGGAGGGCCACAACGACTCACAAACAGTCCCTGAGAGGAGAGGACAACCAATACCTCAAGAGGGCAATAGGTTTCGAGTCTGATCAATCTTCATCAGAACTGAGTCAGTTTCCCCCCAACAGATTTACCAGATCTCGTGAGTTTCACCAGCGATTTCTGTTTTTGTTTCAGATCTCAAGCATCTGCAGTTCTTTATTTTATTTAGCGAATTTACCCAGATGAGCCAGAAATTGCCTATGCAAAAGGACATTCTTTTGATTTTGTACTTGATACAGGAGCAAGTGTTACTGTTCTATGACACCAGTCACCATGACTGTGGATGGTTGACTGGGAAATGAAACTTTTTCAGATTCTTAGTCGAGTTATTGCTGATTACACAGCACTACCTATGTCACAGGTATTGATTATTCTGTTCTCAACAACAGGGGATCAAACACATCCATCAGCCCTGTAAAGTCAGTATGTTTCTCCACGTTCACAAACTTAAACAGCTCTCTTATGCCAATTGAAGTCATTTCACTTGATTCTTTCTTCTGTTTTGGTGCCACCATGAGCCTGGGCAGCCCAATTAAGTCTTCTGCTGGTTGCCTCTCCACAAGGTTGGTCAAACACATTTAGTTCCTGAATCACTGATTGGATTACATTTTGCTTCTGGGCCAGATATTCTCGGGGATCTTGCTGCTCTCCTCCAACTCATCTGATGAAAATGAGGCCGAGACACACATGCAACTCAAAAGTGAAGTTTGTTGCCTGTGAACAATGTATTTATTCTCAATTCACTGATGTATGTTGTATTGTCATGTAGCTTGAAGCATTCCTGTTCCACCCGCAGCCTTCGGCCTTACCTCCATGGACTGTAACTTTTGCTTCTTCAAGCATGATGACTGGTCTCATAGAACAGTAACATTTGCTCCTGTATCAAGCATAAAATCAAAGAATGTCCTTTTGCGCAGGCAATTTCTGGCACATCTAGATAAACTGGTTGAAGAAAATAAAGAACTGCAGATGCTTGAGATCTGGAACAAAAACTGAAATCGCTGGTGAAAGTTAGCAGATCTGGTAGATCTGTGGGGAGAAACTGACTCAGTTCTGATGAAGAGTCATTGGGCTTGGAAACCTGCCCTCTTGAGCTGTTGTCTTCTCCTCTCAGAGTCTTTGTGGTTTCTGCCTCCGGCAGGACTTGAATAGTTTTGTCTGAAGTTAAGTCTTCTGTGGACTTTAGGAAATCTGACAAAGCTTCATAAGGAATTCCAACTACAATTCAGTCCCTTATGAATTCTGATTTCAAAACCCTATCTTCATAGTTTCCACTAATCTATAGAGTTCATTACTGAAATTGTCTATTGGAAGCCAAACTCTTCTTGCTTGTCGAAGATTTTAATTTCACATTTTAAATTGAAATAATTGTCAAAAAACTTTTGGGACTGCTCCAAAAACATCCGCCGTGTTTTGTCTGTCAATAACATCATTGAAAGAGCACAATTGAACCTATTGAATATCTAATTATTTGCTCAGCTTTCAGTCTTAATATTCAATTTTGAGGCAAAGCTGTACATTTCGGACTGTAGCTACCAAGAAGCCCAGTCTGCAACGTGCTTCTCTGACTTTAGGATCTATCAGGAATTATTATACCTATTCAATTCATTCTCAATATGCTGATTAATATTATGACTGTACTATCTCTATCATTCTGATAGTGCTTTATAACTGTTGTTCTTTAAATTACTGTGTTGTACTCACAATTTTTTTTTAATTCAATAGCTGCAGAGCTTGCTCATGCCTGGACCATCTGGGAAGTGTTGCCAAAGGGAACTGCCTGCCACTGTGTCTAACTCCGTTGTACAGAGGATACAAAAAGGACAGGAAGAGCAATAGAAATTGGAGATTTGATAGTTAAGAGAACCAACAGGCAATTTTATGGAGACAGGTTTAAAAAAGACATGGGGGCAATACTTTTAACGCAGAGGGTGGTTTCCATGTGGAATTAACTTCCTGAAAAGTGGGGGATGTGCGCACAGTTACAACATTGAAAAGTCATTTAGATATGTACACAAATAGAAAAGGTTTGGAGGGATATGGGCCAAGAGCTGGCGCGTGGAACTCGTTCAGTTTGGGATTATGTTTGGCAAAGACGGGTTGGACCGAAGGGTTTGTTTCCAAGCTGTATGACTCTATGACATGAATCCACGATGGTAAGTTTCAGTGCTGATGAAAGGTCACTAACTTGAATTGTTAACTCTGCTCCTGTCTCCTCACAGATGCTGCGTATCTTGCACAAAAAAAACCCTTTGTTTTTACTGTATGGTGTGTTGCCTGCCTATTACCACGGTCAAGGAAGCAAAGGCATGAGGGAGGGTTCAGAAAAGAATTACAAAAATGGTTCTAGGAACGTGGGACTCCAATTACTTGGACAGATTGGAGAAGTTTGGTCTATTTTCCTCGGTAAAGACAAGGTTAAGAGGAAATGTGATAGAGGTATTCCAATCAGTACAGGCTTAGCTGAAACAGGTTGGTTGAAGCTGCTCCTGTTGGGGGATAGATTCAGAGCCAAAGGCACAGAATCAAGATAATCAGCAAAAGAAGCAATGATAGACTGTGGGAAAACTTTTTCACACAGCAAGTGGCATCTGGAATGTACTACCAGAGGGTGGTGGAGACAAGATCAATTGACAGCTTCATGAGCAAATTGGATCAATATCTGAAAATGTAAACTTTGCATGTTTACTCAGCAAAGGCAAGGTGAGGCTCTAGTTGACTTGCTCCTTCAGAACACCATCACAAACTCAATGGGCTGAATGACATTTTTCAGTGCAACAACCATGCTAGAAATGTCTTTAAACGCCAGAGAATCATCATCATTTTCACTTGCAATCTGTAGGCCTACTACTTAAGAACATCATTTTTTTTTGTTACAGAGTCATTGTGACTGAATGAAGAATTTCATACGTGCCAAAAGACACACTTACTCCACCCTCCCTTCCCCAATCCAACTGCAGTATCCAGTGTGGTTCTTAATGAGTCCAGAATGTTTCATTTGACTTTATCATGGTGGGTACAGATCACTTACATCTGGGCATCTGCTGCAAGTGTCAAGTATAGTAAAGCTTCTAATGTTGATGCTATATTAGCATTTTAGTGGCTTGAATCTTTGTCCTAGTCCTCTCGTCTCCCAATTTATTTGTAAATTATATTCTAGGCATGACTTTCCTACAGCATTTATAACCTTGTCTACACCCATAAGGTCATTTGTTAGATGACTCCTTTAAAGTTTATAAAGTCATCTAAGAAATTTTATTTATTTTGGACACAGCACAATTGACATTGTTTCATAATTGACTATATGGTTAATGTTTTTAAAGTTGGAAAGAACTGAATCAATAAGTTATGAACACAATCATTAGCTGGTTTAGGTTTTGTGGGTCAAACTCATTATTCCTTAAAATATTTACTTATCCACAAAAATAGTTGATTATCTACATACTAAAGCAAAACTTTAAGATGTCAGGCACAGAGCTCTATAACAATATGTCTTAAAATGGCTCAGCCATCGTTATTACAAATATTTTCATGGAGTTTGCAAATAAAAACTAAAAATGCCGTAAATACCGAGCGGGTCTAGCAGCATCTAGGGAGAGAGGAACAGAGTTAGAGTTTCAGATATATCAGTGATAGTGGGAACTGCAGATGCTGGAGAATCCAAGATAACAAGGTGTGGAGCTGGATGAACACAGCAGGCCAAGCAGCATGTCAGGAGCATAGAAGCTGACCTTTCAGGCCGAGCCCCTTCATCAGAGAGCTCTCTGATGAAGGGTCTAGGCCCAAAACGTCAGCTTTTGTGCTCCTGAGATGCTGCTTGGCCTGCTGTGTTCATCCAGCTCCACACTTTGTTATCTTAGAGTTTCAGATAGATGGCTTATCATCAGAACTGGGATATTCCAGAGAGGAACAGCTTCTATTCACTGCAGAGAACATAAAAGGGGACAGATGGGTGGAATGAGGGAGATTCCTACTTTACACAACATATTTTATGGTGGTAGAAGGCAAAGGGAGACAGTAATGAGAGAAGTTAGAGAAATAGATCATGAGTCTAGAGCATGTGTGCACGCTTTCAGAAGGACAGCAAAGGGGGAAGGAAAACACTGCAAATCTTTCTCCACAAATGCTGACTGGTCAGCATTTCCAGTATTTCTGGATTTTATTTCAGATTTCTGACAACTTCAGTATGTTGCTCTTCTGCATTATCAGTGGCCTGCCACTTTACCTCCGCATCCTATTCCAACACTAACTTCTCTGTCCTCACTCTGCCTCCTGTATTATTCAATGAAGCTCAATGGAAGATTGAGACACAGCAAGTTGTCTGTGCACTTACATTTTTATATTTTGCTGACATTTCATCCTCATGCACTTTGCATTTTATGGGGTTCTAGCCTTAATATTGATTGTTAATGACTCCACATCTGATGATGGGACTGGCAAAGTTGTGGGCAGCTGTTTGGCATGGGAATGTGTCGTCAGCTAACCAAACATTTATTGACATCACATTTGAAACCTTTGCAACATTTTGCCTTATTTTTATGGGAGCTTTTTCCGAAGGTTGTCCTAATTCTCTTCAGTATGTACTCAGCAGAGGGACCTTGCAAACAATGAGCTCTCAGATAAGAACATAAGAACTAGGAGCAGGAGCAGGCCATTCAACCCCTCGAGCCAGCCCCACCATTTAATAAGACCATGGCTGATCTTTTTGAGACTCAGCTCCACCCGCCCGCTCACCATAACCCTTAATTCCTTTATGTTCAAAAATTTATCTAGCCTTGCCTTAAAAACATTCAGCGAGGTAGCTTCAACCGCTTCGCTAGGCAGGGAATTCCACAGATTCACATACCTTTGGGCGAAGAGATCAGTGAAGACATTTTTCTCTCCACTGAGGCAAGGGATCTGTTGTAGCTCAGCTGCTCATCTGCTTAAAGTAAGTGTGACTGCTGCTACCTGCCCAGTTATTTAACCACTGCCAGCGACTTGGCACAATTCACTTGTGATCACCTTTCGCATCCGCAGGACCTTCTAAAGCAGCTCACAGCCAAATAATCAGCTCTGAAATACTCACTTGTAGGCGGCTTGCACACAGCAAAACTCAATAAAGAGTATCGTGATAAATTTCTCGATAGCCTGGCTTGACGTATTGACGAAGTGATGAATGTCGACCAGAGTGCAATGGGACCTCCAATGCTGTCCTTTGTAAAAGTACTGTTACGATTTATATATGGATAACTTGAGCAATTCAGTGTGGCACGGTGGCTCAGTGGTTAGCACTGCTACCTCACAGCGCCAGGGACTCAGGTTCAATTCCACCGTTGGGTGACTGTCCATGTTGAATTTGCAAGTTCTCCCCGTGTCCGCGTGAGTTTCCTCTGGGTGCTCCTGTTCCCTCCCACAGTCCAAAGGTGTGCAGGTTAGTTGGATTGGCTGTGCTAAATTGCCCGTAGCGTTCAGGGATGTGTAGCACAGGGGGATGGGTCTGGATGGGATTGTCTGAGGGTCAGTGTGGCCTGGTTGGGCTGAAGGGCTTGTTTCCACACTGTGGGTTTCTATAATTCACTTGGCAGAGCTGGCATCCCTCACAGTGCAGTACCATCTTTCTCTCCATTATTCTCTAAACTTAGATACGGTGCTCACAGCAGGAATCTGCACTTGCTACGTGACTAGTTGCAGGGAGTGCTGCAGAATTGTGTTGCCAGTCTCCGAACAAGGACGAAAGGATTCATCAACCTGAAGTCATTTAATATGAGCCTATACCTGGGTGGCTTGGTAGCTCAGTGGTTAGCACTGCAGCCTCACATCGCCAAGGATCTGGGTTCGATTCCACCCTTGGGCGACTGTCTGTGTGGAGTTTGCACATTCTCCCTGTGCCTGGATGGGTTTGCTCTCAGTGCTCTGGTTTCCTCCCACCGTCCAAAGATGTGCAGGCTAGGTGGATTGGCCATGTTAAACATCCTGTAGTGTTCAGAGATGTGTAGATTAGGTGGGCTATAGGGGGATGGGTCTGGGTGGGATGCTCCGACGGTGGGGGTGGACTTGTTGGGCCGAAGGGCCTGTTTCCACACTGTAGGGATTCTATGATTGATTCTATATCCAGGCCTTCTAACAATATCCACCTGCAACTACCACAGCCTGAAGGAACAAAAACAGAAGTTGCTGGAAAAGCTCAGCAGGTCTGGCAACATTTGTGAAGAAAAAAAAGTCAGAGTTAATGTTTCAGGTCTGGTGACCCTTCGTCCTCCTGATGGCAGGTAGCATGGCTCGGCTATTGTTGGCACGTATCATACTGGGCTGCTCATCTCTAATTCCATTGAATAATTTAGTACTTGGGACCATTGTTTGAAAGTAAACCACTTTAAATAAGCCAGGGCACTGTTTTACAGTGGCTGCAGAGGTCACCTGACCCACAAGAAATGTCAAGTTTCAATGTAAATAAACAGTAGATATGTTTAGGCAGTTCCCCTGTAGAGCTTGACATTTGCTGTTGTTGGAACCGTTTGGGAAAAGTGGTGAGCAACAGTCACATCAGCTGGAGAAACTGCTAGCGACCTGAGAAACCTCTTGTCCCCGCTGCACAAAGAATGCTGTGTGCTCCTAAGATGCTGCTTGGCCTGCTGTGTTCATCCAGCTTCACGCTTTGTTACCTCGGATTCTCCAGCATCTGCAGTTCCCGTTATCTCTGTAAACCATCCTTCTGTTTCAGCGACACTGCAATAAGCTTTAACAGCTGCAGGTCCAAACTCCTTCATTCATATGGACTATCTCTGTTATGTGCCAATAACCAGCAGTCACTTGATCAAAACACTACCTGGAAGAACCAATATTAGGAGAATGAGAGAATATAATCGATATAATTGGATAATACGATCTTCATATAACCAATATAATTCTGTTTGCAACAGAAAGGTAGTGACACCAAAAGGCCAATGGAACAGAATAACTGCATCTCTCCTGCAACAGGCTTCTTTTTAAAGCTTAAAGCATAACTCTATGACAAGTCAAAATGCACGGCAGAGGCGGAGAGTTTAAATTGAAAAGGAAAGTCAAGTTCTACACGACCCAGCCTGGGAAAAGGATTGACTACAATTTATAAAGAGACTGCTGCCAGATGAAATATCAGTTTGGCTGCAGCATGATTGAAAGTTCAAGACCAACGTCGAAATGTTTATTTTTCCAATGTGGAATTTAACTTTACAATTCCCATCAGCTACCAAAAGGTAGCTGGTTTCTCATAAAAGAAGGTTTTCTTTGTGTTAATGTTTGTTTTCTCTTTTCACACTTCCACAATTCTCACTGTCGATTACGCCTGAATTGTATGTTCCACCCCCTCTTCCTCCTCACCCCCAAACCCAATCGGATTCCAGCCCATCGGTTATTGTTGGTTCTGGTCATAACTTTCAATGCAAGGAGATCTCCTGGAGTGCCAAAGGTCTTCACATGTGCTAAAATCAGGAAGAATACAGTCCTGCCTGCACTAGCTACAAAACACGCTGGCTTCATGCCTTTTGAATAGGTCAAGGAGACCTCCATTCTATTAAACTGGAAGGGTCTGAAAGGGTTAATACTGTGAAGCTCTGTAAGCATAGTCCACTCTGGCAGTGTCATACACACCTGGGTGAGAGAACAGTCCAGTTGCTTGAGGGAGACTATCTGCATCCCCATTATGGTCCCGGTAACAATGGGTAGGATCTTCACTGGCCCCAAATGACGTAGGCTATGAGGAGAAATTTGGAAGAACCAAGTGGCAATTTGAGTGAGGTCTTTCCAGATGTCATGGGCAACAATCACATTTTCCAACTAAGTTCTGGACTTCGAGACAAGATGCTGATGAATGAGTAGTGAGCGGCCAAGTAACAGGAATTAATAATCATTATCACCCCCATCCCAATCTAACATCATCTCATGAATAAGCAGGTTCCTATTCTACCACCCACAGGATAGACACTTGACTTTGAGAATTTCCGACAAAAACAGGTCAGAACAGATTCCTGGCGGATCCAGCTTGCAATTTGCTCCTCTGCCGTCCATCTTGGACACCCAGCGCCAATGTATCAGGACACGTTCCACAGGCAGTGACCACACGTACCTAACGTCCACAGACACTGGTGTCTGACACATGCCACCCTCTCCACACGATCATGGATCTGCTGCACGTTGGAGCATACTAGCACCTCACGTCACAATGCTGCTCTGAGGACAGTCTGTGCAAGGATATGCACCCAGCTCACAGACTGGACCAGGTTGTGTATTAGGGCTGCTCACTTATTTAGCACCTATCTGGTTGCTCACTGCATCCCTGCCTTTTGTTGCATTGCCTTTCAGTATTTCGCCCTGTCAACCATTCTTTAAAGGTCCTTAGTACTTCTGCCTTGCCTTGCTGCTTAGCATTGCTACAAAGCTAGGCAGCGGATATTAGTCAAAGGGTGAATATATTGCCATAGAGTGCCATGCTATGTTAGTCTCACACAGCAAACATGCTGTATGTGTAGCAAACAAATAGCCATGTCTCAAAGTAATAGGGAGTGCACTCAGCTGAGTCAAAAAGAGCTGCTGCCAGTCAGGGGTCATGTTTGTTTTCAATCCAGAGGTCTGGGCACAGTCATTTGCCCATGTGGGGAATCAGCGGAGTCAGCTTCACTACAGTCTGGGACATGTGCCACAAACAGTCCAGCAGGTCCAGTACAAACGGTCAGGGGATTTGCAGATCATCACAGAGAATGGTCAGCAATCTGGTCAACTATCACCTGGGTCTGTTGTTCCTAGTCAGTCAGGGCTAGAGCATCATTCCTGAGGGTGAGCGGAATGAATGTCAATTGTAATGATCAAAGGGCACTGTTGTGGTAGCAAGGTAGGAGCCTCAGCACTGGGGATTGGGCTCAGCAGCTTGGAGGGTACAAGACAGTGAAGGGGAGCTAACCGATACATAATTGGTGGAACCAGTAGTTCTGCATGAGTGGAGGAAGCGCTGGCGGGATCCAGGGACACAGCATAGACGTGTAGCACAGCTATGGCCTTGGGCCACAGGGATAGGATGGTCACCCACCCGTTCAGATTGCTAGCCTTGCTTCCCCCAGATGACGTGGTTCTATGAGGATGTTCCGGGACATCCTCAGTCTATAGTGGCTATGTAGCTCGCTCTTCCGGAGGAAATGGCGTCAAAGACAAGAAACTGTGGGTCTCCTCTGCCCCTTCCACATCCCGGGAGGAAGATCAGCTGCAACCCTGCCACATGCTGCTGCTGTCCCTGACCTTGCTGACACTTTTCTCCCTACTCAATTTCTCCACACCTTCTTCAGTACTGAGGCCACAATAACGACCGCTGTTGTGGCTAGATCCACTGTGATGGTTCCAATGAACCTACGTGCAATGTATCAGGAGAAAAACTCTCTCTGGGGAATGTGAGCATTCAGCATTCACATCGCTCACAAGCAACAGTTTCACACAGTCCTACATACATCCTGCACACAGAGCGCTCCAACAGGTAGAGCCATGACTGCCTCTACATGGAGCTTTGACAAACTAGACCTTATTCTGAAGCCTGCAGCACATGCCATGCTGCATACATGCAAAAGAAGTTTATAAATACAGCTAGAATAGTAAAATGAATGCACAATTCCCATCCCCACCCTATTTACCCAAGACAAGCAGCATTGCCTGCGAGCATATTTTTGCAAATCCTTACAGCTTAAAGGAAAAGGCAGTCAGTTCTCTCCCCTTGTGCAGCTTAGGAGACCTTGGATTGTCTTTCACTGCTGCAATGATTACTTCTGTTTCACAGAGATGACTATGATCAACTTGCAATGACCACTGACGTGGTTAACATTAGTTGTGACAAGGATTTGTATCGCACATAGTCAGTCACTACACGCATTTCACATGCAGAACTTTGTGATCACAGACATCTTTACCCTCCAGTTTGTAAATGCCTGGTTTAATGCAATTTTCACTTGAAAGGCCTCACATTCTTAACAAGTGGTCCTGCATGCTAAGACAGACAAAACCACTTACTTCACCCGCAGCGTGCTGGCAGTCATTTCTCATTTCCATTGAACATTTGCAGTTTGGATGAGGATGGGAGTCATGATGGCATTTGACACAAAGTGAGTTCCAAATCTTCCTGTTAATTTCTTCTTTGCCCCCCTGTTGACTCAATCCATTCTAACCTTCCACATGCCTTCTCCCAGCCCTTTTATTTCAGCCTTCAACTCCCAATATTAACCTCTGACCCTGAAACCTACAGCTTAAGCACACCAGCCATTTTGATGACCCATCGATGAACACCTTCCATTGTAAACCATATTCTCCAATACACTGTCTCATCTTTTGGAACGTAACCTTCAACCTGAGGTGGGGGAGGTAGTCTGATCCTGGGTGACCCAAGATGACAGCAGCACAAAATCTTTATGCAACTGGCTGCTTCTCTGGATCCACTGGGGACCTGTGTGGGATCTCTCAATCTTCACCCCATAATGAATAATGCTATCATTGATGTAATTTTGCTGGACGACCTTGCTTCATTTCGTTTCCGCACGAAGAGATCAGTGTTACAACCCTGTGGGCAGTAGGCATTGCCGCATTTCCATGGTGCAGGGTGTGGTAGACTGAGAACATGTTGTGTTAATAGGCACCGCATCATAACACGACTGATGTTATCAATAAAAATGGCTTCCATTGCATCAAGGAACAAGTCATCTGTGATCAACGTACCACATCTGGGAGGTCAACATTGGGTTCCATAAACACGATGTGGCAGCAAATGTGATGCAAAGGGAGCAATAGTGCAGGCAGCTTCATACAACACAATGGACAGGAATGGGGATTACTCATATAACAGCCTTTCCCTCCGATCCCCATTTGAATTAAACAAATGCTCGTAGCTGTCATCACCATGACTACCATAATCCTGCCATACCTGAATGTGATTTCTCAGCCCTCCCCACTGGGAAACACAAGGCCAAAGGCCCATTTTAGCTCGGAAAACTTCCAGCACACTTTCTCACAGTAGGCTGGGAAATTGCAAGTCCAGGGTCACTGGGTAGTCTATATTGTAGCTTCAATTAAATAAGATTTTGGGGCAGTGCTTGGGGCATAAGAAAAATAGTAAGTCAAAAAAGGAAGTATCAGAAGGCTGATCAGAAGTTTAGACAAAAAGATTGGTATTAATAAGAGGGAGGTGGGGTGGTTCATGGAAGCAACTCCACCCATTGGAGAATTGATGGAAGAGTAGGAGGAGGCACTTAGAGGCCAGAGTTCAGAGGTGTGGAGTTGTCACAGCCCTTCATACCCCATAATGATAATAAAATGTGAGGCTGGATGAACACAGCAGACCAAGCAGCATCTCAGGAGCACAAAAGCTGACGTTTTGGGCCTAGACCCTTCATCAGAGAGGGGGATGGGGCGAGGGTTCTGGAATAAATAGGGAGAGAGGGGGAGGCGGACCGAAGATGGAGAGAAAAGAAGATAGGTGGCGAGAGTATAGGTGGGGAGGTAGGGAGGGGATAGGTCAGTCCAGGGAAGACGGACAGGTCAAGGAGGTGGGATGAGGTTAGTAGGTAGATGGGGGTGCGGCTTGGGGTGGGAGGAAGGGATGGGGAGGCAGAGATAGGTTGGACTGGTTTTGGGATGCAGTGGGTGGAGGGGAAGAGCTGGGCTGGTTGTGTGGTGCAGTGGGGGGAGGGGACGAACTGGGCTGGTTTAGGGATGCAGTTGGGGAAGGGGAGATTTTGAAACTGGTGAAGTCCACATTGATACCATTAAGCTGCAGGGTTCCCAGGCGGAATATGAGTTGCTGTTCCTGCAACCTTCGGGTGGCATCATTGTGGCAGTGCAGGAGGCCCATGATGGACATGTCATCAAGAGAATGGGAGGGGGAGTGGAAATGGTTTGCGACTGGGAGGTGCAGTTGTTTGTTGCGAACTGAGCGGAGGTGTTCTGCAAAGCGGTCCCCAAGCCTCCGCTTGGTTTCCCCAATGTAGAGGAATTCTTTAGATGACATGTCCATCATGGGCCTCCTGCACTGCCACAATGCTGCCACCCGAGGGTTGCAGGAACAGCAACTCATATTCCGCCTGGGAACCCTGCAGCCTAATGGTATCAATGTGGACTTCACCAGTTTCAAAATCTCCCCTTCCCCAACTGCATCCCTAAACCAGCCCAGTTCGTCCCCTCCCCCCACTGCACCACACAACCAGCCCAGCTCTTCCCCTCCACCCACTGCATCCCAAAACCAGTCCAACCTGTCTCTGCCTCCCTAACCTGTTCTTCCTCTCACCCATTCCTTCCTCCCACCCCAAGTCGCACCCCCATCTACCTACTAACCTCATCCCACCTCCTTGACCTGTCCGTCTTCCCTGGACTGACCTATCCCCTCCCTACCTCCCCACCTATACTCTCTCCACCTATCTTCTTTTCTCTCCATCTTCGGTCCGCCTCCCCCTCTCTCCCTATTTATTCCAGAACCCTCTCCCCATCCCCCTCTCTGATGAAGGGTCTAGGCCCGAAATGTCAGCTTTTGTGCTCCTGGGATGCTGCTTGGCCTGCTGTGTTCATCCAGCCTCGCATTTTATTATCTTGGATTCTCCAGCATCTGCAGTTCCTATTATCTCTGATACCCCATAATGATGACTGTTTTTATGACCTGCACATGATTTTATTGTTTTTTTGTGCTTCCAACAGAATTTTGCAAAGTTAAGCTGAGCAATATTTTACATTGTAATCACTTGCAGCAGTTAAACTGCAAGAGATTTCTTCAGCTGTTTATTATATAAACCTGTCTAATAGACATAGTCTAATCTTTCACAAGGCTGCAGCTGAGTGTCTGCTAAAAAGTTATCGTTGTATTGTGTGTTCCTGTGGCAACAAGAATCCTTTTCAACCTTGTTCTGGTCACTCAATTGCATTTGGTCATTTAAAAGGTATTTTGCAAATGTCATGGGTTTAATCCTCAGTGGTTGCATGCTACGTGAAGATTGATTGTTTCAGAATCGAGAATATCCTCCATCCAATGCTGTATTTACGCGAACCACAGCGGAGTCCAGTGGGATTACTGAAAAGGAGTTAACACTAAATTGGGAGAAGTTTGCTGCTTGTATCGACGACTCCCCATTTAAAATGAAAAGGAAATGTCCACTTCCAAGAAGTTAAATGGAATTTGTTCGTAACATTTTGTTCAAAGAAGCTGCGATGTGGTCTAAACTAAAAGACAAAGGCTTATGCTGTGCTAAGGTGCAGGGAATGTTGCAGTTACGTTTGTCCTTAGGTATTTTCTAATCAGCCTGCTCAGAGACCACCCCTGGAGAAGGTGGGACTTGAATCTCATCTGCCTGGCTCGGAGGAAGGGATACTACTGTTGTCTGGTTCGTCTTTAAACAAGTTGCAGAATGCTATGAATGAATTTTCCCAGGTGCCCCGCAATACCAAAGCGATTAAATCCAAATGAACACAAGCCAGTACCAAAGCAAAACATTCCCAATGTATAGGAACAAAATTACAGTAATTTTTAATACTAAGACATGCTATCCCTAATCCTATTTGGTAGTTTACAGTTACAATACTTCCCGTGTCTCTTGTAAATTTACACAAGCCACTCCCTCTATGGCTCTGTCTCTGCAAAGCTGCTTTCTCCCTCTCTCTGTCTCTGGATGGTCAACTGGTCTCTGCCTCTTGCTATGCTGGTCTCCTCAAAAGACCTCAGTCAATTCCAAGAACAGTTCCGAGAGACTGTCTACAGGTGAACTCTGTTTTTATGCCTTTCAGATAGTTTTCTGGAACTTTCTGTAGTCCTAACCAATCAGGGAGATACACAATAGTTTGGAACAAGAGTCAATCATTTAGATGACATGCTAAGTTTCTTTGTGTAGCATGACCCGGTGCCTTTCTGTCTGGGCTGCCCTTTGTTTAGTGGATCAGTAGCTCAGGGTGACAATGCAGACTGTTTCTCTTTACATTATGCTAATGTCATTAGCACCTGGCTGCTGTGTTCGCACTGTGTCTGATGTGTGGGTTTTGTGATTTCAGAGTTTCGATTGACCAAAGTACCCATCATTCCTTGCTGTTTGGCCAAGTTGGCAATCTCAGTTTTAGCAGCAAGGAGGCCGCTACACTGCCACTACACTACAAAAGCCCCGTGTGTTTGTGCATATATGCGTGTGAACAAGTAGGAAACTGCTCAGCCTAACCTGCCTCCAAGTCAAAATCAGAATTAGTCCAGTCTACCAGCACTCGAATATGAAGACGAACTTTGGGTACACACCCACATGAAGCTTGAGCTCTGGGTTGTTGTCACTTACTTCCCCGAAGCACACGGGAAAATGGGCCTTTCCCTCATCACCCAGAAAAATAAGGTCCTCTTCCAAGTAAGTCCCGTAACAACATAACAACTCTCCCGTTGATTATGGGTAATAGCGAGATGCTGGAAAATGGGAACCATTTTATACATCTTAAGAAGCTTTTCTTTTTGACAAATTTCATCATTGCCTCCAATGTAGCAGCTCAGCCTTTGGCCAAAGCATTACTTCAGGACCAGGATCAAACCCAGTGCTAAGGTCATGGTTTAGCAGGCAACAGTGATCCCATCCCTCCTACATACCACAGAGACTTGGGCAAGCTGAAGCACCGCAGTAATGTTGCGAATGGTACCTTCTCTAGATCCCCTAACCTGGTTCATTCTCACTGAACCCATTTACCCAGCAACAAGGTGCTATATCACTTTGAATCAGCTCTGCTGGCCAGGACATGTACGTAGGCCTAACACTAGATTCCCAAACAAACTGATCTTCTCGAATATCGATAAGAACAGTGGAACTGCTTTAGAGATGTCTTCAAAGCATCCTTTAAGAGATCAAGCATCTCGGCCAATTCACAGGATGTTCTAGCCGGTGGGTAACCAAAATAGGAGAGAATTATTCAGTAATATACTAAGCACACCAAGTTTTGAGAAGATGAGGAGAGAAAGCATACTTTGTACAAGAGAGTGTACCAGCCTCCAAACAACCTGTCTATCTGACCCTTTAAGTACCAGTCACCCAACACCAGGCAATGTCTGCAGAGCACACACTGGAAATATCCAGCATTGCCAAGCCCATTGCCTCACAGTGGAAAAGCTGGTCCCAGATCCTGTGGGACTATCTAAGAGGAGAGTATTTATTTATGTGTGACACAGTGTTTGTGTACTTGTCAGTTTTTGTGTATGCATAAATGTTCACGTACATGTGTGTACATATTATTTCTTAGTAGGTGTGCATTCAATTACTTATATATTTATATTCTGTATTGGTTAGAATCATGGCCAGGTAGATCTCATTGATTATGAGATCCCAGATTGGGGTTGTTAACATAGGTCATTCAGGAAGCCTTGGCTGATGGATATAAGCAAGAGATTTAGAAGGTGTCCCCAGTCCAGTGTCTGGCTTTGAGCTGGCTGCTCACAGCCCAAGTTTGGTGCCCATGTAAATAAAGGGTGACTTGGTGATGGGACACCAGCCTCTATGCAGTTATTTCAGGAGTGCACAAGTGGGATGTAGGCCTGTTCCCTCTCTTGTAGATTCACCTGGGACATTGTCACCCCAGGTCCCGTTCCTTTGACTCAGACTGTGGCACAGGTGGAATTACCATAGCCCATCTCTTACGCCTGGAGCATATCATGAGCGTTTCCTCCACTGCTTCCGGTGGTAACAAAATCGAGACTACATCCATCTTGGACTGTGAGGTTTCCTCGTTGCTAGATGGAGAGTGTGAACCCATGGTTTCTGACAGGCCTTCTAGCTGTTCAGAGGGGCCGAGTATGTTTTATTCCTGTCCCATTTGCAAGGTAACAGGTTTCAGGTGATCCCCACGTCTGTTTAGGACTACCTCACCTACCCAAACTTTCTATGTCATGGGACTTGACCCCACATCGACTTCACCTCATACCCATGCTGGACCATTTCCGTGGTTCCAGCACCAGACTTCGTGCCTGATGTAAACTCTGTCTCACTTAGAGGAGGCATGTGGCCAGTATTAGCATGCCTGCTGCCTTTTCATATTCTTATGCAATGTTGAACAGGAGCTCGGAAATGTTGGCTTTGGCCCAAGGACTCATATTCTTCTCAGTAGGAAGGCCCACCTTTGTTGTAATCTTCTAACAATTGCTGAAGACATGGACTGATCAGATCAGCAATCTCAACACAACCTGGGAAAAAAAACTTATGATCTCTGTTTTATATTGCTGCACATACAGCATGCATTTACCAGCTAAACTATCAGAGGTGATAGAGACGAATGCTTTTTCTGCAGGGCGAGAATTCTTGCTTTCGATCATCTATCCCACTACATAACAATCCAACCCAAAAGATCAACTTTCCTGCTCCTCTGATGCTGCCTGGCCTGTTATATTCCTCCAGCTCCATACTGTGTTACCACTACATAAAAAGATTTTTTTATATGTGACTCCTTCGAAATGCCATGGGATGCTTTTCTACAATAAAGGCCATGAAAACGTTAGAGATAGAAGCAGGAATAGGCCAATTGGCACATTGAGACTGCTTCACCACTCAATGAGATCAAGACTGATTTGATTGTGGGTTTAACCCCATTTTCTTATCTGCTAATGATATCTCATAAATAGACATTGGGAGAGGCTATAATTTTCAACTTCCACAAGTTGTTTTAAGTCTTTTTCAGTATCATCCAGAAAAATTAAGGAAGCAAGGAGACAAGAGAATAAGAATTCTACCTTCATGCCTGAAGGATGTTGAAGATGAAAAGAAATATCAGAAACGAATTCTGTTGGAACAGAAAATTTCCACGGAGCTTTATCCATATTTCAATTCTGCAGTTCTTGGAGCTTTTCGACTTTGTGCTTATCTGCTTTTCTCTGTAAACAATGTTCTCGATTTGTAACCTATTGATTTTGTTCACAGTTCTGACTACAAGGACTTGGGATGGTTACGTATTGTATATGCCCAAGGAATATAATAGTTTTGTGTTGACACTGGTAATCCTTGTATAATTCTTTAACCTGACCGATTATTTTTCAATTTTAAAGGTCAAAAAGAAGCCAAGACCTCATCTCAAAGTGATAAGCACTCAAAGATTAACTTATCTAAGAAGGGCGTGTAACTACTGTGGTTTTAATATAACAAAATGCTTAACAATAACATTTTCACTCCACCAAACCTTTCATTGAAGTTAAAACGAAGGAGCATTGATCTAAGAGCGAATGCAAAGTTAGGGCACTGGGTAGGGGTAACAGTTGCACCAAAGCTATAGAGGCTGTGAAATTATTGACAGGATTTAGTTAAACCATGTCAACATTTAAGATTAGGTGAGGGCAGTGGTCAAAGGACAGGGGAATGTCAAGAGGGGAGACAGTAGGTCTATGGCATTAGCATACTGCTCTCATGAACCAAGACTGACGGACTTCATTGCTCTTCCCTCATTATCACATTTCGCAACTCCTCTGCTACTAATGATTTGCTGTGATATTTTTTGACTCCAGTGTTAAGGAGGAAATATTTTCTCCAATTAACAAGGATAACCAGGCCACAGTTACTAGGGCCATCACAAACGTTGTTAAATGCTGTATCAACTTCATTCCCCTTCCTAGCTGGTAAGTGTCTCAGGTTAAACCAGACTGCCCACAATCCCTAGATAATAAAATGTGAGGCTGGATGAACACAGCAGGCCCAGCAGCATCTCAGGAGCACAAAAGCTGATGTTTTGGGCCTAGACCCTTCATCAGAGAGGGTCTAGGCCCGAAACGTCAGCTTTTGTGCTCCTGAGATGCTGCTTGGCCTGCTGTGTTCATCCAGCCTCACATTTTATTATCTTGGAATTCTCCAGCATCTGTAGTTCCCATTATCTCTGCCCACAATCCCTGAACCTTGTGGATCTTTAAATGAGCTTTCATAGAGTCATAGAGTCATTCAGCATGGAAACACACCCTTCTATTCAACCTGTCAGTGCCGACCATAATCTCAAACTAAACTAATTCCACTTGCCTGTACTTGGCCCATGTCACTCCAAACATTTCTTATACATGAACTTATCTAAATGATTTTAAACATTTTAACCGTATCTGCATCCACCACTTCCCCGGCAGTTCATTCCACACATGCACTACCCTCTGTGTGCAAAAGTTGCCCCTCATGTCTTTTTAAAATCTCTCTCCTCTCACTTTAAAAATACACCTCTAGTCTTGAAATCCCCCACCCTCGGGGAAAGACACCTCTTTTCACCTTACCCATACTAACCATGATCTTATAAACCTCTATAAGGTCATCCCTCAGCCTCCGACGTTCCAGTGAAAAAAAGTCCCAGCCTATCCAGTCTCTCTTAATAACTCTAACCTTACGGTTCCAGCAACATTCTGGTAAATCTCTTCTGAACCCTCTACAGCTTAATAAAATCCTTCCTCTAACATGGTGACCAGAATTGGACAAAGTACTCCAGAAGTGACCTCACCAATGTCCTACAAAAGCTCAGTATGATGTCCCGTATACCACATCAGCTGCCTTGGTGTTGGAAGGAGAAACGTAAACAAGGCTAAAATTTTATATATTACTGCCTACTGGTCTCATCTGGAGTGTTATGTCCGACTGTAGACACCGACACTTTAAGAATGATGTCAAAGGCTGGAAAGCACGGCCTAGAGATTTTACATGAGTAGTTCCAGGGATGAGCGACTTGAGTTTTGAGCAGAGACTTAGGAGACTGAGGTTATCATTAGAACAGAAAAGGCTAAAGGAGAGATTCAGGAAAGGTGGTCAACATTATGAAGGGTTTTGATACAGTGAGCAGGGACAAAAGTATACTCAGTGGGAGAGATGGCAGATTGAAGGTAAGTGGGTAGCACAGGCACATTGGGCAGGATGGCCTAACTTTGTGCTGTTCATTTTTCTGATTCTATGACAGTGAAGCGCTTGCCCATCACTGTCTCTTTTACTCAGAGGTTTAAACAAAGTGCTAACCAACACCTAATAATTCAAAGTGGCTGGGACATGGAAAACATGAGCTATAATCACCAAAACCTCCACGCAAATTCTCCACGTTATCTCATTCCTCTGGAAGCAGCAGAGTCAGACCCTTGACCTGATCACTCTGGAAATAGCTGCTGCTCAGCTCCATGTTTTAGTCAAAACCTTCTCTAGTCACTTTCCAGAGGAATTTCATAATCACCTTTAAAGCACGCATGACAATTTTAGTTAAAAATGCCAACCAGAGAAATATTCCACTGCCCATTTTAGTGTCACTGCATTCCACCTGCTGAGCATGTTTTGCCCTTTTGGGGGAAAGTTAGAATAATTCTTTGTAATGCCTTGAGAACTCAACATTTCAGATGCAACTGCTGTATTGAATACACTAGAAGTTTTACTCTTCACAGTTGAATTCATTAGTTATCTGAGAATCAACAAGCATGATTTTGAACTTCAGAGATAGGTGGTGTGACACTGCACACCGAGTACTAGCTTGACCTCAGCTGTTCTTGCTACTAAATGAAATGCAGTGCCATGAATCAAGGTTTAAGTGAGCAATCAGTCACTGAACTGCGACATTAGGATTGGTGCCAAGTTACTGAAAAAGGAGCATTCACTTTCCATTCGGTATCATTGATGGAGACAGCACTGCAAGGATCATAGCATTCAAGAGTTGGACCACCCTGATTCTCTTGCTCACAAAGGCATTCGAAGAACTATCAAAACTACAAAAAAACTCATTTAATCTCGCTAGTCATGTGCACACTTCCTCTTTCAAAGCTCAAATCCCATTGCATAAACATGTGGCTTAGTTTGGATTAGTAATGACCAACAGTTTTCCACGATTTCATCCCTCCCCTCCTCCAACCCACACATACATTCTCTTGATGCATGTGCATACACTCTTTCTCACACATACAAGCAACTTAAATAAAGGGAATATTCTGTGGAGGCTGGAAATTTGAAATCAAAACAGAAGGTGCTGGAGCAACTCAGCAAATCTGGCAGCATCTGTGGAAAGGGAAACAGAGAAAACCTTCTGAGATCAATACAGCTTCTGAAGAAAAGAAAGGGGCTGGAAACACATACGTTGTGCTCTTAAAACATTTCTCAGCATAAGTATTTCTCATCATGTCTGGATTTCTAGAAGGTTGCGTTTGATAATTAGATGAAAAAAGGAGTTCATAGAAACATAGAAAATGGGTGTAGGAGTAGGCTGAGATAACAAGGTGTAGAGCTGGATGAACACAACAGGCCAAGCAGCTTCATAGGAGCAGGAAAGCTGACATTTCGGGCCGAGACCCTTCTTCAGAAAGTAGGAGTAGGCTGTTTGGCCCTTTGAGTCTGCACCATCAATCACAGACATAGAGTTGTACAGCATGGAAACAGACCCTTCAGTCCAACTGTCCATGCCAACCAGATATCCTAAATTAATCTAGACCATTTGCCAGCATTTGGCCCATATCCCACCAAACCTTTCCTATTTATATACCCATCCAGATGTCTTTTAAATGTTGTAATTGTACCAGCCTCCCCCGCTTCCTCTGACAGCTCATTCCATATACACACCACACTCTGTGTGAAAAATTTGTCCCTTTGGTCCATTTTAAATCCTTTTCCTCTCACCTTAAACCCATGCTCTCTAGTTTTGGACTCCCCCACTCCTGGAAAAGGACCATTTACTGTATCCAAGTCCATTATGGAGTTATAAAACTCTGTTAGGTAACCCCTCAACGTCTGAGGCTCCAGGGAAAATAACCCCAGCGTATTCAGCTTCTCTCGAGAGAACAAACCCTCCAACAGTGGCAACGTCCTTGTAAATCTTTTCTGAACCCTTTCAAGTTTCACAATGTCCTTCCTATAGCAGGGAGACCAGAACTGAACGCAGTATTCCAATACGGCCTAACAAATGTCCTGTATAGCTGCAACATGACCTCCCAATTCGTATACCTCAATGCACTGGTCAATAAAGGCAAGCATACCAAATGTCTTCACTATCCCATCTACCTGTGACTCCACTCTCAAGAAACACTGAACCTCCACTCCAAGGTCTCTTTGTTCAGCAACACTGCCCAGGACCTTACCGTAAAGACCTGCCCTGATTTGCCTTTTCAAAATGCAGCAGCTCACATTTTTCTAAATTAAACTCCATCTGCCACTCCACAGCCCATTGGCCCATCTGATCAAGATTCCATTGTACTCTGAAGTAACATTCTTCGCTTTCCACTACACCTCCAATTTTGGTGTCACCTACAAACTTATTAACCATGCTTCCTTTGTTCTCATCCAGATCATGTATATAATGACAAACAACTATTCGTCCGTCATCGATATCAGGTTCCCTGTCAATAGTTCCCTGGCTTTTCATTACTACCTTTTCTAAAGAGTGGCACAATATTAGCTAACCTACAGTCATCTGGCATCTCACCTGTGCCTATTGATGATACAAATTTCTCAGCAAGGGGCTCAACAATCATTTCCCTAGCTTCCCACAGAATTCTAGGGTACACCTGATCAGGTCCTAGGGCTTTATCCACCTTCATGCATTTTAAAACTTCCAGCACCACCTCCTCTGTAACATTTTCAAGTTGCCACTATGTATTTCCCCACATTCTCTATCTTCCATATCCTTCTCCATAATAAATACTCTTGCAAAATAATCACTGAGTATGTCCCCCATCTCCTGCAGTTCCACACATAGACAGCCTTGCTGATCGTTAAGGGGCCCTTTCTCTCCCTTGTTACCCTTTTGCCCTTAATGTATTTGTAAAATCTCTTTGGATTCTCCTTAACCCTCTTTGCCAAAGCTATCTCATGCCCCCTTTCTGCCCTCCTGATTTCCATCTTAAATATATTCACTGCTTCTATACTCTTCTCGGGAATCACTTGGTTTCTGCTGTCTATATATTTCCTTCTTTATCTTAACCAAAACCTCAATTTCTCTAGTCATCCAGCATTCGCTCACCCTAATAGGAACATCCTGTCTCTGGAAGTGATCGTGGCTGATCACGCAATTTCAGTCTCCCACTCCCGCTTTCTCTCCATACTCCTTGATCCCTTTAGATGTAAGGTTCACATCCAGCTCCCTCTTGAATATGTCAAATGAACTGGCTCAAAAAGCTCTCTGTGATAGAGAACTCTAGAGATTTACAACTCTCTGAGTGAGGAAATTCTTCCCGATCTCAATCCTGAATGGCTTACCCCTTATTCTTTGACTATGACCCTCAGTTCTGGACTTGCCCAAAATCGGGAACATTCTTCCTGCATCTAGCCTGTCCAGTCCCATCAGGATTTAACATATTTCTATGAGATCCTGCCTCTCATTGTTCTAAATCCCAGCGAATACAAGCCCACTCAATCCAGTCTTTCCTCATATGCCAGTCCTGCCATCCTGTGAATCAGTCTGGTGAACATTCACTGGACTCGCTCATTGGCAAGATTGTGCTTCATCAGACTAGGAGACCAAAACTGCACACAAACTTCAATGTGTGACCTTACCAAGACCCTGTATAACGAGAGCAAGATATCCCTACTCCTATCCTCAAAAGGTCTTGCTCTGAAGGTCAGCAGGCTACTAGTATTTTTAGTATTGATGGCCAAAGATCAGTGAACAGTAGTTTCTGCGCAAAGGAGTCAATAAATAGTTAACTATTCAGTGAGGAATGATAAGAATCTGCAAAGTTCATCCTCAAGATGAGCGTCCTGCACACCAATGTGAGAATGAGCTGGTTCCGTTTCACCTGAAGAACTAATAAGGGGGTTGAAGTTATATTTAGAAGGGCCAAGGCAGAATTGTGTTTTGGTAATCCAAGAGATTTATAATACCATTCGAGCTTCCTCTCTCAAGTTTACAAAACATAACAAAAGGATATTAATGCAAGGTTAGCAACTCCTGTACTCAAAGTTGTTTTGAACCGTTTCTTCACTTTTCACTCACTGCAGTTCTTTTTAACACTGTAAGTGCACCTACACTAAATGGACTGCTATGGTTCAAAAAGGCAGTTCACCATCACCTCCTCAAGGGAAATTAGAGATAGGCAATAAATACTTGCCATGACAGTGATGCTCTGATCACATTGATGAATAAAACAAAACCAATGCATAAATAATGGGATGAGTCAGAGGCAGTCAATGGCTGTTCCTGTCTCTGAGCATTTTAAACAGAGATTGTGCAGAAGGATTTGTCAATTATCAACAGAGTCACTATCAGGGTAGTTGCAGCATTAAAGTGATATAAAGGAATACCTCAAAAAAAACATTGGGTTGGACATTGTAAAGTGTAACAAAAAGTTTAGGAAAAAAGGCGAAACAAGTTCACACAAGAATTAAAGTTGCTCTGAGTAAAAGGAAGGAAATGTTTTCGGTTTTGGTTTGAAAAGCAAAGGTTTCTTTAAAGGGAGGGGTTTTGATGACATTTTATGAAGGAGATAAGAGAATCAGCAACGGGAGTTGCTTTAGGAGTTGCTTTAGGAACAGGGGCCGACGTGTGATAACTGGAAAATTGACCATTGAGTGGATGTGGAGAAGGATGAGTAAGCAGAATGAACTTCAGGAGGGTGTGGACCCTGATATGTTTGGAAATCATTCAAAGTAGAGGCTGGTGAAACTTGAAAAATTGTAATTGAGGACAAGGATTTTATGATTAATATGATGGAAGATAGGAAGTAGATTAAAGTTGGCAAGTGCAGAAGAAATGGGAGCATTCTATTTGGTGAGAACACAATGTAAACTACAGAGTTTAGGATTAATTGCACCTCATGAAATGTGGAGACGGAGATGCTGATGAATCTTTTCCACTGTTCTGTGATCCCTTGCCTGTACAATTATACATCTGAACTCTGTATGACAACTCAGTTGTATGTTAGATTCATTGCTAAGTGAAACTGGATACAACCAGATTCACCATAAAATCAATTGCCGTAATGAAATCTGTAAAATTCACTCAGAGTTATTATAACAGCATATTGCTGTGTCACATCACCTGGCTATAACATTGAAGGCAGCCCTTAAAATACGTGGGTTATTTTTGTCACTAAATTTGGAAAAAGAATGTTTATGTCTGCTGCACAAGAATGTTGTTGAATGCATTGTTTACATTTTTAATGAACATTTAACTTGTCATTGATGAATTGGAGTTCTCTGCCTACAAATATAACAATGTTTTGCAAGATGGTATCATGGCAATCATTCAAGTAGTTCAATAATGTGCGCAATAGGGTGACGTCATTGAAATTCATTTGAAAAGCTAGCATCGTTGCTGCCAGCTGTTACATACTGACCATATCCATCTCATGCACTGTATTCCACATGATAACATGTGCTCTCACATTGTGATGTAAGTCAGTAACGTGTTCTAAGAATTTTTGTTCAGCTTTGTCTCCCAGCAGATAGAATGAGTGGAGGAACCATCAAGCAAAAACATGAGGTAGTAAGAACTGCTGATGCTGGAGTCTGAGACAACAAAGTGTAGAGCTGGATGAACACAACAGGCCAGGCAGCATCAGAGGAGCAGGAAAGCTGACATTTTGTGTCTGGACATGTTTCTGAAGAAGGGTCCAGACAAACACATCAGCTTTCCTGTTCCTCTTAAGCCAAAACATGATGTTTGATTCACTCGACTATGTACCTAATGCTGCTCTAGCCAGTCCTTTCAGAAGAACACATCCTTCATAAAAGAAGCCAATATTTAAGAGAAAAAGTTGGTTGTGACAAATATTTGTCAAAAATTGTCCAAACTTTGCTTCCTAACATTCCATGGGACATGGAATGCCTGACATGTACACACTGTGTGGCCTTTCTCAATGCACCATTTGAGGATCAACTGATTACCCAATAAGCAAGCATCTACAAACTGGACAATTGTAAATATATCTACAAACTTGGAGTCGTAGCACAAGAATGTGACTCATGATCCTTGTGGCTACTCTCCCCTAATTGATAGCTTTATTGATTAAAGGGAAGTTGACCTGATACAACCAGGATCTTCCCCGATGAAACTGCCTCCACGTTCTAATGTTTATCATGGCTGTTATTTTGGCAATTTTTAAGAAGTGCGGTTTCCCATCTAGTAGGGGTATCAGCTGATGGGAACAAGAGAGAATGCACACCATTGAGTTCCCAGCCACTTGTGAGAATGATGCATGGGATATTGATGCTTGACAGCCCTGATTTAACTTTAAACGGGAGCCGGTCACTGATGTTTATACATTTATCAATGACATAATAAACTATTAAAGAGAATAGATGACAAAGTGTGAAGCTGGATGAACACAGCAGGCCAAGGAGCTCCTGAGATGCTGCATGGCCTGCTGTGTTCATCCAGCTTCACACTTTGTATCTTGGATTCTCCAGCAGCTGCAGTTCCCAATATTTCTGATACAAAGAGAATAGATGACCCATTTTGTCCACCTAGACCAGTTCAAGCTATACTTTTGGGATAAGTGTATCAGGAGAAGTGTGAGTTCATCTACTATTTTACAATCGTCTGTATTTCAATTGGATCAGCGCAGAGATTATTTCATTCTCTGAGCCCTCCCTATGCAGCTTCCTTCCCTGTTCTCACACAGGCCGATCTCTCCAAATGATTAGATTAGCTTCGATTCCCTACAGTGTGGAAACAGGCCCTTTGGCCCACAAGTCTACACTGCCCCTTGGAGCATCCCACCCAGACCCGTCCCCCTATAACCCACACACCCCGAACACTATGAGCAATTTAGCATGGCCGATCCACCTAGCCTGCACATCTTTGGACTGTGGGAGCACCCAGAGGAAACCCACGCAGACACAGGGAGAACGTGCAAACTCCGCACAGACAGTTACCGAAGGCTGGAATCGAAACTGGGTCCCTGGCATTGTGAGGCTGCAGTGCTAACCAATGAGACACCGTGCCAATTTAAGTGAGTTCCAGCATAATAGCTGTTGACCTGGTACAAATTTTATATAACTGACAGGGTGGGACGGTGGCTTGGTGGCTAGCACTGCTGCTTCACAGTGCCAGGGGCCTGGACTCAATCCCAGCCTTGGTTCTGTCTGTGTTGAGTTTGCCGGTTCTCCCTGTGTCTGCATGGGTTTCCCCCAGAGTGCTTTGTTTCTCCCCCCCATAGTCTAAAAGTTGCTCCTAGTGTGCAAGTTAGGTGGGTTAGAAATGGGAAATGCAGGCTTGCTGGGATTGGGTAAGGGGTGGGTCTGGGTGGGAAGCTCTTCAGAGGGCCTATGTGGAATCGATGGGCTGAGTGGCCTGCTACAAAACTGTAAGCATTCTATGAATTCTCTGGAGCCACGACTTTTAATATGCACCTGTTCACATCTTCCCAAAAGTGCAGCTTTATAAATGTGCCTGAGGACTAGTTCATCTTTCTCTTTTGATTCATGCAATTGATAAGTCCAAGAGTGAAATCTTATGAGGACACGGGGGTATCTCATAGAAGATAACAGTTGGTAACTACATCAAAATCTTATAACTACTTCATTGTCTGTAAAGTGCTTTAGTTCCTCTTAAGCCTGTGCAAGGCACCATACATCATGGGTGAGTTTTCAACTCCTAACAGCCTGGATGTTACCTTCATAGTCTTGGATGTCCTTGATATGTTGATATGTTTTGATAAAGTCTCCAGAACAAACAACATCTGGAGTGACTCTTTCATCAATTGCCCAAGTGCAAATTCTGTGTTTCAACATTCAAAGGGCACACCTGTCACATCTACAGCTGGCCCCTCTGCTCTAGAAGTCACAATAATTCATAATGAGTTAACTCACATAAAATAGAATAGAGACTGGGCACTGACTCGCTCCTCGTCTCTAAAGAGTTTCACAGCTTTTCAGTGGAGGAAAGCAAGAGAAAACTCATCAGGAAGGATGGTATTGTGGAGTTCTCTCATTCTCCGGTATGGGTTTGAAGGAATCGATTGTTGAATTGATGCAGTGATTCAGAAAGGAACTTGGGTTCGTGGCTGGATCAGCGTGTAAATTAGTCCACTCTCCATTCATCTTTGGGAACTTGGCTCGCATTGCAGCCCCTGACAATTCAGCTGGAGGTTTTCTCCCCATCCAGGCAGCAGGGGACCTTTATAATTGGGTTTGAACAGCCTCGGACAGTCTCCAAGGAACAAAACACTGTTCAGCATCAACTGGCAGGGCTCTCGTAGGAACATAAGCAATGCATGAAAAATAGAAATGCGAGACATGTTTGTAAGGAGCTACTGCCTTTTTTCAAACTTCCAGTTAAGTACATTGAGATCAGAAAGGATACTTCATTCAATACTTGCTATGACTAACTTTTAAATTCTCAATGCATAGACAGGGTTTTAAATGAAAAATCCACAAGAGTGACATAACCAAGGGAAATGTAATTAAGGTAGTAAAAAAAGAATCTTTGAACTAAGTCTAAAAAGTGAGAGAAATTTGTGGAGACCTGTTTGGCTTAAAAGCCTATTAGATCTTCCAGTAAAAACTAAAGGAACTGCAGATGCTGTAAATCAGGAACAAAAACAAAGTTGCTGGAAAAGCTCAGCAGGTCTGGCAGCATCGGTGGAGGAGAAAACAGAGTTAACGTTTCGGGTCCGGTGACCCTTCCTCAGAACTGAATACACGTGCTTTCACACTGTGAAGTAAGCCAGTAATGTGTTCTAAGAATTTTGGTTCAGCTTTGTCTCCCAGCAGGTAGAATGAGTGGAGGAACCAGTAAGCAAAAGCATGAGACAGTAGGAACATGAGAACTGTTCTGAGGAAGGGTCACCAGACCCAAAGCATGAGATCTTCCAGTAATCTAGCTCCTAATTGGTGACTGAGAGAGTTTTCCACGATGATTCCACAACTAAGAAAATCTGCCCTGCCAAGACCCGTCAATCAATCAGACACTGGCAGATATGCCACTCGGCAGCATTATGGAGGAGGGCCTGACTGCTGCTGGAACAATTCTCCAGGACTCCAAGGGATTTCGGGACTGACCGTGAAGCAGCTTGTGGTTGGTGCGTCTTGCAGGGTGAAGAGGGCTCCCTGGGAATCAGAAGAAATAGCAGGATTGTAACTCACAGCAACCACACGCCTGTCTTAGGCCCAGTCACTCAATCGCACGCAAATCAATGCAGACAGAGGGACACAGCCTCTAATTGCCTCACCAACAGCACTGATTCAGCAAGCATTCGGGCCACGTAAGGACCTCCGTTGTAAGCAGGTCAACTTTTGGCCTTCCCCATCCAGGATTTAATCTGAACAGAAGCGGAAATACAATGAGTTCACGGCTGTCCACAAAATAATTTTCCATCTCTCTTCCGGACCCACCACCTCCTGGACTGGAAACTTCTGTTATTAAAACTAGAAGTGTTCAGTGAAGAATGAGGATATCATGCTGGGAACGCATCAGTGTGTTACATTGACATCTTAGATGCTCAGAAGGCAATCTGAACTTTTCTTTGGGTTAAGTTTAACACATCAGAGATGCTAAATGTCAATGTGATGGGGGTGCTGGTAGTAAAAACAAGATCCACTCATGACTTTGAGGATCGAGTCTGTCTCAGTTCATTTAAGCTGAATGGCTCTTGGTCTTCATTTAATATCTGCCACTCTCTAATTAGTAAGTCATCAATACAATTTAGCACCATACTCTGGGTGATTTTACAGTCGGAACATCTCCAGTGGCCCAATCATCTTTCATTGGCTGATGCCCCCTCTCCATAAACTATTTTACACAAATCAATGTCTAATTATAGCAGCCTCTGCCATGGCATCAACTCCTTTGCCTTTAATTCCAGAGCTTTGATTGCCGTGTAGGACCGGACCTAGTGTTGCATGCAAATCATGGGAGTTTTAAATGACCTTGTGCCTATCTTTACCAGACACATGATGCCAACTCATTCTCCGCTACAGTGCAAATTACAGAAATAGACTTATATTTTCCCAACTCCCTCCAGAGGATTGAACGTCACTGTGGCAATGATTTGATCTGCTTCTTAATTCTCTCATGTTTCCACAATGGTGTCCATTGTTTCTCACAAAGGGAACATGTTGTGTTTCCAACTCCAGTTAGCTGGCACAAAAAAGATATGAAGAAATGGGAAGTAGCATTTAATAACGCAATTGATAAAGTGATGCCAAATATGAAAAAAAGAACAAGGAAACAATTATTAAGTCACTTCGAAGCACAGGACTTTTGAGAGTTGCTGAAAAAAAGGACACATCTGTTGAAGGCTTGTACCAACCACTCATTACTTCAATTTACATGAAATGAAAAATAACCTTTAATAGTGTATGAGAGGAGACTGCTAGCTGGCTAGCAAGTGAACACTATTTGGTAAAGGTACTGCCATGGAGAATGCACCAAATAGATGGCTATTGATAGTTAACTGCCAAGCTCTGTTTAAATTTTAAATTTTAATTCAGGCAAGTTGACTCTCATTGGCCAAAGCGCTGTCCGGAGAAATGAACCCAAAAATGAGTTATGAGATAACAGGGTGTAGAGCTGGGTGAACACAGCAGGCCAAGCAGCATCATAAGAGCAGGAAGGCTGACATTTCAGGCCTAGACCCTTCATCAGAAGTGGGGGAGGGGAAGGAGGTTCTGAAATAAATAGGGAGAGAGGGGGAGGCGGATAGAAGATGGATAGAGGAGACGATAGGTGGAGAGGAGACAGATAGGTCAAAGAGGCGGGGGTGAAGGCAGGTCAGGAGGTTGGGAGGGGATTGGTCGGTCCTGGAGGACGAACAGGTCAAGGGGGTGGGATGAGGTTAATAGGTCGGAGATAGGAGTGGGGCTTGAGATGGGAGGAGGGGATAGGTGAGAGGAAGAGCAGGGAGGCGGGGGCGAGCTGGGCTGATTTGGGATGCAGTAAGGGGAGGGGAGATTTTGAAGCTTGTAAATTCCACAGAATCTCCCCTCCTCCTCAATTCCCACAACATCTGCCTTCGGAGGGTTTTCAAGCCCAGGAAATATCCAACAACTGATGGGGATTTTTACCCAGCCTTACCCTATCAAATCCCTTTAAAATTCCGAAAGACACCAATGAGTTAACGCCTCTACTTCCCGTATACCAGGACATGGCCCTAGATTGCGTAGTCACTCAACATCAACCCTTGACGTTTTGGTAACATTCCAATAACTCAAGGGTCTACATGGACAGATCCTAGATGGGAGACCATTGTCTATCAGAAACCATACACCATTCTCAGTCTCAAGTTACACATATGAAATGTCACCTTGGAGCGAGTTTTAATTTGGAGATGGGAGCCCCATTGTGGGTGGCAATGTACCTGCTGCCCTTGGCCAAGAAGGCTCAGACTACTATAACTCATTATTTAGATGCCCTGGATCTACCAACCACCAAGATAAGGACAGAGCTGGTCAATTGAAGACCACAGAGATCAAACTGTCTGGAGTCCATAGAGGTGGTTCTTATAAGTTACTATATAAAACCCAACATACCTTCTGGGGAAGGAGTGCCAAAACTCACATTGTCTGATGGATCTAGCCACCCATTTCAGTATTTGGCGTCAGCTGCTGTCTCCATCATAGGAGACCTCAGTGAGTCATTAGTGGGCATTGTGCAACTTCAAGTTTTTGGCCTAAATCTATCACATGTTTCACTAATGGCCTGCATAATCTATGGTAATGAAGCAATGAGCCCTCTTGTTCCATAAATGGAACTGAATAAATTCAGGGGAGCAACGCCAACCCTGTACTCCATAAAAACAAAACTTGGAGTTATCCAGCAATTTGAATGTAATGTAATCAAACATTCCAAAGTGTTTCACAGGACCGTTTAATACTGATCCTCATCAGGAGATACTGGGTCCGATAATGATAAGCTTGGTGAGAGAGGTAAATGAAAGAGTTTCATATAAGGGGGCAATGTGCGGAGAGGTATCAGTTGGGAATTCTGCTGCTGTTATCCTCGTGTAGATATGCTGCAAATTTATGAAAACGAATCAGAACAGAACAGTAAGGAAGATTTTAGAAGTTGCTGGAAAAGCTCAGCAGGTTTGGAAGTATCTGTGAAGAATGAATCGGAGTTGAGGTTTCGGGCCTGGCTACCCTTCCTCCCTCAGAACTATCAAAACTCCCACACCCACACAAGTCAGTTCTTCACAGATGCCGCCAGACCTGCACAGCTTTTCCAGCAACTTCTGTTTCTGTTCCAGATTTACAGCATCCGCAGTTCTGTCGGTTTTTATTTAAGCCAAGGGGCACATTGGTATAGCATAGCATTTTGTCCGAATCCTATTAGAGCCCTCAAGTGACCAATCAGTGGCCACTTCAGTATCTTATCCTCACCCGCTGCTATTTTGTTTACAGCAATAGAAGACTTACAGGGGTATGCAGCCTGCAGTGTCTGCAACTGGGAACTTTAGATCCATCGGAGGCATCCCCAGCCTCCCACCCTTATAGCATCATTCCTCTTCAACACCCCCACCCCTACATTAAACCTTTTAAGCCTCACATCCTGGTTTCTTACAGCCTGTGCTCTGACAACACCCCAACCACCACCATCACCAGCATCATCAGCCAGGCCCTAAAAATTCTTTCACTTCATCCTCCACCGCAGTCTCCTCTTCAGGCATGGGCATTCACGCCAGCAGTGGGCACAGCTCAAACCTGGACATCTCACAGGCAGTCACCTCTCTTTCAGGCAGGGCTTCTTCCCCAGTTAGAAGTGGGTTGGCGGAGGGTGTGTCTAACTCTAGGCCAATCACATCTCCTGAATGTTAAATGGCTACAGGGTAGACAGTCTCATGCCCCACTGACATTCCAGGTTCTGGAGGGTGGACCCCTGCAATCACTCATCTAATAAATCCTGCCCCTGGTGATGGCATTAGGCCAGGACAAGGTAAAACATGGGAAAGGTGGAGCTTCAGATCAGTAAAGAAACCTGAATGATTTTTAACTCTTCTCTGCACATAGCTCTTGTATCGGAACTCCATCAGGTTCCAAACTCATTGCCAAGTAGGATCTTTCCAATGATCTGACAGAAGGGCTTTGGGTTTTATTTGAACAAGGGCCCTGGTGATGAAAGGCCCATGTCTATCCAAATTTACGAGGTGCAGCAACCTCTCAGACTCTCCACCCTGACCTCCATTGTTTCTGCTCGGAAGTTGCCTCACCTAAAACCTGCCAGGAACAGGCCTGTGATTGTGAAACAATGAGCTGAATATTTATAGCTTCAGGAAACACATCTATTTCTGAATCATACTATTAAATTGAACTTTTAGGCTGAAATAGGCACTTCCGACCAAATGGTTGACGCTAGTGTTTATGCTCCACAACAGCCTCCTCCCATCCCTCTTTCATCTCACCCAACCTGGACAACCGTCTTTTCTGAATCTTTCTTATGCTTGTCTAGAGTCATGAACAAAGGGTCCATAAATTTCAATTATGATTACTCTTCCCCTCTTGAGCCTGATAACAACGATGCATTGTTTGATGCCATGTTTTCCCTTACTGAACGAGGTTGAAGCGTACTTGGCCAATTCGTTTCTTTTGAAGTTCCAACCTTACAAATAAAGCCACTGCAAAAAACCTTTAAGATTGAAACAACAGTAGGTTTTACTGACAAAACCTTCAAAATGGTGGACAGTTTGCTGTGTTATTTCACTCACATACTCATGCACACAAGACAAAAGGAAAGGAAAAGGGAAGGCAATATGTTATAAACGATGAAATTATAAAAAATCAAAGATTTTGACATTGGTTGACTTGACATGGAGACCAGTGTATAAGAAATTGGCTGATCTTACAACAATTCATCTTCTAGAAGCTGGGATACAGATGGATGGTAGTTGAAGGTGCAGGGTTTTTTCCCCCACAAACCGAGATTAAGCCCAGTTTGAGAAGTAAACTGAGAGATTCTTTCTGGAGCTGAGGCTTTATGGAGAGAGACAGAGATGGAAAGCAGGCCTTCTGGTTACTGAGGTCTGAATCCACACTGCTCGTTAAACAGCAACCGTTATCAGAAATTAAAACAGAAGTTAAAATTACCTATTTGAAAAGGATTCAAATATTTCAGTTTCAATCATGTAACAGGGTGGTGTCTGCTAAACAGTTCAGAGAAGTGAGGAACTATCATCACCCTCATCAAAATCACTGTCCAAAGATGTGCAGGCTAGGTGCATTGGCCATGCTAAATTGCCCGTAGAGTTAAGGGATGTGTAGATTAGTTGGGTTATAGGGGGATGGGTCTGGGTGGGATGGCCCAAGGGTCGGTGTGGACTTGTTGGGCCGCAGGGCCTGTTTCCACACTGTCGGGATTCTATGATTGATTCTATATCCCCGCCTTCCAACAATACGATGGCCATTATGAAATTTTGAAGTGTCAATGGTCCATCTCAGTGGCTAATTAGAAATCCACAACCATCTTGATGTTGGACAATGATAATTTAAAATTCCCTTGAGGCCTGGTCTTCATGGGAACCGGGAAGTCTCTAGGCAACTTATAGTTACAATACATAGCAGGCCAGGTCTCCAGGAGTTAAAGATGGCTTTGGCTTGTGGGAAGTTCTGGAGGGTCCAGCTAATTCCAAACATGTAATTAAAACAGCCATCTTAACAGTTCAGCAATGATTACCATTTTTTAAAGAGTTTTAACCGGGGAAAATATAGAAAATAGCCTTACAAAAGAAGTTATGATTTTTCTCCTTGAAATATCCACTCCATTTACCTTGACTACTGAATATGGTAGCAAATGCCTCATCCTCACCACCCCAATTCCAAAGGAGGACTGTAGACACTCAAAAGAGTAACTCTGTTGCTCCACCAGATGCTGCCAGAGCTGCTGAGTTCCTCTGGCATTTTCTGTTTTTATTTGCGGCTTCCAGCATCTGCGGTGCTTTTAGTTTTAAATTTCATCACTCACTGGCTTCTCCTGAGTTCCCTGTTGGAGGCAGTAGTGATACTGAAGACCACCACACCCCTCCCTGTCACATCCCTACCTCCATTTCGGGTTTGCCCACAGCACTATGTCAACCTATCAAATCCCTTCAGAACATGAAAGGTGGCTTTCAGGTTACCATTCAATTTGTGCCTTCAATGGAGGGTCTTCAAAAACAAACAGCCAAGTGACTAAAGGACAATATATAAAAATAATTAGTTGAAATGTCAAATAAAGACAAAATGCAAACAAGAATAATTTGCAGTGTGTTCTTTGCTAGGCTCCCTATGTGCACAAATATCACTGTTATTTTATCGTATTATTTGAACTTGCATCTTACTTAAACCATCATTTCACCTCAGCTGGAAATAAAATCTATTGTTACGCCCCACCCATGACCTATTTCCCAAGCTATCCTCCTCACGCTATTTCAATAATGCTTTTGCATCAGCGTCATCTTTGCAGTGGGTTGGGAAGAGATCAAAAATAACCAAGAGTGAGAAAACAACATTCTCAAAATCTAATCATGAAACAGAAGATGTTCTAAGCTGACGCGTCACTGTGATAAGATTCATCACTCATTTTATTCTTATGCTTCTTTCTGCTACAAAGACAAAACAATTTCGGCTTTCATCGATGAATCTGGAAGGATTGAAATTTCAACTGAAGGAAAGAGCTGCATTTCTATAGCCTCCAATCACAACACATTCTTGTTTTACAGGACTTATTCTAGAGCCACTGTTGTAATTATGTTGTGAAATGCCCACACACGTAAGGATCCAACATTTTGCTGTCTGAGCTTATCACATATGATGCTCAGAGTGTAATGAAAAGTGACAGCTGCTATTAAATCACCATCGTTCACTCCTAATCCCGAAGATTTGCTCTGCAATATGCAGCATTACCATACATTTTGCTGCAGTATTGTGAATATTAAAAGCTGGAGAAGACTGATTGATGCAATTAAAATTGTTTAAAGACACCATGCATCAATTGTATGGTAGCTGTTAAACTTCATCCATCACATTCCTCCCTGCTGACCTTACAAGCAGCTGAAATAGGTCCTTTCTGTATTAGAATACCCATTCCTCATGCTGTGGTTTGGGATTTCAGTGTAAATATGATCAAGGTATCAATATCAGTCCCATTCGCCCTCCCTCATCCTCACAATCACCACTTTGAAAATTCACCCAACATTTTCCAACAATCTGCTCTTCGCACATACCCCTGACTTTGCCAACCTGCCCTTTCTTGGCTGTCAATTTAGAGTGTCACCTGTTACCTTACTTGCTAATGGATGGAAATAAATGAACAAATGGAATCCAGAAGGGGAGGTGGAGACTGGTGATGGCCTCACGCATAAAAGGGCAAACTGATTCCCCACCCTTGGTCAGACACAAAAAATTACTTTTTATCAGATCTTCCCTTGTGAGCAATTTTTATTTTAAAAGGAGCCATTTAAATAAGCTTTTTTGAGTTAACAAAAGAGAGTTTATTAGTTACTAAATGTGAGAAGAATTAGTTCACACACACACACATGGACACATACACACACGTGTACACACACACACGTACACAGACACACCCATGTACACAGACATACACACACACGTACACACACATCTGTACACATCCACATGTACACACACGCATGTACTCACACACATACGTACACGCACACACATGAACACACACGTGTACACACACACATATGAACAAGTGTACCCACACATACATGTGTACACACACATGCACACACACAAATGTACACACACATGTACACACACATACGTACACGCACACACATGTACACACACACACAAGGAATAAGAAGTGAGTGTAAACAAAACTTGAATAACATGGACCAGTTTCTGAGCTGCTTGTGAAGAGCAGATAATATTGCATGCATTACATTGTACGGCAACCAATTGTATTACTGCTGTCAGAATTGCAGATAATTTTGAAGGTTTTGGCTTTTCAGGTTGTTTGAAATTCTTTTATCCTGATTCTTTTTGATGGTGGCTAATAGAGTGTTACACATATTATTTTTCATGCTTTGCAGGGGTGTTTAATGAATGTTCTTAAAACTGTGATCGTAATAGTACAGTGGTCCACACAGGAGGATGTCAGTCGACTAACACATGCAGGCCATTATCAGAGATGACTTTTAACCCACTTTTCTGTATGCCATGGAAGGGTAAAACATTGGCAGAGGAGCTGGCAGATCAGGGAGGGGCTGAGGCCTGATCCCCTGTGCTGTCCAACATCGTGCTGAGAGCAACAGTCTGTGGCCATTCTGAATACCCTGCCTTGTGCATTAAATAGGGCCGGAGATGCTCCTTCAGAAGATGAATGACCTATTCAAGCACATATCTGGTGGCCATACTGGATACGTTCCAAGACGACTGAGTTTCATTTCCGACCATTGGTATCAGCTAGTTTGAAATGGGAAACGAACCAAAGAATGCTGAAGAAGCTCTACAAGTCCATAGTCACCTGTGGACAGTGAAACGGAGTTAACATTTTGAGTCTGGTGTGACTCTTCTGCAGAACTTAATTTCTCTGGCAGGCCCAGTTCTCTCACAGTCTGCTGGCAAGCACTGTACCTTATTGCTCCTGAATGTCTAACCTTCATTCAGTTCCTGTAAAGAGTCAGACCAAACTCAAAACATTAACTCGTTTTCCCTTTCAACAGATGCTGCCAGGCCTGCTGAGTTTCTCCAGCGTTATCTGTGTTTGTTTCAGATTTCCAACATTGGAGGTATTCTACTTTTATTTGAAACTTGAAATGGTGTACTTTGTCTCTTAACAATCACCCCAAAGTCTATTAATCCTCTCTCTCTGTTCTGCTCCCTTCTGTTTCTTTCTCTCTCCTACTGATCTGCTCCCATGACCAGCAACAGGTCTGTCCAGAGCTGATGCTGCTGGTCATATTTCTCCTTGTGCATGGCCCAGTCTATGGTAGCCAAAAGCATCATCTGTCCTGATGTGGGGAAGGCAGCTGAAAGTAAACTCTCAGCAAAAGACTTGTGAATGGTAGCTCTCCACGTGAAAGGTTGGGAAGTACTGAAGATGCTTTGCAGGGCTTCCATGGAATTCCTCAGTGTCCTTGCTTCCACTGCGTTAAAGGAAAACCTGGGGAAAATTGTCAATGCTGCATTCAATTTTAAAACTGAGTTGGACCATTGGCTTAATGAGTGACTCATGCACATTAATGGGTAACATGTCACCCTCAAGGGATTTGCAAAAATACCGTTTCTTTTAAGCAGGCGAGCTTTTACTAGCATCCAAACACGCTCACGTTTTTAAATCATCCTGTACTCATATAAAGCCCACACTTTCTTCTGGGTTCAAAAACCTCCCGAAGTGCGAATGGTTTGTGTATCTAATTTGGAGACACACTCCCCTCACTGTTCACAGTGAACAATGTTGAGTAGTAACCAGTTTTGGGTCAGGCGCTGCTAAAATTAATCTTGTTTTAACACTTCCCCACCCCCCACTGCCACACACAACATGCAGTTAAATGTATCCTTTACATTCCACCACGGATTTGTAAAACAGAATCATGTATACGTTGTAAACGATCTTCCGTGGTATCATGCTGCTTCACTTTGAGCAGCAATTGAAAATAGGTTTACTGAAAGTAAGATACTAATCCACTTTCAAAACCATTGTCGACCTGTAAACAGGGAGGCTACAAGATCGGGCCTTTTATCTTAGGAGTCCTTTGTGTCAAAGAAATACAGAAACATAGAGAAAAGGTGCAGGAGTAGGCCTTTCGGCCCTTCGAGCCTGCACCACCATTCAACACGACCACGGCTAATTGTGCACTTTCAGAATCCCACTCCTGCTTTCTCTCCGCACACCTTGATCCTTTTACTTACAAGGGCCACTTGCCAAAGCAAAGCTTCTTTGAACTTAGATATTTACCACCAGACGGTTAAAAGATTTTTGCGTGATTTCTTGAACAGGGGCTGGCAGATGCTTTGAGAGTTAAAACCCACATCCGTTATTCGTGACCGAAAGCCCCTGGTGGATCTTAATGATAATGTGCGAGCAGCGCTCTTTTTTTCCAGTATGAAAATGTGGGCAGTCCTGTGCCACCCTCTCTCAGTCCCTTGTCTCACGTTATTTTGGGTGCTCTTTTCATTTGCTGCTTTCTATTTGAGGAGACAACAGCGTGAAAGAATGGGGAAATTGGAAACCCAAGTAAAAGAGGCTACAATGCATTTGGTCTGCATTCATGTAAGAGCAGTCTTTATGCTAGATTCCCCACTGACCACCATCAATCATTCTGAGGAGACAGAGGATGGAATCTCATAAGATCCTGAAGGACATAGGCGAAAAATGTTGGAGGATCATGAAAGAGATTGGCAATGTCTTTGATAGTGGCAGGAGCAATAACTCACAATGTCCAACAAAGTTCCTGACTTTGAGATGAGATTTTCACCAGAAAGCATTGAGATGCCTAACCACAGGGATTATAGCTCACTGGCATCTTCATTAACACTGAATCTCACCTCATTCATTTGCAGATTCTAATTGCCCCATACTCAAGATAGAAACCAGATGCCCAGAATACCAACATTAAATTCAGAGTGGGTGCCCAGGCAGCTCGGTGCTTATTCCTCTGGATCGACATCTCAGCCATTCAGCACTGCCATCTCAGGGCACTGTCCAATGCAGTGGCTGCTTATACCCTACATCCACTCTCCACACCATCATGGCAGAACTCTGCTCCACTTACTGGACATTCCTGCACTGCCACACTGCACATTCGGGAGCACTGGCAACAATCATGGGAATGCTACTGCGGGGATGCTTTGTGTGCAGGGACAGGCACCAACTCATAGCTTGGACCAGCATCTCAGTACAGCTCGCTGTTCTCCTAGCTTCCCATTCACTTTGCACCCACTGAGGAGGTCACATCATCTCTGTTTTGCTTTGCATTGACTTTTAGCGCAGTCACAAAACCAGGCAGTTCCTCGTGGTTGTCACTGATTCTCTCTTTGTCTCCCTCTGCTACATTGTTCACCCTCTCTGATGCTTCTGTGCTACCTTTCTCCCTGCTGCACTGTTCCCTCTTTCTAATACTGCACTGATCCCTCTTTCGCTGTACTGTATTGATCCCTCTGATGCTGCACTGCTCCACCTCTCCGATGTTATACCATGCCATGTCCTCTGTCTAATGTTGCACAGGTTCTTCTTTCTGATTAATGCTGCACCCTCTTTCCCTGCTCTTTATCGTAATGAAAATTGTATCGCACATGTTGTCCACTTAAAGTTGCTGTAAAGATGTACCAGCAGAGGGAGTCCATTTAAAAAACAAACGTAACTACGTATGGAATCTTCTCAGACCTGACCATAAAGTTGGGAAAATCATGTGAAATGATCATTCCAGATTTTCTTGAGTAAGAAGTCCCATTTTTGGACCATGTATTAAAAACAAGATGATATTCTCACTGGTGAGTGGTGAAAGGCCTATTAGTGCGAATTGTCATTATCTGACATCCTCCTAATTACATAATTTTATTTTCCCATTATTCCATCTGCCAGGTGGAAACTAGAACAGCTACAACTTGAGAATCGCTGTGTGAGACAAGGCCGCTGTTTCCTTCTGTTTGTGTAAATGAGTGCAATGGGACTACAAAAGGCTGTGACCCTACCCTGAGTGGTGTAGGGTTAAGTGGTACACTCCTTGAGGGAAGGGCTTTATTTTTGAGTGAAGTGAGGACCTATTAAAACTAACAGCATGACACAGATACCCACACGGCGCAGGAGAACAACATGCTATATGTATCTAATGTATTAAAATGCTGTATGGGTAATAAATCCTGGCCTAAAGCACTCTTGACCACGTGCAACACTAGGAATCAGTCCCATTTATGGTGTTGATGAACAAACAATATATTGCAGCCTGGAAACATTCCCCTTACTTGGCAAATTTGCAATCACTTCCCAAGTTCCCTTAGCCTGGGCATGAAGCTCTCTACACATCTTGGTTCCTAAAACATCACATAGTGTTATGGATAGCTAGGCTCTGTACTTCCAGTCTTCTGGTTGCAGTTAGACAGACATTCGCTTACACAGCTGATGAGGAAAAGTGAACGTGCACTTAGAAACGTGAGATGTATTTTCTTTGAAGTATCACTATGTAATTTATGTTCCCCTCAAAGGATGTCTTCTTCCTTTCCCTCCCACTAACTCCCAAAGCAGCCCTGGGGCGTGCAGCTGGGGTGGAGGGAGTCTGCCATGTAGTAGGACCCATTGCCTTGGAGTTTGGGTTTGGTGAGCCGGGGTGTTTGTGTCTAGAGACCCCGGTCAGACTGAGTGTGTCCTGCCCAGAGACAGGGCCAGAATCCCCAGCTTGAACTCAGACAGGAGAGTGGCAGGCAAAGTTTCTCCCGACCTCCACAACATGAATCAGCGCACTGTTACTGGCATGGCAGTGTAATTCACAGAATTGGCTTCCAGTCCAGCTACACCCAAGTCCTCAAAGCCACACACCAAAGAAAACATAATTCGCGAGAATGCTGGCGCAGGCAGATGGAAGGGCTGGCCACTTTTTGAGTGTCCGAAGAGTAGCATCCCAGTTGGTGCTCTATGTGGTGACTCCAATGACTGGATACCTACTGACTATTCTGTCTCCTCATGAGGAAGGGGCATCTAGAGAGAACTCAAGGCCCCTCGACCCCTTTTACTGTTAGTGTTGGGGATTGCAGTGTTAGACCATGTTAGACCAGATATGCAAATGCCTTTTAAATATAGTGCCAGTGCAGAAATCCCAAGATGCCCCAGCAGTGGCAAATACTTATGCCACTGGCGCAAGATGAAAAGGATGGGTAGTGCATATGTGGAGGCAAGTCAGAGTGATCGCGCGAGCAAACCCGTTAGACCGTGCAGAGAGAAACCCTCCGTGAAGTTCGCCAAAAGCGATTCTAACTTTCAGTAAGATTTTACTGAAATATGCAGTAGTTCTGCTTCTTGTGGAATCTAGCTGAATTTCTTCCCAAGAGCTTGACAAGCTTCCTCTCTCCCTGTTGTACATTACACCACTTGCCCACTCCATTGTGTTTGAGAGTTGTCTGATGAGTATGAAATGGATATTTCAGAGGAACAAAATCAACTCGATTTGACCTGCATTGTGGAATTTTGATGACATCCTGGGCCTGTCACTCCAACATTTAGAATGAGTGTGCAATCCTAGCTGCTGGGCTATTGTTACTTATTCATCTTGGGGCCCCGACTGCTAGAAGAGAGAGAAGAATCTGAAACCCAGTTCAACCTGAGGCCATGCATCAAAGGCAAAAGGGTGTTAGTTTACCATATCATCTAATCCCAACTAAATCAGAACATGGTGGAAAAGTGTAAAGGTACTGCTATCTTTATGACTGACATGTATGAGAAACATATGAATATTCTCAGTGAATTTAAATAGCACAAGGTGCCTGAATTGTTCAGAAACACCTTCATGCCAGCACAGGCTATTTGCTCAGATCCTCAGTAATGCTGGTGCAACTTCCCAAATACATCCTGCTCCATAAACCTGAATAGTAAATGTTCAATTGACTTGTCATTGTATTTTCCTCGAACCATCTTCAAATATCAGAGGGGCACCAGTCCGCTGCCACATTTCCAAGGCTTGAAGCAATGAACTTCTGGGACGTGTCCTTTCCAACTTTTCAATCAGGCTTCAATGGAGATTTTCTGCCATTTGCCTTTGAGCCATTCTTGCTTAAACAACTCACAAAATCATTCCTCCTGGGCCAAAAGGTGCTTCAATTTCCTTTTCAGCATCAATTCCCTGCACATATCTTTCCTCCACCCAAGAAACCAGAAGCCCAGTGAAGGTAATATCTGCTTCCTTCTCCAATAAAGAAGTTTTACATGATAACATGTACCGTCTCTTCCCGCCATACCATTGTGAATGGGACAATCTATTTACTGAATGGTATAATGTTTCTGTAGCAAAGTCACAATTGACCACTGGCACTTAGTCCACAGGCTCCACTCCATTTGATCATGCAGGCTCCCAGTACTGACGCCAGGAAGTAGCATAGGGCTAGTGGTTTGGGTTGCTTGAATGTGTTAGTGATGGCAAGGTCATATGATCAAACCTCCAGGGTTACATTCAAAGAAAGCTGGCAATCTGAGTGAAGGTTTTAACCAAGAGCTATTATTAGAGGACTGTTGCTTCTTAAGGTAACTATCCCATCCCAGGTGTTAGAGAGAACACTTACTGAACTGTTTCTAACGTGTTTGCATCCTTTCTTAAATAAGGAAAACAAAATTGTACATGGTACTGCAGATGTAGTCCTACAATGCTTCAATGCTTTATACAACTGGTACAAGACATCCCTATTTTTATATTCCATTCCTTTGCAATAAACAACAACATTCCATTTGCCTTTCTATATCACTTACTGTAGCTGCACACTGACTTATTGTGTTTATGTGCGGGAGACACAGATGCCTCTCCATCTCAGAGGTCTGCAATCTCACTACATTCAATTAGGTGCATAAGGAACTAGGAGTAAGTACAGACAATTCAGTCCCTTGAACCAGCTCCATTGTTTAATGTCATTGTAACTGATCACATCTCATCATTTACATCCTTCCTCAAGCAAGGGGACCAAAACGGAGCACAGTACCCCAGATGTGGTTTCACCAATGCCTTGCACAATTGCACCAACACTTCCCTGCTTTTATATTTCATTTGTTTAGCAATAAATTCAAAACTCCATTTGGCTTCCTTATTGCCTGCTGTACCTGCATCCTTCTTGTCTGTCATTCATGCACAAGAACCCCCAGATCGCTCTATATCAAAGCATTTTGAAGTTCCCTCCATCTAGATAATAAGTTGCCTTTTAGTCTCCTCACTAAAATGGATAACCTCACACTTATCCACATTAAACTCCATCAGCTAAATTTAGATCCATTCACATGAACTATCCATGTCAATTTGTAAATTTCTTATTTCTTTATTGGAACTTACTTTCTGAACTATTATAATGCCATCTGCAAATTTGGTCATAGCACTTTCTATCCCTGCTCTGAGGTCATTAATGTAGATTGTAAACGGTTGGGGTCCAAAGACTGAACTCTGTGGCAACACAATGGTTACACTATGCCAAGCAGAAAGAGACCCATTTATCCTCACTCTCAGGATACAGGTGCAGATGCTGAAATCTGTACTGAAAACAAGAAATGCTGGAGATTACAGCATGTCAGGCAGCATCCATTGGAGAGAAAGCAAGCTAATGCTTTGGGTCTAGATGACTTTTTATCAGACAAAGAATCATCTAGACTTGAAACATTAGTTTGTTTTCTCTCTACGGATGCTGCCTGACCTGCGGTGATCTCCAGCATTTCTTGTTTTCACTATCCTGACTCTCAGTTTTCTGTTGGTTTGTCAATCTGCCATCGAGCTAACAAACTACCTCTAACCATATGTAATCTTACATTGAGCATCAACCTTTCTCACAACGTCTGATCAAGTGCCTTCTACAGATCCCAGATACACTGCATTCATAGTACTCCCATTAGCCACTTTACTTGTTAAATCTTCGAAGAACTCTCAATTATTCAATGACTCTATGGTGCTGTTAAGGGGTGACTTATAAACTTTTCACTGTACTAATATGTATGCACATGACAATAAAGCTAATTCTAATTGGAGAAGCTCATTTTACCCTTCATAACACCATGCTGATTCTGACGGATTGCATTTTAATTTTCTAAACGTCCCATTGCTACTTCCTTACTAGTGGGTTCCAACAACTTCCCAATCTCAGACATTAAACTAACTGATTTATAATTTCCTACTTTCCACCTCCTTTCCTATCTGAATAAGGCTGTCACATTAACATTCTTCCAATGCACTGGAATCTTTTCCCAGTCAGAGGAATTTTAGAATATTATGACCAGTGCATTTACTATCTCAGCTGCTACTTCCTTTAAGGCTAAAAGATGTAGGCCATCAGGCCCTGGGGACTTAAACCTGCCAAAATGTACAGGTATTTTTACATTATATTTCTTTTGCCAAATTTTTGCTCATTCACTTAACCTACCCATATCCCGTTGCACATTGCAGATTCTGTACTTTCTCTTGATAATTTATCCCACTTATTTGGGGTCAGCAGTGGATTTAGCCATCATATAATGAAGGCAAGGAAGTGAGGAGAGAGGCAGGAATTCACACAAAACATCTTAAAGTGTATTTGTCATTGGAAACTCACTAAATCTTTAAAGTATACATTTTATATATTATGTAAATACATATAACACACTGCTTTAGTCTATGTTTAATACGTTCACACAAAATGTCTTGTTTAAGAAAATCATCATCGGCATTTCATAACAGAATGGAACCTAGAAAAACCTGGAAGGGGAAATTAAATGTCTGTATCTTTCTCTTTTACAGGGATTGATGGAGTTAAAGTGAAGAGAGGTGGGCAGGGAAAAAAACGATCCCAAAAATGGATAGGTCCCTTTATCTCAAGCAAGTTTGCACCAGTCCTTGTGGTTGAACTTGCTCTCGTGTACTTAATGGAAAGATGCTGGAGGGGTTTTTCTTGGGACAGATATTATTTCATGCAAACAAATGTGTCAAAAGCACTCCTTTCATTTTCCCTGAATGTTGTAACACAGAAAGAGATTATAATTATAGGAAATCTCCAGTCGTACGCCCTATCCTGACTGCTTCCTTTCAGATGGAGCAAACAAAAATTCAGCTCCTTTTTAATTATTTGCCACTTTTTTTTAACTCATCACAATCGAGGAGTCTCTTTTCCTCAGATCTGAGGCTATATGCAAGAAGGAACCATTCTGCTACTTGCCTTTTAAAAGTCCAGCACTTCTATATGCTCGCTACAAGCTGAGTCTAGCAAACAGTATAGGACATTCCTTCCTCATCTTTTGCCTGGTCTTTCCAGGAAAAAACCTCCATTTGCTTGTCATCTTCCTGCCCTGAACTCACGTACAATGTACATAACTGCAGGGGATAATGGGGGCATGTGGAGAAGGTGGGGTAGAAGGTGGGCAAGTGGTATTAGGTGGTGTGCTTATTCACAGAGCCAGTGCAGGCAAGATGGGCCAAGTGGCCACCCGAGGGTGAACAATTCTGTGATTCAGTGATGATGATGGGCCATGCATGATCTCTATGTAGCCACCTGTGCTCTTCATATCAACAAGGTGCTCTTCAGGATCAGGAGATAAGCAATGTGCAATCTCCGGAATAGCATCAGCTCGATTTGTTCAAGGGAAAGCAGCCTTCATTTGGCAGTATTCTGTGGTGTCCAGGCCGAGTAGACCAGGGGACACCATTGAAGAGGACAGGGCTGTGGTCATAATCCAAGACTGCTGACCACACTGAATATGGCTGCCATAGCCAAAGTGTTTACTTAACCATCCACACGGCTGGTGCATCTTCCACAGCAACGTACTGTTCAGTTGAGGTGTGACGAAACAATATGGGTAAAGGCTGCTGTTTCTGCCTGTAGCCAGCACCCTGATGGAATGAGTATAAATCGATAAGTTCAGCAGTCACCTGATGCCTACTGTTAGAATAATTCCTCCATGAGCTGGGGTTCAGCTCCAATGAATACAGCTTCAGACTGGACAAGATTGGAGAAATCTTGCATTCAGCAGCTGGGTCATTTTTACAACGACGGTTCTCCTGGCCTCATGGCTCTTGTTAAAGGCACACTGACCACATGTTTTTGAGTTGTGGAGATGAATCATTGGCCCGCTGTAGAGGGGCCAGTCCTTGTCAGCCAACAGCCACCCTAAGGCTAGATGTGGTGGATGAGCTTTTATTGGAACGGTGGCCTAGGAATGAATGAAAACCAGGACAGAGAGCATTCACCATTGTGCATCAGCACACACCAACTGCCCCTTGAATGAAGGATGACTTTTATGGTACAAGGTCATCTCTCTACAAAACTGCAGTCACTGGCTGGAAGGAAGTCCAATTGGCCCACTACCCTCTGTTGTGGATGAGCGTCTGGGACCTCAAAAGAGAACAAATTGGGAAAGTTTACACAGTTAGCTGTTCCAGCCAGCAAGCATCTTGTTGTGTATATATCGAGGACCATAGTCACCATCACCGCTACTGATAAGTTGTCTCCTTTGATGGCAGCTTCAGTGCTGCTTGTCTGGTTCCAGGGTGTCCCCATAATTCTGTGAGCCCTTTCTTCAGTTATAGATACTCAATGTTGTTATCTTGTCTTCTGCGGAAGGAAGAGAAAGGAACAAAAGCAAGAAAGTAATCAGTAAAAACATCGTTCCAAGCTTCGAGCACAGTGGGCCATGCTGAGAAAGTTGAGAAAATCAGATGCAAGATCCTGTCAGATCCTTTTCAGTGTCGCGCCCAAGTTTCCAACTAATTGTCGTTTGACGAAACCTGATTCCCACTGGAGATTGGTGAGAAACCAAATTTACTCAGTTATAGCTCATCAATGGCCTTGTTATGACCGAATCTGCCCATATTAACACACATTTTCTCATTGTCCTACCCACTGGATAGGAACTAGTTGGCGAGAAAGCTGACACGACAGTTAGAGTGGTTGCTTGGCAACTCCAGCTTGCCCACTTGTTCGCCTGGGACCTCCGCCTTGGACCCCTGGCACCAACATCTCAGGGCACATTGCTCAGGCAGTGGCTCCACGCACCCATGTCCATGAACATTGGCATCAGACACTTCCCAGCCTCACCTCGCCCTCAAGACATGTCTCCGATTCACTGACAGCACCCTTCTGTATTTAAATGGTGCAGTTTGGAGTGCACTAGCACCGATCACTAGACTTCTGCTGCTAGGATACTTTGCACACAGGACCGAGCAGCCAGGTCATAGATTGGACGAGGGTTGCTTGCTTCCTTTCTTCAAGTTCACTCACTTTGTGCACGACATTGCTGACTGTCTTGTCCCCTTTAGCCAGAGCTGCAATGCCCACAGCACTTTTATTCTGCCTTGCCCTTAGTGCCAGGTACAAAGCCAAACACCTCAATATGGTTATTGGCAGTCATCACTCAAGGTGGTGGGCAGGTTACAGTGTGGCATTATGCTATAAACATGCATCATATGCCAGCACATCAGTGTCGGTCTCACCCACCTGTGCTTCAAGCAATTGGCCATGTCTTGATGTTTATGAGGAGTAATCCATTTTCAGGTCCACAGGGACATCCTTCAGTCAGTGGGCTTCTATACAGTCAATCTGATATCAGTCCAGAGGCTTGGGGATGGTGAGTCAGCCATTTGGTCAGGATCATTGGGTGTGTACTTCCACAGTCCAAGGAGAGGGCCATAGTCAGCCCAGTGGATCCAGTGAAACTAATCCAGGGAGTGGTGGGAACAGAGCCATGAGAACTGAGCAGAGATCAGTCAGGGTCCTGGTCACTCATCATTCGGGGCCATCCAGCTAAAGCCATTGAGAAAGCGATCCAGGATCATGGCTGTCCACCCAGGACTGTTCAAGAGATGCTGGGAGATTATCAGAGGCCACTGCTGCAGGGGGGAAGCTGAGGAGCTTAATCTTGGGCGTTGGAGGCAGAATGCTGTGATATAGGGGAGATAGCTATTGGAAATGGGGTAGGGGGGACATAAGGAAAGTGAATCAACAGAGCATTAAAGAGAAAAGGATAACGTGAGGAGGCGGGGTCATAACTCTAAGCCACATCCTATTTTCCAGGGTGGGTGGGGACATCAGTGGTCTGAAAGATCTGTCATCTTGAGTCAATATGCCTGAGGATGGCAAGGGTGGGAGGAGTGTGGGGGTTGGGAGTGGTGGTGGGGGTTGGTGAAATGGGCAGATGAAGATTCAGGTAGATGGGTTGGGTTGGGATCTGGGCGAGTTCAGAGCCTGTGGGTTGTCAGGGAGGACCGCCAAGGAGGGAATGTTTACGTTTGGACACTCACTGAAAAGAAGATGCCAAGCCCAACCCTGTTTGGGGAGTGGCTGCTATTTCCTTCCACCGTGCTGTAAATGACGAGTGGAGCAATAGAAATTAAAATAGCTGCAGCCACACACAGAGAGCGGGTTAAGTGTTTTGTTTGGTGTAAGAGGAGGCTTCAATTTTGAGCAATGCAAAGCGTTCAACGCATTATACACAGTCCCCTACGCCAAACCTGCCAGCACTATATACTTTGTGACTCTTAGGCATCAGCGTGCAGCATATAGTCCAAATCCTTGCCTTACTGCACCTTGCAAATGAGATAACGATACAAGGCAATACCACTTCTGGTTGTAACACACATGCTCGGTTTAACTGCCTGGAAAGGTTGATCCTAGATGTAAAGTAGTGATCACCTACAATGTATCCATAACCTCCAGAAGGTACAGGAGCTTCTCACTTCACAGACTGAGCCATCAAACATTGCATTGTCCCAAGGATGGCTAGGCTTCGTACCTTCAGTGTTGTAGGTGTGGGGAGGCAGATATTTGCACACGCAGTTGGTGAAGAAATGTGACAATATATAAAAATGAAATAATGTTTTTGTACTGTAATGTGTCTCCTACCTGCCTCAGAAGATTTACTTTCTTTCCCTCCCGCTATGTCAGGTTGTATTCGTAGGCCCCACAACTAGGATGAAGAAAGCCTGCCCTACAGTGGAGCCTATAGGCCTTCGGGTTTTTCTGGTGACCCCAGAGGTGTTTGTGGCTAGAGGTCCAGGCATGCTGGCCAGAGGCAGGGACACCCCCTTCAGCTTGAGCTCCCATCGGACTGGCAGGGGAGGGCGGTGACAGGCAGGGTGGAGGCTGGAGGCCGATTCCCTCTGCTGGAGTCCTGAGGGAGGAATTCTTGGCGGCCTATGTGTGGCTCTCCCTCAGGCTGACTACCTACTGGCACCACCAGGAGATAACTCAAGGTCCTCCTTTCTCCCCACTTTGTTGTTGCAGCTGAACATCAATGGCTGGAGTGATGGAGAGCTGGAGCATGAATATGTCAAGCAGCATCTGAGACTGTTATGCCTGGCCCTCTGTACGAACCTGTTCACGAAAGCAGCCAGGTGACTGGGAGGTAACAGTGTGCCAACAGCATTGCCATAGCCCTGCAACCATTACAGCAGGTTGGCCAATGTCAGACAGTCATAGAGCTATGCAACATGGAAACAGACCCGTTGGTCCAACTGGACTACGCCACAAAGTTCCCAAAAAAAACTGGCCCCACTTGCCTACTTTTGGCCCATGCCCCTCCAAACCTTTTCTATTCATGTACTTAACCAAATTTTTAAAAAATATTGTAACTATGTTTATATCTGCATCCATCACGTCCTCTGGCATTTCATTCCACATATGAACCGGCTGCTGCGTAAAAAAGTTGCCCCTCATCTCCTTTTTTAATTCTTTCTACTCTCACCTTAAAAATATGCCTGCTACTTTTGAACTCCCCCATTTCAGGGAAAAGACCTTTGCTGTTTACTGTACTTATGTCCCACATTTAAACCTCAATAATGTCACCCCTCAAACCCCTATGCTCCAGTGAAAAAAGTCCCAGCTTCCAGCTTATCTATTATTCAAACCTTCCATTTCCAGCAAAAATCCTGGTAAATCCTTCCTGAGCTCTGTCCAATTTAATAACATTCTCCCTACAGCAGGGCAACCAGAAATGCGCACAGTACTCCAGAAGAAGCCTCACCAATGTCCTAAACAACTGCAACATGAAGTCGCAACTCCTATAGTCAACGGCCTGAACAATGAAGGCAAGCATGCTAAATACTTTCTTAATCACCCTGTCTACATCTGACACAAACTTAAAAGAATTTTGTGCCAGAACCCCTAGATCTCTCTGTTCTACAGCACTAGCCAGGGCCCAACTTATAACTGAATGAGCCCTGCCTTCATTGTTTTACCAAAATACAATACCTCATACTTATCCAAATTAAACTCCATCTGCCACTCTTCAGCTGATTGACCAAATTGATCAAGGTCTCTTTGTAACCTTAGATAATTTTCTTCAGTGTCCACTATAGCTTCAGTATTGGTGTCATCTGCAAACTTCCTAACCATCCCTTCTATATTCCAACTGAATCATTTATATAAGTGACAAACAAAAGTGGACCCAGTATCGATCCCTATGGAATACTTACTGGTCACAGTCCTCCAGTCTGCAAACCAACCCTCACCACCACCCTCTGTCTTCTACTGTCAAGACAATTTTGTATCCAAATACTGCAGCCATGAAGTCAGTGTGCAGCTTTTTATTTAAAGGGGGTCCAAATCAATAAGATGTCACATGTAAGTTGTGTCCTCGTGATGTAACATCATACATCAAAGTGAATTTCTACATCGTCAATACTGGTTATGTTTGGAGAAGGCTTCTGCATAAAGATTAATGAGACATGTGTGGTTCTTGAAACCATTTTTCTCAATCAATCATGTCTTTGCGCAGGTTGCCATGTTACCAAAGCTTCCTGCTGCCAGTGTCTTGTCCACGCCTACGTGTCCTCAGTCACCAGTCTCTTCACTCCATTTCTGTGGCAGCACTTTAAAGGAAGGCAATTCCAAGTCATACACAGGAAATTGAGCAGGCATTCCTGAGCTGAATGAATGAAACAGGATTTCCTACTCTTGGTGGAAAGATCCCAGCAGTAAAAATTAAAAGGAATTATACTTTCACATTCTCAAAATGAACAGAATGCTCGTTATAACTGTAACCGTCAGTTTTAAATGTTATCCATGCCTTCCATACAAACAATGTTCCAAAGTGATTTGAAGAGGTACTGGGGGACACTTAGAATAGAGAGGGCACTGACAGATTTTTTCACTCGGATGATCAAAAGGTGGAGACCTATTCGAAAGAGATTCTTGAAAGAGAGAAACATACAACGAGATTTAAAAAGGCAATTTCTTGAGTGAAAGAAAAATGAAATCCCTTATTTACTTATCAATGCTGAGAAAAAAAATTGCAATATCGAACCCACAGACACACACATGTGCGCACACAGGCACATGCACACAAACACACACATACAGGTGCACACACACACACACACAGGCACATACACACACGCACACAGGCACATATACACACACACAGGCATTTACATACACACACACCTTTAATGAAGAGTCATCTAGATTCAAAATGTTAGCTTGCTCTCTCACCATGGATCCTGCCTGACCCATTGCGATTTCGAACATCTTTTGTTTTCAGAACAGATTCCAAAAATGCATTTTATCACTGAATGCAGGTGGCTGAATGACTTCAATATTTGGATCCAAGGGAGGACGAAACTAGAATCCAGACTCAGTGCAATAGAGACTCCTGGCCAGGCAGCTGCTGCAATGGAGAAGGAAAAGGCAAGAAAGAACTTCATCATAACCATGTGATTGTGATGATGTTGACAAAAACAACACATCACACTTACGTGGAGATTTGTGTATGATGAAACTGTTTTGTGCGAGAATTGGCAAACAACACCTGACACCTGTCAGAATAGTGATACATCAACTTTTGACTTCCACATTTGATTTCATTATTTAAGACCTTTTGTGGGCTAAAATTGTTTTTAAAAAGGGAAGTCACTGAAGTATGTCAGATGCATTTGACCCAGTTGATCTAAGCTCATGAAACTATTAGTAAATAAGCTAAAATTGACATAATTGCAAAAAGGCATTGTAACTCAAATCTGTATCCCCTGTTTGATTTTCCATAATGTTCGCATACCAGGATGAAAGTTGCTCACAGATGATCTGGTTTGAAAGAATTATGAAGTCAGATACTGGAATATGCAGGTGAACTATATTTCAGACAACAGTTTTTGGGTCAACACAGAAGAAGAGAAATAAAATGGATGTGCAATAGCAGATCTGGAAGAATTGCTTTCTTCTTCCCTTTGTTTCTGTCAGCATCACCGAAGGTAACACCCAAAGAATGGCAAGTCAGCAAAACATCCATTCTCTGAGAACTCACAAATACCTGCAAGCTTCACCACTGCTGAGGATACAAGTCATTCAGTAAACACCCATGGTCTCAGGTTAAAATCTAACACCTCAAAGCCTCTAAAGACTTCTTTAAACTGCCCGTTCTTGATCTTTTCTTTGGTACTAGACCTTTTTGACTCTGTGCTTGCACATGTTTGTTGTCACATTTATTAATTTTCATGGTGTTAGTAAGTAAATAATAAAGTTTGTCATATAGAAAAACTTTTAATTCATTCCTTAATTTTGATTGGTTTATCATTTTAACTAATGTAGGATTTGACAACGTATTCAGAACCATTAAAATGTTTTTTTGAGGGTGAGTGAGGAGGGCTTTTAAAAAAAAACTCCTCCTCATCTGGACATAACAAATTGAGTATAACAAGTGAGCTAACTTCAGTTAAGGAGTTAAGTTTTATCACTTTAAAGGAGGAGAGAGGAGGATGGTTTCCTGCATAAGAAGGCTCTAGAAGTGTCAAATTAACCTGGCCTATGTGTATCTCCTCAGTGATAGGAAAACAGATGGCAGTGAGTCATAAGTCAGCAATTTAAATTGGTTTTCCTGCAGTCCATCAGAAATCCACTGAATGAAACGCAAACTGTTTACAAATGTGCAGATTAGAAGCAGGGCATGAACCACCCACAGCTCACTGCTATTGTAGAGGGAGAACACTACCCACCCAATCCATTTAAGACCTTCCATAACTGAGCGAAAACACATCGAATGGAGAAAATCTTATGGAAACATAGTTAATTCATTTGTGAATTTCCTTCTTTTTAATAACTGAGTCATTTTAAGGACGTAAAATCTGTTCTGTTCTTTGTTTGTTGACCTTATGCTGGAGTTACCCCAAAGTGCCCTCTTCCCATTAAATCAAGAACAGAAACAGAGAATGCTGTTTGTCAGCAGAGGTTGCTGCGAGACTCACACAGTGCCTGAGCACTATTAGCTGCCCACTTTCCTCCGAACGGTGACATTATTGAAACTATCAGCAGGGAGAATCATTCGTTCAGTTTTTAAGACTGCTGCTTGTGCAGTCAGAGTTGCATTTAAATCTTTTCACATGGCCTGTCCCCATGTGCCCCTGTGCGGGATTTGGTTTTTTAGGGGATTTTTATTGACTGCAATCGCTCTCTCTTATTACAATGTAATGCAACTTCCTCACTATAATGACAGTGAAAGGATATCATTGGAACAGGAGTATATCGCATAGAACATAGAACATTACAGCACAGTACAGGCCCTACGGCCCTCGATGTTGCGCCGACCTGTGAAATCAATCTGAAGCCCAACTAACCTACACTATTCCATTATCATCCATATATTTATCCAATGACCATTTAAATGCCCTTAAAGTTGGCGAGTCTAAGGGTCTAGGCCCGAAACATCAGCTTTTCTGCTCCTATGTTGCTGTTTGGCCTGCTGTGTTCATCTAGCTCTTCACCTTGTTAGCTTGGATTCTCCAGCATCTGCAGTTCCTAATATCTCTGAGTCTACTGCTGTTGCAGGCAGGGCATTCCACACCCTTACTATTGTCTGAGTAAAGAACCTACCTCTGACATAACTCCTATATCTATATACTCTCAAATTAAGGCTATGTCTCCTCATGCTAGCCATCACCATGCAAGGAAAAAGGATCACACTGTCCACCCTATCTAATCCTCTGATCATCTTGTATGTCTCTATTAAGTCATCTCTTAACCTTCTTCTCTCTAATGAAAACAGCCTCAAGTCCCTCAGCTTTTCTTCATAAGACCTTCCCTCCATACCAGGCAACATCCTGTCTAGCATTAGGATTCCCTACAGTAATTCATTTTCAGGACAACATCAAAGCGGACACAAAACTGTGAAATATACTTAGAACATAGAACATAGAACAGTACAGCACAGAACAGGCCCTTCAGCCCACGATGTTGTGCCGACCATTGATCCTCATGTATGCACCCTCAAATTTCTGTGACCATATGCATGTCCAGCAGTCTCTTCAATGACCCCAATGACCTTGCTTCCACAACTGCTGCTGGCAACACATTCCATGCTCTCACAACTCTCTGTGTAAAGAGCCTGCCTCAGACATCCCCTCTATACTTTCCTCCAACCAGCTTAAAACTATGACCCCTCGTGTTCACCTTTTCTGCCCTGGGAAATAGTTTCTGGCTATCAACTCTATCTATGCCTCTCATTATCTTGTATACCTCAATTAGGCCCCCACCCATCCTCCTTTTCTCCATTGAAAAGAGTCCGAGCTCAGTCAACCTCTCTTCATAAGATAACCCCTCCAGTCCAGGCAGCATCCTGGTAAACCTCCTCTGAACCCTCTCCAAAGCATCCACATCTTTCCTATAATAGGGTGACCATAACTGGACGCAGTATTCCAAGTGCGGTCTAACCAAAGTTTTATAGAGCTGCAACAAGATCTCACGGCTCTTTAACTCAATCCCCCTGTTAATGAAAGCCAAAACACCATATGCTTTCTTAACAACCCTGTCCACTTGGGTGGCCATTTTAAGGGATCTATGTATGTCCACACTGCCAAGAATCCTATCCTTAATCCTGTACTCAGCTTTCAAATTCGACCTTCCAAAATGCATCAGCTCGCATTTATCCAGGTTGAACTCCATCTGCCACCTCTCAGCCCATCTCTGCATCCTGTCAATGTCCCACTGCAGCCTACAACAGCCCTCTATACTGTCAACGACACCTCCAACCTTCGTGTCGTCTGCAAACTTGCTGACCCATCCTTCAATCCCCTCATCCAAGTCATTAAAAAAAGTTACAACAGTAGAGGCCCAAGGACAGAGCCCTGTGGAACACCACTCACCACTGACTTCCAGGCAGAATATTTTCCTTCCACTACCACTCGCTGTCTTCTGTTGGCCAGCCAATTCTGTATCCAAGCAGCTAAGTTCCCCTGTATCCCATTCCTCCTGACCTTCTGAATGAGCCTACCATGGGGAACCTTATCAAATGCCTTGCTGAAGTCCATATACACCACATCCACAGCTCAACCCTCTTGTTTTGTTTTCCCTTTTTCACCAATTTCAGTGAAAGAAAACTAGTATAAAACAGTCAAAGAAGAGCCATAGCAAACTTGAAGTGTAAACTTTATTTTTCTCTCTAAACATGCTGCCAGACCTGTGGAGATTCTCCAGCACTTCTGTTTTTATGTAAACATAAAACAATGTTACCCACTGTTAATTACCCTTAACTAATTCCAATAAAGCAGAAGATAAATAATTAGCTAAGTAAAAGTCCTCATAATTCAGTGCTGACAATCAGTCAGATTACAAAAGCATATCCATATTGGCATTACATCAGACTGGGTGATGTAATGCTCGTGTAATGAAAAATAATGACATTTTCATGGACATTTTGTTACTAACGTACAGCCTGCCCAACAAGTCCCACTTCCAGCAAGTTATGACAAAAACTTTTCTCACATTGAAGAGTGATAACAAGATCTAACCAATAGCGCACACCTCAAGAATTCCCACCACAGCAAGAATTGACTGTCACTAATGCAAGTTCTTGGTGTGTGAAGGAAGAAGAAATAGCCCAAGTGTAACCTTTTTTCTCCTGTTGACTGGCGGCTTCATGGGATAAACCAGAATGGCCAAGACCCACAAAAAAATAAGTTCTTACCCTTACTTGTTCTTGCTGCATCACAGGGGCTGCTACTGCCATTGGACTTTGGGTGTAAACCTCGTGATAGGATGCTTGCACACTGTGATCTGTGTAGGGCTCTGGCATTGAGGGTCACTGATCCCTCAAGCCTCTTCCCCCTTATTTCAGGTCATTGCTGGAATTCAAAGCAGCTATTTCAACAACAACATCTGTTTATTCAGCACCGTTAAATTTCCCAAAAAAACTTCATAAAAGTGTGATCAGATAACAATAACTCACCCTTAGATACATAGACATTGTTTCCAATTATGGAGGAGCCTAGGATTAGCGGGCATATTCTCAGAATAAGGGAGTAACAAATTGAAGACAGAGATGAGTAAGAATTTCTTCTCTCAGAGGGTAGTGAATTTGTTGCAGACGTCTGCATCATTAAGTAAACTTGAGGCTGACATAGGTTTTTGATTGGTGAGGGAAATGAGGGGTTAAGGGAAAAATGCAGTAAAGTGGAGATGAGGATTATCAGATCAGCTTTGATCTCATTGAACAACAGAGCAGACTCGATGGGCTAAATGACCTACTTCTGCTCCTAGGGTCTTATCGTAATACTTAGCCATATTCGGGTGAGAGGCAAAAAACTTGTTCAAGCGGTGGGTCAAAGCCGGATCTTAAAGGAGGAAAGAGAGGCAGAGAGGTTTGGGAAACGTTCAGAGCTTGAGACCTCTACATTTGTAGGCATAGTCACTGAGGGTGAACTGCTGCACTGCTCAAAATATCAAAATTTTGCAAACATTTTGGACGGTTGTAGGGTTATATGCAGAAATGGCAGGAAAGCGAAGGAATCACCAAACCAGTGCAGTCTATGGAATGGGCAGCAATGGTCATTATGTGGACCCCAACAGGTCAGCTGGATTTTGTGAGGATTTCAAACAAATGGTAAATACCAAATCCCTCGCACAGAGAACTTATATGCAAAACTAGCTGGCTGGAGGGGGGCGCAGTCCTTCATAAAGCTAGACATGAGCCACTGCAATAAAATGAGGACTCCCAGAAGTATGATACATTTAATACCCATAAGGGTATGTACCAATACAGGAGACTGTCTTTTGGAGCTTGTGTCATTTTCCAGTGGACAATGGTGAACGTTTTACAAGGTCTACCCTAGACTTCTGTTTATCTGGATGACGTGCTAGTAACCGGAAAGACTGATAAAGAGCATTTCCAGAAATTAGACATAGCGCTTAAACATTTCTCCTAGCTGGGTGTACATCTTTGGAGGGAAAAAATGTGTGTGACTTAGTAATGGCTTACTTGGGCTACAGAGTCACTAAGACCAGGTTACACCCATTGGAAGGTAAAGTCTGTATTGGATCTTTGGTCTTCCCTCAGTTTGATGAATTGTTACGGAAAATTTATTCGTAACTTGGCCTCCATCCTGGCACCCTTACATCTGCTATTGAAAAAGTGTCAGCCTTGGAAATGATTTTGCCAGCCAAGAAGTAGCCTTTAGGCAAATGAAGAAGCAGCTAATGCTGTCCAAAGTGTTGGCACAGTATGACCCCAAGTGAGATGTGGTGTTGACATACAATGTCTCCCCATAAGGTACCAGGGTAGCGTTGGCTCACCAGTGGCCCTGCGGAGAGGAATGCCCGATAGTGTATACTTCCCGGACTTCAGCTAATGCTGAACAAAAATAAGCTGAGATAGAGAAGGAAGTCTTGGCGGTCAGCTTTGGCGTGAGAAAGTTCAACAAGCATCTTTATGGACATAAATTTGTCACAGTAACAGACCACAAACCCCTGATCAGGCTACTTAAAGAGAACAGGGCCGTGCCACCAATGGCTTCAGGTCGAATTCAGTGGCGGGCTCTTATTGTGAGTGCGCAAAATTACAAGTTGGAACGCTGTCCGGGAGACCAAGTGGTAAATGCGGATGCCTTGAGCCACCTCCCATTGGCAGATACACCACCATCATGCTGCCACTGGAAGAATCCATTCTGGTTTTAAACGTTCTGAATACTCTTCCTGTCACTAGTGTCAATATCAATTTGTGGATGCAAAAAGATCCCATCCTGGCAAAACGAAAACAGCTGGGAGTGAGGGTGGTGTGGGGCTTGGCGGGGGTGGGGGGGGAGGGGCGTAGTTCCAAAGGGCTGTCACACCCAGAACTGAATTCTTTTTGGACCTGGAGGGACCAGATCACAATAGAGCACACCATATTACAATGGGAAGCAAGAGTGATTGTCCCAAGCAAAGGTCACTGCCAGATTAGGGGATGGACTCCACCAGGGTCATCCAGGGGCTTCCTAGAACACAGGGAACAATGATTGAAAAGCTGTGAGCATCTTTTGCAATAGAGGTGTAGGTCACAGACAAGGGGTGATCATTTACCAGCAGGGAATTTGAGTATTACCTAAAGTCGAATGGCATTCACCATGTAAGGACAGCTCCATACCATCCGTCACCCAATAGTCTAGTGGAACGAACTTTGAGGGCAGGCTTAAACAAACAGCCTATAGCTTCATTCAATGCGAGACTGTCCCTGTTCCTGTTCGATTATAGGGCTACCACTCACGCAACTACAAGGATAGCTCCAGCAGAGTAGGTAATGGGGACAAGACTCCACACCTGCGTGAACCTGACTTTCCTGGACCTGAGATGGAGGGACGATGGTGGGGTGTGAAACGGCATCGGGAAGGCCAATGCCCGACACAAGACTCCCCTATGTGAGAGAGATAGTCTACTTCAGGGGACAAAGTTTGCTGACAGAAGCATGGGGATGGCCCTGCATGGGTTAGAGGCATGGTCGACACGAGGTCAGGTCCCATGATGTACAGTGCAAAGTTTGAGTTGGAGAGGTGGTCCTGAACAAGCACGTGGGCCACATGAAAGCTCTATCCTCACAAGAGGAATGGGCGCGAAACACAGCCGGCAACCCCCACCGCCTGTCACCCCCACCCAGGACATCCAACACGGCCATCAAAACTCGTGGGATCTTCCCTTTCACCCAGCATCGAAGAAACCTCAGAGACAGATGTAGCAGCCTTGACGCTGTTACCACCTGATGAAGATAAACTTCTTCCGACACACTCTAGGCACAAGAGGTGGTCTATAATCCAGTATAAACCTCCCTATCCAAGACAGGGTCCTACGAACCAGACCTGATGCAAAATACTGCCCCCCCCTCCCGCTGACCCAGGTCAAGTTACAGGATAAATAACAAGCCTACCTCGCAGGACTTAGAGGGGAAGGGTATAGTGATTATAACGAGGTATTCCATGTGGATCTCATAGAATAGGAGCTCCCTGATTGGGGCTGTTAATCTGGTCCAATCAGGGAGCCCTGGCTGATAGATATAAACAGGAGTGTCAGGGGTTCAGCTCACTCAAGGAACCAACTCTATGCCAGGTGGGTCAACGTCAGGTACTTTGTACATGTAAATAAAGGGTGATGGGTGACAGGATACCAAGCCTTGATGGAGTCATTCAGTAATGCTTGTTTGTAAACAAGTTTATCGTTTCTAGTAATTAAGCACAAACTCCTGATCTAGAATATGATCTGCATAGCAATTAAAAAGAGAAAGGAATGAGGCTGTGACAGTGGACGCAGCAACAAGCAGTGTGACAAGGTGACACCAGTTATTAACTAAGGGGAGGCAACCAAGATACATAAGCTTCTTACAGATTGCAACTTAAGACAACTTTCCAGCTTTGTTGGAAACTCTGGCCTAAATTTTCAAATTGCTACTATTTTAACCTGAGTTGGAAAAATTGAGGCCAAAAATCATTTGGCATCTGATCAACATTATTTCATTTGTACTCAAAAAAGCATCGTGCCAGTTTTAATTCCTGAATAGAGCGAAGAGAGTGCAATTACAGAAAGATCCCAGATACAGATCTCCCCAAAAGGCTTAGTGTGGGAAGTTGGCAGGATTGACTCCTGTTCTATACAGACTAGGCCAAATTTAGCCAGTGCTTTAGTGAAGATACAGTTAAAGTCCATCACACCAGAGAAAGAAGAGTTTCTACTGTGATTCATTAACCAGCAACCTTTCCTGGAGAGTGCAGCTTGTTTTAACTGGATGAGGAAAGGTGAATCAGACCCAGTCTTTTTAAACTCCTTCACGGTCAGCTGGAACAATTTCTTCTTTACCTTGCAGCTATCATGCTTCAGTTAAAGGCACAGTTAACTGGATCAGAATAAAAGACCCAATTACCAAGGTACTTCTGAATAAAGGTGGAACTTTAAAGCGAACTGACCCCACAAAAGTATTAAAAATGCAACATCAAATATGTACATTAACACCGGTAATCAGTTCAAAAAGGAAAGTATCTGGTACAGACAGGAAAATAAAAGGCTATGCATTTTAAATGTCCTGGAAGTCCATGAGGGTCTAAACTTTTAAAGTGGGAGTACTGTCATGGTATCCTTAGTAGTGGTGAAATTTGCAGAAGTCTTTGGGTTCTCGGTGAATGGTTCTTTGCCCAATCTGAACTTTTCACCATGTACTGTTCTCCATGATGATGAGATGGAACACAGAGGATGCCTTTTGTCCCTTGATGTTGAGAATCTTTGCCTCTTCTCTGCTACGCAAAAAACTGCTATGAAAATATGGTCAGTTACATCTTCCCAAATCAGGCTCCCTTGTCTGTCTAACCAGGTTAACATTCATCTCCCAACAAATTGCCATACAAGTGCCAAATGAAACAAGAGATTGGAATTTCTTGATTCATTCGCCTGGTTTCGATGTCTTAAACAATGATAATTTCAGAGCATTCCACATGGGCCTCCTGAATTTGTCTCAGTCTGTGGTTAGATGGCATGGTAGCGATTTTAGAAAAATACTTTTTTTTAATCTACACCCTTTCTCCCCCAACACTCCACTCACCCACCATTGCATAAATGTTGCCCCTCTGCACTTCACATCAGCTCTGATGAAAAATCATCTAGACTCGCAACATTAGCTTGCTTTCTCTCCATGTCTGCTACCTGATCCATTGTGATTGGCAGCAATTTTTGATTTCAGTACAGACTCTAGCACCTGCTGTAATTTGCTCATACTTTTTTTCTATTAAAACCACTCTAGTGCATGATAACTCTTCGGTGTAACATTGAAATGACTGAGGGTTAAATGTGTGAGTCCATATTCACCACAATTGTAACAATCTATTGGGTATCAGGTAAGTTCGAGATCGAATTCAAAGTAATGCCCTTTTTTGAACATTTGCAGTAAGGAGAAAGCAGACAGGACAGTAGAGTTAGGGCCACGATTAGATCAACCATACCCTTCTCAAATCACAAAGTGAGTTTGGTGGCTCAGTGGTTACTGCTGCTGCCTCACAGTGCCAGGGAACCAGGTTCAATTCCACCCTCAAGCAACTGTCTGTGTGCTTGTTCTCCCCATGTCTGTGTGGGTTTCCGCCGGATGCTCCGGTTTCCTCCCACAGAAAAAGATGTGCAGTCTAGGTGGATTGGCCAAGCTAAATTGCCCCATAGTGTTCAAGTATGTGTAGATTAGGGGGTGGTCTGAGGGGCAGTATGGGCTTGTTAGGCTGAAGGGCCCATTTTCACATTGGAGTGATTCTATGAAAGCTCATCAAGCTGAATAGCTTATTTCTTCCTACAGCTGTTAAGAGTTTTCAGGTGACAAATGACTATCGAGAAGGGCTGCTGGGAAGTGGCCTGTGTTTTTCTTTTTATATTGGAAAAACTCATTTTGATGATAGGGATGCCAGAGACATTGTCAAACTCCTTGATCCCATGAGATTCTTCTGGGATCTTGACAGTTGACAGTGAACAACAAAGTCAACACCAAAAACAATCACAATTTTACAATGTCCTGCTCAGTTTTTAGAATGCCAGGAGATGAATGTGTACACTGCCCTAACTTTAACACAATGGTGAGAAGTCTGGAGGAGAGGCCAATCGTCTGCACAGGAAAAAAGAGAACAAAGTGAATTCATTTAAAAGCCCTGTGTGTAGATTACAGCCATTGGTTTGTTTACAAATACAGGAACCAGTGAAACTAAGATGAGCTGGAGTTGGTAGCAAGCATGAAATTTTATTGAGGGATGTGTTCCACTTCTAGTTAGTGCTGTCAGCAGGTTGAACCCAGGCTGGAACAGTGGGATTACAAATTCCAGGCTGACATGTATTTGGGAACAGACAGAGTGAAATTTAAAAAAAAGATTCTACCCTAACGATATTTCTAACCCTCAGGACATTCAAGCACCTCTCACGTTTAGATCCAGAATTCTCAAAACCTCATTTCTTTCCTTCTGATTTCTCACCTCTGATCGCACCATTTCACTGCATTATAAAACACGGACAAACATACAATTTGGGAGCAGGAATAGGCTACTTAGCCTTCTAGCTTGCTCTGCCATTCGATAATTTCAAGGTTAATCTGCTGGTCGCCTCAGTTCCACATTCCCATTACCCAGATAACTACTGATTCCCTTGTCAGCTAAGAATCTATCCACTTCTTCACAGAATTTGATGATTCAATCTCCTCCACTCCCTGAGCAAGGCAGCTACAAATATTTCTGGAATTCTGAATATAAAAAAATTCTTGTTTTGGTCTTAAACGGAGCATTACATCTCTTCCTTCTAGAAAAACTCAGTAGGTCTGGCAGCATCTGCATCTGTGGAGAGAAAACAGAACCGACGTTTCGCATATATTCCAAAGAAGGGCCACAGGGCCAGAAATGTCAACTTACCTTTCTCTCCACAGATGCTGGCAGAACTGCTGAGCTTTTCCAGTAATTTCGGAGATCCAGTATTCCCACAAAGGATTTGAAAACGCTATGGTCGGATCTCTTGAAGAATTATGAACCTTCTTGCATCTCAGCTGTTTTTGGATCTGCCTTCTTCCAAAGATGAGACTCGACCAGGAAGAGAGAAGGGGAAGAGGAAACCAGCTACATCCGGTTGTGTTAAGGTTTCACTGCCTTTCTATGCTCTGGCAGGCCGGAGAGGACCCTCAGTGAGATGAACCATTGCGGGTGAAGCAATTGGGGAAGGGGGTGATGGCTGAGCTGTTCAGATGATTTAAAGTACAGCAGACATTAGGTGAAGACCACTTCAGTCATACAGTCTATGCTCCCCCACATCAACAAGCAGGTAACTTATCTACTCCAGTCCTACTGTCCTAAAACAAACGCAGCAATCACTCTGCATGTGCAGCAAGCAAGCAGCCATGTTCCAAAGTCTTAGAGGAGTAGTCCTCAATAAAGCGCATGGAAGCAGCCATCAGTCAGGGGGTCCCATTACAGTACATCAAGGGCAACCCAAAGGATTGGCTATGGGTCAGGTGTCCAGTCAGGGTGTTGTTGGGCAGAAGGCCTGTACCTCTACAGTCCAAGAGTAGTGTCATGGTTTGTCCTGGGGCTCCAACGCGGTCAGTCTGGGAGAGGGCGGCTATTGCAGTTGAGGGGATGCGCAACCATCAGTCAGGGATCTGGGCATTTCTCATATAGGGCTGTTCACTTGGCTTGTTGAAGGGTCACCATCAGTCTTCCAGGTCCATCCTTGGAATGGGGAACGGGGAAGGACAATGGTAGCCACTGCTGCAGGAATGAGTCTTGGTGAAATATTCTTTGTGATTGAGGGCAACAAACTGGAGGGCAAAGTGTGGGATGATAATTGTGAAGGCAGTCAATTTGCAAAGAAGTGCTTCAGTAAAGCATGGGCAGGAAGATGATCATGAGGGAAGGAAGTTCATCTCTCGTCCGGACATCCTGACTTCATGGATGGTACACTGAATAACTATATTTAGCACGGCAACCTCATATTTTAGGGGCTTGGGACAGAGGTGGGCAGGTGCAGGCTCACGTTGATGGTTTGGAGGAGACCTGCAGAGTTACAAAGCCTGTGGACTTCACAGGAAGTGGGTTTACCAGGAAGGGGATCACCAGCAAGTGGAGGTGGAGGCTGGAAGCCACTGGCTGAGGAACTCTTGCAGTCACCTTCCATTGTTCTGGAAATTCCACAATGGGAAGGAAAAGGCTGTGACCATACCCAGAGTGGGCAGGGTAAGTGTCTTGACCTGCAATACCATCAATGTGAGGCCTCCTGAAGGGAGAAAACATTACACACAGCCCCAGGCAATAAACAGGACAGTCCTGCAGGGGGCCTCATCCCTAGCCATCCTAATGCATCCTGAGGAAGGATCACCAGACCCGAAACATTAACTCTGTTTTTCCCTTCGCAGATGCTGCCAGACCTGCTGAGTTTTTCCAGCAACTTTGTTTTTGTTGCTGATTTGCAGCATCCACAGTTCGTCCGGGTTTTTTTCATCCTAATGTGTTGTCTGCCTGTTTGCAGTACACTTCTCTGCCCCAGGCATCACTGAGCACTTCATTCTCTCCCAACAGCATTGGACACAGAGGGATGTTATGAGTTATGTGTCAATGGTGTCAGCAGGACCCACTGCCCTGTTAACAACTGATTCCTTTTGCTTCTACAGGATGCAGCAAGCTCTTAACACAGACATTGATCTATGGTGCATCCTTGTGGACAGCAAGTTACTCATCTTTCAGACCAGGGTACATCCAGGGCTACATGAAGGGTCAAACAAAAGTTGTCAAATCAAAACAGTAAAAATTTACAGAACAATGAAAAATATTGTGCAGTGAGTTGTCATCTGTGCCGCCAAAATGTACTCGATGAGTTTTCTTCTACATCTTCTCCTTCCCCTTAGCATGTAAGTGCACTCCCTGCCTCTGCAGTAGGAGTAAATAAAGCCTGCTTTACATTGGAGCGCATTGGCCCTGGAGGAAACCCAATAGCCCAGACATGTTGAGAGTCTCACTGCCAGAGAGAAATGAACACTCTGCAGTTGCACCATCAAGGGCCTGGAGGGAGGTAGGTAGCAGGGATGGAGGAGCTGGAGGACCCAGGAAGCTTTGGAATCCCCTGTTTGGAGATCTCTGTGGGGCCCTTCTGTTGTTCCTCCTGTCTCTCTACTTCCTGACACCACCCTGGCTCTGCGTGTGGAAGGGGCACCTGGAGAAATTCTCCGAACCCCCTATCACCCTGCCTTCGGTCCTGAGAGGCGAATGAGTGCTGGAATGGGCACCTCTCCAGCAACCCCTGTGTATGCTGGGCCTAGCCGCCCATGGGCAGCTGCCAACCTGCCTGTGGTGGCAGACAGACAGGGCCCTGACCCACTGCACTGCTGCAGCCTCTGGGTAATGAAGGGCCATTGCCTTGTACTCAGCTCCCTGCTGTTCCTGTCCCTCCCTGTGCCTGTGGGTGAAGTCTCTGATTGCCTATACCACAGGCTCCTCTCCTGCCTGTGCCTGAGCCGATCTCTGTCAGCCCTCCGGAGGGTGGGGGGCAGTGGCCATGGGAGGCGTGGGTTTCTCCCTCGGTCAGCTGCAGAGCTGTCTCAGCGAGGGGCTCATGCGACAGTGCTCCCAAACTTTCTAAAAGTGATGATCCGACTGAAGTGTCTGCATCTGGGCTGGGATGGGATTCCCAGGCAGCCTTGTCAATGATTCCTCTCAAGCTTCTCATCCTCAGAGATAGAGAAGGTGGGTCGTGGAGGAGTAGGCCATTTCTCCGTCGAGACCGTGGACCTCCCTCTGGTACCTGTGAGTTACAAGGGAGAGGAGGAGTCCCAGCCGATGGTTTGCTGTGGTGTGCAATGACTGACAGTCAAGTTACTGTGAGAACGGAGTGGAACCTACTCGATTAGTGGGACACGAATGTCTCAGTATCCCCACAGGAGCGATCCCGGTCTCCTCCTGTGACAGACAGGATTGTCTCCTTGTAGGTGCTGAGAACGTGAATTTTGGGCACTCTCCACCCCTAATGTGGGCCGACGTCTCCTGGAATAGAGCAAGGGAGGGCCTGAGTGAGCTGAAGGTGATTGGCGCAACTCTTAGTGCTGGCGCAGGTGGTCAAAAAGATGGCGAGGCTTACCAGGTGAGCGAGCAGGCAGAGCCAAGGCCGTGCGGGGCGGCTGGTGTGAGACTGAGTGAGGGAAGGTGCTGAAGGCAATAGTGAGAGTGGCAGAGCATGAGTCTTGGTTGGGTGGCGGGTGTGGTTGTCAGACATAGAGCGAGTGGGCCGAAAAAGCAGAGAGAAGAGTGTGGTACTTGCCGTGGCAGAATGGAATGGTCATTGGCATCCCTGTGGCACTGCCAACCATTCTTTCTCATCCCGCTGAGATGACACCAATCCAGGAAGCAACCTCTGTCCAGTCTGGTGGCATCCCCTCCTCTCCTCTGTGCTGCCCCCTTGACCAGGACTTCCAGATCCTAGATAGAGAATCACAGTGCCACCCTCCTGCTTTCTGACAACCCCCATTCTGTATTGAAATGGGCAGCGTCAGGATGCCAATGCTTGCCTGGCTGCACAGCAGCCTTTTAACGATGATGTCGGCACCAGGGATGACTGGATGTCTTTTGGCGGATATCCGGCCCGTGCTGGGGATAGAATCAGACGTGAGGCGGGCCCATCGGGGCCATGGAAATATGGCAAGAAGTCTCACAGGGTGTGAATTATTTCAAAGCGCTTGCAACCTGCACTTAGCCAAGTAATAAGTAAGGTGCAACACTATGTGTTGCAGCAAAGGGTTAATACCAGGGCAATGGGACCTGTCCTTATTTAGCACTCTGACTCACCTGCAGTAATGAAGACCGTGAGACATGAGGCCTGGTCTTGTTCTCTCTCAACACTGGAAGAGATGGTTGAGCCTGGACCCTGGGTGACCTCCATTGGGAATATCCTCCCACTGAGTTACATTCCTAGTATCCTTGAGTATCTTTTGAGATAATCTGTGATTGCCTGCTGACACATGGGAACCTCTCAGAGCGTGCAGTGGAGGCCAAACTGTTCTGAAAGCGGCCAGACAGCTGGCCAGTTACATCCAGTCCAAAGCAGCTTGCAGGAATTTTTTTTTTACACAACGTTTAGCAGCACATAGATTGCCTGCTCCTCAGCTGAGGCCTTCACTGTAAAGCCAAAATCCGGAATGCTCCGCAGGGTCAGCTGCAAGTCAGTTGGGTGAACTGTTGTCCCTTATCAAACAAATTGTATTCCCGTCACAGAGGGAGAGAGAGAGAGAGAGTGGGATCATGACGCCGATGATGAAACTGTCAAGTTGTGAACTTTGACGTGGAGAAGATCCTCAGCCAGTACAGGTTTAGCAAAAAAAATACAGATCAATCCCAGGCCTCCCACACATTGCCAAAAGCAACAAACATGAGTCCAATTTGGAAAGCAGTTCGAAGTCTTGGTTGATATCTTCAAAGGCGAACTGTAACTATAATTAAATTGAATTGAGATCATTGTTTTTCCTCCTGTTCTTGATGCAGTGACACAATGAGATGCTGGTGGGGCCCAGCTGGATTCAAAACAGTCCACTGGATGTTTCATTCCACGCCTACGTTTCCTGACTGTTCTGTCACAGAGTCATGTTGGCCCCTGCTAACACATTCCCTGAATAGGCCAACATGTTCGGGTGCTGGACTGAAAACATTTTTATTTCACAAGCAAACCTGACTAAAGTGCGTAGCATGCCCTGCACGTAAAACAAAAGCGACATTAAAATTTAACTTATGTGATCAAAAGTAAAATGAAGCTTGTCGTGGTTGTGACCAGTCAGTAATCAAGGGAGTGGAAATCTCGCCGCGTGTTAAGTCTATTTTTCTGGGTTATTCGCTATGTGGCTCAATGAGCTGGTGTGACAATGCTGTGGCTTTAAGAGGCATGTTTTGCCCTTTTCTTCTGATGAGACGTTTTAAGATAGAGGTTTGAAGCTATCTATTTAAGTCCAATAAATTAAACAGCTTGTGAGGCCTTGTTCTTTTTTAAGTTGGAACAATAGAAACAGCCTCTGTGTGTTGAACCAGGATTGTTAGTTTCAGTTTTCCAGTAGCAGTTGCTGGAGTCTTGAAGCGGGGTTTGGAATACTTCTCTCCTTGCTAATCTCTCTCTCCAAGTTTCCTATTTATGTTTTCTTACCCCCACCCCAACTTGGACTGGAGAATTGCCTGTGAGGCAATCTATTTTACTGAATTTGCCTTGGCCAGGCATGTGTTTGTGGGATGGTATTATATTGGAACAGTTTAGTAACCAAATAATCGATCACTCTGTTTAGCTTGCTAATTGACTTGTTATTCACATTTCCTCTTTTTTTGTTGTATTTTAACTACAGAGTATGAATAAAGTGTGTTTTGCTTCAAATCTTGTAGTTTGGCCAATCAAATTCTGTCTGGAACACAATGCCTGACACTTGCCTTTAAAATAAGAAAAGTTAGGGTCTAAGCTACCTTCTTTATCTATTTTGAGGGGATTTGGGCTGGTCCATAACACTGGCCATGCTGAGTCAAGGTAGAAGGTGGTCCATCAAAAGAATGGGTGCTGCAGGCGAAAGATTGGGTTGGATCTAAGGATCCAGAGGGGAATACAGCAATGAAGAGGGAGTTAACTCATTCTAAAAGGAAGCCAAGGGCTTCAGGGCCTTCAAGTTTGCACTTATGGTTATACAGGGACTTGTACACACGAGGAGATGTGAACATAAATGCTTACATACAGGGGAAACAGATCTGCACAAATGTCATCCATGCCAGCAATGTGCCATTTTCTTTCTCGCCCAGACGCTCGGTCTCAGTGCAGCCTCTGGGTGTTGTGACAAGGGGACCGAGATATGCTGAGTGTGCCTTTGCCAGAGGCAAATGCTCCCACTGAGCTTGTTGATGGTAGTGGGCAGGGTGGAGTTGAAAGGCCAGACCACCTCTGGAGTGTCCTACAATGAGACGTTTGTGTGCGTGCGTGCGTTGGTGCGGGGGGGGTGCGGTTTGGAGGTGGTGGTGAGGGTGGGTGTTTCCTGTATTCAGTTCCTCCTCCCATTGAGCCCCGACTGGCACCACCTCATCTCCATGTGAATGAAGGGACAGCCACAGTGCGGGCATGAGCCTGTCACCACACACACTCACCATTAGTTAGAGCAAACAAGTTCAGGCCACTGGACATCAAAAGTATGCCAGCATGGAGGAAAGCCATTTGGCACATTGTTAGATGAGCATTGTTCCCTGGCGCCAATCTCCTGCTTCTTCTGTGGATCATTTTGAATCAATGGCCTTCCCGCTCTTCTTCCATTCATAAGCCAGCAGATCCTAACTGCGCTGGGCCTGGCTCTTCCGTGGCAGCTGCAACATGTCCAGGGAATCAGCCAGGCGATTGCATGCCAGAGGACAGCAGTGTCCCAAAGGTGTTGCTATAGGCCTGCAGCTGCTGTGTTTTGTTGCCCAGTACCCTGATAAATCAGCCCACTGCTCCTGTGAATTCTTGTGTACTCAGATGATGCCCCCAGATGCCAACACCCCAGGATCCTTTCATCTAAGTCCCATCAAGCTGAGGTGTTTCACCGTTGACCAGCTGAAGAGCTGGGGCAGTGGACTCCTGCCCACCGGGTGCGCCTGACTCTAACTGAGCTAAAATACCCATTGAGCAGTCAGTATCCAAGCTGGTAGGGCTGCAGGAGGCAGCCTTCCTTCTGAGGAAGAGATGTATTGAAAGACATAACCACAGCTAACATGGACAGGCCACTGGTACTTGCAAGAAACTGAGAAGCATCACATCTAAGGATTATAAATTGTGGCAGCCGGAAAGTTGGGTTAATGTGAGAACTGCATTGCAGTGAGCAATGATTCTTCCTTGGTTGCTGGGGCATCGATTACTCTGCATCTCCTCAGAACCTATTCCATTTCTCATCAATGATGTCCAAGATCAGAGGGAGAGAGGAACTGAGTGCCAGCATCTCACCAACACTCCTGGTACCTTCAGGTAGGTAGTTAATGATGAATTTGGGACAATGGCACAAGGAAACTCACTAGGCCTCACAGAGGGAAACCCTTCATGAAAATATAGCAAGATTCAGCTGATTCTCTCTCCATGCAATGCCCAGGACCTTAACGCTGGCAGCATTGATGGAAGATGTCCAACTTACATGACATCTTCATTGTTCTCATCCTTGCCTGGGTGATGTGGATTGCAGTTCGTACTACAACAAATTGTAGACTCAAAGCTGTCATTTCAGTTGACACTTTGAATGAGACACAGTGAAAAAAAAATGTGTTTCACTATGGATTACAGACATACTGGCTGGAGTACCAGCTATGAATCTATTTCTCAGTGACCTTAAGGCTAAGCTCAATGGCAACTGGTAAGGACTGAACAGTCCAACCAAACCCCATTGGCCATCAAGCATGGTCTACAGAAATGGCAAGCATCTTGGTAACACCAACAGGCTCAGTATTGTGAATAACTTCCCCAAACACAAGGTCATCAACATCTCACCTGAATGGTGGCTGTGAATGAGATTGACTTGATTAGTTCTGACGCACTTTTATTTGTACCATTCCATTATGTTGTGATTCTTTTCACAGAGATGCTCAATGTTGCCCGGGAGATCTCCTGTTGGCCGTGTCTGTCCCTTATAGTAAAACCCAGTGCACCAAGTTCAACAAATCCAGTTCTATCAGTCCCTGTACTTCTTTCCATTGTTTAGTTCAGTCTACATAAATATGTGAATTTGGAAGGGAATTTTCTCAATGGTCCTGTCTCATGGGAGGATCACACAAACAAAGAAACTAGGAGTAGGCCATTCAGCCCTTTGAGCCTGCTCCACCATTCAATGTCCTCATCGCTGATCATCCATCTCAGTATACTCTTTCTGCTTTCTCCCTATACCTTTTGATCACTTTGACCCTGGCAACTATATCTAACTCCTTCTTGGAAACATTCAAATATTTTGGCCTCAAATGCTTTTAATGGCAGCAAATTCCATAGGCTCACCACGCTGGTTGAAGAAATTTCCCTTCATCCCAGTCCTAAACTGCCTACCTGGTATCCTTAGTCTGTGGCTCCTGGTCCTGGGCTTCCTGGTCATTGGGCAAATGCACCACTGTGTTTCCCCTGCCTGGTCCTGTTTGATTTAAAAAGAACTAAGAGCTGGTGTGGAAATGAGAAATGTTGGCCAGTAGCAGAAACTAACTGTGAAATCATTCGAACTATTTGAGTTAACTCATGGAATATAGTTCCCCAATTGGGGCTGTTAACCTGGTCCAGTCAGGGAGCCCTGACTGACAGATATAAGCAGATGTGTCAGAGGCTCTGTTCACTTTGGGATCTGGCTCTGAGGAAGCTGCATCAGAATCAAGGACTTTCCACATGGAACTAAAGGGTGACTTGGTGACGTGATACCAGCCCGTGTGGAGTTATTTCAGAAACGACGCTAATTAATGTGAATGTTGCAATCTATTTTGTCAGTGATTCAAAGGATCCATGCTATGTACTTAAGAGATTGAGAAAACATAAGTTTTTTTCCACTCTGGCCCCACATATCACAATATGGTACTATCGTCAGGCATCTCAGAGGGTTTGACCCTGATAATTTCCAGGATTAAGTAAAGACCTTGCAATTTTGAGCTTTAAACCATATTCAAATGTACGAATGGAGCCTTTAAACAAATGGGCACTGATGACCGTTCTTCAGACTCACCGATTTATTATTATCTCTGTGTTACCAAACCTCACCCCCTCAGGCTGCCTGGTCCCTTTATATTACCTTTATATTAAAAATACTTCAAACATGTTTTGAAACCTTCTGCCCTCTGACTGTTAGCCTGTGATGAAATTCAGTGTTAAGTTCTAATTACAAGTCAGCCTCAAAGTGCTCATCTGTCCGTTCCATTAGGGCCAAAGTAACATCACCTGCACATGACTTTTATTCCAGCTTAAGGTAAATACTCAATAAAGTTGATGGAAAATGTCTTTATTAAGTAATCCATGCAACATAGTTACCCAAACAAGTTAATAATTGATTTTAAAGCTACACATCAATGATATAGTCTGTGAAATGCACGCTTCAAACATGCCATGATGTTGAGATCTTCTAATGTGATTGCGACAGGTTGGTGTATTGGTGATGCATATTGGTGAGACTTTGGTCAGGTCACTATTGGAATGCTATGCTCAGTTCTGGTCTCCCTACTGTAGGAAGCATGTTATTCAACTTGAAAGGGTTCAGAAAAGATTTACAAGGATGTTGCCAGGGTTGGCAAGTTTGAGCTATAGGGAGAGGCTGAATAGGCTGGGGCTATTTTCCCCGGAGTGTCAGAGTCTGAGGGGTGACATTATAAAAGCTTATAAAATCATGAGGGGCATAGATAGGGTAACTAGTCAAGGTCTTTTTCCTGGGATAGGGGAGTCCAAAACTAGAGGGTGTAGATTTAAGGTGAGAGGGAGAAGATTTAAAAGGGGAAACTTTTTCACGCAGAGGATGATGTGTATATGGAATGAGCTGCCAGAGGAGGTGGTGGAGGCTGGTACAATTACAATGTTTAAAAGGCATCTGGATGAGTATATGAATAGGAAATGTTTAGAGGGATATGGGCCAAATGCTGGCAAATGGGACTAAATCAGTTCAGGTTGATGCGGATGAAATGGATACTTCTCGACTTCATGACTTTAAGTTTAGGGTTGTCTGTTCCATGAGGTTCAAAGGGCTGTATTTTACAATTCTTGGTGAGGAGATGGAAACAAAATGGAAACTGAGGGGCCCATTCACCATGGCTGCCATTCTCTCTATGTGTCTAATTGTGCATTGGATGGCCAATTAGTGGATGCCTAATGGAAAGGAGGCAGTTTGTGGATGCAAAGGATACTTACTTCCCAACCACAAACTCTTCCCCTTGCTGCCTTCCAAACTTGCAATTATTTCATAGCAGCTTCTGTCTTTCATGCCCATTTCTGGATGACTCAATTTAGTCAGCTCCAGTGACTCTGAGTTACTGTGAAAAGTAACAGTAGTTGAACTTTTCTTGCAGGTACATTTGCAGACGAATATGAATCACACCTTGGCATGAATACAAATCTTGCTGGTTCTGAGAAACTGGCATAAAAAGAGACACTTGCTGATTGGCACCGTTAGCTGGGATGCCAAGTGAAAGAGGGGCAATGAATGGTTACTTTTAGAATCGTAAAGGCTTCCTGTTCTTAGAATCAGTTTTCGTCTTTCATGGACAACACAGAAGAGATTTTAATGGAGTCATTAAACAACATACAGGCACAAGCCACCCATTAAAGTTGTTGGTAAGTTTAGCTGTGGCTCCTGGTGGCAGGACCTTTCAATAACTTTCGTACCATATATGTGACAATTGGCTGCTCCCCAACCTTCCCACATTAATTGCTAAAGTGAATAATAAGAAATTGTGGGCAGCATTTGTGCATTGCGAACAAGCTCATTTGGAGAGCCAGGGCAGACACAATGGGCCAAATAGCCTCAATCCACACAGTAACAATTCCACCATTGCACAGTAGCTTGTTAGTGGGTGATTTCAAAAAGTCATAGTCCGCTGCCAATATTGGCGCCCATGCTCCATCTTCATTATTGGAGGCTAATGTGGCCAGATTGCTGACCAAACATCATCGTCCTGAAATTTGCTCAGTGTGAGTGAGGGAGATGGCAGCATGACCAATTTGGGAGTGTAATATCGAGTACAGTAGGTCAGCTACCCCTCCTACCTCCCAGCCCCACTCCTGCCTCCACCTGTAGAATTTATGCCCCTTATTTCCTGTGTGGACTCAGTGACAAATAACTGCTTTTCTGACAGCACAAGAGAGCAAATGTAAGAGTGAAAATAGTATTGACTATTCTGCATGTTTCTTTATGTGTTCATTCAATATTTTCAATATTTTTAGAAGCATGAGAAAATAGCTTGTGGAATTAAACTAGACATAAACCATTAAGCTTATTTATTCCATAGCAAGTAATGGTACAGAAAAAACATGTTGGTCAAATTTGTGTCAATAAATGAAGGCTATTTACTTCAAATTGGTAAACAAAGATAAATAGTTCATTGTACAATACTTCCCCGCATCAATGTGTTATCTTTCTTATTCTGGAAGCATCCCCCATTTTAATCTCTTTGAGACAGTTTCTGTGACTTTTTAAAAAATTTCCTTCTTCATCAATCCCAGCAAAAAAACCTGGAACCAGGAATTCTCAGGTCAACAGATCTGAAAGTGATTATCGAATGCCTAACCAGGTTACTAGATTGCTAATAAATTGTAATCTTCTGAGAATTTTTCTCAAATAATTAATATTTCCATGTTATACCCAGGGCGTAGGAGCTCGGCTCTAGTTATTCATTAATATGTGATACATTAACTCAGTGTTCTTTTCTTACTGTGGTTAGTCACATCAAAAAATTGGCAAATCTCTCACAGGGGTGATGTGAAATGTCCAGGTGCATTTATTGTGGGCTGGATTTTGTTAATATGTCATCTGGAATTTCTTGGATAGGTTCTCTACATCAATCCTTCTTGCTGATTTTGGTCTATGCTATTGAGATTGTATGGGGAGGAATGCCCTTGTGTAATCCTCAGTGCAGAACAGTAAATAGGATTATTCCATATTGTTTAATAACCAAGATAATAAAATGTGCAGCTGGATGAACACAGCAGGCCCAGCAGCATCTCAGGAGCACAAAAGCTGACGTTTCGGGCCTAGGCCCTTCATCAGACCCTGTGCTCCTGAGATGCTGCTGGGCCTGCTGTGTTCATCCAGCCTCACATTTTATTGTCTTGGATTCTCCAGCATCTGCAGTTCCCATTGTCACTTGTTTAATAACCAGTTACTTTACATCAAAGATGTGCAATTGCCTACTGTGATGCGTCAGGCTCAAATTAAGCCAAAGCACACATTATGACTTTAGCTACATGTTGTTAACACTAATAACAATCACTGACGAGCTGGTAGGAATCTCTGAAAGCTGGTCAATTACTGCCAGAAATAGTCCTTTCTATCCTGATATAAAGGCAGAGTATACCTTGTGATCTTAGTTAACACTTTCAGGTCCTAACGTCTTTATACAGCATAGAGTCAATCAGCACAGAAACAGACTCTTCAATCCAAATTGTTAGCGCTAACCAGACATCCCAATCTGACCTAGTCTTATTTGCCAGCATTTGACCTATATCCCTTTCAATCCTTCCTACTGATATACCCATAGACAGATTTTACATTTCTTGATAGGGTGCAGGGGGCAGAACAGAAACTGACTTCTCTGGTCTCTTCCTTTCCCAGCCAACTGGCTTGCAAATCAAGTGTTGAGTGGCCAATACAGTGGCTATCTGGTGGTAGCGTGTTGGGAGGAGGGAGCAGGGGTGGGGGTAGCCAATTAGAAAGGGCGAGCTATGCACCCAATCAGGACTGTAGGCTGGGAAGTCATTGCAAAAGAGAAGTCCTGCTGTGAATACCATGTTGATCATAGCTGTGAATTTAAAAGCCCCTGCCCTCTGAGTCGCATCATTTATACTGAAGCTCAAGAACAAGTTTGTGAAGATGAGCTGATGAAGGTACCTTACGCAACATGAGCTGCCGCTACTTTCAGCCGTTTTCCTGGTGGCAGTGTTTTTCTTCCATCTTAATGCCATCTCCTCATTGCCAACATGAAACATTCCCAAATTTTTTTTTCCGCAGCTAATGTGAGTGAAAAATATGAACAATTGAGTCATTAAGCAGCTCAACAGCTTGTTAAATAGTCATTTCAAAATGGCGGGTAGACTGCCCATTTCTGTGCCAGCTTGCCTCCACTCATTTGCAAGACTGGCATAATGATCTTTTATTGTTGACATGCCCTATTTTATAATTGCATGGGAGACAGAGGCAGCCCACTTATTTGCAATGGACTTTCTCCCTGAGAGAACGGATAGACCTCAATTTAATGGATCATCAAGATACCATCAATACCGTTGACAGTGCAGCACTCCCTCTGTGCCACATTGATATGATAGAGCTTTTGTGTTCAAGTCTCTGGACAGGCATACTGAATCCATGCCCCAGAGACAAGAGCATTACCCACTGAACTTTAAAAATCCGGACCGCACTGTGAGGCTGCACACTCAGGAAGGAAAGGACAAAGGTTGAAAAAGTGGCAGGTTCTCCGAGAATCGTTCTTTTCTCATAATGAAGCAGCTCCATGAGTGATAAGACTTGAATCCTTTTACATGAGCAATGTCAACTTGGTTCAAAATTCAGAATGCCTTGAATTTTCATTAGACATTCCTTTACCTTATAGTCAGTAAATCCAAGCCAACTGGAATTCTCTGCCTCAATCACTTTACTCCTCTATCTCCCTTCCTGCCTTTAGAAACCTATACATTTTGTCACAATGGCTTTTAGCAACCCCACCTCCTAAGGATGACCCTCCCAGCTATCAGAAGACTACTATTTAACCTTAGTTATAAAGTCCACCTCGATGTAAATAGAATTTTCTGCTTTGAGATCACCAAGCCTTTTTGCTGCTGTTGTCGATGAAAGGAACATCTCCTTTTGATTTTATAAACTTCCCTGGGAGAGGAGAGTGAGTTTTATTTTGTTAATAAGCAACAACAATTTGTAATAATATTGCCGTCACAAGGCAAAATGCATTAGCCTAGAATATTTAGCAAGACAAAGAAGCAAACATCATATGCAAGAAAACTTTAGCATCGGGGAGCTAAGACCCAGTTGACGAGATGGAATTATTGAAATCTGTTGGAGGCAGGAAGGTGATTTAGGATTCAATTTTTAGGGCTGCAGATGTCTGAGGTCCATGTGTTCTTTGTTCAGTTGGATTTGATGATGTTTTTGAGTTTGAGCGAGCGTTGAGTGATGAAATTCCTCCTTCAGGAGGAAATGGGTCTGTTGTCCCATATGATATGTTACACGATAAGTAAATCACATTCTCAGAAATCATACCTTTCGTAGTCAGTGAAGAAATAAAAAGGATTCACATCAATTTCTCTTTATGAGAAACAAGGAACACGCTGCCTTCATGTTCAACAACATCTTCCACCTTTCTTAACATCTTTGTCCGTCTAGGGCTGTCTAGAACTGGGGATACAGTTTAAAATAAGATCTCTGATTTAAGATAAAGATGATAAGGAAGGCGATGCGTACTCTAGGGGCCGAATGGCCCACTCCTGCTCATATATTTTATGTTTTTATTACAATTAATGTATGAAAATGTCAAAGTGTCTATAGAGAGGAATATTCAGAAGAAAGGCATCACAAAGCCAAGGAAGAAGATAGGAGGACAAATGTTTTCACGGCCAGTCAAGGAGACAGGTTTTAATTGAGAATCTTGAAGGAGAGAAGTAAAAATGCAGAGAGGCTTGGAGCAGAAATTCTGGGATGTGGCTGGTCAACAATTGTTCTAAAAGAAGTTAAAAAATCACGAAAGGTTAAAATCTCCAGCGTACAAAGTCCATGGGAGAGCCAGGTATTGTAGGGTTGGAGGAAATTTACATCAGCAGTGAGGGGCAAGACTACGGGGCTTTAAGCCCTGGGGCTTAAACACAAAGATGATTTCTTTTTAAACGTAAGAGACTCTGGAGAGGCTTGACAGGGTAGATGATGAAAGATTATTTCCACTAATCAGGGAACCTAAAACTCAAGGTGGTGATGGGGGAAGCAGACTCATAGTAAGGGGACAATGAGTTAGGATTAAGATGAGGAGAAATCTTCACTCAGAAGATTGTGTAACTTTGGGATCTTCCATCCTAAAGAGATGCAGATGATCCATCATTGAATACATTTAAGGCTAGGCTAGATAGATTTTTCTATCTCTCAGGGAATCAGGGGATGGTGGGAATGGATGGAAAGTGAAATTGAAGCCCAAGATCGGTCATGACCCCATTGAATAGTGGAGCAAGCTTGCTGGAGTGTGTACTCTAATTGTTGTCCTGTTTCTTGGTGCTGTTTTGCTCAAAGTAGAAACATTATGGGACCAGGAGTCATTCATCAAGTTCAGAGACTGTGATGTTTTGGGATGAGTTACATTTATAGAGGCTGCAAAATGAAACTCTGCCCAGGATTAAATTGGCATAGTCAGTGTCGGAAGAAGTAAATATATGGAAGAGGGATTCAGGATCAGATGAGTGAGAGGAAGGAAGGAGATGGATGATATCTTGGGATTGGAGGTGGATGGAATTTGTGACAGGCAGAATATGGGAAGGCAGACAGGACACTGAGACCTCAAGCAGTTCAACTTAAGACAGTGGCCACAATTGTGAGATGGGGAAAGATAGAATGGGTTATGGGATCACCATCAAGGTTATGGAACTGACGGGAAGACATTGCTTCCCAAAGTTTAATTGAAGGAAACTGAACCTCACCCAGGACCAGGGTTGAGGGGCAGGGTGTATTTGACAGATCAATATGTTGTATCCAGTCAAATTACAGCAAACAATGAAGGTCCTTTGGTCCATCATACAATGTTAATGCTAGTTCTTGAACTGTATTTATCCACCAGAGCTCCAACTGGGCTGTCCTTCCCACATATCTGCCTCCGATCCTACTTCTCAAAAGGTTATTCAGTTCCCTTTTAAACTCTGTTGTCAGAAAGTATGCCATGAATCACTAGGCAGGCGGCAGTACAGGCAGTGATCCACATTCCAGACAGAATGAGTGGAGGCAAGTCAGCTTTTGGTAAACACAAAACCGGTCAAAACATGCACAGAACACTGTAAATATTCAGTGGGGATGGTGGGGGAGGAAGAGGGGTTAGTGGGAAACGAAGAATTCCTTGCTCTGTTTGGTCTCTTCTGAAATATTGGAATGTGTTGTAGCAGGTGAGAACAGTCACAGCAGTATTTTTAAATTGAGCTTTAAGGGGACAGCTTTGTAGCTGTTAGTTTGTTGTGTATTAATTTCTCTGAGGGAACATTATCACAGACGTGAGTTTAGCTTATTCACAATCTATCCTCCTAATTACAATCATGCCCTGCCATAATTGTCAAAACAAATGGGGATGGGAGGGGTGAATTTGCTGACTGCCACTTTATGAAACAAAAAGTACGATTCAGCTTGGCACGGTGGCTCAGTGGTTAGCACTGTTACCTCACAGCGCCAGGGACCTGGTTTTGATTCCAGCCTCATGTGACTGCCTGTGTGGAGTTTGCACAATCTCCCAGGGTCTGTGTGGGTTTCCTTCGTGGGCTCCGGTTTCCTGTCACAGTCCAAAGAAGTGCCAGCTAGATGGCCATGGGAAATGCAGGATTACGGGGATTGGGGTGGTGGGGTGGGGGGAGGTGTGTGCCTGGGTGGGGTGCTCTTCAGGAGGTTGGTAAAGACTTGATGGACCGAATGGCCTGCTTCCACAATGTGATCGACAAAGACGGAAAAGTTATTGGATATAGTTTGCAGCCTTTTTTTTTACTAAATGAGAGAAGTTAGAAATTTTAATCCTCCCCACCCATTTTCCATGCCTCACAAGTGAGCTGAGATAGTCAGAGTGGGAGGAGGCTAGCCACTGTTTAGCAATAAACATTGCAGTGAGTACTCCCAACAGCCAAGATTTTCCTATAAACTTGGTGCTCTGAGACCTATGGCCAACTGAGCCAGTGGTAACACTGTTTGTGCTGTAGACTGTGGTGCGATGCACTCTCCCCGCAGGGACAGGGGCGGGGGCAGTGAGGTGGGTTCACAGGGAAGACCACTGTCCATGGCTTTTCAGTCATCATATACCGATAGGCTGAGAGCTGTGTAGACCTACCCTAAACATTAACCACAACATCTCCAACCCCATCAACAAACCCCAAACCCACCCCCACTGCCAACCACTTGCCCTCCCAGGGAGCTAATACACAATGAATATTTGTAACACACAACTTTGGAAACCAAACTGCACCTTACACAATGCCTACTTTGAATAGCAATACAATATATTCCAGAATATAGAATTTTCAGAACAAAGCACGGCTATACTTTTGGGACACGAATTGGGTAAGGGCTATCTGTCGGGTTTCACAGAGGATGTCCACCCACAAGTTTCCTTCCGCTAGCTTCCCAAACCTGGCACATTGATGAGCTAACCTGCCCCTTTGGCATCCTGTTTGTCTGATGCTAGCCTGATTCTCCCACTCACTGGGGCTGGAGGTTCCTGTCACTGGCCACACACCCCTGAGTAGTACGGCGTGCCTTATGTTGCAGTCAAATCTGCAAGTGCCGCTGTGCACTCAGACAAGTGCTGCCACTCAGGCTTCACGGTTGCACACGGTCTAAGTGGGTGCAATGGAATACAAGGGCAAAATTGTGCCCCTCACCCAGTCTCTGCTTAGTGCTCAGGAACCTCACAGTCCTGGTAGACAGGGTGTTGCAGGACATCCTCTTCCCCAAGGACCACCAGAGGTGACCTGAGCCGCTTTGCAGAACACCTCCGCTCAGTTCGCAAAAAACAACTGCACCTCCCAGTCGCAAACCATTTCCACTCCCCCTCCCATTCTCTTGATGACATGTCCATCATGGGCCTCCTGCACTGCCACAATGATGCCACCCGAAGGTTGCAGGAACAGCAACTCATATTCCGCCTGGGAACCCTGCAGCCATATGGTATCAATGTGGACTTCACCAGTTTCAAAATCTCCCCTTCCCCTACTGCATCCCTAAACCAGCCCAGTTCATCCCCTCCCCCCACTGCACCACACAACCAGCCCAGCTCTTCCCCCCTACCCACTGCATCCCAAAACCAGTCCAACCTGTCTCTGCCTCCCTAACCGGTTCTTCCTCTCACCCATCCCTTCCTCCCACCCCAAGCCGCACCCCCCGCTACCTACTAACCTCATCCCACCTCCTTGACCTGTCCGTCTTCCCTGGACTGACCTATCCCCTCCCTACCTCCCCACCTACACTCTCTCCACCTATCTTCTTTACTCTCCATCTTCGGTCCGCCTCCCCCTCTCTCCCTATTTATTCCAGTTCCCTCTCCCCATCCCCCTCTCTGATGAAGGGTCTAGGCCCGAGACGTCAGCTTTTGTGCTCCTGAGATGCTGCTTGGCCTGCTGTGTTCATCCAGCCTCACATTTTATTATCTTGGAATCTCCAGCATCTGCAGTTCCCATTATCCCTGCCGGACTAGTGTCAGGTTACCGCCCAGGTCAGTGAGGCCTCAAACATCCAGAAAGACACTGAGTAGTACCACAGGAGATTCAACTGCTGTCTTGCTCAAGCAGAGTAAATGCCACTTCTCCTTGCTACCCCACACTGACTTTATCTCTGTTACTACATCCAGCTCTCTCCAACAGTCTTACTCTATCGCTATTGCCAGCAGCTTCTTCCTTCACTCACTCTCACCACGCAATTCCCCACCCTACTACCTTTGCTGATAATTGAGAGCAAATTGAGGACACAGCATTTGGCCAGATTAGATTTGCTCGGCTTTGTTTACCTGGAAATACCTGGGCAAACTTGGCTAAGGGCACAGATGGTTCTGGAGTACAATCTTCAGCATTGTTACAGGAAAATTGTTTATCTTTCTGCTGTATCCTGTGGCTTCAACATTTCGCCATTAGACAAGACAATAGACAATAGGTGCTGGAGTAGGCCATTTGGCCCTTCGAGCCAGCACCACCATTCATTATGATCATGGCTGATCATCCACAATCAGTATCCTGTTCCTGCCTTATCCCCATAACACTTGATTCCACTATCTTTAAGAGCTCTGATTATCTCTTTCTTGAAAGCATCCAGAGAGTTGGCCTCCACTGCCTTCTGGGGAAGAGCGTTCCATATATCCAACACTCTCTGGGTGAAGTTTTTCCTCAACTCTGTTCTAAATGGCCTACCCCTTATTTTTAAACTGTGTCCTCTGGTCCTGGACTCATCCATCAGCGGAAACATGCTTCCTGCCTCCACAGTGTCCAATCCCTTAATAATCTTATACGTCTCAATCAGATCCCCTCTCATCCTTCTAAACTCAAGAGTTACAAGCCCAGTCAGTCCAATCTTTCAACATATGATAGTCCCGCCATTCCGGGAATTGACCTTGTGAACCTACGCTGCACTCCCTCAATAGCAAGAATGTCTTTCCTCAAATTGGGAGAACAAAACTGCACACAATATTCCAGGTGCGGTCTCACCAGGGCCCTGCACAGCTGCAGAAGGACCTCTTTGCTCCTATACTCAATTCCTCTTTTGATGAAGGCCAGCATGCTATTAGCTTTCTTCACTATCTGCTGTACCTGCATGCTTGCTTTCATTGACTGATGTACAAGAACACCTAGATCTCGTTGTGCTTCCCCTTTACCTAACTTGACTCCATTGAGATAGTAGACAACAAAATGTGAGGCTGGATGAACACAGCAGGCCAAGCAGCATCTCAGGAGCACAAAAGCTGACGTTTCGGGCCTGGACCCTGAATCAGAGAGGGGGATGGGGTGAGGGTTCTGGAATAAATAGGGATAGAGGGGGAGGCGGACCGAAGATGGAGAAAAAAGAAGATAGGTGGAGAGAGTATAGGTGGGGAGGTAGGGAGGGGATAGGTCAGTCCAGGGAAGACGGACGGGTCAAGGAGGTGGGATGAGGTTAGTAGGTAGATGGGGGTGCGGCTTGGGGTGGGAGGAAGGGATGGGTGAGAGGAAGAACAGGTTAGGGAGGCGGAGACAGGTTGGACTGGTTTTGGGATGCAGTGGGTGGAGGGGAAGAGCTGGGCTGGTTGTGTGGTGCAGTGGGGGGAGGGGAAGAACTGGGCTGGTTTAGGGACGCAGTTGGGGAAGGGGAGATTTTGAAACTGGTGAAGTCCACATTGATACCATTAGGCTGCAGGGTTCCCAGGCGGAATATGAGTTGCTGTTCCTACAACCTTCGGGTGGCATCATTGTGGCAGTGCAGGAGGCCCATGATGGACATGTCATATAAAGAATGGGAGGGGGAGTGGAAATGGTTTGCGACTGGGAGGTGCAGTTGTTTGTTGCGAACTGAGCGGAGGTGTTCTGCAAAGCGGTCTCCAAGCCTCCGCTTGGTTTCCCCAATGTAGAGGAAGCCGCACCGGGTACAGTGGATGCAGTATACCACATTGGCAGATGTGCAGGTGAACCTCTGCTTAATGTGGAATGTCATCTTGGGGCCTGGGATAGGGGTGAGGGGGGAGGCGTGGGGGCAAGTGTAGCATTTCCTGCGGTTGCAGGGGAAGGTGGTGGGGTTGGAGGGCAGTGTGGAGCAAACAAGGGAGTCACGGAGAGAGTGGTCTCTCCGGAAAGCAGACAGGGGTGGGGATGGAAAAATGCCTTGGGTGGTGGGGTCGGATTGTAAATGGCGGAAGTGTCGGAGGATGATGCGTTGTATCCGGAGGTTGGTGGGGTGGTGTGTGAGAACGAGGGGGACATCCCAGATGTCCAAGTTCTTCAAAGACCGCAACTTTCCCCCCACAGTGATCGAGAACGCCCTTGACCGCGTCTCCCGTATTTCCCGCAACACATCCCTCACACGCCGCCCCCGCCACAACCGCCCTAAGAGGATCCCCCTCGTTCTCACACACCACCCCACCAACCTCCGGATACAACGCATCATCCTCCGACACTTCCGCCATCTACAATCCGACCCCACCACCCAAGACATTTTTCCATCCCCACCCCTGTCTGCTTTCTGGAGAGACCACTCTCTCCGTGACTCCCTTGTTCGCTCCACACTGCCCTCCAACCCCACCACACCCGGCACCTTCCCCTGCAACCGCAGGAAATGCTACACTTGCCCCCACACCTTCCCCCCTCACCCCTATCCCAGGTCCCAAGATGACATTCCACATTAAGCAGAGGTTCACCTGCACATCTGCCAATGTGGTATACTGCATCCACTGTACCCGGTGTGGCTTCCTCTACATTGGGGAAACCAAGCGGAGGCTTGGAGACCGCTTTGCAGAACACCTCCGCTCAGTTCGCAACAAACTACTGCACCTCCCAGTCGCAAACCATTTCCACTCCCCCTCCCAATCTTTAGATGACATGTCCATCATGGGCCTCCTGCAGTGCCACAATGATGCCACCCGAAGGTTGCAGGAACAGGAACTCATATTCCGCCTGGGAACCCTGCAGCCTAATGGTATCAATGTGGACTTCACCAGTTTCAAAATCTCCCCTTCCCCAACTGCATCCCTAAACCAGCCCAGTTCTTCCCCTCCCCCCACTGCACCACACAACCAGCCCAGCTCTTCCCCTCCACCCACTGCATCCCAAAACCAGTCTAACCTGTCTCTGCCTCCCTAACCGGTTCTTCCTCTCACACATCCCTTCCTCCCACCCCAAGCCGCACCCCCATCTACCTACTAACCGCATCCCACCTCCTTGACCTGTCCGTCTTCCCTGGACTGACCTATCCCCTCCCTACCTCCCCACCTACACTCTCTCCACCTATCTTCTTTACTCTCCATCTTCGGTCCGCCTCCCCCTCTCTCCCTATTTATTCCAGTTCCCTCTCCCCATCCCCCTCTCTGATGAAGGGTCTAGGCCCGAGACGTCAGCTTTTGTGCTCCTGAGATGCTGCTTGGCCTGCTGTGTTCATCCAGCCTCACATTTTATTATCTTGGAATCTCCAGCATCTGCAGTTCCCATTATCCCTGCCGGACTAGTGTCAGGTTACCGCCCAGGTCAGTGAGGCCTCAAACATCCAGAAAGACACTGAGTAGTACCACAGGAGATTCAACTGCTGTCTTGCTCAAGCAGAGTAAAAGCCACTTCTCCTTGCTACCCCACACTGACTTTATCTCTGTTACTACATCCAGCTCTCTCCAACAGTCTTACTCTATCGCTATTGCCAGCAGCTTCTTCCTTCACTCACTCTCACCACGCAATTCCCCACCCTACTACCTTTGCTGATAATTGAGAGCAAATTGAGGACACAGCATTTGGCCAGATTAGATTTGCTCGGCTTTGTTTACCTGGAAATACCTGGGCAAACTTGGCTAAGGGCACAGATGGTTCTGGAGTACAATCTTCAGCATTGTTACAGGAAAATTGTTTATCTTTCTGCTGTATCCTGTGGCTTCAACATTTCGCCATTAGACAAGACAATAGACAATAGGTGCTGGAGTAGGCCATTTGGCCCTTCGAGCCAGCACCACCATTCATTATGATCATGGCTGATCATCCACAATCAGTATCCTGTTCCTGCCTTATCCCCATAACACTTGATTCCACTATCTTTAAGAGCTCTGATTATCTCTTTCTTGAAAGCATCCAGAGAGTTGGCCTCCACTGCCTTCTGGGGAAGAGCGTTCCATATATCCAACACTCTCTGGGTGAAGTTTTTCCTCAACTCTGTTCTAAATGGCCTACCCCTTATTTTTAAACTGTGTCCTCTGGTCCTGGACTCATCCATCAGCGGAAACATGCTTCCTGCCTCCACAGTGTCCAATCCCTTAATAATCTTATACGTCTCAATCAGATCCCCTCTCATCCTTCTAAACTCAAGAGTTACAAGCCCAGTCAGTCCAATCTTTCAACATATGATAGTCCCGCCATTCCGGGAATTGACCTTGTGAACCTACGCTGCACTCCCTCAATAGCAAGAATGTCTTTCCTCAAATTGGGAGAACAAAACTGCACACAATATTCCAGGTGCGGTCTCACCAGGGCCCTGCACAGCTGCAGAAGGACCTCTTTGCTCCTATACTCAATTCCTCTTTTGATGAAGGCCAGCATGCTATTAGCTTTCTTCACTATCTGCTGTACCTGCATGCTTGCTTTCATTGACTGATGTACAAGAACACCTAGATCTCGTTGTGCTTCCCCTTTACCTAACTTGACTCCATTGAGATAGTAGACAACAAAATGTGAGGCTGGATGAACACAGCAGGCCAAGCAGCATCTCAGGAGCACAAAAGCTGACGTTTCGGGCCTGGACCCTGAATCAGAGAGGGGGATGGGGTGAGGGTTCTGGAATAAATAGGGATAGAGGGGGAGGCGGACCGAAGATGGAGAAAAAAGAAGATAGGTGGAGAGAGTATAGGTGGGGAGGTAGGGAGGGGATAGGTCAGTCCAGGGAAGACGGACGGGTCAAGGAGGTGGGATGAGGTTAGTAGGTAGATGGGGGTGCGGCTTGGGGTGGGAGGAAGGGATGGGTGAGAGGAAGAACAGGTTAGGGAGGCGGAGACAGGTTGGACTGGTTTTGGGATGCAGTGGGTGGAGGGGAAGAGCTGGGCTGGTTGTGTGGTGCAGTGGGGGGAGGGGAAGAACTGGGCTGGTTTAGGGACGCAGTTGGGGAAGGGGAGATTTTGAAACTGGTGAAGTCCACATTGATACCATTAGGCTGCAGGGTTCCCAGGCGGAATATGAGTTGCTGTTCCTACAACCTTCGGGTGGCATCATTGTGGCAGTGCAGGAGGCCCATGATGGACATGTCATATAAAGAATGGGAGGGGGAGTGGAAATGGTTTGCGACTGGGAGGTGCAGTTGTTTGTTGCGAACTGAGCGGAGGTGTTCTGCAAAGCGGTCTCCAAGCCTCCGCTTGGTTTCCCCAATGTAGAGGAAGCCGCACCGGGTACAGTGGATGCAGTATACCACATTGGCAGATGTGCAGGTGAACCTCTGCTTAATGTGGAATGTCATCTTGGGGCCTGGGATAGGGGTGAGGGGGGAGGCGTGGGGGCAAGTGTAGCATTTCCTGCGGTTGCAGGGGAAGGTGGTGGGGTTGGAGGGCAGTGTGGAGCAAACAAGGGAGTCACGGAGAGAGTGGTCTCTCCGGAAAGCAGACAGGGGTGGGGATGGAAAAATGCCTTGGGTGGTGGGGTCGGATTGTAAATGGCGGAAGTGTCGGAGGATGATGCGTTGTATCCGGAGGTTGGTGGGGTGGTGTGTGAGAACGAGGGGGACATCCCAGATGTCCAAGTTCTTCAAAGACCGCAACTTTCCCCCCACAGTGATCGAGAACGCCCTTGACCGCGTCTCCCGTATTTCCCGCAACACATCCCTCACACGCCGCCCCCGCCACAACCGCCCTAAGAGGATCCCCCTCGTTCTCACACACCACCCCACCAACCTCCGGATACAACGCATCATCCTCCGACACTTCCGCCATCTACAATCCGACCCCACCACCCAAGACATTTTTCCATCCCCACCCCTGTCTGCTTTCTGGAGAGACCACTCTCTCCGTGACTCCCTTGTTCGCTCCACACTGCCCTCCAACCCCACCACACCCGGCACCTTCCCCTGCAACCGCAGGAAATGCTACACTTGCCCCCACACCTTCCCCCCTCACCCCTATCCCAGGTCCCAAGATGACATTCCACATTAAGCAGAGGTTCACCTGCACATCTGCCAATGTGGTATACTGCATCCACTGTACCCGGTGTGGCTTCCTCTACATTGGGGAAACCAAGCGGAGGCTTGGAGACCGCTTTGCAGAACACCTCCGCTCAGTTCGCAACAAACTACTGCACCTCCCAGTCGCAAACCATTTCCACTCCCCCTCCCAATCTTTAGATGACATGTCCATCATGGGCCTCCTGCAGTGCCACAATGATGCCACCCGAAGGTTGCAGGAACAGGAACTCATATTCCGCCTGGGAACCCTGCAGCCTAATGGTATCAATGTGGACTTCACCAGTTTCAAAATCTCCCCTTCCCCAACTGCATCCCTAAACCAGCCCAGTTCTTCCCCTCCCCCCACTGCACCACACAACCAGCCCAGCTCTTCCCCCCCACCCACTGCATCCCAAAACCAGTCTAACCTGTCTCTGCCTCCCTAACCGGTTCTTCCTCTCACACATCCCTTCCTCCCACCCCAAGCCGCACCCCCATCTACCTACTAACCGCATCCCACCTCCTTGACCCGTCCGTCTTCCCTGGACTGACCTATCCCCTCCCTACCTCCCCACCTATACTCTCTCCACCTATCTTCTTTTCTCTCCATCTTTGGTCTGCCTCCCCTCTCTCCCTATTTACTTCAGAACCCTCACCCCATCCCCCTCTCTGATGAAGGGTCTAGGCCCGAAACATCAGCTTTTGTGCTCCTGAGATGCTGCTTGGCCTGCTGTGTTCATCCAGCCTCACATTTTGTTGTCTTGGATTCTCCAGCATCTGCAGTTCCCATTATCTCCATTGAGATAGTAATCTGCCTTCCTGTTCTTGCCACCAAAGTGTATAACCACAAATTTATCCACATTAAACTGCATCTGCCATGCATCCATCCACTCACCTAGCCTGTCCAAGTCACCCTGTATTCTAATAACATCCTCCTCACATTTCACACTGCCACCCAACTTTGTGTCATCAGCAAATTTGCTAATATTACTTCTAATGCCTTCGTCTATATCATTAATATATATCGTAAACAGCTGCGGTCCCAGCACCGAACCTTGTGGTACCCCACTGGTCACTGCCTGCCATTCCAAAAGGGACCTGTTTATCACTCCTCTTTGCTTCCTGTCAGCCAGCCAATTTTCAATCCAACTCAGTATTTTGCCCCCAATACCATGTGCCCTAATTTTGTTCACCAATCTCCTATGCAGGACTTTATCAAAGGTTTTCTGAAATTCCAGGTACACTACATCCACTGGCTCTCCCTTATCCATCTTCATAGATACATCCTCAAAAAATTCCAGAAGATTAGTCAAGCACGATTTCCCCTTCGTAAATCCATGCTGACTCTGACCTATTCTGTTACTGCTATCCAAATGAGTCGTAATTTCATCTTTTATAATTGACTCCAGCATCTTTCCCACCACTGACGTCAGGCTAACCGGTCTGTAATTTCCTGTTTTCTCTCTCCCTCCTTTCTTGAAAAGTGGGACAACATTTGTCACCCTCCAATCCGCAGGAACGGATCCTGAATCTATAGAACCTTGGAAAATAATTACCAATGCGTCCACAATTTCTAGAGCCACCTCCTTAAGTACACTGGGATGCAGACCATCAGGTCCCGGGGACTTATCAGCCTTCAGACCTAACAGTCTATCCAACACCATTTCCTACCTAATATAAATACCCTTCAGTTCGTCCAATACCCTCGGTCCTTCAGCCACTACTGCATCTGGGAGATTGCTTGTATCTTCCCTAGTGATATTCAACTCATCTGTCTTTTCCTTGTTCCCCATAATAAATTCACCCGTTTCTGACTTCAAGGGCCCAATTTTAGTCGTAACCATTTTTTTTCTTTTCACATACCTAAAAAAGCTTTTACTATCCTCCTTTATGTTTTTGGCCAGTTTTCCTTCATAGCTCATTTTTTCTCTGTGTATTGCCTTTTTAGTTATCCGCTGTTGCTCTTTAAAAGCTTCCCAGTCCTCCGGCTTCCCACTCATCTTTGCTATGTTATACTTCTTCTCTTTTATTTTTATACAGTCCTTAACTTCCCTCGTCAGCCACGGCTGCCCCTGCCTCCCCTTAGGATCTTTCTTCCTCTTTGGTATGAACTGATCCTGCACCTTCTGCATTATATCCAGAAATACCTGCCATTGTTGTTCCACTGCCATCCCTGCTCGGGTATTGTACCATTGAACTTTGGCCAGCTCCTCCCTCATAGCTCCATAGTTCCCTTTATTCAACTGCAATACTGACACTTCCGAATGTCCCTTCTCCCTCTCAAACTGCAGATTAAATCTTATCATATTATGGTCACTACCTCCTAATATGTCCTTTACTTTGAGGTCCCTGATCAAATCCGGTTCATTGCACAACACCAGATCCAGAATTGCCTCCTCCCTGGTAGGCTCCAGTACAAGCTGTTCTAAGAATCCATCTCGGAGGCACTCTACAAACTCCCTTTCTTGGGGTCCAGTACCATCCTGATTCTCCCAGTCTACCCGTATGTTGAAATCTCCCATAACAACTGTAGTGATAGGCCAATTTCAACTCTTGATTCAACCTGCACCCTACCTCCTGACTACTTATGTGAAGGGAATTGAATTGGCTGATGTTTCAGCCCTCAGGAGAAAGCTGAAATAGGCCATCCACTTGGCACTTCTGGCTGAAGATGCTTGTGAGACTCCAGCCTTATCTTTTGAATTGATATGCTGGGCTCTCCTTTTCTTGAGGCTGGGGATATTTTTGGGCCCTCTTCTGTCTATTAGTTGTTAATTGTCCACCACTCTTCCTCATGGGATGTGACAATCTGCAGAGCTTAGATGTGATCACATAGCCCTTCTATTGCATGCTGCTTACATTGCTATACAATCTTCAGCAGAACTGACCAATTTTGTAAAGATACCTCCTGTCAATCATTAATACATTCTGAATATAGCAAAACATGCCAAACAGAAGTTCTGAATTGTGACTATCTTCTGTTTACACTCTTTAGAGGAACAAACATGTATTTTTATGATGTTGCTTTTGACCTCAGAACGTCCTTCAGTGCTTTGCAACCAAACAGTTCAGTTTGAAGTAAAACAGCTGTTGTTATTTACACCAATTAATCCACTATTGATTCATTTACTATCTATAAAACATCATGATTAACCCCTTGCTAGTTTCCTTACTGTTGTCATTCCTGTCCTGTCCTGTTTTGTCCTGTCCTATCCTGCTTGTAGTTACTGCAACAGGAGATCTCTATCATGCTATGTTGTGGCTGTTTATCTCGCATCTCTTCACACACCCATTGTAGTTTGCTTGTAGCCTCCCTTCCTGCTGATGTCCACTTCGCCCTCTAAAAGGTATCTCTGCAGCTTTTCAGCTCTGACCATATAGCTGAAACAATGACATTTCCTTCACTAGATGCCACTTTTTAGAGTTGTCTTTGCTCTTGCAATTTTGAGGAACTCTTTGGTTGTCTTATGGCCCAAATGGGAATTTTTTGCATACTTCTTAGCATCCATACTTTCAAAGGCCTCTATTTCTTCCACGGGTTCTTACTTCTTATCCAGGTTCTTGAGGAAAATACAGAAGTATATAGAGTTTTTTTTCCATTGCTATGTGCTTGTGTTTTCTTGTAGTTTAAGCACCCTTCACCTTCACAAAATTATTTCTAACTGCCTACTTCCTTTTCACTTATCAATCACATTCGACATCTTCTGTTTTCCTTGCCAGTTATTGGATAAAAGCAAAGGTGCTGCACATCTGAAATGAAAATAGGAAATACTGGAGGAACTCAGCAGGTCTGGCAGCATCTGTGGAGAGCGAAACAGCGTTAACATTTCAAGTCCAATATGAATTTTCTTTGGAATGTTTCCAGTTTTTTGAAGATTGATAAAAATTCAATTATGCATTAATTATTTGTCTGTGGTTGCTCTCCGAGGAAAGGAGAGGTGAGATGTTCTTTGACATACACCTGCAGACCCCAAGAAAACCAAATATCAATGGGTGTGCATTAACTTAAGGCAATGCATGACTGAATCAAAGAGGCCAGAACATCCCATGCCCTATTATAAATCTTTATTGAGCCACTGGGCTTTGAACAACATAATGCTCAGAGGGCAACAATAAGGCTCTGAATCACTGACTCAGTCCTACAGCCCTATATGAACAAATTACATAGAGCTTCAGACTGGCTCCACCATTTAATACAATCATGCTTGATGTTCTACCTCAACGCCACTTTTCTGCTGCCTCCCTAATTTCAGGGTTCAACAATTGGTCTATCCCAATCTTGAACATAATAAATGATGGAACACCTGAAGCCCTGAGAATTTCAAATACTCACAGCCTTCTTAAGTTAAGAATTTTGTGCCCATCTCAGGCTGAAATGATTGACCTCTTGGCTGAGACTGCGTCCAGGTGTTCTGGATTCCCCAGCCGAGGGAGGCAACATATCAGAGTCAACCCTGCCAACAGCCTTCAGAAATCCTGCATGCTTCCATAAGATCACATCTCACTTTTTGGAGATCCAATGAAAAGCAGCCCAATGCACCACAGACTCTCATCGTGGGGCAATCTTCTTATTCCATAAACTAGCCTCATGAATATGTACTGAACAGCCTGTAAGTGAACTTAATCCTTCCTTAGATATGGTGACCAAAACTGTGGTAGGGATGTTTACACTGTGGCACATGGCTGCAAAAATCATTCTCAATTGATCTGATTGGACATATGAGAACACACCTCCACTGCGAATGGGTCTTGAGTCCAGGGATTCTAAGCCAGAGTTAAAGACGCTATAACCACATACCAAGACTTACCGCATGTTCAGTCAATATTTGTAATTTGTTCCTAGCCAGAGGGCAGAATCACAGTATATAACAGGCTGAATTTTAGCAAGTGTTCTTACCAGTGTGTCACCAAACGCTATCCAGTCACTTTCTACCAGCATGTTGAATTCAAAATCATCATCACTGTCTGTATGTATCTTCATAGATCAGCTCACCGTATCACCGTCTCTGGCCGTTCCTTCCAATTTGTATACCCCAGCCAATCTCTCAATTCTACCAAGTGTGAGAGTGCCTTCCTTATGTTTAGCAAATAATAAACTCGCTGTTATTCAATTCAGAAAAACCTGGTTAAATTGGCTCCCTTGAAAGCAGAAATTCATTTTACAAGCCATTTCTGCCTACAGGGGGGCAGCAGGGGACTAGAAAATCCATCTCTGCAGCTCTCCAGTAAGTTTCTTTTTAAAAGCGTATTACATCAGCATTAAGGATGGCTTGTCAGTTGTCTCAGTACATCCATAAAATAAATCAGTCCTTTGCATAGTTGCATGTGTGATGGGAAAAATATCAGGTACAGGTCTGAAATTCAGGGGTGTGAGTAATGAGGGAGAATGGAAATGTTGAAGAAACAAAAAGATCCTGAACAGAAAAAAAAAATTAACATTAATTAACAATGTGAAGAGGACTGGTATCCTCATACTTTCTCTAGACTTAGTTTGTTTTTGCAATAAAGTTAATGCAATATAAAAGAGTGGGAAGATGAAAATCATCCTGTCATACCCCTTATACACAATGCATTGAATTCACTCAGCTCAGCTCTACTTATGTTGATTAAATTTATTGTTGTCCCTTGAATATATTGCATGTAATCTTTATGCAAGGACATATATGAAATGATGTCAAATTACAGTTGATTTGAATGCTTTGTACAGCATGAATAAAAACAGTGTTGGATTTTAGCCAGGTTGCATGCAATAAGGTGAGCTTAATCAATATGATTTGCAGCTAGAATACATAATTATCACCACAGCAACAGTCTGAACAAATGGACGTACTTCAATGCAGAACAGAATCAATAGGAGGCTGAAATATCCACCTTCATCTGCTCTCTTCCAGCCTCCAGACACGATTTCTTCAACACTTTCTTAATTGGTTCTTCAGCTGCCTGCTAATGAGATCTCATATATCTAAAACCCTGCTACCCACATCCTGCCCTCTGGTTAATCCTAGCAGTGTCCTCACCAACTTCTATCTGGTCACTTTCCACCGAGATGTTAAATTTAAAATCCTCACTGCTGTCTGAGTATACTTTCATTGGTTAGCTCACTCAGTCACTGCGTCCGGCCATTCCTTTTGATTCTTTCAATGTGTATGCCTTCCTCACATTTAGTAATGAATAAGTTCACTCTTATTGTTAATTCAAGAAAGCCTAGTCAAATCGGCTCCCTTTAAAACAATGGTTCATTTGGTCCTGGAGAAAGGTATCCAGATGGGAAAGGATTTTATTTCAAAATAACTTTAATGTGTCCATGTGAGTAGGGCAGATGAATAACAAAGGAGAGTTTGTTCATTCCTCCTCACTCACAGCTTAATGATTTGGGGTATCTCATCAGGAACCAAAAAAAAATTAGGGATCATTAAGCAGGTTTGATTGTAATAATTCACAGCCTCATAGGATTATTGATATTGTCGAGTCATGGTGAACCGTACAGACTTGATCTACCCTGATCCAAAATGAGTAATTGGACAGTCAGTATTTTTTCTGGTTTTACTGTTAAATCAAGGAATGGGGTTCCAGTTATACTTAAGAATAGTGGATTGGAGGATAGGTTGAAGTCTATGAGTTGGTGATTGGATTAATTGCTTCTGGTAATAACATAAATCAACTCGTTTTTTTTATTGGGAAGGAAAGATAGAAACTGCTGTTGACCACTGCAACACCACTACAGGAAGCGTTCAAAACTTCGCAGCCAGTAAGTTTGATTTGAATGAATTGATTCATTTTCAAACTAAATGTGGCAGCCATGTTGCACACAGGATAGTCTCAGAAGGGTCTAGGCCTGAAACGTCAGCTTTTGTGCTCCTGAGATGCTGCTTGGCCTGCTGCGTTCATCCAGCTTCACACTTTGTTATCTTGGATTCTCCAGCATCTACAGTTCCCATTATCTCTGAACAAGTCATTAGCCTTCTTCTTTGAGTGATGGTTGAAAGCGGAATCTTTGCTAGACTCCAAGAAGGTTTCCCGCCCTGAAATTATGCCAAGGGATTTTAAAAATAGACGCGAATACAGAAAAGGATAGGAATGGGCCTCCTGCAGTGCCACAATGATGCCACCTGAAGGTTACAGGAACAGCAACTCATATTCCGCTTGGGAACCCTGCAGCCCAATGGTACCCATGTGGATTTCACAAGCTTCAAAATCTCCCATTCCCCACTGCATCCCAAAACCAGCCCAGCTCATCCCCACCTCTCTAACCTGTTCTTCCTCTCACCTATCCCCTCGTCCCACCTCAGGCCACACCTCCATTGCATACCTACTAAACTCATCCCGCCTCCTTGACCTGTCCATCCTCCCCAGACTGACCTGTCCCCTCCCTACCTCCCCACCTACACTCATCTCTCCTCCATCTTCTCCTCTATCCATCTTTGATCTGCCTCCCTCTCTCTCCCTATTTATTCCAGAACCCTCTCCCCATCCCCCTCTCTGATGAAGGATCTAGGCCCGAAATGTCAGCTTTTGTGCTCCTGAGATGCTGCTTGGCCTGCTGTGTTCATCCAGCTCCACACTTTGTTATCAAGGATAAGAATGGTGCTTGGAATAATGTCTCATCTACAGGAGAGCAATTTCAAGATATGATTATCCCAGCACTGAGTTACAACATGAACTATTAGTTTGACTACGAAGCTGGTAGAGTTCTATAAAAACAATTATCAACGCTCACTTTATTTCTGCATTGATGAGGAGGATGTTGTGATTGATGTCACTGAGGGAATCAAACCTTTCCCTTCTGTGGTAGCTTATTGGGTGATTTAGCACAATGCGGGTGCCATCATTGCCTGCTGGACCTTGGTGAGCCAGAAAGTCCAGTCTCTGCAAAGCTTGTAAATTGGGCGTACTCTTCTGTAATGGACTATGGTGACCAGATAAATGCATTGCTGACGTTAAAGGGGCATGTTTGCCTGTATGTCTTACTAGGGAAATAATACCCACAATGCTGAATCCTCCATGAATGGTGCCTGAGTTGCTTAATTCCCTCCAGTACTGGTGCCCTGATGCTTCATGCAAATAACATAGATTGATATTCCCAAATGAAATGTTCTGGCTGAGGTTGACGGGACATAGATGGGTTGGGGGGTAGATTGGAGATATCTGCAATTCTTCTGATGCGCTGGTCTTGCAAAAGTGTTAATTTTTGCAGACGTAAATTACTCTTCAAAGCTGTCAAAATCAATACGCGAACACAGTGGTCTCCCAAGCTCATCACACTTCAATCAAGTAATCCAATCGACTGCGGTGCCTCATACATCTGAGTCTAATCTGTGCAGTATGCACCCACAGTACAACTCAGGAAACTCATAGCTGCTGCCTCACCAAGAGACACAAATGAGGCAGTTGATTGTTTCATAACTGTCGCAGAGCCATACAGCATGGAAGCAGGCCTGTCAGTCCAACTCATCCCTGCCAACCAAGTTTCCCAAACTAAAATAATTCCATTTACCAGCGTTTGGCCCATATCCCTCTAAACATTTCCAATTCATGTACCTGTCCGAATGTTTATTAAATGCTTTAACTGTACCTGCATCTGGCATTTCCCCTGGCAGTTCATTCCATATACAGCCCTCAGGTCATGATTTATAAAACTCTACTAGGCTCCCCCTTCAACCTCAACTTCCCTCACTTTAGCAAGAAAAGTCCCAGCCTTTCCAACCTCTCGCTACAACTCAAACCCTCCAGTCTTGTAGCATCCTTGTAAATCTTTTCTGCAACCTTTCCAATTTAATAACATGTTTCCTACAGCAGGGCAACCAGAACTGTATGCACTACGCCAAAAGTGGTCTCACCAATGACCTGTACAGCCACAACATGAATTCTCAGCTCTGAAACTCAGTGCTCTGGCCAATAAAGGTAAGCATGCTAAATGCCTTCCTCACAACCATGCCTACCTGTCATGCCACTTCCATGGAACTACGTACCAGCACCGCTAGGTCTTCCTGTTCAACAACACACTCCAGGGCCCAACCCCGCAGTACTTATAGATAATCTTCCTCACTCTATCACCAATTATGGTGTTGTCTGCAAACTTACTAAAAGTGCTTCCTACATTCTCATCCAAATTATTTAGATAAATGACAAACATAGGTGGATCCAGCTCTGATTCTTATTGAACATACCTCGTCACAGGCCTTTAGTCTGAAAAAACAACCCTCTAACACCTCCTTCTGTCTCCTACTGTCAAGCCAATTTTGTATCCAGTTGGCTAGCTCTCTCTGGATCCCATATGATCAAATTTTACTAACCAATCAACCATGAGGAACCTCGTGGAAGGCCTTAATTTGTTCTCATGTCTCCTCTTGGCTACATCCTCAAGAAACTCAATCAAGTTTGAGAGACATAATTTCCCACACACAAAGCCATGCTTATTGACCCTAAACAGTCCTAATCTCTTCAGAAGCACGTAAATCCTGTCTCTTAGAATACCCTGCAACAACATACCCACCACTGTCAGGCCCATCCGTCTTCAGTTTCCAGGCTTTTCCTTGCAGCCTTTCTTAAATAAAGGCACATCATTAGCCACCCTCCAGTCTTCTGGCACCTTATCCAAAGCCGTAGAAGATACAAATATGTCTGCTAGGGGTCCCACAATCTCTTCCCTAGCTTCCCACAATATTCTGGGATACACTTGATCCGGTCCCAATGGCTTATCTACCTTTATGCATTTTAAGACCTCCTGCACCTCCTCTTCTGTAATGAGGACTGTTTTCAAGACACCACTGTTTATTTCCCCGAGTTCCCTAGCTTCCATGTCTTTCTCCACAGTAAATACTGTCATAAAATATTCATTTGGCATCTCACCCATCTCTTGTGGTTCCATGCATATCCTGCCTCATTGATATTCAATGGGCTGAATTCTCTTCCTAGTTGCTCTTTTGCCCTTAATTTATTTGTAGAAATTCTTTGGATTCTCCTGAGCCTTATCTGCTAAAGCTACCTCATATCCCCATGTTGTGTCCTGATTTCCCTCTTAGGTATGCCCCTATTCCTCTTATACTCCTTGATTCCAGCAGTCTAGACCTGACTCCTTCTTTTGCTTGACAAGATCCTCAATATTTCTAGTCATCCAGTGTTCCCTATTCCAACCAACCTTGTCCTTAACTCTAACAGGAACATACTTGTCTCTAAACTCTCATTATCACACTTTTGAAAGCTTCCCAATTGCCAGCTGCGCCTTAACCTGCAAATCCCAATCAACCGTTGAAAGTGTGATCAGAGATAATGGGAACTGCAGATGCTGGAGAATCCGAGATAACAAAGTGTGGAGCTGGATGAACACAGCAGGCCAAGCAGCATCTCAGGAGCACAAAAGCTGACGTTTCGGGCCTAGACCCTTCATCAGAGGGTCCGCTGATGAAAGGTCTAGGCCCGAAATAACAGCTTTTGTGCTCCTGAGATGCTGCTTGGCCTGCCGTGTTCATCCAGCTTCAGACTTTGTTATCAACTGTTGAAAGTTCCTGTCCAAACTATCAAAAGTGGTCTTGCCCCAATTTAGGAATTTAACTTTTATACAAGGTCTATCCTTTTCCATAACCATTTTAAAATTAATAGAATTATGGTCACTGGTCCCAAAGTGTTCTTTCACCAACACTTCAGTCACTTGCTCTGCCTTATTTCCCAAGAGAAGGCTAAATTTTGCTCCTTCTCTAGTAGGCCGTCTGCAAATTGACAAAGAAAATATTCTTGTACACGCTTAACAAATTCCTCCCCATCTAAGCTCTTAACACTATGGCAGTCCCAGTCTATGACTGGAAAGTTAAAGTCCCTTACCACAACCACCTTACTATTCTTACAGATATCTGAGATCTTCCTAGATAATTGCTCCACAATTTCATACTGACTATTTGGGTGCAACTCCATTAAGGTGATCATCTCTTTCTTATTTCCTGTTTAGCAATCCAGACGGAGGGGACTAATCAGCATTTCATTTGAGCACATGTAAGGAAACACTTACTAACACTGAATGTAGCTTAGCTCGGAGGTGTATGCCAGTAATGTTTCACTATGCAAGTAAATGAAATACTGAGGAAATGTTGGCACTCACATCATCCCTCGCCATCCATGGGGTCAGGATAATGTAGGAGGAAACATCTTTAGTGAGCAACATCTTGAAAAGGGAACAAGATTGAAATGCCTATATTCTAAAATGTGATAATTTGAAGGAGGTGATGAAGGCAGATGCGAAGAATATTCATCAAGAATGGGAAACAGAATGGTGACACAGGACAACTGAAAGTGGGAGGGAAGTGTAAGACCGCAAGGTACAGAAAAATGCCTTCCACTGATACCTGTTAGTAAGAATCTTCCTCTGCCAACTGGCTTGCTGGGTTACAAAATTGAGGTTCATATTGTGTCAATCATCAGGATGCCCATCGATTATGAGGAAAAATTTTGAAAATGCGAAACCAACTGGAAGCAAGTTCCGCCAGATTTCTTTGGCTGAGGAAAATATCTCAAGTTGTTTGTATATCAATGATGTGATAAAAATGACCAATAGATTCACCCTGACTCACAGCCAGCTTGAGACTATGTTGGAGATCAAAGCTGATTTTGTCCTTTTCTGACTTCTGTATTTGCATCAGTGTTCAGTGGAGTCCTAGAACTATACCTCACAGAAACAGACCCTTCAGTCCAAACAATGCACACTGACCCTGTTCCCAAACTAAACTAGCCCTACCTGCCTGCATTTGGCCCATATCCCTCCAAAACTTTCCTATTCACGAAATTATCCAAATGTTTTTTTACAAAGCCTTAACTGTACCCGTACCCATCACTTCTTTTGGCAGTTCATGATTTTATAAAGCTCCATAAGATCACCCCTCAACCTTCTTCACTGCAATGAAAAAAGTCCCGGCCTATACAACCTCTCAAACCCTCCATTCCCAGCAACATCCCTGGTAAATATTTTCCGAACCCTCCCCAGTTTAATACCATCCTTCATATAATAGGGTGACAAGAACTGCACACAGTACTCCAAAAGAGGCCTCACCCAATGTTCTGTACAACCTCAACATGACATCCCAACTCCTATACTCAAAGGTCCGAACAAAGAAGACAAACTTGCTAAATGTCTTCTTTGTAGCTTGCTATCTTGTTCCTCAGGTTTGCTGTTGTAGTCAGGCTAGTTTTATTATTGCAGTTGTACAATGTATGAGGGGAAATTCTGAGTGCAGATAGAATATAAATGAAGTGACATGAAGTTTGAGGAGCTCCCAGCACTCAGCCCTCTGAATGCCCACTGGGTTAAGGACTGAAACTTGACTGCATAGCTCAGTCACACACTATACAGTATATATCCAGACTGATTCATTGGAAGCAGCAACGTTACTCTCAGTCAGTATCTGTGGAAGAAAACAGGAACAGTAGTATACTTTCCAAACTGCTATGTAAACAATCCACCAGATCAAATACTGTTAGATTTACTCTGCATAGTTAATCTTTGAAATATTTGGAAAGAAAGTGTGACTAAAGCAGAACTATTACACAGAAGCCCCGCACTGAGTTGCAGATCAAAATCTTCCCCTGCTTCCTGTTTTTACTGGTTGTGCAGTTACAGTACTTGGAAACCTGCTGGGATTTCTCCGCAGTGTAAGCCATGTTGGAATGTTTCCATTTTGGTCATGCAAAACAATTGTTTATGGGCTCTATTCCTGTGCACTTTCTGAGATATAGGCTGAAAAAATGTGGCTACTCCTTGTAAGATCCCAGTGCTTATGTGAGGAAAAACGTGCCTCTTTATGTGACATTGATCAAGGATGATCTGTAGTTCAACCCTTCTATACGTGTTGAGTTAGTGGATCTCACCAAAGACAAGTCAAAGCCAAGATTTAGGTGACCACTAGATTGAGCCTGGATGCTTCTGGGGGGAAAAAAAAGCCATGGTTTTCAAACAACTCACTCGCATTGGAATATGTACCAATGAGAAAAACAAATAATGACAAGGTAGGACTTATGTCTTATGCTGCCTTTCACAACCTCAGGACAACCTAAGCACTTTACAGGAAACCAAGTACATTCCAAGTCACTGTTGTAAAATGGAGAAGTACGAGAGTTAATTTACATAAAGCAAGGTGCCATGAATTGTTGGGAGATAGACGACTGGATCATTTGTTTCAGCAATGTTGGTTGAGGGATAAACATTGTCCAGGGCAACAAAAGAACTTTCCGACTTCAGTGAATGGGATCTACAATGCCCACTTTAGAAGGGAGATAGAGCCTCAGAATAAAATCAAATTCAGAATTTGGCATTCATGATGTTGCAGCACTCTCTCATTCTAACACTGGAGTGCCACTTTGGCTTATGTGCTCAAGACTGTTAAAGTAGAGCATAGCAAAACAAAATAGGTTCTTAGATGTATCTTAATGAATGAGGAAGGGATAGGGAAACAGAAGTCTTTACGAGAAAATTCCAAAGCTTAAGGTTCAGGCAGCTTAAGAAAAAGCAACAAACACTGCAGCCAGAAGTGGAGCTGTGCACGCATCTTTGATTTGATTTGGTTTGATTCGATTTATTATTGTCACATGTATCTAAGTACAGTGAAAAATTGTGTTCTGTGTGCAGTATAGGAAGAACACAGCTTAAAAGGTTCATTAGGGTAACAGAATAGAGTGAAGAATACAGTGTTGCCATTGCAAAGAAGGTGCACAGAGAATGAGATGAACATCAAATTTAAAATTTGAGAGGTCTAATCAGAAAGCAAATAAAAGCAGGAAAGAAACTATTCTTGAGTCTATTCTCAGAGGATATCTTGGAGAGTTGCTGGACCAGAAGAGATTACAGAAACAGTGATGGGCAAGGAAATGGAGGATTTGAAAACAAGGATGAGAATTTGAAAAGTAAGGTGACTCCAAACTGGAAGCCAATATAGGTCAGTGGGCACAGCAATCTGAACTTGTTGTAAGTTACATTGGAGCATGAATAATTATGCCATTCATTGTGTTGACTACAGTGAAAACAAATGGCATAAATTCACTTTTTATGGAAATGGAATTAGAAGTTTCAAGCATTTTTCTGGAGGTACAAGATGTAATTTTCAAAGAGTGGGATATGTATACATTCCCAGAAAGTACATTCCTTGCCAATATCTGGGTGTTGAGAAATCCACTGTAATTCCATTGTAGAAGTTTAAAAATTGTCTTAGAGAGGTATTGATGTTTAAAATATTAAAATATCTTGCTACCAACCGCTCTTGGCTTCTTTACTACTCAGAAGTGGTGGTGGCTGGGAAAACCACCCACTAGTTCTGAGGAAGGGTCACTGGACCCGAAATGTTAACTCTGTTTCCTCCTTCACAGATGCTGCCAGACCTGCTGAGCTTCTTCAGCAACTTTGTTTTTGTTCCTGATTTACAGCATCAGCAGTTCTTTCAGTTTTATTACTGATTCTTGCTTATCAGGGGTTCACATGTGGAAAATAGGTGCTTGAAAAGTTGGCAACCAGTACCCAGAAAACTGTACTCCAATGGCATGTCAATGCTCTCAGGATGTAGGAGGAAAATCTTTTGTGAAACCAATCCCTACCCCATTAAAAGGTGCACATTATTTACAACAGGTGAATATGGTAAGTTTATGTAGACACACTGAACTCTGATATTTGAGTCACTGTGTCATGCAATAATTGTGACCTCAAACAAGACTTCTTGTTTGGGGTAGAATTAAAATTATTCGATTCCAGACACGCTTACTTTTCTTGGAAGGAGGACACTGCTTGCAAAGGTTCATTTATTGCCCACTGTAGTTGTCCTGAGAAGCAGACAGACATCTTGAAACACAGAAATTTCTATGTTCCCAAAAGCACCAGGCTCTGTGGCTTCTTATGCTGGGACTGATGGAGAGGCACTCCAAGTTTATGTTGTGTTTCATTTCCTTCCTCTCCTTGCTCATGTTATAATGCAGATCTGTTACCTACCAACTTCTAAAATGTTAAAATGACAATGGATACAATCTTGAAAACAACTAGCTTTCAATGCAGTAACCATTGTTTGAGTAAATGGAATGAAATGTACATGCTGAGAATTCATTAGTTGGTAAAGGAGCTAGAAATGAAGAAGGTGATGTGTTTGATTTCACTCAATGGTAAAGCTTACATAATTAATATGTTTAATTTTCCTTTTGGTTCCATCATCTGGATTTATTAACATGCAGAGAATGGTTAACACCTGACAGTCGCTACAATGTCTGTTACAGAATGATTTTGGGTGTTCTGTAAAAAGCAATAGGCAATGATACTCACAGTTACATAGGGTTCTTCACCAACTCCAAGAGTTTCAAAGCTGCTTTATTGCTAATTTGAACTGTAGTCACTATTATACAAAATATGGCAACCTATATGAACATAGCAAACTACCACAAAAGGCTTGTGATAATGTGATAATGACCAGATCACCACTTTTAGTGACGTTGGTTGACTGAGAAACACTGGCCAGAAATAAAGGGATCCCTCTTGCTCTTCTTCAAAACATTGATGTGAGATCTTTTTACATGCACTTGAAAATGGCAGAGAGGATTTCTAATTTCATCTGAAAGCTGACATATTTAACAGCCTCTTAGAACCAAACTGCTGTGATAGCCTAGATCTTGTAAACATATGAACATATGAATTAGAAGCCGGAATAGATCACTCAGCCCGTCACCTGTTTTGCCATTCACTAATTCATGGCTTACCTGATCACTCCACATTCCCATCTACACTTGATAACCTTTTACCGCCTTGTTTACTTAGAAGCTATCTATCTCTGCCTTAAAAATATTTAAAGACTTTGTTTTCACTCCCCTTTGAAGAAAAGGATTCCAAAGACTCATCACCCACTGTGATGAAAACTTCTCATCTTAAATGGACAAGTTGTACTTATAAATAGTGGCTGGTATTTCGAGATTTTCTCACAAGGAACAGCATTCTTTCCAGATCCAAGCTGTCAAAACTCCTTAAGATTTTAAATGTTTCAATTAAGTCATCTTTTACACTTCTGAACTCCAGTGAATGTACGCATAGATTGTCCAATCATTAGAACACCTGCCCATTCTGGGTATTATCCTTCTCTAGTCTGCTTCGAACACATTTACATACTTGCTTAAAGAAAGGGAGGAACACTGAGCACAATAGTCCTGATGTGCTCTAACCAATGCACTGTATAACTGAAGCATAACAACCATAATTTTGTAACCAACTCCCTTCACAATCAATAATAACATTCCCTTAGCTTTCCTAATTACTTGTTGTGCCAGCATATCGACATTTTATGATTTGTGCAATAAGATAGCCAGGTGCCTCTACCTCTTAGAACTCTGCACTTGAAAAGTTGTTCATTAATATGCCTGTTAGTGAGGAAGCAGGCCATTCAGCCCATTAGGTCCATACTGATCTTCTGAAGAACATCCTACCCAGACCCACCCCATCTCTATGAATCTGCATTTCCCATGGCCAATCCATTGAGCTTGCATATCCCTGGATACAATGGGCAATTTAGCAAGGCCAAACTAACTAAACCTGCACATCTTTGGACTGTGGGAGGATAGCAGAGCACCTGGAGGAAACCCGTGCAGACATGGGGAGAATGTGTAAACTCCACACAGACAGCTGGCAAAGGGTGGATTTGAACCCAGTCACTGGCACAATGAGGCAGCAGTCCTAACCGCTGAGCCACTCACTTCTTTTGTTATTATTCTTGTCAAAATGGCCGATTTCAAATTTTCACATATGTTGCTCCATTTGCCGTATCTTTGCCCACTTACTTATCTGATATATATCCCTTTGTAGCCTTATTACGTCCTTTTCAAAATTTACATTCCTAGCCAACTTTGTGCAATTAACAAATTTATCAGAGGTCCCTTCACCCAAGTCTTTTATGTACATATAGTTAAAAAAAACAGGTCCCACCATTGATCCTGTTACATGCAACTTGTAACATTCTGCTACATGAAAAAGACCCACTTATTCCTATTGTTAGCTTCCTGGTGGGCAGCTAACCTTCTATCCATGCCAATATGTTACCCAAAACACTATGAACATTTATTTTCCACAATAATCTATGATGGTATGCTTAATATAATGCATTCTGAAAATCTAAGTACAGTACATCCACTTTTTTCTCCCTATACACAGCACATGTTACTTTCACAAATAATACCATTAATTCAGTTCAACATGACTACCCTTTCACAAAACCAGGTTGACTCTGTCTGATCACTTTTCGAAGTGCCCTGTGATAACATCTTTAATAATAGTTTCTCACATCTTCCCTATGACAGATTTAAACTAACTGGCCTATCCCTTCTGCTTTCTACTTCCCACTCTTTTTGAGAAAAATAGTTACATTTGCTCATTGCCAACTTAATGGAGCCTTCCCCAGTTCTATGGAAATTTGGAAGTCAAACTATGTCACTAGCCACTTCTTTTAAGACCGTAGGATACAGTCATACCCAAACACTTGTTAGCAGGCAACTACAACTATGGCTCAGTTCTATCTCCCTGGTGAGTGTAGATTCCTTGTGTTACTCCATCCCTCACATTTCCTGGTTGACAGATAAATTCTATTTAATTCATTAGGCCTCTTCTTATTTTCCATTATTAATTTCCCAGACTGACTTTATATAGGACTCACACCTACTTTGTGTCTTTACCAGGGCAATATAAAAACTCCTAATAACTGTTTTTAGATCTCAGCTTATTCCTTCTTTCTGACACTCATTCTTCTCTGCTCACATGCGAGTTAAACCCACTACCGTTTGGTTCAGAATTGAGAGCATCACCCACTGAGTCATAGCTGACACTAAGGCAATTCTAGCCTATTTATTCCTCTACTTCCTTCTTGTTCCTTTCTTCAAGCAAGTAGAGATGCTTCAGGTGACAAGAAAGCTGATATGACTGAATCTGTGCTGGCTCATTTAAAGCAAAGCCACATCCACAGCCCTGAGATATGTTGGGTGGCAGGATCCCTCAGTGGTTAGCACTATTACCTCAGAGTGCCAAGAACCTGGGTTCAATTCCAGCCCAGGCAACTGTCTGTGTGGGTTTAACTTCAGGTGCTAAGGTTTCCTTCTACAGTCCAAAGATGTGCAGGTCAGATGGATTGGCCAGGCTAAAAGTTGCCCATAGCATCCAGGGATGTGTAGGCTAGGTGAATTAGCCATGAGAAAAGCAGGATTATGGAGACGGGGTGGGGTAGCATGGATTTGGATGGGCTGCTCTTAGGATGGTCAGTGTGGACTTAAAGGGCCAAATGGCCTGCTTCCACACTGTAGGGATTCTAAGAAATGGAGTGGTGTGATGGCAGAGATGTTAGGGGTTTCACTTGAGCAATACCCTAAATGAAACAAATACATTCTTAGTGGTGTTCAGCCCCTTCAATTCTGGCAATTACGTTACACTTCTCAACATTAAAGAAGGCAATGGGCTCAGAGATAATGGGAACTGCAGATGCTGGAGAATTCCAAGATAATAAAATGTGAGGCTGGATGAACACAGCAGGCCAAGCAGCATCTCAGGAGCACAAAAGCTGACGTTTCAGGCCTAGACCCTTCACAAAAGCTGATGTTTCGGGCCTAGACCCTAGGCAATGGGCTAGTGCTTTTATTGCTACACCATTAACCCTGAGGCTCATGTAATTTTCTGGAGACCACAGCAGCTGCTAGAACATGAATTCAATAAAAGTCTGAAGCTCAGAGTCTAATGATGGCTATGAAACAAATGCCAATTGCTGGAAAAGCCCATATGGTTCACTATTATCTTTGAGGGAAGGAAACTGCTGTGCTTACCTGATCTGATCTACATGTGACTTCAGACCCACAGAATGTGGTTGACTCTTAACTGCCCTTTGGGCAACCAGACATGGGCAATAAATATTGCAATGGCCATCCTGCAATGAAGTAAACAAAATCCAGAGAGAACCATAGCTTTGGGAGTTCTGAGGAAGGGTCACTGGGCCTGAAATATTAACTCTGATTTCTATTCACAGACGCTGCTAGACCTGCTGAGCTTTTCCAGCAATTTCTGTATGTGTTGTTGTTGGTTGTGGCAGTGGCTTGGTTACACTTCAAAACCGATTATAACCGGTTCTGTACAACACTCTCCACTTGACAGATAGAGATATCTTGCTGAACTTGATGTTTCACTTGTAGCTATTCTCCTGAAAGTTGCTGAAACACAGCAACATGCATACTAATTAATTAAGATCAGTGATCTTCACAGTTCCATTCTTTTAAAATGTATAAAGCGAACCATATTCACTCAGAATTTTCCCATACATAAATGCAGTACAAATATATATATTTTGTCCTCTTGAGATGCTGTGTAATGTTCTAAGACAGGACTTTTAACACAGGGCAAGTGTGAGATTTATTAATGCAAAGACTGAAAAGGACAGCAAAACCATTAAAGCAAATCGAGCAGTCTTTATTTTTAAGAGCACCATTCATCAAAAATGTGGTGACATGTCTAGGACTGGTCTATTTAAAGCAGAACCTGGTAACAGGCTGAGTAATATATTTTCCCAGGATTTTTAACAGAGGAATGTGTCATTATCAGCTAATTTTGCACTATAAATGGGATGGTCTGAAGAGCAGAAATGTTTCTCGTACTGGTTTAACTAAACGATAAAGGAGTTATCAGTACGCACATTTGTAGGCAAACTTCACAGACTGTTAGAACTGAAATTTCAGTCCAGTATGTACCTGGCACACAAAATTACTACCCCCACACCACCATCTGTGTATCATGTACTGTTCCTTAAAAATGAACTATAACCAATGTCAGTCCACTTCAATAGATCACTTAAATTCATTCTCATTTACAAAGATATATGGTGTTGATTTTAATCACTATTTTGATGGTTATTGGAATAGGCAAGGAGTTACCATCTACCACACTTGTCCAATTCTCACTCACTGACCTGACATCTTTGGCACTGGGTCAGTTGTGTGCGCTTGGGATTTGGACTTGGTCCAGTAAAATGAAGCTTAAACATTGAGTCCCTTATCAGGGGCTGGAACCCATCTGGCACTCACTTCTCCAATCCCATTTTTACACATTATTCACCGCTTCAAAATCGGGGCTTAAAGTTTTGTTCAGTTACCTGTTACAAGTTTCATTTTAGTTATTAATTTGAAAAGATCACCATGAATGATGATTTCTTCACAAGAAAACTATAGACTTGCATTTCAACATCAGCTTGTCCAAGCTCGGGATATCCCAAGCTCTTATTAGCAGTCCTTTTGGGGTGCAGTCGCTGTTGAAAGTCAGAGGCCAGATGTGGATGAAGAACTGAGACCGCAACAGGGAGCTGCTCCTTCCAGGTCCCAGTGTCATCAGTATGGCATCAGGCTCTGCACCCAGAAACGGCCCAAACAGCAATTAAAGTAGGCCTTATGAGGGGGTAAAATTGTGATCAGAGATAATAGGAACTGCATATGCTGGAGAATCCAAGATAACAAAGTGTGGAGCTGGATGAATACAGCAGGCCAAGCAGCCAGCTCCTGAAATGCTGCCTGGCCTGCTGTGCTCATCCAGCTCCACACTTTGTTATCTTATGAGGGGGTATGTGATTTGGGTCTCTAACAACCAGGGAGAAATCCGAAGCGGTCTTCCTTTTCAAAGTGGGAGGGTGAAAGGTGCTGCAACAATATCAGAAATTGCTGGAAAAACTCAGCAGGTCTGGCAGCAGCTGTGGAGAGAAAACAGATGCACGCCAGTCCTGCTGAGTTTTTTTTAACAAAAAGCAGCTATTCCTGATTTTGTTTCTGGCGCCCAACATCTGCGGCCCTTTGCCTTTTGATGCTGCTATGGGGCACGGATACCAGAAAGGTGACGGCCGCTGGCTTCCACTTCCCAAAGTTGATTTGTCACTTTTCACAGACTGTTTTGCTGGGTTAGGGCTGCTACAAGTAAGTTGGAAAGTGGGGTGGGGGTGAAGCGGAGTGCAAGTTCGGACAGATGCAGCGGGAATTCGGATGTGTCTGAAAAGGAGGGAAAGCATTATCTCTGCAAAGGAAGCCAGCCTGGAAGACCGGTTTGCAAACCTCCGCGCCGCGCAGGCTCGAGGCCGGTGGGCGCGCCTCGGGGCCGCGCGCGGCGTCCGTCCATTGTGCGTTCGGTGGCGCCGGGAGCGCGCCACGGGCTCGCGCGGGACGGTCGCCGATTGTGTCGATGAGGCGGGAGGGAGCGCAGACTGTCTTCGGGGATACAGTGTGATTGCTTCTCAGTGTTAACATTGTATCCAGCTTCAGGGAATTGCAACAGACTGCCAGCCAACTCCAACCCGAAAAATGGATCAGGAGCTCCAGGTTGGAGTTTCAGTTCTTATCCCCACCCCTCTTCTGCAATGTGCTTTCAGCCTGAGGAAACCGTGAAGGAAGGGGGAGTCAGGGGGATTGAGGAAACAGAGGGAGAACGGAAAGTGAGTTCACATGAGAAGGTGGGTGGGGGTTTGGAGGGAGGGAGAGCGAGTGGAAGGGAGGCATGGAAGGTGAAAAGCGAGAGTGCACACGGGAGAGGAGCAGAGTGGGGAGATCGAGTGGAGAGTAGGGGTTTGAGTGGGGGAGAAGTGGGCGATTGGGGTGGGAGTAAGGGTGAAGGGGGAGGGGGCATTGGGAGGTGCATACAGGTGCATTAACGACAGGGGTCAATGAGATGGAAAGAGTAGTTTGGGGAGGAGGGAGTGAGTAGTGGGCTGAGGTGCACTTAGGAGGGCTTCTGACAGAACGGGAGCTGGGGAGGATGAGAGGGATTGAGAAGGTGAGGATCAGTGTAAGTGGGGAAAGTTTTGGGGAGGGGGAAGAGTGAGGGGCCCATTCTTTCAGAAGTTGACCACTGATTGTGTTGACCTCAGATGGTGAGTCTGAATTTGCCATTGTTTCCAGTTTGTTGAGAGCTGAGCTTGTGTTGCCTCTATTGTCGTGGTGCAAGCTAAGGTGAGCAGCACAGAGCTGTGGCTGGCTCCTGGGCCTCACTTAAACTTTGTGTAAGTGAATGGACTTCTGACAACTATAATTCCACTGTTCTCCAGGCTTTATTCTTGGATGTTGAAAATAGGGTACAGTATCCTTCATTGCTACCATTCAAACATGTTCTTGAGCCCTGTCTCCCTTCTGCACGTCATGGTAAAAAATATGTGCCCTTCTGTTTAATTTTTAGTAAAGCTAATAATTCATTAATTGTAGCAAATTTTTAACTAATGCTAATTTGGGTGATAAATTTGTTGCCCGTGGTGCATTCAGTATGTCAGGTATTGCTGTTCCAATCATGCTAAATTGTACAGAAATACAGTTTTTGTGACTTAAGTTTTATTTTCAAAATTCAAAATGAATTTATTTTTATCATCCAATAGAATTGGATTTAAACATACTTTTCAGTTTGTTGCAATAAATCTCTCATGGTTAACAGATGCAGCTGGAATGTTTTGCCCACCCATATGGAAACAGATCTGTTAATGGTGCTTGTCTATGTTTCTTCATAGTGTGTAGCTGATAGTCACGGAGTTTGATAACAGGGTACACTATGCTAAAAAGAGAAAGCTATCCGGTGTCTTAATTTTCTAACCTGTAAACTTAATTCAGCCTGTATCAGTCTGAATGCAAAGACCAGCATTGCAGTGCACTTTAAATCAGTTCTGATTTTTTGATTTGACCCTTTGCGATCACAAACTTGGGTAGGTTGGTGTGGGGTATTGAGGAGAAAGAAAATATTAGCTGCTTGATGCCATAATATTAGTGAGGGTGGACTTGCTCGATGCTGCAGTTTGTCACTTTGCTGTTGCCTTACGTCCTGTGCCGGTGATCAGAAGGAGAAAGTAGCAGTTCCCAGAACTTCTAAGGAGCTCTGTGGGCTATAGCTGTTAAATCTGCATCCTACTGAATGGCTGGCCACTACAAGAATTCAGGATCTGCCTCATATGGGACTATGTCCAAAGAAAGCAGGGGAATAGAATAGTAATTTTAAGAACAAAAACAAAGTTGCTGGAAAAGCTCATCAGGTCTGGCAGCATCTGTGAAGGAGGAAACAGAGTTAACATTTTGGGTCCAGTGACCCTTCCTCAGAACTGTAATTTCTCAGTAATTTTCCTCAGTAATTTTAACATTGCATGCACCAAAAGTCTTAGGGATATGAAAGCAAAACATGCGGTTGTTGGACACCTGAGATAAAAACAGTGTGTTGAAAATACTGAGCGGGTCAGACCACAGTAGTGGAGTATTTCAGGTCAACGGTGGGCCCTTATTTTGTCTGAGTGATATAATCAAGGTGCCACATTTGAATACTGTAACATTGGAATTGCAGCGTGATGTGCGTATTTATATAAAACTGCCTACCCTGAGCATTAATTGCCACCTTTGCTGTTGTTAAAATGGTAATTGGAGCTACAGTGGGCCACCATGGTTTGGTTTCAAAAGCACAGTGAGGTATCATCCTGTAAATGTCATGCTCTAAATATTCACCAGGGCTAGACCAGCCTTTCTAATGGCACCATTCATACCCAAGTGACTGTGAATTTTCCAGCCCATTTTGATTTGGATTCTGTTTAGTTTGTAGAATTTTTAAAAAATGGAGGAGGGCAGCTTTTTACAAAGAAAAAGATGGTAATTAGTAGATGAGGCAGAGATTGGCTGACTTCAGTTTCACCACAATAATCTTTTCCTGCCGTTACAATCCCTCTATCGGTGCATCTCTTGCTTTTTGCAATGTGTTTTAAAGCAACAGCTTTCAGGCGGCAGATGATGTACATTGCACAGGGTCACTACCTGCGGGCATGTCGATGTGCTTTTGCTTGTTCTCGACAAAGCTGTCGTAGCATGATGTAGCCAAGAAAACATGCCAGTATTGCCAGAAGTACAGACAGTTAAAAGCGCATAAATAAGGTCACAGGGAATTGTAATCCTGCTGACCCAATCACCCCCCACCATACCATACCATTTAATTTTAGTCTTGTGGCCTCTAAAATTGTAAACATGCAGAGAAGAGCACAAGCAGGGAAATTTGGTTAGCATTTGCCCTTCATTTTCTGAATTTGTATTCACTGGCGTACTCCCAAAGACCTCTTGACATAATTTCTGACAGCAAAGTGGTACAGTCCTTTCAGAAGCAGGAACTAGGAACTGGAGGAGGCCATTCAGCCTCTGCAGCCTGTTTTGCTGACATTTAATGAGATTGTGACTGATTTGTGACCTAACTCCGTGTGCATTTTGCCCCACACATCTCAGTACTTTGGGTTAACAAAAATCAGCCTGTCTCAGATTTAAAATTAAAAATACAGGGAGGTAATGATCTAATGGTATTGTCATTGGACTGTTAATCCAGTGACCAAGATAATGTCCCAGTTTCAAAACTTGTCATGGCACGTGGTGGAATTTAAATTCAATAAAAATATGGAATTAAGAGTTTAATGATCATTTAAACCATTGTTGATTGTCAAAAAAGCCAGTCACGTTCACTTATATCCTTTGGGGAAGGAAAGTGCCATCCTAGCCTGGTCTGGCCTTCATGTGACTCCAGACCCACAGCAATATGGTTGACTCTTAATTGCCCTCTGGGTAATTAGGGATGGGCAATAAATGTTGGCCTCGCCAGTGACAACACATTCCATTGAAGAATTTTTAAAAATTGTCAAGCCTCATTTGTCATTTGGAAAGAGATCTTGAAACTTACAACCAGCCATAGCATGTAGAAGTGATGCTCCGTTCTTTCCTGAATGGTCTAGCTCCAGTACGTAAACTAGGCTTTTAGCCCAAGACCAGTATTTCCCAAGGGACGGGTGCCATAACGTGAAATTTTGAGTGTGTACAGTAGCCATTGCTGCCCCAGAGTTGAGCTCTGATCAAACTTAAAGTGGTGTGCTCCCCCTCTAACTGGCCTGTGCTCTCACATCTGCACCCCACCCCTCACCGCGCCCCCTCCCCCGACCCTCCATGCCACTTTTTTTGAGGGCTCATGATGATTTTCATGTCTCAAGTGATGTTGCAGTGCAAATAAAATCTGGCAAACTCTGTCCTAAAGTTATCTCGCCTGTAGAAATATTTTCCCTCCATCTGTCCTCAGTTCGCTTTATTGTCATTGAAAACTTCAATCAAATCATCCCATCACCTTCAAAATCTCAGAGTTTACAACCCTAGTTTGTGCACTGTATTGTCTCTTTGTAATTTATCCCTTGGAGTCCAGGTATTATTCTGATAAATGTACACTGTCCTACCTCCACACCCTGAGGTACCCAGAAATAAACACAATACTTACTCCGAGTGTGCTTTGTATTGTTGAAGCATGACTTCCAGCCCTAGGAATAGTAAGAACTGCAGTTGCTGGAGTCAGAGATAGCACAGTGTGGAGCTGGAGGAGCACAGCAGGCCAGGCAGCATCAGACGAGCAGGAAAGTTGACATTTTTGGTCAGTACTCTTCTTCAGAAACGTCAACTTTCCTGCTCCTCTGATGCTGCCTGGCCTGCTTTGTTCCTCCAGCACCACACTGTTTTCTCTCCTTCTAACCCTATTCTTGTTTTAAAAGCTAGCACTCTGACCTTCATTCTTTTGTTTTTCTGTGCTTATCAATGGCATTGTGATCATCCGTGTGCCTGGATACGCTCGCTGCTGTGTTCCGTCCACTAGTCTCCTAAACTAGGGTGGCATGGTGGCTCACTGGTTAGCACTGCAGCCTCAGCGCCAGGGACCTGGGTTCAATTCTAGCCTCGGGTAACTGTGTGTGTGGAGTTTGCACATTCTCCCTGTGTCTGCGTGGGTTTCCTCCGGGTGCTCCGGTTTCCTCCCCCAGTCCAAAGATGCGCAGGCTAGGTGGATTGGCCATGCTAAATTGCCCGTAGTGTTCAGGGGTGTGTGGGTTATAGGGGGATGGATCTGGGTGGGATGCTTCAAGGGGCGGTGTGGACTTGTTGGGCTGAAGGGCCTGTTTCCATACTGTAGGGAATCTAATCTAAATCCCTCAATTCCTTGCTTTTGAAGTATTGAGCAAGTACTCTTTTCTATAATTTTTGAGCCTAAAGTGAATGATTTCTTCTATGCATGTTTTATGAGTCTAGATTACACTGGGTGTACACATGGTGGCCACGAGGTGATAGAATCAGATTTTCCTATAATTTCTTTGCACAGTTGCCTGTTAGTGTACTGTGGCCTTGATATGAAGATGGATCATTTAGGCTGAAGAGAGGTGCAGAATGGTAGCTGTCATGGCTGATCCCTTACATGTGTGGTAATTAATGCGTTGCTTTGTTGAAGGCTAGCACTGCGGCAATATTGCAGTTTCTTTTCCAAATGCAACTTCCTCCTTTTTTTGTTGTTGTGTCTAGTTTCGAAGGCATAACCAACTCCCATTAACAGGAAATGTTCAGTGCAAATTTTCTTAATTGCTCAGTCTCATTAGATTAATTTTTCACATTGCTCTTTGATTTCGACCTTAGACATTGTTGATGTGGTGGTTGGCTTTTCTGGGTCCCTCAGCTCACTGCCCATGCCTCACTTGACTATTAAAGCCACAAGAGAAGTGTGGAGAGACAGGAGAGTACGGCTAAAACCTAATTGTGGAATTGTATGAGACAGAATGGGAGGTCATTTGACCTCTTGTGCTTGTATCACCCCTATGAGAAAAGCTATTTTCAGTCTCACTGGCGTACTCTTTTCCTCATGCCGTTGCAAATTTTTTGCTTTCCTGCAGTTGTCCCCAAGCCTAGGGTGGGGGCAATCAGCGTTGTTGCCGTGACACCACCTGGAATGTGTGGATATCTGATGAAGGCAAGTTTTGTCTCGGTTGTGGTCCCCTGTGGAATAGCACTCCTGATGCTCTGTGCAGTCAGCATGAGTCAGCACCTTTCAGATGAAAGGTGGTGGGGACAGTGAGGTTTGTTGCTGTTTTTAGTAACATGCACCCGTATTAATAGATTTCTATTCCATTGGGCACTTGCAACCCTTGCAAAGCTGCAGCTACTGACAGTGCTCTCACTGTTATACTGGACAGTGAACTACAGTGGAAACCCTGTGCTCTTCTATCTTTTTGTTTTCGACTGCTATCCTTACCAGTACACAGATCTGAGAGAATCCAGAAAGCCTAGTTAAATTTGGCACCCAGTTAATTTTGGAGTTCACCCCAGCGTATTTAAGTAAGGTCAGGAGAGAACCAATCGTGAGTGCAGCATGCCTACTGGTTTTCATAAGGATTTCAGAAGCCCCAAGTAAAATATGGGCCTCCTTCAGTGACTAGTGCGCATTCTTTTCATTTTTGCTAAGTGGGTCCGTGGCCCCCCTATCAATTATCAGTGATAAGAGCTGTAGATTAATCCAGGATAGTTTGGCTGGCTAGAGCAGAAGACTGTAACAGAGAACAGTTGCCTACAGGCAAAGAACTTCGGCATGTTGTAAACATTTAACTTATTGGCTTTGGAACTACCCAAAATGCTGTCAATTATGGTTAGAAAACTGTAAGCTGTTCCTATTTTATTATACCCTTTGGCTAAGTTAATTTGGAAAACAACGGAAATATTTGTCAGTTGTGAGAGCCCAAGCAGAGATTCTTAATGGAAGCTTCTGTCAACTAGATTTTATTTCTTTCTGCTGATTTCAGATGCTTCAGTCCTTCTGGAAAAAAATTAGAATGTGAAATACATAAATCATGGGGTACTGTTGAGCTCAAAATAGCTCAGTAAGTAATACCTCAAACTCCTCATGATTTGTTGGAAAAGGCTCTGCTGCCAGATTACTGATATGAGTTTTTTTTCCCCAGACTATGCTTTGGTTTTCCAGAAGTTTGTCTCGATTAGCTTCAGTGCTCAATAAAGAGATGGATTAGTGGGAATCCAGTCAGCATGTATTCTGTCCTCACTTCTGGGATGTGTGGATATCTGTGTGAAGACATGTCCCATCTAAGTAAGGGTAGCTTACTCAGCCCTTGCAAAGCTGCAGCTACTGACTGTGATCTCACTGTTCACTGGCTAGTGAACTGCAATGGGGAACCTCATACTGTTCTGTCGTTTCATTTTCGACTCCTATCCTCACCAGTACACAGCTAGATCGGAGAGAATCCAGAAAGGATAGCATACACACTGGAGTCAGTACAAATAGGCAACTCTGTCTAAGAGAGGAATAAATCTTGGAGGAGGGGAGGGCAAGTCATTTTGCTGTTTTTAATCATGACATCTTTGTTTGTTATACACTCTACTGAACCCAGTTGTAGAAGTCAGCGCTGCAGAAGTTGGGATACGCTAAAACGTGAATCCAGTCTCTTGAAGGAGCTAATTAAGTTCTTTGAAGTGAGTAGCATGTTATCTGCTTCCACCACAATTACGGGGGGCAGAGTGTGTGCTGCCTCTGCTGTTGAAGACTTTATAACCCTGTAGGTACTTGCCTCTGTTAGAGAATACGGCCAAGACAAGGCTTTCTATTCAGTTGTCTGAATTAGGAAAGGAGGCAGAGAGGGCTTGGAAGTGGGACATCAAGCAGACCATCTATAGGACCACCAAGCCGCATGTTCAGAGAGCAACAAGTGGGAGCCCATTGCTGATGTCAGCAACAACACACGCGCCCGTGTCTTTGGGTGCTGAATTCCAGGCGCACATTGATAAGGGCAGCACCACAGACCTCCTATAACAGGACTGTGGCAGGCAATAGCGTTGGAGCAAATACCCTTCAAGACAACTGGACTGCTAAATGTCAGGAAAAATGTGCAATATGTAACAGCTGGCAGTGTGCTTCAAAGCAAGAATCGAACCTCGCCAGATATTTTAAAAACAGATAAATTTTGTTCCTGCATTTGCTGTTGAAGGAACCCATTGTCTGGCCAGCACTTTGAGTTTACTGCTGGTGCTTTGTTGCTGTACAAGTAAATAAAGGTAGCTAAGGAAACTTGCAAGAATTAAATGTTTGATTTCAGTTTTTGCAACATTTCCTTCTTGTACTTTGTATTTCTATTTTAAAATGCTATAAGGCAATTGAAATTACACTTGGCTGCTTGCAACCTGCAACCATCATAGTTTTTTCCTTGACATCACAGCTGCATGGGTAGTCAATGAGTTCCTGAGCATGAGAAGGAATGCATGAATGGGACAGAAATGGATGAATAAAGCCTTTCTTTCAGAAATTACTGGTCTGTTATGCACGTTATTGGAAAACACTGCATCACATTGGTTAGCTGCTTTCCATTATCATTTGCCCTAGCCAGCACCTATCTTCCATACACATCTGAAGAGCATAAATAATAAGAGCTAGTGTCGGTCATTCAGTCCTTAAAGCTTGCTGTGCATGTCCGTAAGATCACCTTCTGTCTTAACTTCACCTTACTGCACCATCCCATATCCCTTTGATCCCCTAGATATCAAAAGATTTGTGGATACTAGCTTCACTGTACCTGATGACTGAGCATCGGCTGCTTTCAAGTAGACAATTTTAAATATTCACAGCTCTTAGAATGAAGAAATTTCTTCTCATCTCAGTCCTAAATTGCATACTACATTTTCTGATACCAATCTCATTTTTAGGTTCCCTTACCATCAGAACTATTTTCTCCCTGCCATTTCTTGCCCCTTAAGAATCTTGTATGCTTTAAGGTCACTTCTCATTCCTACAAATCCCTGAGAATGGAGAGTTAGCCCAGTCAATTATGCATAGGACAACCCTGTTTTACCAGGCACCAGTCTTGTGAAATAACAAAGCGTGGAGCTGGATGAACGCAGCAGGCCAGGCAGCATCAGAGGAGCAGGAAAACTGAAGTTTTGTGCCTGGACCCTTCTTCAGAAATGAGGGAGGGGAAGGGGTCTCTGAAATAAACAGAGAGAGGGGAAAGTGGTGATAGAGGGTGGATGTGGAGAAGATAGGTGGAGAGAAGACAGGTCAAGGATGTGGGGGTGAAGATGGTAGAGGTGAGTGTAAGTAGGAAGTTGGGGTTGGTCAGTGAGGTAGGAGGAGTGGATAGGTGGGAGAGAAGGCGGGCAGAGCAGGAGCCGGGGACGAGGGAGGGGGGCTGGTCTTGGGATGAGGTCGGGGTGGGGAGATATCGAAGCTCGTAAGGACCACATTTAGACCATGGCGTTGTAGGGTTCCAACAAAGACCCTTTATTCCATGAGTTCATTTCACCAGGTGTGCTGTGTGCAATTGTAGTTAGATTTCTTTCCTCCTTGATCACCTTTTATTTGCTACAAGGATCTACCAGCAATTGTACCATTGCATGAAATCAGGGAGGAGTCATGCAGCTAGTTGTACTGTCATGGTGAAATGACCAGTCAAGTGGGAGTTTGTTGGAAATAATTAAGGTTTTTAAAGTGACAAAAGAAACTCTGATGTTTTATTTTCAAGCACCACATCCTGTTTGGCCCTCAACACTTTCAGCCCGAGGCAGCGCATTTATCAGCTGAAAGTTGGAAGATTGTTTCTGGACAGTATTCCAGTGTTGGCTGTCCCATAACCTAATCAAATCCATATAGTTAGTAGTGTTACCCTTCTGTCAGAGTCAGCTAGTGATTGATTGATTTGACCTCTTACCTCAGATTACTTCACCTCAGCATGATTTGTTTTTTTTTGTTGCCTATCAAATGAAACTATTCCCCGAAAAGTTGGATTTGTGGCCTGTATAATTTGACATAGACTCGTGGGGATCTGGAACTCATAGAGACAGACAGTTTTCTACATATTTAACGAGTATGTGGTTATGCACTTGAAGTGTTGTAAACTGTAGGGTTACCAACCAAGAGTTGGAAACAACGATTAGGCTAGATGGTTACTTTTCTGCTGATATGAGTATGATGGGCCGAATAGCCGCCTTCTATGTCATAACTTCCTATGATTACTTCAAAATGTTGTATTCCACTTGTTGAAAACTGAAAAATAGAGTTCTAGAACATGTAACGAGGAATGTGTTTGAAAGGAGATTTGAAAGTACAAAGTTCTGCGAAATATAATAAACATAGTAAGATAAACAGTGCTTTGATGCTTGAAAAACTGGTATGACACGGGCAGAACTTCAGTGAGCACAATTTGACATTGAATTAAATGCATTCACCGGCCAAAGAAATTGTGTTTCAGCCCAGTGTTGTGCTTGTAAATGTTTCTGTTTGCCTCTGCCTGCATTTATGAATTACATAGTCCCTAGTTTAGTTTGTACATTCAATAAACCCAGACTGAGGAATTGAAATTGTGTTGAAGGGTTGAGTAAAACTCGTTTTTCTTACTGAATGTATGAATACAAGGTCGCCGAAAAGTTATTTTCTTGCATTGTATATCAGGATGGGGCAGAATCATGCAGCCATGTTTGTTTGCACTTTGTTGTCTGGGAATTGTTTCAGATGTGAAGTATACTCTTGAGATTTGATTTGGTTTATCCTGGATTGGTTTTCTATGAGGGCTGAGTGTGTTTATACTGATGGTACAAGGCCAGGTGAAAGATATAACACATCCTTAAGTTATCAGTGTAAACAGGGAATGTTTTGAATTTGGAAAGAGATTTTGTGGTAATTCATTAGTTCAATTTAAGTAATTACAATGGCCAGTTGTGGGGTGAACAGAATTTCTTTCAGTCCACATTCCCAGTTCTCTACTTAGTGTATCTCCTGGTTTGACATGTTAACTTGCTTGCAGATATTTGATTTGTGGATTATTGGTGCTGCATGTGATTTCTCATTCCCACAGAATTTACAGTACGCAATGCCCCATCATAATTCAACTTCAATTTTTGCCACATTAGAGGTTCTTCCCCCCCCCCATGCATTGTTTCATGCCTATATTTCTAAGCTCTGTTGTGCTCATGCCACCACTCTTCTCCCCCTTTGAAACCCAGACTCTCTGCCTTCCCAATCTCATTTTAAATCATTCTTTCTCACCTTCTGTACTAAACTACTCCTCATCCACAATAATTACAATTGCCAACTTGTCTCACCTTGCCCCCTCTGTTCTGATTCTGCAGCTACCTTGGCCTCTCAGCTAAATTCTCCTGAACATATTAACGTCCATGACATTTCATATGGCCTGTCTAATCCATACTCTCAGTTGGAAGGCCATTTCTGACCCCTTCTTTTTAGCTGTAATTACTTTCCAATCCTTCTCCTCTCTTAGTCCAACCTGGGGCTTAGAAACTACCGCACTTAGAGCTACATTTTTAAAGTTCCAAACCCTAGTTGTTTGCCTGGATTTGCAAGAAATCCCTTGGATGGATTCTTTTTCATTAAAATTGAGACAGTTTATTCCATTGTCACAACATTCTGACACCCCATCACACCATGACCCTTCCCAGGAAACCAAACTTGCCTAAGCTCCCACTGACCTAACCCTGAGCCTGTGTCTTTCTCTTGTTTTTCTTCTATCCCTTCCTCTCAAGCGCTGTCAAAATTGGGAGACCATCTGTTGACGAGTCAAGCAATAGCCTGACACAGTCATACTCGTAGAACCTTACCGTACAATGTCCCAGCATCCCTTGATATATGTCCTGTCCTGCCATGGCATGGTGATACTGTTGGGAGAGAGTTGCATGGGAGTCCTCAACATTGACTCTGGTCCTTATGAACTCTTATGGCTTCAGGTTAAACATGGGCAAAGAAACCTGTTGATTACCATATATCATATGTCACTGATAATGGAGACAGGACAATCAGATTACCATATGATTTTCTAAAGAAGGGTCTAGACCCGTCAGCTTTCCTGCTCCTCTGATGCTGCTTGGCCTGCTGTGTTCATCTCGGATGAATAATTCTCCAACATCGGCAGTTCCTACTATCTCGAATACCATATATCATCATCTCTGGGCATTTGAAGAAGACATGGAGGTAACACTAACGGAGGCAAGGCCACAGAATGTATTGATTGAGCTGGTCAGGCCCTAAAGGACAAAGCTGCTAGACTGCTTAGCAATCTGCTGGTTGCAGAGGCATCTGTCCACGGCAGTATCTGTAACAGTGACCACTGCATAATCCTTGTGGAAACAAAATCCCAGCTTCACATTGAGAATACCTTACATTGTGTTGTGCGGAACTATCACAGTGCTAAATCAGGCAGACTTTGAGTGGGTCTAGCAACTCGAGACTGGGCTTCCATGACATGCTGTGGGCCATTAACAGCAGCTGAGATATACTCCAGCACAATTTGCAACATCGTTTTCCAGCATATCCCCCAATTACTGTTAAGCCAGGGGATCAACCCTGGTTCAATGGAGAGTGCAGGAAAGCATGCTAGGAGCAACACACCAGGAATACCTAAAAATGAGATGTCTCCTTGCATGTCAGATGGCATAAGCAGCAAGTAATAGACAGAGCTAAACAATCTCACAACCAATGGATCAGGTCTAAGCTCTGCAGTCCTGCCACATCCAGTTGTGATTGGCCATAGACATTTAAACAACTCACTGGAGGAGGAGACTTCACAAATATCCCCATCCTCAACAATGGCAGAGCCCAACACACCCATGCAAAAGATAAGGCCAAAGCATTCAAGAAATCTTCAGCCAGAAGTGCCAAATAGATGGTTGCCAACATCACAGATACCAGTCTTCAGCCAATTCAGTTCAATCCATGCGTTATTAATAAATAGTTGGAGGCATTGGATACTGAAAACACTACGGGTCCTGATATCATTCCAGCAATAGTACTGAAAACTGTGCTGCAGAACTTGCTGCTCCCCTAGCCAAGCTTGCCCAGTACAGTTACAACACTGGTATTTACTTGACAGTGTGGAAAATTGCCCAGGTAGGCCCAATACACAAGATGCAGGAGAAACCCAACCCTTGTAATTACCGCCCCATCAGTCGATTCTCAATCATCAAGAGTGCTTCTTAAGCAGCACCTGCTCAGTGACAGCTAGTTTGGGCTCCTCGAGGGCCACTGAGCTCCTCACCTGATTGCAGCCTGGGTTCAAGCATGGACAAAAGAGCTGAATTCCAGAGGTGAGGTGAGAGTGACAGCCCTTGACATCAAGACCGCAACAAGGATCATAGATCATAGCGAGTTTTGAGAAGATTTGTAGCTCAGGTTGAGGTTCTGGATGTGAGTTTGCTCACTGAGCTGGAAGGTTAGTTTTCAGATGTTTCGTCACCTTTTTTTTATTTGAAAAATATACTTTATTCGTAAGATGTACAAAAAATAAAACATATTTACACACCTACCCAGTCATGCAAGCCGCTCCAGGTTACCCGGGGGGTACCTACACCAACTAAAGGAAAAAAACAAAGAAGGAAAAAAAAACAAAGCAAAGAAAATACCCCGGCAGTCGTCACCCTGTACAGTCCCCGTTGGCCCCCTGACCAGTTGGCGAAGGCGCCAGCTGGGCCCAGTTACCAGATAGGGTTTCTTTTTTCTATTCTGGACGAGGGGTTTCATACGTGGCCTTTCCCCACCGCGCCTTGGCGGCGGCTGCCCCAAGCTTTAGCGCGTCCCTCAGCACGTAGTCCTGGACCTTGGAGTGCGCCAGTCTGCAACACTCGGTCGGGGTCAGTTCTTTCAGCTGGCAGACCAAAGAGCGTCTTTCCCCGCATTGATGGTCCTCCAGGCGCAGTTGATGTTGGTTTCAGTGTGCGTGCCGGGAAACAGCCCGTAGTGCACGGAGTCCCGCGTCACGGAGCTGCTCGGGACGAACCTCGACAAATACCACTGCATCCCCCTCCAGACCTCCTGCGCATAGGCACACTCCAGAAGGAGGTGATCGACAGTCTCGTCCCCCCTGCAGCCACCTCGAGGGCAGCGTGCGGTGGCGCAGAGATTCCGGGCATGCATAAAGGATCTCACTGGCAGAGCCCCTCTCACCGCCAGCCAAGCAATGGACGTTTCGTCACCATTCTAGGTAACATCATCAGTGAGCCTCCGACGAAGCGCTGGTGCTATGTCCCGCTTTCTATTTATCTGGTTAGGTTTCCTTGGGTTGGTGATGTCATTTCCTGCGTTGGTGATGTCATTTCCTGTTCTTTTTCTCAGGGGATGGCAGATTGGCTCCAAATCAATGTGTTTGTTGATGGAGTTCCGGTTGGAACGCCATGCTTCTAGGAATTCTCGTGCGTGTCTCTGTTTGGCTTGTCCTAGGATGGATGTGTTGTCCCAATCAAGTGGTGTCCTTCCTCATCTGTATGTAAGGATACGACTGATAGTGGGTCATGTCGTTTTGTGGTTGGTTGATGTTCGTGTTGTTCTAGCCACAAAACGACATGACCCACTATCACTCGTATCCTTACATACAGATGAGGAAGGACACCACTTGATTGGGACAACACATCCATCCTAGGACAAGCCAAACAGAGACACGCACGAGAATTCCTAGAAGCATGGCGTTCCAACCGGAACTGCATCAACAAACACATTGATTTGGAGCCAATCTGCCATCCCCTGAGAAAAAGAACAGGAAATGACATCACCAACGCAGGAAATGACATCACCAACCCAAGGAAACCTAACCAGATAAATAGAAAGCGGGACATAACACCAGCGCTTCGTCGGAGGCTCACTGATGATGTTACCTAGAATGGTGACGAAATGTCTGAAAACTAACCTTCCAGCTCAGCGAGCAAACTCACATCCAGATCATAGATCATAGAATCCCTACAGTGTGGAAGCAGGCTCTTCGGCCCAACAAGTCTACACCGACCCTTGGAGCATCTCACCTAGACCCATCCCCCTATAACCCACACAACCCTGAACAGTACAGGCAATTTAGGATGCCCAATCCACGTGGCCTGCACATCTTTGGACTGCGGGAGGAAACTGGAGGACCCGGAGGAAACCCACGCAGATGCAGGGAGAATGTGCAAACTCCACACAGACAGTAGCCAGAGGGTGGAATCAAACCCAGGTCCCTGGTGCTGTGGGGCTGTAGTGCTAACCACTGAGCCACCGTGTCACTCCGGATAGGAGTCAGGAGGTGAATCACTCCCTGCAGTATTCCTGGCCTTTGACCTGCCCTTGTAAATAGTATGTTAAAGCTGCGGGTCCGGTTGAGTTTCTGGTCAATTGTAACCCCCAGGGTGTTGATAGGGGGGGATTCAGTGATGTTAACATGCCAAAGGGCAGAGCTTAGATTGAGGGATGGTCATTGCCTGGCACGGAGCCAGTGAACACGAGGACCCCTGACAGAATTGAAATCAATGGGGATCAGCGGGAAAACTATTCACGGGATATAGTCATACATGGCACATAGATGCTGTGGTTGTTGGAGATCAGTTGTCTCAGATCTAGCACATCACTGCAGAAGTTCCTCACGTCAGTATCCTAGGCCCAACCATCTTCAGCTGCATCATCAATGACCCTCCCTCCATTAGAAGGTCAGAAGTGGGATGTCAACACCATTCATAGCCTCAGATATTGAAGAGTTATGCAACAATTTTGGGGTTTGCCTGAAAAGTGGCAAATTACATTTGTGCCACACAAATGCCAGGCAGTGACCATCTCCAATAAGAGGCAATCTAAGCTCTGCCCTTTGATATGTTAACATCACTGAATCTCCCCCCATCAACACCCAGGGGCTTACGGTTGACCAGAAACTCAACCGAACTTGCAGCTTTTGCATACTGCTCCCAAGAGCACGTCAAAAGCTAGGAACACTGCAGCGAGTAACTCACCTCCTGACTCCCCAAAGCCTGTCCATTATCTGCAAGGCACATATCAGGAGTGTGATGGATTACTCGCCAGTTGCCTGGATGGGTCTAGTTCCAACGACACACAAGAAGCTTGACACCACGCAGGACAAGACAGCCAGCTTGATTGGCACTGCATCCAGAAACGTCCATTCCCTGCACCACAAATACTCAGTAACAGCAGTGTATACTGTCTACAAAATGTGCCGCAGAAATTCACCAAAGATCCTTCGGCAGCACCTTCCAAACCCACAACCACTTCCATCCAGAAGAATAAGGGCAGCAGACACATAAGAACACTGCCACCTGTAAGTTCCTCTGCAAGCCACTCACCATCTTGACTTGGAAATACATTGCTTTTGCTGGTCAAAATCCTGGAAATGCCCCTGTCCCACCCTGCTCTCCCAAGAGCATTGTGAATCAAGTTACAGCATTTGGACTTCAATTCCAGAAAGCAGGGTACCTCGAAGTGGGAAATAAATGTTGGCCCAGCCAAAGATGCCCACATCACACGAGTGTATTAAAAAAAGCCTGTACTCATTCTTACAATGTTATTCTGGTCATCTTTCTTCTTAAAGTCTGATAACCTTCAGTTTATCTAACCGTCACTTTTGTTCTGACGCTCACTAACCTTCACAGGTCCTTGCTTGCTCAATGTCATCAAGTTAAAATTGGCCTTTTAAAAAAAATCTCCTTATGGCTGCATTCTCTGTAGCCTTCAAATTCTACAACTTCCATTAATGTAAACTGAAAGAAAAGTTAACCAAGAGATGAGACACTAAGGTCAAGAACAAGACGAAGAATAAATATCACCACGTGCCAGAAGTATAAAGAGACCATTTTGTGAAAACTTGAAGTATAAATTATGTCAATAAACGCTTACTGAACTACCTGTGTTGCAATATACACAATATTCAAAATAAAATGGAGGTGCTAGAAGCTGTGTCTTCTGGAAAGAACGTTGCCAAACAAAGTGGTAAAGCAGTGGAAATATTTAAACAGTGGTCATTAGCGTTTGGATGAAATATATTCTTCTTAACAAAAAAAAATCATACAAGCTTGAAGTGCAATATCCTGGATGAGTTGACCTGTAGTTTCCACTCGGCTGTTCTAAAATTGGCATAACCAGCACTAACGCTTGTAGAATTTTAAGCACACATTATTTTCAGTGCACACTGCGGTTGTTTATTTGCAATGATTTAAAAAGCATCGCCCTAGAAGCAGGTCCATTGCCAAAACTAGCCCTGCTCCTTCATCACACCCCTCATTACTTGAAATTTCTATTTGTTATGCCCCCTTGGTGCAAGCACTGAATATTAAGTTGGGTGAGAGGACAGAAATGACCTCCTGTTTTTAAAAACTTTTTAATATCTTTTTCTTAACTTTTACTAAGAAATTGATGGTTGTATCCCAATGGGACCAGCAAGTGATTCTATAATCATTCTAAAGGACAATTATCAGGACTGTAATTAAATTCTACTTGCACCCTGCTTGACTAGATACTCCGATTTCAATTTTTAATTTTATGGTGAGCCCATTTGCAGATCCGTTGGGTTCCCACCTGTCAAATTATTTTCCCAATGCATTTAAGCATCCATTTTTCAAAAAAAAATTCTAAAATGCTTCTTGGCTTTCAATGTTTTATGGCTGATCTTGCATTTTGCCTTGTGTAAATCGGCTTACAACAAAACTTGTGGGAAAGTAAATACTCCACAGAACCGGCACAGTTTTCACCTGGATTTCTGATTCAGTCCAAGGCGGAAGCTTAAATTGAAGCTTTTAAACAAAGGTACACGGTAAGTACGTGGACAAAAAGGAGATCATAACAAAAGGCAATAATGAAAGGTTGGAATTAAGTCCGAAAACAGCTTAGCAGGCAAAGTGAAACTATTAAATTTGATTATTAAGGAAAAGTATTCTACAGACACAAATAATAAAAGATAAACCAGAACTAGGATAGGGCAATGACAGTATAATCTCTCATATATTGACCATTAAACACAGACCTTGCCACCAGCATTTACCACAGAAGCTAGTAAGATAATATGATGTAAAAGAATTTTACAAAGTCTTTAAGATGGTAAGTTGATAAGCAAAAAAAAGTTTAGTGAGTATGAAACCCATGGTCTCTGGATGGAGTACAATGAAACATTTATTTAAAAGTTGTGAAAAAATACTGGAAACATTAGCAGCTATTCATTATTCTTTGTTCACATGTTCATTAGAAATGACAGTGTTAAGGAGCGAGAATGACAATGTCTTGGGTACTGTACAAACTAGTTAGCAAAGAATGGTGGTAGGAAAACTAATGAAATTGTTATTTAAAGTTGCAATATTAAAAAATCTGGAAGCTGAAAATATAATTGACTAATCAGCACAAATGTCAATACGGCTTATATTCCTACATTGGACGAGAGACCCAGAAGCAGGCTATGTATTACAACACCTCTTATATTCATTGTGATATTAATATTCAACACAAGCCTCCTCTCATTCTTTCTCATCCAACACTATCAACACAATATTCTGTTCTCCTCATACTTTGATTATAAATTTCTAACTAAGTTTTGATATCCTTATTTTTCCTGCAAATGTGCCTTTCACTTAGCGAGGCTGAAATTTGATTGCATTCTGTCAATTTTGCACTTTTGTTAAATAAAGCCTATTGTAGTTATCTTAAGTTTCAAAACCACCAAAAAAAATCTGGTGTCAATTGCAAAGTTAGACATTTTCTGAGTAGGATTTCAAAATAGAATTTGTGAAATTAGATTTCAAAAGGACAAGTGATCTTTGACTAACATTATCTTTGACAGAGTAACAGCAAGAGCCACTGATGGTAATGTAGAAGATGTACTATAGCTATACTTTCAAAAAGGCCTTCAATGAGTAGACTCAGCTTGGAACATTGGAGTCAGGGACAAGTAACAGAATGAGTAGAAAGAAAAGATTTGTATTTGTATCATGCTTTTTATGACCTTGTTTTATCTTGAAACACTTCACATGCAAGTGGGTACTTTTAAGACACACTGAGTGGGAAACGCACAAAGTGGTTAGGTATTCAGACTGGGAAATGGTGGCAAATAATGCAGGGGTCATGGACATGGGAATCAGAAGCATGTTTGCAAACTTTAACAGACACCAATTGAGGAGGTGTAGCATTTAAGGAAAGTTGCAGCAAAACACGGGATGACGTTTGTACACAAGTAGAACAGCGATGTAATAAGTAAAAGAGCATTGTAGACAATTGTGAGATAATGGACATCTGTCAGAATAGGACGGAAGTCATCTCTTATTTCTAGAGAGAGAAAATTGAAAAGTAGAGAAGTTATATCTATAAACTGTCCTGGATTTTGGTTAGGTCTCTCTTTGAGTACTTCTGGGTCTCCCTGTTATAGAAAAAGTAAGGAGGTGATAGAGCAAATGTAAAATAGATTCATAGGGATGACACACCTGAGTGGAAGGGATGAATAGGTCAAGGTTCTTTAAAGAAAAGCATGACAAGGAGTGAGCTGATAAAAATCATTGAAATGTGAACAGTGTGGACTGATGGATTGCACAGAAGCCATTTCTCACTGTGGGTGGAACAGAGCTATGGTAAAGCTCTGCTAGTCCTAGAGGACCTTGGACCCGCTCTCTCTTCAGAGAAAGACGACTGATGATGAGTTTAACCTGAGGGCCACTATGTCTGGGACAAGGCAAGAGCTTGAGAGATTTGACCTTCATGGTAACCTCAGCTAGAGTGGGAATTGAACCATATTGCAATTAGCAAACCAGCCATCTAGCCAACTGAGCTGAGCAAAAACCAAGGAGGTTCCAAATAAATGTCAGTAATTAATCCAATTAGAAATGTGAAGAGAACTTCTTTATTAGAGATTAGATTTGGATACACACGACAGGGAGTAGTGGAAATGAAAATGAGAAATGCATTTATCGGAAAATCATGAAAGAGAAAGGTTGTGCTGTTAGACAAAGATGTGGGAGGAGGCTCATATAAAGCACACACTCCTATTTTGACCAGGTAGTCTAAATAACCTTTTGCTCTGTAATGTAATAGCTACCTAATGTTACATAATTCCCTCTAGAGTATGTTGATCTTTAGCAATGACCCATGCAGTAAATGACCTGTGTGAATCAATGTGTCTATGAAATGTAGGAATTGATAGTTGCATTTTCTAAACCTTGATGTATGGCGATCACTGCAATTGTCTAAATAATTTAGTGTGATTGCTAGTTTAGTCAAGGCACAAAACTGCTCCAGTGAGGTTTTGCTGCACCTTAATTTTTCTCGTTATTCACAAGCAATGTCTATCTGCAGTCAGTCTAATATGACTTTTGATGCTCTCTCAGAAAGTTGGCAGTGTACAGGGCTTAGGATTGAACGACTTCAGTCAACACAGTCTGCAACATTCAGGGATGCAAAACATCTAAGAGGTGTCAATGGAACTCTTACGACAACACTTTGTGTCAAGATTTCTGTTAAGAAAGAATTGCATTTCCTGAACATTTCCAATAAAGTCCCAAGGCCAATAAAGTACTTTGGAAATGTCGTCACTGAAGGAAAAATGGATACTTTGTACAAATTGTCAACATCCTATAAGCAGCAAAGTGACAGTGGCCACGTTTTGTATGTTAATTGAGGAAGAAATGTGGGTGAGGACTTAGAGGAGACCTCCCCTGCCATTCTTCGAATATTGCTATAACATTATTGATGTTACTGGGCAGAGCCATGGCTTACCATCTTATAAACTTGGCATCTCCGACAGTGCGGTGCTCCCTTGGTATTACTTGAAATTTTGAACACGCTTCACTAGAGTGGACTCAGACCCTGACTGCCTCAATTTGCACCAATACAAATTGTAGCAAATTACAGCAGCAGACTAGAATCTCTCTGTCAGCACACAGACCCATTGTTTTGCTGTGACTCCAATCCAATTTTTTTTTGTTTGTTGATTTCAGAGTTGAGGGGGTTGGATTGTGAGGAGAGACTGAGTAGACTGAGATTATACTCATTGGAACTCCAGAAGAATGAGGGGAGGTCTTATAGAAACACATAAGATTATGAAGGGAATAGATAAGGTGGAGGCCTGAAGGTTGTTTCCGCTAGCAGGTGAAACTAGGACTAGAGGGCATCGCCTCAAAATAAAGAGAAGCAGATGTAGGGCTGAGGTCAGGAGGAACTTCTTAACCCAAAGGGTTGTGAATCTGTGGAATTCCCTGCCCAGCGAAACGGTTGAAGCTACCTCACTGAATGTTTTTAAGGCAAGGCTAGATAAATTTTTAAACAGTAAAGGAGTTAATGTTTATGGTGAGTGGGCGGGTAAGTGGAGCTGATTCTCAAGAAGATTGCCACAAACTTATTGAATACTGGGGCAGGCTTGAGGGGCCGGATGGCCTACTCCTGCTGGTTCTTACGTTCTCCAATTGGAGGTGACTACAACAAACTTCCCTGGCCACCCATCAAAAAAATAGTACAAATGCACTGTAGAGTTTTAACACAAACTATCAAAAATCTAATGTAGTGAAACAGGAGTTCCAGTCAACCCATCCCATTGGATCTCTTCTAGAAATAACGTAGCCCTTCTTGCCTATGCCGTCATTCAGTGAGGAGAATGTTGCTACTGGTCACGAATCAAACTTAGCAAAAGTCTGAATCCAGAAAATAATTCAAGATTGACAGCTTCAATTCAGTACAGTAAGAGTACTACACTGTCCCAGGTGCCATCTTTCAGGTGGGTTATTAAACAGAAGGTCGCCCTTTGTCTTCTCAGGTCAATCCTATGGTACCACTTTGAAGAAGAACTAGGAAGTTCTCCTTGCTATCATGGCCAGCATTAATCTCTCATCTTGGAAGCAGATGATCTGTTTGTTTTGTTGGAAATTTTTGTGCACAAAATCTGCCTCTTATATTACCAGTGAGTACACATTATAAAGAACTTTGTCAGCTGGAAAAATCTTCACAATGTATAGAGAATGTGGTGAGTGCCATAGAAATATTTACTTTTCTAAAATCTAATGCTTTTAATTTAACTTTATTGACGACAAACAAGACCCTGCTGGATACAAAGCCAATTGGAACCTTTTTCCATGTATTTAGACCTTGTGTTCACATATGAACATAGAAATCGGGTACAGGCCAGGCTATTGGCCCTGCAAATCAGCTTCTCCGTTTGATCAGACCATGACTGATCTGATTCTGGCCTAAATTCTACTTTCCTATCTGCCTGCTACACGCTTTGACTCTCTTATCAATCAATGTTTAACTTGGCCTCCACTGGTATCTGGTGAAAAGAATTACACAGTCCAGTGACTCATTGAAATTAATTTTTAGTCCCTCTCAGTCATATGCAATGTTTTTTTAAATAAATGGTTTTCCTTTTTAACACGTAGCTATCACACTTCAATTAAACTAAAGTTATCCAGATCAACAATTAAGGAGGGCCAATTCCAATGTTTTCAAATGTATAGTATTATTACTGTAACTAAACCATGAAAAGCAACATCAAACACACAAGTGCAAATAATGAGCTTACGAAGAAGGTGGTGGGGGGTGGGGGCATGGCGGGTGGGGGAAGGTATGTGGTCCAGTCAAGAAGGTATAGACAGTTACATTTTTCTTTAAAGAGTCTTTGTGTACAAGAGTGAAACAAATCTACCTGTTTAGCTGCTTTCTTATTTCCTGTGTAATGGCAACAGTGCAGATATGCTGGAGTACTCAGTAAATTATTGTTATTCCAAGTTGCTTTTCACCAGCTAGTTATTGAGCTTAAAGGAAATTGAGAGAAATAAGAGCTCCAAGTATCCTTGCCGTTGTCAGTCCATGTCACTTTTCCCCTGTTTTTGCTCGAAGCAAGTTGCTGGAGTATGAGTAACTTTTTATTCCAAGTCTAGCTCCATTGTCTTTCATTGAGCATTTCGAAGGTGATTTTTCATCTCCGATATGAGAGTTTTGTAAGTTTGAGTAAGACATGCAAATTTTTTTGATACTTTGCTAAGTTTCCATGCCTCTTAATTAAAATGGTAGCCCTTCAGCCCATTTTGTGTATTCAATGCAAGTTATCTGGGCGTGTCAAGTGATCACAGCAGCCTTGTTTGAGTTATTCGTGATATTCTTAAATCCATTTTTATTCCACTAATGAGTTATTCGTGATATTCTTAAATCCATTTTTATTCCACTAAATCCTTACATGTTCAAGAGAAGTGATGAAACTTAAATATTTATGGTCTACTTTCATTTTGTAACAGTTTACAAATGGAAATAATTGTGGTGCAAACTTGGGTTGCATGGAAGAATGTATTTGCTAAATTTTGGCACATTTTTAGAGGATGAACTGATGCAATGTCACATGATTTGTCTCGTAGATGATCGGCGTAACAAGTGGGACTACAATAGTTGAAGAGCTGGTCATCGGATTATAAAAGCTGCTGCAAATAAACAACTTTTGTATGCAGCATTGAATCTGATAACCAAAAGAACTATGGCAGCCCAGAGAATTCGTTCGACCAACACAAGTGGACTCCCTCGGTGTAAATCCGAAGGAACATTAATCGACTTGAGTGATGGGTTTTCCGATGTTGGTATGAATGATGTCAAAGGTAAATACTTGTGATTCATATTTTGTTAACCATCCCAGAACAATTGCATCATTAGATAGTCTGTAAAATTCTCAGGCTCCTGGAAGGCGTTTGATTTATTAAAATATTAGCTTTTTTTGCGGTATAGTAGCTGAATTTGTTTTAACCCGTGTTTTATTGATGTCAGTCTCTGATGACTAAATCTCATCCTAGACAAGTTCAACTCAAGTGTGTATGCTTTTTTTCTCATATCTTGATCTCTACTATTCAAAATATAACTTGCAAACAATAGAGGATGTATTACAACCTTTGCTAATTTTGTACTTGCTAAGCACCAACAGATGCAGTTAGCTTTCCAATGTCATCCCAACAAGTTTACATTCCATCAGTGGCACTGCTCTGTAACTTGAACGTGCTGCTTTGAAGAGGCTTACAGCAAAATAGCTATAGTTTTTACAAGTTAACTCCATGGGTAATCTACGAGGGATGCCCTGTGGGTACTTTTTGTCTGGAATCTCACTCATTGTTCTTGAATAAGCTCTGAAGGGTTAGTCTGTTCTCAGAATCAAAGAGTTGTTAGAGTAACGAAGGACACTATTTTGCCACCATGCCTGTGCTAACTGGCCGAATAAACAATTCACCTTTTGTTATTGTCCCACCTTCTCCCTTTCTTTGAAAATAGTCATCCGAATCCTACTTGAGTGTCATGATTGAACGTGCAGCCACTATACAGTGTCAGGCCGTATTCTGGTTTTAACTACTTGCAACTTAAAAATATTTATTCTCTCGTCATTGAGAGAAGAACCATGTTGTCCTCTCATTATTGATCCTTCTATTAAAGGAGAGACTTGTCCATTTCATCTCTGCCCAGACTGCTCATGATTTTTGAATGACTTCATCAAATCTCCTTTCAACCTTCTCCAAGGAGAACAGTCAACTTCATTATATTCTGTGTAAATGAAATTCCTCGTCACTAGGGCCAGCCTTGTGAATCTTTTCTGCTCTTTCTCTAATGCTTTTGCACTTTTTTTAAAAAAGTGCAGCGCCCAAAACTGGGTATAATGCCCCAGCTGAAGTTGAATCTGCAGATCCTCCTTTGAAAGTACCTTGGAAACCTGTGACCCTTTCCCTCTAAGAAGTCAGGAGCAGTGGACACATGGAAGCACTACCTACTGACAAGTTCTATTCCAAGCCACGAGCTGGGCTGACTTGGAACTCCCTCCCCCTTGACACTGAGATTGCACCTCAAGATGGCAGCTCAGCACCAACGGCAATTGGGGATGCTCAATAAATGCTGGCCTAACTAGGGATAACCATATCCCAAGAAAGAATTAAAAACTAATCGAATTCTAGTATGTAATGGCAAAGGGAGAACGTCATGAGTCAAAAAGCAAAAAGCCTCTATGTATTTTTCAGATTAGCAAATGCGAGTTCTCAAGCTCGATATAGAAAGGCCTGAAACTGTTCACTGCTAAGCAGTAGTCTTATTCAAAAACACATTGAATTGTACTTGGCTCTTGGAAGCAGACGTTCACCTACCAATAAATGTTTAACCAGTGAGGTTATAATGTTGTTGTTATCCAGTGTATTAACTTACAATAGTTCAAATGTTACAGTGCCCCAGACTTGCATGTTGTAGCCTGTTCTGCCTTGCTACAGCATGCCAACGAAGATCAATCTGCAGAAATCAGGAAAGCTCCCATTCGGTAAATGGAAATAATGAATTCCCCATTGGTTTGTTGACGTGCAAACAGTGCAGTAATCTCTTCAGAGTATCTTACTGCAGGAGTGCCGTTTGAGAGGCAGTCGAGCCCAGATTTGTGTACTGGTGGTTCATAAATTGAACAGATTTTTTTTGTGCTGAAGAATGAGGGTCAGGGTTGAATTTCATTGAGCCTGAGCCAGCATATTGCTCAAGTGGTCACACTACCAAGCAAAAGCCAGTTCTGAAATTGACCTCCTTTTACTTTTGACAACTATTTTTGTTCAATATCCATTCTTCTATCTGAATGAACGGGCTGGTCAGTTGATAATGTGCACTTAAACAGTACAGTGAACGAAACAAAAATTAACATTAACAAGGATAAGACTCTGAAAACTCCATACTTACCTTTTCTTTCATGTGGCCATTTTACACTTATCTTTTGGTGATGATTCTCACTAATCAGCACGAGTTTGTTTTTAGTTCATCCCAAGGGTGATTTGTTAATTCCAAGTGTATTTTGGCGGCCTTGTTCCAGTTTTTTTAAACTGCGGGTGAAGATGAGGCCTTGTGTTGCACAAAGTGTTTGTCTTTACAGGTCATGAAACTAAGAACTGACGCCTAACTTGGTCTGAAGTTGCAGACCCCTTTGAAATGCATGATGGGCAGTCCTGTATAGATGGCAAATTTTACTCCTTGCACTGTGGCAGTGGCTTTGAATAGCTCACCAAGCAGCATACTTTCTTCGGACTCCAGTAATAAGAAGAGTCCATTCAGCACTCCAAACTTATTGCGAACCATTTAATTTGATCGAAGCTGATCTATGTTTTAACTTCATCTACCTGCTTTGATTTTATAACACTTTTTGTACTGTTACCTAACAAAAATCCATCACTGTCCATTTTGAATTTGGCAATTGACTGCCAGATTCATCAGATTTCATAGAGTCATACAGCATAGAAACGGACCCTTCTGTCCAACCAGTCCATGCCTGAACATAATCCCAAACTAAACACCTGCCTGATCCTGGCCCAAATTCCTCCAAACCTTTCCTATTCATATCTCCATCCAAATGTCGTTTAAAACATTGTAATTGTGCCCACATTCACCACTTCCTCAAGAAGTTCATTCCACAAACGAACCACCCTCTGTGTAAAAAGATTTGCATCTAATGTCTTCTTTAAATCTCTCTCCTCTCACCTTAAAAATCTGCCCCCTGGTCTTGAATTTCCCCATCTTAGGGAAAAGATAACTACCATCAACCGTGTCTATACCCCTCATTATTTTATAAACCTCTATCAGGTCACCTCTCAACCTCCTGCACTCCTGTGGGGAAATGTCCCAGTTATCTAGCTTTTCCTTATAACGCAAACCTTCCATACCCAGCAGCATTTTGGTAAATCTCTTCTGAACCCTCTCCAGCTTGATAATATCCTTTCTAAAACTGGGTGACCAGAACTGGACACAGTATTCCAGAAGGGGCCTCACCAATGTTCTGTACAACCTCAACACCATGTGCCAACTCCTTGACTCAAAGGACTAAGTAATGAAGGCAAGCAAGCCAAACGCAGCCTTAACCATTCTGACTTCATGTGACGCAAACTTCAAAGAACTATGTCCGCTCCTCCTTGTCTGCCATTGTCCCTGAGAGGCTTGGCTCTAAATTTAAAGTTCTGATCCCTTGTTTTGGTCACCCCATACCCTATCCAAACTTTCAAACACATTAACAATTTCAGTGAGCTCACTTGCCCTTTAATTTTCTGTATTCAGAGGAGTGTAAATTTGTTCCAAACATTAAAGCCTGTGTTGTAAAAATCAAGATCTCTGCTGTTTTCTGTTGGGTGAATTCATGAGGAAACTTGGTTTGACAGCTGTCGTGTACTGTTATTAAGTTCCAGAATCAAACTTATCATCATCGATTTGGAAGGAGTGTTTCTGTTTTATGATCTAAAATCTCCCTCCTTAGACATTTCCTTCCTTCAAACTAAACCAGTTACAGTCACCCGGTATCTGATTTGTAAGTTAAGCAAACTTGCTCCTTCCAGTCAGTGTTGGAAGTTGACAGAATACGAGAGACAACTTTGGCAAGCTCTCCAATTACTCATGCAAGGGAAAGAAGGTGCAGGACTCTTTCCCATATTTCAGTAAACTTTCTGTGGTTTGTGTAGCACACTTACTAAAACTTGAGAAATGCTGAGCAAAAATGGACCAAGGTCAATCCTGCTTGACCTGCCCAAAAGGGTTACTAGGAATCTCTCAAGCTTTCAGAGCACAGCCCCATGGGATGCAGTGTCTGTGCTCCGAAAGCTTGTGTGATTCCAAATAAACCTGTTGGACTGTAACCTGGTGTTGTGTAACTTCTGACTTTGTCCAACCCGGTCCAACACTGGCACCTCCACATCTTGATCATCTGGTAGTTGTGTGATACCACATAACAGAATTGTTGACTACCAGTCAATCTCATGTGAATTTCAGTAATCTCAGTAATAGAGGCAGACATTTCAGAAAAAGAACCACCATGATGGAGGAGAGCATCTGCAGCACACCTAACTTTGTATTCAAAGTTGCTCATTCATACACACATGAAATTTGGATGCTTTTCTTGCCTGAATTGAATAAAATCCCATTCTTGTATTCAGTATCAGAGAAGGTGATGTCATTCATTGATCTGCACAGTTGTCACTTGGACAGAAATGGCAAATTAGTTACTGCACAGTACCAAAAGAGAGGAGATACTATCATCATGACGATTGATCAGGACGCCAAAGTACTTGGATATATTGATCTTTTAATTCCAGCTTGTGTTTTCTTTTTAAAAGAAGACTGCTACAGCCAAAATATGACTGAACATATAAATTCAGTTGCTGTCTGACAGAGTACTCTCTGGATACATGAAATGTCACATCTGCACAGTGTCAAACTTGTGTTGCAGCATTCAAAATGCACATGACAGAATTGGCTATTCTAAATGTTGCTCACTTGCAAGTGTTGTCAATATGCACAATATAATACTGGTTTGCTTGGCAGACATATAACTATCCATAGATGAGCAGTCAGTACTAAATCTGGTTTTGACCAATAGGATTAATTACTGACTTTGTAGTGAAAGCACTCCTGGGTAGCAGCAACCGTGATATGGCTGACTTTTACATGCAATGTAAGGAAAAGAAGTGAGAGACCAAGATTACTGTGTTGAATTTGAACAAGGGCAATTATATGGGCTTGACTGCAGAGCTGGTGAAAGTGAATTGTCAAGTTAAGTCAAGAGATAGGTCAATCGACATGCAGTGGCAAATTTTTGAGGGGATCTACCAGAAAGCGCAGAATACTTTCCAACAAATAAAAGTCTAGGGGACAGACCTGCCGTCTGCAGTTAACTAACAAAGCCAAAGGTAGTAGCAAACTTAAAAGACATATAATTATGCAAAGATAAGTGGCAGGTCAGTGATTGGACAGAATATAAAAGACAACAAATAATTACTGGAAGATTAATAAGGTGGGAAAAAATGGATTATTGAAAAATTTGGCCAAAAAGATAAAAGCAGGAGAGGTTTCTTCAAATAGTTAAGTGAAAGGAAAGTTAATGAACTAGGTGTTAACCCTACAAAAGATGAGTCTGGGAAATTAGTAATGAAGGATAAAGTGATGGTAGATGAATTGAACAGATGTTTTGTGTTGGCCTTCACAAGACAGGATGCATGTCACATCCTGGAAAAAGCTGTAAATCCGGAATTAAAATGGGAGTGACTCAACAAGATTACAATTACCAGTGAAGTGGTACTGAGTAAATTGTTGGCACTGCTCGTTGATAAGTCCCCAGGTCATGAAAGATTTCATCCTGGAGTCTTAAAAGAAGCAATTGGTGAGATATTTGATGTATTGTTTTTAATTTTTCAAAACTCATTAAATTCAGTAAGGTTCCCTATAGCTAATGTAACTCCTTTGTTGAAAAAGGAAGGAATGCAGGAAGCTACAGGCCAGTAAGCTTAACATTCGTCATAGGGAAACTGTTAGAAACTATTATTGAAGACATTATAACAGTGCACTGGGCCAAGTTCAAGGGAATCACTATGGTTTTGTTGAAGGGAAATCATGTACAATAAATTTTTGGAGTCCTTTGAAGAAGCAATGTGTGCTGCAGATAAAGGGAAACCAGTGAATGTATACTGTTTAGATTTCTAGAAGGCATTTGATAAAGTGCCACATCAAAGGTTGTCATAGAAATTAAAAGCTCACAGTATTGGGCAGAACATATTGGTATGGAAAGTTGATTGGCCGGCTAACAGGAAGCAGAGAGTAGGCGTAAGAGGGTATTTTTTTTCATGCTGGCAAGATGCCATGAGTGGTTTCCTACGGAGGTCTATGCTAAGACTTCAGCTCTTCACAATTCAAATAATTGACTTGAATAAAGGGACCAAAGGTATGGTAGCTAAATTTCCTGATGACACAAAGGTACGTAGGAAAGTGAGTTGCAACAAAGACATAAGAAACCTACAAAGGAAATTAGACTAAGCGAGCAGGCAAAGATGTAGTATAATGTGGGAACTTGTGAAATTGTCAGTCTTGGCTGAACAAAAGAAAATATGGGTTATCTCATGATGATGAGAGGTTACAGAACTCTGAGATGCAAAGAGATCTGGGTGTCTCAGTGCATGGATCACAGAAGGTTAATCTGCAGGTACAGCAAGTAATAAAGAAAGCTAATAGAATGCGTTATCATGAAGGGAATAGAATGCAAAAGTAGGGAGGTTATGCTTCAGTCATACAAGGCATTCATGAGACTGCATCTGGAGAGGTGTGTATAGTAATGGTCACTGCTTACAGAAGGATGCTAATGCAGTTCAGAGGTTTACGAGACAAATACCTGGAATGACAGGTTTGCTTTATAAGGGACGTCAAGAGAGGCTTAGCTGGTATCATATGGAGTTTAGAAGAGTCAAAAGTGACTTAATTGAAACATATAAGATCCTGAGGGAACTTGACCTGGTGGGTGTTTCCTTATGTGGGAGTATCTGGAACTAGGGTTCATAGCTTAAACGTAAGCGGTCACCCATTTAAGGCAGAGGTATGGAAGAACCATTTTCTCGTGGAGGATTGAGAGGCTTTGGAATCCCCTTCCTCAAAAGAATAAGGCAATGTTAAATAGATTCTTTATTGCCAAGGGGATTAAAATTATTATGGGTATGCAAAAATGTAGAGTTAAGGTTAAAATCAGATCAGCCATGATCTTATTGAATGCGAAGCAAGCTTAAAGGACCGAGTTTCCTACTCTTGTTTTTTCCTTGTTCATGTGCTCGTGTATTTATATTTGCCTTTGGTTCAGCTCACCGAAATATTTGCAGTTACGATAGGCTAAATGGCTTTTACCTGTCATATACCATTTATTGTATTTGTAGGTAGCACTGCATTTATCAGTTTGCAAAAGCTTTGATGTATCGGGTATTTTTTTTTCTTCTAGAACTGTTGTTAAATTTGGGCATTTTGTTTGCTTGAAACTGCCAAACAGAATATTAATGTCAAAAGATATAATCTTGGTGCTTGGGTATCCATGCTTTTAATTGTTATTTCTTTTTTCTAAATTTGCAGGGCCTTCTCCTAGTGCCTTGAGGTTGGATTCATCTACATCTTTTGGAGATGCTCGTGAAGTTGTGGCTATCAAAGATTACTGCCCCACTAATTTTACCACACTTAAGTTTAACAAGGGGGATATTCTATATGTTTTGGACACTTCTGGACCTGAATGGTGGTATGCCCACAACAACACTGAAATGGGGTACATTCCAGCTTCATATGTTCAACCTGTGGGCAGGAGCTCCTCCCTTCGAGACAGTGGAATGGTGGACAACATTGGGGACAGTTCTGATGAAGGTGCCAAAGAAATGGACTTACTTGGAGAGTGGGGAGACGTCTTTGACAAAATGACTTCGAGGCCCCAACATAACAACCCATTTTTGAATGGTTTGGCATCTTCTAATCCATTTCTAGATGGAAACAGACCAAGCGTCAGTTCCAGCAATCAACAAGCAGCAAAATCAGAAGTGGATTTACTTTTGTTTGACTCTGTAACACCAGCTTTTACTAGTTCCAAACCATTAACATCTAACAACTCAACTAAAGATATTTTTCAGGAAGACCTGTCAACCAGCTCCAAGGCCGAGTTTGATCCGCTGCTAAATAGGAACAATCCCTTCTTCAGAAGCAAGCGATCATACAGTATGTCTGAGCTTTCAGTCTTGCAAGCCAGGTCTGAAGGAGCTTCCTCATCTGGTTTCTTCATGGGCATGCAGTCTCCAGATCCCGAACAGTTCAAGAGCAGGGAGGACTTTCGTACAGCATGGCTTAACCACAGGAAAATGGCACGCTCTTGCCATGATTTAAATTCTCTTGGACAAAACCCTGGCTGGGGTCAGACTCAACCTGTGGAGACTAATATTGCATGTAAACTGGATAGCAGCGGTGGGGCAGTTCAACTACCAGACACCAATATCACTATTCATGTACCAGAAGGGCATGTCCTTCCTGGAGAAAGCCAGCAGATCTCAATGAAAGCCTTATTGGACCCTCCTGTGGAATTGAACAATGATAAATGCACAACCATTAGCCCTGTGGTTGAGATTAAATTAAGTAACATGGAAGTGAAAACATTCCTCACCTTGGAAATGAAAATTTCTGCTGAGCTAAAAGAAGATGTAGCAAGCAGGAAGGACGCGGTGATAACCTGCCTGTTCAGCGACAGCAAAGACGGGCCGTTCTCACCCATGCCTCAGGTTTATCACTACGGCGATACGGTGCAGGTGCAGCTGGACAGTCTGGAGCCTTGCATGTATGCTGTTGTGGTATCTCAGGCCAAGACGCTGCAGTACCCCAACACAGTGTGGGATTGCATCAACAAAAACATCACAGTCGGGGTTTATGGACCTAAGCACATGCACCCCTCTTTCAAGGCGGTGGTAGCTGTTTTTGGGCATAACAGCGCACCAAAGTCATTGCTGGTCAATGAAGTAGGCCGAGAGGTTTTGAGTGCACCCCCGGTGGCACTGCAGCTATGGGGCAAGCACCAGTTTGTGCTAGCCAGGCCGCAGGACCTGAGGATCAGCATCCACCCCAATATTTCTAACTACGAGGTAAAAACTGCCGACCAGTTTAAGGTCGTCCGTGGATTCCAGGTGAGGCTTGGGAAGGTCAGCCGCCTCATCTTCCCCATCCACTCGCGGCTCCCCGAAGAACTCTCGGACTTCACGTTGAGGATCCAGGTGAAGAGCGACCAGGAGGCGATGATCACGCAGTTCTGCGTGAGGACACCGCAGCCGCCTCCAAAGTCTGGGACCCGGAACAGCGGGCAGAGGAGATTTCTGAAGAAGAAAGAAGTCGGAAAAATTGTTCTATCACCCTTAGCTGTCACAAGTAAATACCCCGTCTTTCAGGACCGCCGTGTAAACAATCTCAAGTATGGCAAACTGCTGAAGACTGTAGTAAGGCAGAACAAAAACTATTATCTCTTGGAGTACAAAAAGGGAGATGTGATTGCGTTGCTGAGCGAAGAGAAGGTTAAGTTTAAAGGACAGCTGCGAACAAAGGAATGGTACATGGGCTACTACCAAGGCAAAATTGGCCTGGTGCATGCCAAGAATGTGCTGGTGGTTGGAAAAATTAAGCCAAGCTTCTTCGCTGGGCCTGATCTCACAACCTCGACACTCTTGGACCAGATTCTGCGACCCAGCAAGTTCCTCACCTACATTTATGCCTCTGTAAGGATGACGCTGATGGAAAATATCAGCAGCTGGAGAGCATTTGCAGATGCCCTGGGTTACAAAAACATACCACTTGTCCACTTTTGCAGGACAGAGATCGACAGTGAGCCAGAACGTGTGGCATCTGTCTTGGAAAAGCTCAAGGAGGACTGCAATGACACTGAGAACAAGGAAAAGAAGTCCTTTCAAAAAGAGCTGATGACTGTGAGTACCCGTTAATAGCTTTGGTATGGTCTCTGCAGTGGCCTAAATTGCTAAGCTATAAGTTTGGCTTTGCAGTGTTGCCTGTGGAAACTCGCTGTTCCTCAATGAATTGCAGTGCAATCATTTTTCATGGGTATGAACCGTCTGGTGTAGCGTAATTTAAGATGGTATGTGATCTTTACAAAATCGCTCTGTTTTGCAATATAACTTCATATTTATGAAGAACACGTGCCTTTTTGCTCTGCTCAATGGCAAGAGCTCTTTTTTAAAAACTTTGTCACTGTCAGTGAGACCGACTACAATGAATACTCCAAAGCAGGATTGAGGTTAAAACTTAACCTGGCGCAGCAGCTGTTCTGATATCACGGTGACAAACAAATGTGAATATTTTGCCAAAATCCTCTGTTTGAGTTTAGTCTTGATTTGTCTGATGAAGAGAAAGTGTCAAACAATGGTCAGGAATGTGAAAAATTGTGATTTTTTTACACGTGTGCGCACCAGTCCAATGAGATTCAAAATCTTTCTTGAATTACTTCTGATTTCTAATTGGCTGACAGTCAATATGAGAAGCAGACCCTGCAACTCTGTCATATGGAGAAGAAACCTGTCTGAGACTGCTCTTTTAAATAATCAGTCTTGTTTTAAATTATTTTGTCATAAAGAATTTCCGATGGAATACCAAAAACAGTTCAGGGCACCCAGTTCAGGGAAGATTTGAAGATCTTTGGGAGGAAACAGGAGGTAGAATCACAGAATGATAGTAGCACAGAAGGAGGTCCTTCAGGCCATTATATCCATGCCTGCTGTGTGCATGTGCAATACGCCTAGTCATAATCCGCAGTAATGATTATAGCCTGCAATTTTTTTGTTTGTCTCCAGATAATTATCCAAATCCCTGAAAAAAACCTTTTCTCTCATATTGCTGTTGCTTCTTTTGCCAATCATTTATAGAGTCATAATGTCGTACAGGACGGAAACAGACCCTACAGTCCAAATCGGCCATGCTGACCAGATTTCCTAAATAAATCTAGTCACATTTGCCAGCATTTGGCCCATATCCCTCTGAACCCTTCCTATTCACATATCCACCCAGATGCCTTTTAAATGTTGTAATTGTACCAGCCTCCACCACTTCCCCTGGCAGCTCATTCCATACATGTACCACCCTCCGTGTCCTCTGAAGTTTGACACATTGAGAACAGTTTCTCCCTATCTACCATGTATAGGCCAGGGTTTGGAACCCTCAATAAAATTTTCTGCTAATCTCTCCACTGAGGAAATGTTCCCTGTTTTTCCGATCTTAACAAGCAACTTTTGGTTCCTTGCTTTTGGAACCATACTTGTGAATCATTTTTCCATCTCCATCACTGATGCCCCCACAACCTTTCCAAATTGTAGGGGCTGGGATCGGCACTATATTCCGATTGAGCCCAAGCCAGAGGTTCTCACATGATTGTTATTGTGTGCTTGTGTTCATACTTTGTGCAGTTGTTTATAAAGGCTGGGAACCCATGTGTTTTAGTAACTGCTTTCTCAATCTGCCCTGTCACGTTCAATATATTTCTCACCAAGTATGAGGGACTTCACTTGGGAAGACAGGATGGAAAAATTAGGACTGTTCTCTTTAGAACTGGAGGGTTAACGGGTGACCTAATTCCAAAATGTCGACAGCTTTGATAAAGAGACAATGAAACTATTCCCTCTAGCTAATGAGTCAAGAGGCCAGTGATTTTTAAATCATCGATTGGAGATCGTTTGGGGAGATGAGAATTGATTTCAGTCAGAGTTGTTCAGTTTTGAAACGCTTGACCCAATAAGGCATTGGAAGCTGATACCATCAACCATTTTAGAAGGGAGTTAGAGAGTTGCTTGAAGACAAGGAATTTTACAGAGTTATAGACAAAAAAAAAACAGAGATGTGGGATTCAGAGACAGGAACAAGGCGAAATGGACTCATTGTATTCTATAAGGTTCAGAATTGGCAACAGTCAGAACAGTGTTTGTTCAAAATAGTGAATGCCACCATGCACCGTTATAGGTTGTGACAATTTTCACCCGTCTCCCTTTAAATATCCTCAACGCTGCAATCTGAAATGTATTTAGTATTTGTATGACTAATACAAGATTGGGAAGTGGTTGTCCTTTCTGTTTAGAACAGTCTGTCGATGATATGTACCATAAACCTGCATGTGAAATTTCTCCATGCTGACTGTTTTAAAAAGTCTCCAGCCAGAGAAGAAGGCGGATTTTTTTTTGTTCTCTTTCAGTCTGCCAGGCGTGTTGTTGGAAATCTGACAAATACATTGTGGATTTGTAAAATGGAGCCTAACCAGGGCAAAACAGGCCCAGTACACTTGTGTTCTCAGGGACCGCTGTACTAGGAAGCACTTTTAATCTGAGTTTGAGGACCCTGACAGAATCCATGAAGCCTTGTGCAGATGTTTGTGTATGTTTTGTGTGATCTGGATCTCTGGGCTTTGAACACTGCTTACTGGCAGTGTCTGCTGCACCTGTGTGAAACTTTCCTAGAGTAAACTATTTCCAGTAAGGGCAGAAATGCAAGCTGACTGACTGGGCTGTCCTGTTCTGAGGAAATGGAAACACATCATTTTCTACTCCTGTTTAGCTTCAGGGGTTTTTCAGGGTGGGAGAAGGACGTGGTATGTAGACAGAGAGACAAAGAGGGAAAGAAATAATACAGCTCTGAGCAGCTGTAATATAATCCAATTCTCTTGAAATACCTCTCTTTGGTTAGTTTTGTTTTAAACATGTCTAATAGTTGTCAGTGACATCTGTCTATGGACCCCTAAATCTGTCTGTTCCTCCACTCTTTATAGCTTCTCAGCATTTAGAAAATACTCTTGCCTTCCTTTCTTGGCTCCAAAGGGAATGATCGCAGGCTTGACCACACTAAACTCGTTAGTATCAATGACTTTACTAAGTCCAGTAGTGCCTCTTCTGCAAACTTTTGCTGTCATCCCAAATACTTACTGTGTCACCCGTTTTGCTGGTGTCAGTGAATCTGAATTCATGGCTCTTGATTCCTTCATGCAAGACATTTCTAAATATGGTGATTAGCTGAGGTCACATCCTGCCAATTAGCACCAACATCCCTCATTCCTTTGTGCCTCCTACCTCACTCACAATTTGCCTCTATTTCTGCATAACTTTGTTTTTATTTGCCTTGAATGCCTTACTTTCATCACTTACAAAGATATCCAACACTGGGGCCAGGTATGTGAAATGGAGGTTCATCTCACAATTGATCAGATATTATATATCTTGGTCTCATCCTTACAGTTTTTCACTTAAAATTCTATCAGGCCTTCAGAGATATTAGAGCTGCTAGTTCACAGCTCTGTTTTGATCCATCCTGGGTTGGGTGACTAGCTGCAGTCAGTTTCTGAAGGGTAAAGAAGGGAGCTGTAGTACTTTAGAAGGGAATTTCGATCTTCAATTCAGCAGACAGAAACTGCGTGTAGTTACGTGCAAATTTCTTTGTTCATTGGATGTCATCTTGCTATATTGCTATATGTACAGGCAGAGCTTAATGAGTTGTCTTTCTTAGTATGTTTTTTTAAGGATGCAAACTCTTCAAGAAAACATTCTTCTTGACTTATATTTGAAAAGAAGGACCGAGAGCTCTTCTAGCTTCCAAATCCAGTGAATTTATCTGTTGACTCCTGTTTCTGTTAACCACATTTCTTAAACCAGAAACATATTTCTAAACTTGATATACAACTTTGTGCATGACTCAGGAGTATAGAAAGCGCATACTGTGATTTTCCGTGCATTTCCAATGCACACTTGACAATAAAATAAGTTGCATTGCTCTACATTTAGCCTGTGATTTCAGACATGTTTACAAATAACAATTGGTAAGTGAGGAATTGTCTATAGAATAATCAGAGTCGCACGTGTCACTGTGCTGAAGACTAGCCAATGTTATTGTCATCTGTACAGTTGCCAGCCATGACTCCTATCTCAAGAGTTAGAATAACATCGACTAAAACTCCATACTGGCTTAGCAAAAACCAAAAGAACTGCAGATGCTGTAAGTCAGGAACAGAAACTGAAGTTGCTGGAAAAGCTCATGGATCTGGCAGCATCTATGAAGGAAAAAAGAGTTAATGTTTTGGGTCCAGTGACCCATCCTCAGTTTTTGTTCCCGTTTTACAGCAACCGCAGTTCTTTCAGTTTTTATGTGATAACAAGGCCTGGTGTGTGGGGTGGGGATCTCGGACAGGGAGAGTTCAGGCCCTGAAATTATTGACCTCGATATTGAGTCTGGAGGGCTGCAGGGTCAAGATCCTAGTAATGTTTGAACATGCAGAGTCATTTTAACGCATTCATGGGACCAGATTTAATTTTGCCTCTTTCAACTGGTAGAACTGTGTCAATGCATTTATACATCTGATCCTCAGCTTTCTCTCATATCCGTGCATTTAGCATGGGCTCTCCATTCGCTAGCCTTTTTGAGGTGACAGAATCTATGGGAAGCAACATTCAGTACTCTTTCTGTCTTGCCTTGGTCGGCAGCAGAAATGACGACAAAGGAAATGACCTGTTTTCAAGGATTTATTGGCATTGTTGCAAGCAGGATGTTCTTGTCATAATTGATTGCATTTCCAAACTGAAGAAAGCACGTTGCTGTTTTGTGCGTCAAGGAGAGAGGGTGTACTCTATATAGAATACAGAGGAATGTTGGCGGGGCATTAACTGAAGCTTGCAGTCTTCCTCTCAATTGTTGTAAAATGTTGTTATGAGCCTCGTATTAATTTAAATGTCAAATCATTAAATGTCAAAATTGTCTTGGGGCAGTGCAAGTTTTTCAACGCAGATTTCTTTTTAAATTAATGTAATCAACTGTACTCATTGGTCACCTTCTGTGAAAATGCCTTCATGGAAGACTGTGGAGGGAAACTTTACCATGCACCAAGTCGTGATTTTAAATTAAATAATTTCTTATAATCATGGTGAAACCGCAGTTCAAGCCAAAAATTGCACAACTCAATTTGGGGGAATGACATTTCATGATATGGTTCAAGTGGAACGCATCAGGGGCTTTACTCATCAAGTAGCATTCATCATGACAATGCAATAAGATTGTAACGTTAGGAGTCACTACAGGTAATTGTGTCAACATGTCCCTTTTTCTTTCAAGTATAAATACTCCCCATTTTCTGTACCAACCTTGATGAAATCATGCCATTTCCAGGCCACCCACCATATTTATTTCACCACGGCCTGTGAAATATAAGTATTTGTTCCTTCATCTTAATGGGTGGAGCAGTGAAAATTATTTGAAATGTAATCTCAGCGTGGATGTTAGCAGAGTGGGCACAGATGTCCAGGCAACGCTCATGTGCCTTAATTTTCATGAAAATTTGTGCATGCCGTTGATGCTATATGTTGGCTGCTAGAAGCTCAATGCTGAAGTGGTGCAAAAAGCTCACCACAATGTGACTGATGCTCGCTGAGACATATGTTAAAAGTCATTCTGTTTGCTCTTGGGAGCAGACCTTTGTATATTCTCCAAGATGCGTTCTCCATCCCTCCACTATGATGCTCAATTATTGGAACCATTTAAATTCCATTGTATGCTATCAGGTACACCAATTCTCCTGAATAGTGTATTGTCTCTTAAATGTTAAAAGAGCAAATGGCCACACACCTTTAGTGCATCCTTAATTGCTTTACTGTTTTATCCATACAAATCAGTTTAAAGCAAGCCGGCTGGATGTGTTTTAAAACAAACTCTTTCTCCTGATCCACATCACTGTTGGGAAGTACTGGAATGACTTATGGCATGGTCATTGAATTACAGTCATTGGATCTTTTAACAGTCCCCTGAGTGACTGCTTAGGTGGACCCATCCTTGGATTGTTGCTCCATTTCAAATGCTTGTGCTTCTCAAAATGCAGCATTGTTCTTGGTCAGTACTACACTGGAGTAACAACCCAAATCCAATATTGGAGTGGGGCTGAAGCCAAAGTAATTCTCTTCCATGTTTCTCAGTTTAGGAAAATCTAACACAACCATATTGCTCCGTTGCTCGATAAGCTCAGAAACCAGGATCAGGGCACTCACCCTGGCTATACCCCAGCTGCCATGCATATTGCCATGCAGTGGTTTATCCAGACCTTACTGTGCAGTCTGGCGTCACGCTGTGCTGCTCTGCACCTCACCGTGCCGTGGCTATATAGACTTTGGCAATGGGCATCTCCACTTCCCCTGATTATGACACTCCACCTGCTGTGAGGAGCGAAAGTGGTGATATTAATTATTGGATATATAATGCATAAGGCTCCTCCATGCAATAAGATGTTACATCTTAAGGTGAATGCTATGCCTGTCCTGAACAGTGCAACTATATCGCGTTACAGCATTGGACTGAAATAAACCGGTGCAGCAACTTTGCGTTGTTTTTATTTTGAGCTATTACATGGATAAGTTAATCTCTTTGTTCTGCAGTTGTTTTAGTTTCCTTGCATAGTTGTCATGATTCCTGAATCCTGGCTGTCTCAACATGTCTCTGTTGTTATGTTTCTTTAGTTTAGCTTGGGAAGCGAGGGGGAGGTCACTTCATTGTTTCTTGCTGTTACACACATCACATTCTGACACAGGCACCTCGAAATGAAATTGCACATTGCAAATTGAACTTGAGAAGGATACAACTGGCCTGTCTGTTTTAGAGTTCAGGGCATTGGCACTGTTATATTCACAGTGCATTGATCCGAATGGGTGTATTATCTGCTCTGATTGAATTGCTCTGTCTTTCTAATGTCAGTCTTCCGTGGGAATTCATCTTTGCAGTTTTCTTTTGGTGTAATCTCTACTCGCGGTATTTTTTTTGTTGTCCACTCACTATTCCAAGTGAGTCTGTCAATTGTCAATCTTACACTAGCATGAACTGCTTGGACTCATTTTTGCTAGTTCTGTACTATGAAATATTTACAGTTGTCTTCTGCTGTCCCAGCTGTCAACCCTGCCTCCTCAAAGTGGATTGAATCAAATATGTAAACAGCACTGTAAGCAATGATATTATCATTGCAACACTGACAGAGGCCACTTGGCCCATCCTATCCTATGTGCCTCTGTAAAGCCAACCTGGGAATTGCCTGCTGACCCCATAACACTGCCATCTATTTCCTTCAAGTGCCTGTCTAATTTAAAATCGTATAAAATCATTCATCATCTCATTTTCCACTGCAATAGCCAAAAGGATGAATAATTACAGGCAAATTTCTAGGTTGCTGAACTGTTTAGACTGAAGGAGCCCTATAACCAAGAAACTGTTGAGCCATTCACAATTATTCAACACATTTCAGATAGAAATTGTTTTACAGCTATGGGAATAACCTCTCCAAGTCCTGATTGAGGCAGGATCTGTCTCCTCTTTTTCCCTGCTCTTTGAAGGTAGTTTCCACAAAGAATGGACATCAAAGCTGCTGAGTAAAAGTGGCAGGAGAGAGGAAAACACGTGATGAATTTACTACTACCCCATCCACCCACATTAAATCAACCATTATATTATTTAGGGGTGTAACCTCAATGATGAGCACCTTCTGGTCTAAAGGGAGTGTTGTTCTGGCAGCCAGCTTTGAACATATGGATGTGTCCAGACTATACGCCCTGAGACTTGAACCTATAGTCCTCTGCTGCCACGGTGAGAGTGCTACCACTGAGCCAAGTCAGAAAGCTGCGAAACCCACATTTTATCTGCCTACATATTTCTTGGCTTCTGCAGGGATATCAGAAGTATATCACTGGATATCCTGAAACAAAGGGAGTTGGGCAGTGGGACTAAATGGATAAGGATCAGCAGCACGGTGTCTCAGTGGTTAGCACTACAGCCTCACAGGGCCAGGGACACGGGGTCGATTCCAGCCTTGGGTGACTGCCTGTGTGGAGTTTGCACATTCTCCCCGTGTATGCATAAGTTTCCTCCGGGTGCTCCGGTTTCCTCCCACAGTCCAAAGAGGTGCAGACTAGGTGGATTGGCCATGCTAAATTGCCTGACTACTCAGACCTCTTGGCACCATGGTAGCCCACAAACCCACTAACACACTCAAACAGCAGCTAATGAACTTAAAAGACTCTATACAGACAACAGGCAAAACGAATGTCATCTGCAAAATACCTTGCAAGAACTGTGACAAACACTATATTGGACAAACAGGCAGAAAACTAGCCATCAGGATACATGAACATCAACTAGCCACAAAAAAAAATGACCCACTATCACTAGTATCCTTACGTGCAGATGAGGAAGGACACCTCTTTGATTGGCACAACACATCCATCCTAGGACAAGCCAAACAGACACGCATGAGAATTCCCAACCGGAACTCCATCAACAAACACATTGATTTGGAGCCAATCTACCATCCCCTGAGAAAAAGAACAGGAAATGACATCACCAACCCAAGGAAACCTAAACAGATAAATAGAAAGCGGGACATAACACCAGTGCTTCGCCGGAGGCTCACTGATGATGTTACCTAGAATGGTGACGAAACATCTGAAAACTAACCTTGCAGCTCAGTGAGCAAACTCACATCCAGATTGCCTGTAGTGTTTAGGGGTATGTGTGTTATAGGGGAATGGGAATGGGGATGGGTTTGGGTGGGATACTTCAAGGGGCGGTGTGGACTTGTTGGGATGAAGGGCCAGTTTCCACCACTGTAGGTAATCAAATCTAATCTAATCTAATCTGGCCTAGAATTGATGGACTGAGTTGCCTTCATCTGAGCTGCATGACTCTATAGTTCAACAAATTCCATAGGGTAACTGTAAAGCAAGCTATTGGAAAAGATATGCTTAATAGTATGGAAGATGTTTCAATATACCCTGAAGCTGTATGATTTCCCTAACTCGGCTGCACTGATAGCCATAGTAGATTATGTACGTGCTCAATTGATTGAATGCCTTGTGTTAGAATCTTATTGTTATCGTTGATTCTCCCCTGCTGTTAGTTGTTGGTACTGTTGTGCCTGTAACACCATGAAAGGACTAATTCAGAAAATGTTTCTATCCTCCAAAAGCAGCAGGATTTTAGCAAAAGGGAGTACAACTGTGCCCCCGCTATGTGTTGCCCTTCGTCAAATTAACACTTTAGTGTTTGATGTAGATTTTACATTATAGTCTTTTGACATCAATTGCAGTTTGTAACATTGGAATGGGAATTGGCTCCAGCCCCAAGACCCAGAAGGGGAATGAGTATCATTGTGGAGGTGGCCACCCAGGGGATTGGTGCAAAGCCTGCAATTCTCTATATTAATGACTGCGGCAATGATTTTGACAGTTCACTTGTAGGCTGTCTGTGACTCCAGGCAGCCAGCAAGTTGATGCCAAAATCAACTTAAGGATGAAATGTGTGTAGGTGTGCCGTCAACTGCAGACAAGTTGAGTTGTGCTTGGTGTCACCACAATGTTAAATGGTAATTAATTTAAATAAATGCTATGCATGTCATTTGGGTCACAGAATATCGTGTTATTTGTTGAGAACATTACTGAAAGTTTAAGAGAGGAAAGATCTTGGTGCACATGACAAAGGGCACTGGTTTGACATGCAGTACATTCCACAGTAAGGCACAGCTTGGGTACGGGGTCCAGTTTAGATCCCATCCACAAGGTTGCTGACCTTGAATGTAGCCCTTGGAAAGAGTTCAATGGAGAATTACAATGATGAACACCTGCTTAAGAAACCTGATCTGCTCAGCCCCAAGGATCTTGGTGTGTTTACAGAGAAACTCAGATTTGAAGCTGAGCGGATCACAGTCAATAAAATAATGAAGGGCTGGATAATCTATTGATACGTTAGTCTGCGTTACCAAGGGAGATGACTCACAGTGAGAGTAGGAATTCAGTGATTGTTGGGTAATTCCTTCCCCAGATTGTAGTGTGTGTCAGGAAAGTGTTCCTAGCTGGTATACTCTGTAACCCATTGACAGACAGCTGGGGTTCCTGACTGGGGCAGAAATAAAGAAGATTAGTGTTTTCGTAGTTAACTGTTGGCCCATGTGATCTCCCAGACTAGTTTCAGGAATTTTCCAGAATAACCTTCCTTTATCGGTCCTGTGTGTTTTTCTTTTACTGTATTTTTTTGCCTCTCTCTGAAGTCTAAGCAACTATAGGGCGGCCGGAAGAAATGTTTAAGGATGTCTCCTAATTAGATTAAAACCTAGAGTGTTAGATGAAGTATGTTTGAATCTGCTGCATTCAGTTCTGAGGCTCCTCCAGTTCTGAGGAAGGGTCACTGGACCCAAAACGTTAACTTTTTTTTTCCCTCCTCCACAGATGCTGCCAGGCCTGCTGAGCTTTTCCAATAACTTTGTTTTTGTTCTTGAATCTGCTGGAGTTTAGAAGACTCAGAGGTGCCTTTTGGTTGAAACATATAAGATTCTGAGGAGCCTTGACACAATGGCTGTGGAAAGGATGTTTCCTGTCCTGGGTGGATTTAGAAATGGAAATCGCTGCTTATTAATAAGGGGTCACCCATTTATGATGGAGATGAGAAGTATTGTTTTCTCTCAGACACTTGTGGAAGAGAATTCCAAAGATTTACAAAGTCTCTGGAAGCCAAACCTTAGATTACTTTTAAGGCAGAGATAGATTCTTGATGTGCAAGTAGGTGAATGGTTCTCTGGTAGGCTGGGATATAAAACAGTCAGGGTCTTATAGAATGGAGGAGTACGATTGAGTATACAAGTGGCCTACTCCTACTGTTGGTTCATATATCAATCACAGGGCTCCACGTGTTGTGCATGGGTTGGGTTTCATGGGCGTGTTGGTCTTTTCCCCGACCACCCTATGTTTGTGGTCTCTCAGCTACTAAATTTTTCCCTGTTGTCATCCCCAGGCCTTGCTGAAACTGGATTGCCAGGGTCTGGTTGCCAGGCTCATCCAGGATTTTGTGCTCCTCACCACTGCCGTTGAAGTGGCCCCAAGATGGAGAGAGTTGGCTGAGAAACTGGCCAAAGTTTCCCGGCAGCAGATGGAAGCCTATGAAGCCCCACACAGGGACAAGAATGGAGTTGTTGAAACCGAGGTGAGATTATTCAGCCAGCACCAAAACACAGTCTGGGTCAGCACTCACTATCAGAGGGTACATTTTTGGCACTGTATTGATACAACTATCCTTTTTAAAAACACTTCTGTCTTCAGTGTTTGGCTCTGGTAGGTGTTTTATCTTCAAGCAACAATTTGAATTTTTTTCTTGAACCCCCAAAGGGACCTTAGCCTTGAAACTTTTTGAATTTACATTGTCAAATTAGTAATTATCAGTTGAAATATTATCTTTCAAATTGTTTTATTTAAAACCCCTGGTAATTTAGCTCCAAAATATCTCACCAGTCTTCCCAAAATCACTGCTTCCTTCACACTTCAAGCTGTCCCTCATGTTACATTTTGCGCAGGTTTGCAGACGGTGTCACCTCTTTCCAAGTCTGGGTGATAGAATGGTGACAGAATGCCGCCATTCAGTCCATTATATCTGTGCTAGCTCTGACAATAGCAGTGCAGCTAGTCGCTCTTGCCCTTTAATCATAGCTTGTGTGTGGTTTCTATCCTTTCTCTTTAAAAACCACAATACAATCTGCTCCACCATGCTGTCAGACATAGCATTCCAGATCCTAACTGCTCACTGCATAAAGAAATGTTTTTCCTTAACTTGGCATTGGCACTTCTGTTAATACCCTTGAATTGGTGCCCCCTGGTTCTTGACCATTCAGTCAACAAGAACAGTTTCTACTCATTTACTCTGTCCACACCACCTGACTGGAACACCTCTTAACAAATTCCCTCTCAAAATTTTCCTTAAGGAAGACAGCCCCCAGTTGCTGACATAATTGAAGTCCTCGTCTCTCGAGCCATTCTTGTAAACCTTTCTGCATTACCACTAAAGCGTGGACCTGGACTTGTCCACAGTATTCTCGCTGAGCTGCCCTATTTCATCAAGGTTCATCATAATGCTCATTTCTTCTGAGCTGTCCGCATAAACTCAGGATTCTGTACTGTGTTGAAGGCATAAATTGCTGAAGAAACTCAGCAGATCTGGCAGCACCAGAGCTATTCGTTCGAATCTGCTGACCCTTCATATCTGCAAGAGGGGTTCTGAAGAAGGTTCGCTGTACTTGAAACATTAACTCTGTTTTTTCTCCGCAGATGTGCCAGACCTGCTGTGTTTCTTCAGCATTTTGTTTTCACTTCAGATCTCTAGCATTCGCAGCTCTTTGTTATATTCAGTATTGTATGCCTTTTTTACCCAATTTCTCTACCTGACCTTCAATGATTTGCATGTGCTTGTACTCCCTATTGCCTTGGCTCCTAAAATTATACACTTTAGTTCAGATCTATCATCTTAATCCTCCTACCAAAGTATATAACTTCACATTTCTCAACGTTAAGTTTCTTTTGCCTTGTGTGTGACCATTCTACCGCCTTGTGTGTTCTCTTTAAGCCTGTCACTGTCTTCCTCATAATTCATAATATTTGCTGGTTCCATGTGACTACATATATTTAAACTGCACATCCTTTTCTATTGAGAAGAGTGATGGTTTCAAAACGGGCTAATTTGTTGTTTCTATTTTAGGACCCCAGGGCTGATCTTTCAGCCATTCCACCCAGTAAAATGTGCCAGAAAGTGTGGAAAATGACACTTTGTCAACAAGACTGCAACAGTGTACTCCTGCCAAATTGGGTAGAGCGCTGCTGGAATAGGATGCAGGAAGTTAGAATTTGGTGTTTGTGAAATGCTAGGGGGAATAGCATTGTGTACTCCCTTTAAAAGAGCATGTGCTTTTTCAGGGCTTAGACATTAAGAATGGAAGAGAGTGAGCAGCAGCAGCTTGAAAGTTTTCAAGTACAGAGACAGCATCCAAATTGAAACATTTTATTGAAAGGCTGTACAGTCAGCAGGCCAAGCAGTAGCCTTTTTACCATGACAACAGGCTTTTGAATTAAGCTAATCATTTTGAACCAGGTACTTAGATACCAAAAACCTATTTAATTTAAGTCTGATGTGTTAACGACATAGGACAAATCCTATTGTAAGAAATATTGCTATGTCGTCAAGGGTATAAGAAGAAGGTGACAGTTGGATAAAGATGCAACAGCTAGCTGCCATTCGCCAGAGCTAACGGCTCTTGGATCACGAGGGAGAATTTCTGGCTCTCACAGCCTCTACAATGTCTCAGAGAAACTATCATCTGAATAACAACGGCACAATTAATTGATACTTCTGACAGGAGAATCAATGGAGAAAGCACAGAACATTCTGGAAGGCACAGAACTGGCTGTAATTTTGAAAGACTGAATTTTTTTTAATCTATACATGGGATTTGTATCTATTAAAACAGCATACATTAGAATCTTGCTTTATTCGAGAATAGTTAGTAGTTTGAAAGGATTTATTTGGTTTGTCAATAGTTTAGCTAATTTGTTCACTCACTTGTTGATTTTAAAGAATGTCAGGCATTTGTTTTGTTCAACCATTAGAAGTTGCCAAAAGGCAGATTACACCACCTTTCACACATTATGGGGCAAAGTACCCCTCTTTGGATGCTTCGATATTAGTTCTCAGAGAGGGCTACAATCTCCACTTTATAACAGCAGTTTTGGACCATATTGAAATGGTTCGATGGTACTGCGGGGATTCCAGGTGTCACTGCAGAGTGCCATGTATTCTTTCAGTATCAGCCATGTAATTATCTCTTCCAGCTCTGTAGGATCTGGAGAAGCATGAGTGCTTCTTCATGGTTTTGCATGCTCGCCTGAAACGTTTCACCTGCAGTTGGCCAACAACCCCGTCCCTACTTCTTCTTCTTTCTCAATTTGCTCCTTTTCCTCCTCCTCGACCTGGAGGACAATGTGCCATTCCTGTGTCCCCTCTTTCCAGTGCAAAGGAGACTCTGTTTCCAGGTGGGTTAAGTTTCTTGGAAGTAACTCAATTTGAGGTCATCTTGTTTGTGCTTATTGTTTCCTGCTTTCGTTATTCCTTCTCTGTCCCTACCCCATCTCTTTTTTTTCTCTTTCTCTTCGCACCCATCCTGCTTTCCAGCATTCTTTTTTTACTCTTATAAGAAGTAATGTCTATGCGAATAGACAAAGACCGGACCTAATATCGCCCTCCCTCAAGCTGTAGGGAAGTTTGTGAATTGCTGTGTATTCCACACACACTGTGCTGTTCTATCTGATGTATTTAGTCCGGGTAAGCAGTAACAAACAGCGACTATTACTAATCTCCATCAAGCTGTTATCTGGGTGAAGTTGTGTGAGGCACACTATAATTTTTGTTTTGTTGCTAATCTGACTACGGTCCCTCATTTTAGGCTAAGCTAACTGCTCAGGCATTGCTAAAACAAAGTATATTTGTACAGCTGGACAGCTTGACTTGTGAATAACAAAATTGCTAATATTAGCCCAGGCTTGACAGTGAACATCTCTGTTTGTCCTGACCACATTAACAAAGAGGTCATCTCTTTGCAAAGGACAGAAATTCCTTGTCCTCAAAAAGAGTATGTCCGAAAATAATGATGTGCTAATTAGGGGGCAGTTGTGGGATCCAATTTGTATGTAGCAAGACCCCAAAAACATTTAGTTAATCTGTTTTTGGTGATGTTCGCTGCTTTGTTGCACCTTAAGCCAAGCCTTGAAAGAACACCAATTGAGATACCAAAAGGCTTTGTTTCCAGCTTAAGGTGATGACCTTTGTGCTGTTGTGTCCAGCATGATATCCAGTGTGAATCGTAGAATCCCTACATCGTGGGAACAGGCCCTTCGGCCCAACAGGTCCAAATCAATGCCTCGAGCCCCCCCACTCAGACCCCTACCCCTATTCCACACATCCTTGACCCCTATGGGCAAGTTAGCTTGGCCAACCCACCGAAACTGCACATCTTTGGACCGTGTGAGGAAAGCGAAGCACCCGAAGGAAACCCAGGCAGACACAAGGAGAATGTGCAGTTTGCACAGTCACCCAAAGGTGGAATTGAACCTGGGCACCTGGCACTGAGAGGCAGCAGGGCTAACCACTGAGCCACCGTGCTGCCCGTGTCCTTGAATGTTTTCTGTGTTTCATCTGGAGTTTTCTTGCTTCTGGCAAGAAACCCAGTGGTATTTATTTTGAAAACTTAACAGTTACATAGATTTATCAGATGGTGAAATATCACTATATAGCGCAGCTATGAGAGGAACAAAGCCTGCTTGGAAAAAGTTAACTGTCAGGCTGCTTGAATCGCTGATGTTGAGCGATGGGTTTTGACTCAACAGTTCAAGAATTTGATACTGAGAATGTGGAAGTGTGCTTGTTAAAGTGATAAAGTTGACGTAAAGACTGAAGAGGCAAAGACGTCAAGTGTTTGAGTGATATTGCAGGTATATCAATACTCGTAGAATCTTGAAATGCTTACAGCATGATGCGGGGCGGTGCCATTCCGCCCGCCACATTTGTGCTGGCTCTCTGAGACTAATATATTGAGTAGCAATCTTTTCCCCTCAGTTCCACACCTCCTTCCTTTCTAGATAAAGTGCCAATTCACTTTTGAAATCAACAATTGAATCTGTCACCGCTACACTCTATTGGGCAGCACGTTCCAGGCCCTAATCATTCGCTGCATAAACAAGGTTTTTCCTGATAACTCCATTGCTGCTTTTGCCAGTCATTTTAAATCTGTCCCTTCTGGTTCTCAATTCTTCCATGAATGGACTCAACTTCTCCCTTTTTGCCTTGAACTCATCAGGGCAATTGGCAAATAATGTCAATTTACAGGGAAAGTAATATTTTAATAATGTATGAGAAGAAAATCTTGCTTGGTTGGCAACGAACTGTGATTGTTATAGGCATTGCTGTGGAGAATCCCCCAGTTAAATGACCACTGACAGTTAACTGCCAAGCTTTGTTTAAATTTTAACCAGGTATGTAGACTCTGGTTTGTTATGGTATTGCCCTAAGAAATGAACCAAAGACTGGCTGTCACCTGTTTTGTTAGGTTGATACCTGTGCATATTATTTCTGTTTGCAAAGAGCAGGGCCTGCTGCATCAATATGTGTAGCTTCCATTGCATGCAAATGCATCACACTATGAACCCAAATGAGAATCCTCATTTGGTCGTCAGTGTAATTATTCACAGATCAAGGATTATTTGGCACATATTGTCCAATCACAGATTCACATCCGATGTTAGATACTTTTTCAGTTTTGCAGGTTGGTTGGGTTGTAGTCATTACCTCACCAGTTGTGAACAACCGAACCAATGTTTTGTCTGACATGATCTGTCAGTCTTTGAGACATACAATGTGCATAACAGCAGCACCGGCATTCATACAAGACATTTGTATGATAGGCAGAATGCTTCCTAGGCTTGTCAGCGGTATCATGGTGAATGTCACTCATTACTGCATTATAGCATTGTGAAGTAGCTTCACCTGTTGCTTAAATTCTAAACTTCTTATTTAAATTTTCTAATTCCATCACTGCCTTATCCTTTCCCATCTCTACAGTCTCCTCCACCTCATCATTCCCTTGCGATATTTGTGCACTGCTAATTCTGGCCTCTTGTGCATCTGCAAGTATGATCACACCACCATTGTTGCCAAGATTTAAGCCCTAAACTCTGGAATTTCCTCTGTATATATCCTCTTTCTCCCCTCCCCTCTCTCATTTTAAGGCACTTTTCGAAAATGTTTGACCTGTGTTTTTTTTTGCCGTCTGATCTAAGAACTGCTTATGTGGCTTGCATCTGTCATCATTTTATAATGCTCCTGGGAAGTACCTTGAAGTCATTCATTACATTAAAGACACTGTATAGGTGTAAGTTGTTGTTAAGGATATAAAAGCCAAGCTGATCCTGTCTTTAGTCAAGGATAGCACACGCAGTGTAGTCATAGTAATAATGCTTACTAGCAGGAGTCTTGCATTTATTTTTCTCTACTTCCCTCTGTCCTTGGTTACATAACAAACTAGGCATTGAATTTTATTATTCTCTTGGGATACGGTACAGCTGAGCAGCGAATGAACGTTTGTGATAACTGCGAGAAATTCCAAAATATCGAGCGTGGCCGCTGACAAGTTAATTGCCTTGGAAAACCAGTTTGGTTTTTGGTTCTCTGTGTTTGGAATGTTCTAGCTGATTTTTTTCCATTGCTGACTCTGAGGCATGGGTCACTGTGAATTTGATTATAACCTAGGTATGTAGAATTAATTCTGCTGTTAACAATGTCAGCCCCTTTCCTGTTTAAGTGACTCAGTTTGATTGGGTGAGCAAAGAGCCAGTGTTGGGTAAAGCCCATCCTTGTTATGTGCAGAAGCGTATTTAGCAATAAGGTCGGACCTGATTCTAAATTAAACACTCCCTTTATCTGCTACATAGTTACCGCCAAGACAGCAATCCTTTAAAATGAATGACAATTTTCAAAAGTGGCTAGTTGTGTCTTACAGTATTCGGCTTCTAATCTATTATTAGACTACAAAGATGTGACAAGATTAGTAAAATGAAACTACCTTCTGCCACTGGAAGGGTCAATATGATTTGCAACGTAAATAGTGTTATGTAAACGCAGGCAGTTGTACAAAATCATAGGTCTGATTGATTTGTACTCTTCCAGGCTATGTGGAAACCAGCATATGATTTCTTGCTGACCTGGAGTGCACAGATTGGAGACAGCTACAGGGATGTGATTCAGGAACTGCACCTGGGACTCGATAAAATGAAGCATCCCATCACCAAGCGCTGGAAACACTTGACAGGAACCCTCATCTTGGTTCATGCTCTGGATATCCTCAGGGCTGCAGCCTTCAGCCCTCCTGACCAGGATGACATCGCTATTTAACCTGGATATTCTCAAACCTGTCACCAGAAGATGTGGAGTAAGTCCGGCCCCAGGCAAAAGTGACTGAAACAGCATCGCTTTGAATGGCTTGAGCCATTTGGACCCAGTTTTTCAAGATTGCCAGCTGGATGGACAGATCTTGTAACATGGAATACTGTGGGGCTTTCTGTATTGTAAAGAGCCTCGGTTATCAGTTTTGTCACTCTGTATTCAAACACTCGCCATCAAGGGAAATTTTCAGCTTCGTTTCCAAGTCATTTTAAAGTGCCACCTCATCTTGTGACTTGAGTGAATCCTGATAGCATGTTTTGCACACAAAATCAATCAAATTCAATATAGCGAGGTGGGTGAGAATGAATTCACCAATGGGTCATAAACAAATTCCTAACTTAAATCCTGATATTGTTTCTGATTCAATTACAATTGTGCTTTACTATAAAGACATGCAAAACTTTCACTGCGTGATTTCCACCCCCCCCCCCCTTTTAAATAGCACTACTTTCTGGTACTACTTTAAACAGTGTCAAAGAATGTTCAAGAATAGTTCCTAAGCCTATATTTTAAAGAATTGACTGAATGTGGTTTTTGAGCATTGTGTATACTGCAGGAGTCCTAACTACCTCAGGTACGTTTAAGCTTTTCCCTAGTCTGCTTTAACCATGAATGCTCATGCCTTAACCTTTCTTCCTTTGCTGTAGAAACCCTGTGCTGTGGTCAACTATTTGCTGGTCCTGGCTGTTTACCAAGTTATTCCACCTTATGAGGCTGTAGGTTGAAAATCTACAGAGGGGAATTGGACATGTTGAGACATGCTTGCACTTTGCATCAGGGAGCTAGTCCCAGCTACTGCGTGCTGAAACACTGACAAACCACTGGCAAGTCCCATTCAGGTTATTCAACGGTTGCCATTTAGTTGTGGCCGTGTTTTCCCTCCAGTCTTCAAGTGGCATAGCTTTGAATGTTTACTAAAGAATTGAAAACGCTGCTGGCCTGGGGGAGATGAGAGAAAAGAATTCAGCTCGTTGAAAACACAAAAGTGCCGTGAAGGTTCAACCAGGACTGTCCACATTGCATTTTAAAACAAAGAGGCCATTTTGAATCTCCAGTCTTGCGCATTATTCCAATTCATCACATACTCTGCTTTTTGTTAACCCTCTTGCTAATGCTGAAGGTGTGTGTTATTTGGAATTTCCGATTTAAATGTCACAATTTCTTAACGGCTTTTAAATGAGGCATGAGATGAAGGTGAAGACTGTAGCAGTTGATGGAATTATTACTATCTGCTGTTCCTTGTTGGGTTTAATTCTGAAGATTTAGAATGAGTGCGCTTTTGGGCTTTCCTCTTCATTAACTGAGGTTTTGCTAATTAGTGTAACATTATCACATCCGGCGATCCAGTTTTATATTTTTATATGTTTTTAATCAAAATGTTCAGACACGTTATGACACACCACTGTAGCAGGTGGGATTGAAGCCGATCCTTCCAGCCTAAGCTACCCAATTATAGTCTGGTCTAATTGGCCTCTGTGAGGCTACCAATGATATCCAGTAAACGCTTAGTTCTCTATGGGGAAATCGAATCGGCAGAAAAAAAAATCTAATTTGCGGCCAAAAATGTCAATGCTTTCAAAGCACACAATTTTCTTTGAGAATAGCTGGGGTTTATTGGGCAGAATAATCACTCGTTTCCGAAACTTTTGATTATCAAATATTTGTAATGACCTGGGAACGTTTTATTTTTCAATTGCAATTTCCTTTTCATTATTCCGCCCTGAGAAACAGTACAGCTTGAACTTACCTCCCCACCCACCGTATTTTTCCATGCCTGTAAAAATGTTTCTTGGAATGTGAAAGATTGTTGCAATCAGAATTTCTTTTGGTAGTTTTCTGTCTGCGTTACTAACTCGACGGTCTTGTAGGTCGTATGCCTGCTCGTGGATTCCATATTATTTCCCCATATGTAATTTTGTGGAACGTATATCAGGCACCATAGAATGCAGAGTCCAAAGTGTTTTTCCCTGTTGGTTTTAGATCATGCAAACTGAATCTGGAAGTCTGCCCAACTACCTCCCAGATTTTGACAAGGGAAACCCTTTTTTCTAATCACTGGTTAGGCTCTGGTTTCCGTCGATGGCTGATAGCATGGTACTACCTCCGTGAAACTCTGCAGAAATGACAACTCCCTAAGTTAAGTTGTAATAAGTTTGTCTGGACTTATTTCCCTATGAGATGCAAGGTTATGAACTGGTGTCTAGAAATTGTATACTGAATGTTGTTATCTTCATTGGTAAAGCTATTAATGTTTTGAGGCCAGACTCATAAATTAGTTTGAAGTATTGATATTGATTAATTGACAGTTATTTCGGTGAGAACTGATAGACATGATGCCAGGAATTAATATGCAGCTGATGACGAATTTTTCCTTTGAGTAATGATTTAATTCACTCTAATACTTAATACCTAACTGAGTTCAGAAGAGTGGGAGGTTTCCTCCACCTATCTGAAGACCAGGCATTGATTTTCTAAGAAAGCCAGTTTTCTTAATTATCAAAAAACGCTGGTGCCAAATGCTTGACTCATTTAAATCTTTTTGATTTGTAAAGGGAATTTGTATATTTATAAGTAGTTGTTGATATTAAAATAATGTACAACTTGTTCTAGAGTTAGTAATAATTTAGTGAAGGAATAGTCTGGATTACGAATTCCAGTTCGTCCTATCCAACTCATCACTTGGTGTTTCTCAAATAACCAACGCTACTGACCATCCGTATCTTAAATCCCCTAAACTGTAGGAACACGTGGCAATACTTGGTAGAACAATAAGTCAAAGCATGATAAAACATTTACAAAGTATTTTCTTGCCTGTGGTCAATTTAAAACTCTTTCGAATTGAGCATTATTTCCTTTTAGCTCGTGGGCCTGATCTAGCAGGTGATATTCTAGGTTCACTTTTATTGATGTCATAAAATACTTCTTATTCCTCTGAGAGGACACTTGATAAATTTTTATCTGTTCTGAGCCTTTTTGTTTTGATCCTCGCAGAGGATTTGGAAAATCTTTGAATAATTGGTAAAGGTGTTGAAATTGGATCACATGGTTTGATCCCACTGCACTGTGTCATCAAATTGACCAAAGCCACTGGAAAAGTTGTTTTTATGACAATATTCTATGTATGGATGTCTGATCAGCAGACCTATCCTTCTACTAGCTTGGTTAGGTGAATATTTTGTGATGCTGGAATTGGCGGGGGACCAACATCAAGTGAGTTCATTGCCATGGCAGGTGAAGGCTATCTTCAAATGGTAGGTTGTTCTGGAAATAACAACACTATTTAATTGAGGCAGTCTGATTAAATTCTTGTTCTGTGCGAAGGCTATCCTTTGATAGTTAAGTGCTCGTTTTGTCCATATCTCAACCCAATTCGTGCACATTCGAAGTGACCCTTCCAGATTAGCCTTTTTAAGTGTGAGGTGTTGTTCAGTGTTTGATGGTTTTTAACCCTGAAATATTTACCTACAACTTGTAAATTAATGTAAATTTACCATTTTTGTAACCTCTTTGCAGTTCTGATCATATTTTGTGATTGGGCCTGTTTTCAGTGTTTTATTGCTGTAAGTAAGGGAAGATGATTGAAGGTAGTTCAAGATCTGTTATATCACCTGTGAAGAGAATCGTAGTGCCTGTTGTAGTTTGTGTAGGGTTCAGACTTTTTTTTTAAAAGCGGACCACTTTTGATTGCTCCAACTCAAACTTGAAGGCCATAACCTCAACATACATTCTTCCACTGATCTGTATTGCTTCATACATACTGTCATGATCTTTGACTAATATACAGGTTTTCAACAGCGTACAGGATTATAGTCATGTGTTCACTATTCTGGCCATAGTGGACTGTCATCCAGTCAGACGAATGGTAGTTTCTGGTTTTGCATACCAGCAAAAATCTTTTATCCCAAAATTGATCAATCTTAGCTTTCTTGGTGTGCATGCATGTTTCTTCACAGTTCAATGTCACCATGCAACTTGCCCCAAATTTACAACTACACAACTAAATCTACAACTTCCCCAAATTTAAAATATTTATTTTGAACGTTATTGTGCAAACATAGTTGTGATTTTACCACTATATTACCCTTTGAAAGAAGGATTGATTTTGTATGCTGGAGTTGTGTTGAGCAAGCAATAGTTCTCCATTGTTTGTGCATCAAAATCATGGAACCCCTTCTGTAATAGCTCTCTGGTTGTACCTGCACCACATGAATGGCTGGGGTCAAGGTGGCTCACCACCATTCCATGAAGTGATGGACAGTAAATGCTGTCCTTTCCCGTGATGCTCAGATCCCAAGAACAAAGAAAAGGAAGTTGAAAATTAAATGCATCAGTTTGAGGTGGCAAGCAATTTGAAATGATCTGATTAATTTACATTGAGCTCTTCATGTCTTCCCATTTTTCACAACCATGTTGTAATATCTGTTTATTCAGTCTCGATCAAAGTGATGCTTCAGTTCCTTTTTCCATCCGTGTTCTTACATCAGCAAATTAATCAGTAAGCTAGTCTGGATCTTCACCTCAGTGCACTTTCTAAAACATACTCTCTTAACTGAAATTTGCTGCAATATTGCCACTCACTTGCTTCCTGACACAACGCAGCACATTGTTGTTACGCTGACTGATATTGTAGCCTGCTCTTTTGGAGATATGAATTGCCTTATTTCTGTGAATTTTTTTAAGCCGCTGCTTTCCATTTCTCTACATATTTATGAAAAGTAATTTCTAGCCTATTGACACACTTTGTCTGGTTTTAAACATCTTCATTTTGAAATAAAAAAATTTGTAACTCTGCATTTCTCATTGCATTTTTGTGAACTTCGTTAACACACATTATTTGATGGGGTCGTGCCCTTGTTATGTAGTTTGTCGTTGCATTCTTTTGGAATGATTTTGAAGCTGTGTTAAAATGTACCTGGAACTTTAACTCTACTTCCCTCCAACTCTGAAGGATGATTGTTACCATGTCTACTACCTAAGAACATAAGACCACAATTGCAGGAGCAAGAGCAAGCCATTTGACCATTTAAAGAGATCATGACTGATTTGATAATTTTCAACTCCGCTTCAAATTAAAAATCTGCCTATTTAAACCTTGAATTTTCTTAACAGCCCAGCCTCTGTAGCCCCCTGCAGATTCACAACCTTCAGAGAAAAGAAATTCCTCTGCTGTTTTAAATAGGTAACCAATTATTTTGAGACTATGCCCTCAGGCCCTAGACTCTCCCACAAGTGCAAACAATTTTTCCACGTCTATCCTGTTGAGCTCTCTAAGAATCTTACACCTTTCGATAAAATGTCCTCTCATTCTGCTGATTAATAATGAGTACAGGATCTACTCAACCTCCCCTCATTAAGAAATTCCTCCATTGCCAGTATCAGCCGAGTGAACCTACACTGGGTTGTCTCCAAAGCCAATATATCTTTCCTTTAGATAAGGGGACCAAAACTCTTCACAGTATTCTAGGCATAGTCTAACTCGTGCCTTCTATAGTTTTTAACAAGGATTTTCCACTTTTTTTGTTCTATTCCCTTTGAAATAAAGGACAACATTCCATTTGCATTCTGTATTATTCACTTAAATGTCTATCATGGCTGTCTGTGGTTTATGCACAAGAATGCCACTCGTCAAAACATCATCTCAACATCTTCATTGGTCAGTGCACTGTGTGTAGCATTTGGGACATTACGTTGCGGCCGTACAGGGCATTGGTAACGCCACATATAGAATACTGCATGCTATTCTGTCCCTCTTTTATAGGAAGGATGTTGTTAAATGAGAGGCTGCAGAGAAGATTTACTAGGATGTTGCTGAGACCCTCGAGTTTGAACTGTGGAGTGAGGCGGAATAGGCTGGGTCTATTTTCCCTGGAGCGTCAGAGGCTGAGGGATGACCTTTTAGAGAGCTTATAAGGTCACAAGAGGCACGGATAGAGTGAATAGCCAAAATCTTTCCTAGGGTAGGGGGGTCCAAAACTAGACGACATAGGTTTAAGGTGAGAGGGGAAAAATTTATAAAGGACCTGAGGGGTAAGCTTTTACACGCAGAGTGTTCTGTGTTTGTGGAATGAGCTGCCAGAGGAAGCGATGGAAGCTGGTACAATTACAACATTTAAAAGACATCTGGATGGGTATGCAGATAGGAAGAGTCTAGAGGGATATGGGCCAAATGCTGGAAAATGGGACTAGGTTAGTTGGGATGCCTGGTCAGCATGGACAAGTTAGACCAAAAAGTCATACAGCATGGAAACGGACTCTATCTATTCAGTCAAACTCCCCTCAAATTCCTGTTTATTTCAATAAAGTCACCCATCGTCCCTCTTAACTGTAATTTGTAAAAATTTCTAACCTGTTTAGCTATTCTTGAGAAGCCAACCCCTTCATTCGTGGAATTGACATGGTGAATCAATTTTGAACAGCCTCTGATGTCAGTATACCCTATCTCAAATGCAGGCATGAAAGTTGTACATAGTACTGTAGGGGTGGACTCAGCAATACCCTGCAAAATTGTGACAAGACTTCCAAATTTCCCTCCAACCACAAGCAATGCAGGCCAAAGTTCCGTTCACCTTCATTGCTTGCTGCACCTGCGTGTTAACTGAGTGTCTTTGATGTATAAGAGCCCGATGACTCCGTGCTATTTTGAGGTTTCTCTCCACTTAACTAAAAATGTGCTTTTTGATTTTTTTTTTCCCTCCAAAAGTGCATGACTTTATATTTTCCTGCATTAGACTTCATTTGCCAAGTTTTTGCCCATTCGCTCAATCTACATATGCAGATTCCTTATGACCTCACCACAACATGCCCTCCCACCTACTTTTGTATCATCAGCAAATTTGGTTATGTTATCCTCTGCTCCCCGCCCCCCCAAGTCATTAAAATAGAAAGTAAATTGTTGATAATAAAATGTGAGGCTGGATGAACACAGCAGGCCAAGCAGCATCTCAGGAGCACAAAAGCTGAAGGGTCTAGGCCCGAAACATCAGCTTTTGTGCTCCTGAGATGCTGCTTGGCCTGCTGTGTTCATCCAGCCTCACATTTTATTATCTTGGAATTCTCCAGCATCTGCAGTTCCCATTATCTCTGAAGTAAATTGTTGATTCTTGCAGCACTCCACTAGTTACGTCATTGTGACCTGAGAAAGACCCATTAAATCCCAACTGTCTGTTTCTGTGTGTTAATTAATCCTCAATCCATGCTAATACATTATCCCCAATGCTGTGAGCTATAATCTTGTGCAATATATTTTGTGTGGCACCTTATCGAAAACCTTCTCAATCCAAATACACTACCAGCTCCCATTTAACAACTCTGTCATAGCCTGAAAGAACTCTGGCTTATTTGTCAATTGTGATTTCCATCTTGCAAATCCTTGTTGATTCTGATAACATAAAATTTTTTTAAACAGCCTCCTATTTCTTCTTGAATATTGGACTTTGAAGCATTTTGGTAATGATAGATATTAAGCTTACACGCTCACTGTTTTCTGCTAGCTGCCTTTGTCCATACACAAGGTCATCCTATTGATGGTTTTCCCATCTGCTGGAACCCACCTGACTGTATAAACGTGAGAGTTCTGAGATCCAAAAGCTGGGCCAAGGATATTTTTCTAGGCTTAACACCAACTCAATTGTACTATCCAAAGCTTGAAATTCCACAGCATGCTTAGTATCTACTTTTTCTAAGAAAAGTTAGTAAATGCAGCTCCACTGGGTCAATACACAAAGTCTGAACACACACTACAGATTTATTTAGAGATTGGAAGTGCACACATTTAATTACTTGCTGATGTGCAAAAGTAATAAAGATGCAGAAGACTCCATGTTTTTTTAAAATCAAACTGTGACTGGTATTTAAGGAGATTAAATTTCCCACATTCTTGCTAATCATAGTTTGAGTGGATGATGCAGACTTTTGAGTGCTTTTGGTACAGATCATTGTCTTCAGATGGCAGTACCCCCCAAAGGAAATTCTTCATATCCAGGGCAGACCTGTTATTCGTTCCATTTTTAATATTTTCCTAGTCAGTCGAGGCAAGTATGTTATGACGCATCTCTGGCACAGATGTGGCTTGAACCTAGGCCTCCTGGTTCAGAGGCAGGGACATTATCACTGCACCACAGGAACTCCATTCATTGCATTGTATCCTTGCTGACGTTGACCGAATGATAGCTTTCTCAGTACTGAAATATCAAGTAGTTTGGAAATCAAGGGCACTGCTGCTAGCGCTAATTCGCATTTTGCCCTCCTGTTACTGATAAACATTTTTGATGTATTTCTTGTGGCTTCAAGCTACTAAGAAATGCGCATAGTGCCGTACAACTGCCCAGCCTGGTTCTCAGTTTTCAACCCTTCCTCTCGGAGAAATCAGTTGGTGAAAAAGATTAATTTTAAGTTGGACTTAAGTAATTGATGCATTAACTGAAACAGTGCTGTCAGTTCAAAAGAGCGATTGTTAGTGGGTATCCTTCACTGAAGTCCTAGCAACAAGCCTGAGCTTGTTTGATTTGTATTATCTCCACAGCAGCCTTGCTGATAGCACATAAATATGCCTACAAAATCAAAAGTATTTCTCCTACGATATCTCATGTAAATATGTGATATACGCATACTGCACTTTGCATTTTGTTGTAGATTAAAACCATTTTAAAAAATAAAGTTAGCTTTTTCCCAGGTTCTTTTGAAAAACAATGCCACTTGAGTAGCTATGAGAAAATCCAGTGATGATGCAGGGAATTCCACAGTCTGCCAGCTATTATATGTCGGCTGTTCTTAATGTTTCTTGACCTGTCCTATGGTGGTGACATCAGCTCTGGGTCAGCTGGGGACACTGCCACATCTGCACGAGAAGATGATGATAAAAAAAATAGCAACAGTGGCTCAGTGGTTAGCAATGCTGCCTCACAGCACCAGGGACCTGGGTTCAATTCCAGCCTCAAGTGATGTGGAGTTTGCACATTCTCCCTGTGTCTGCATGGGTTTCCTCCGGGTGCTCCGGTTTCCTCCCACAATCCAAAGATGTGCAGGCTAGGTGGATCGGCCATGCTAAATTGCCAGTAGCGTTCAGGGATGTGTAGATTAGCTGGGTTATAGGGGGATGGGTCTGGGTGGAATGCTCTCAGGGTCAGTGTGGACTTGTTGGACCAAGGAGCCTGTTTCCACACTATGGGCATTCTATGATTCTATGAGGAGTAGACCATTCAGCCCCTTGGGCCTATCCTGCCATTCAGTGGGATCATGACTGATCTGACCATTCCTCATTCCTACTTTCTTGCTCTTTCCTTGTAGTTCTCAATTCCTCTGATGATCAATAATCTATCAATTTCAACATTCAATATACACCACGACTCTGCCCCGACAGCTCTCCGTGGCAAGGAATTCCAACTATCTGAGAAAGGAAATTTTTCCTCATCTCAGTCTAAAATTAGCACCCCTTTATTCTGAGACTATGCCCTCTGATCGGAAACTCTCCCATGAGGGGAAACATCCTCTCAGCATTGACCCTGTCAAGCCCCTTAGGAATCCTGTATGTTTCAGTGCAATCACCTATTATTCTTCTAAACTCCAGTGAGTAGGCTCCCAATTTGTCCACCCTTTGCTCAAAATGCAATCCCTCCATTTTGGAGATCATCCTAGTTAACCTCCTCTGAACTGCTTCCAATCTGATTATATCTTTTTCGGCCCATAACTGCTCCCAGCACAGTACAAGAATTCCTTATGCTCTTCATCAAATATTTCCATGCGATCTTTCCCAACTAGTCACTGCCCTGAAGAGGCCTTGGTTTATTGTCTGTTCTAAAAGACAGTACCTTTGCTGTAACATGAACTGAAGTGAAATATGAGTCAATGGGGAAATGCGCCCATATGTGCCTGCTTCAGGGTACTGCCACTGAGGGAAGACTGACCACGAACACAGGGCCAGTTTAGTAATTGCAGCATCTAGGGTAAATCCACAACCTGGCAGTAGGGCTTTGGGTCAAAATTCTGGAAGTCCTTCCCTGACTTCACAGTCTCTGGCACCCTCTGCCCCCACCATGGTCTGTAGCAGATCAAGGTGAGAGGCTCTCCACCAACTTCTCAAGGGCAATTAGGAATGAGTAATAAATGATGGCCTAGTCAGCAATGCCCAAGCATTATGAGCCAAATGCTGAAAGGAAACCTGATTAGTTCTTTCTCCTTTCCCTGCACACCAGGATTATGAAGCCATGGCACGGACCCATCGATGATATCCTTCCAATGAAGTGAGGGTTAGGTATTGAGTTTTGCTCTCGTTCCTGTAGATACTGAAAATTGTGTTTTTTTCTTCAGATTTGTTTTGCTGTATACATTTAATTTCCTGTTCGTTACTTTAAAACGTGAGAAGTTTGTGAATTTTTCTATCTGCCTGAGCATCTGGCCTTCCTTACTGTTTAGTCTTGACATTCCAAATATAAATCAATGACCATAAATAGTGTGGTTTTGGTATGCACAGAGGGGGAATTGTTCTGAACCTGAGCCATTGCTCTCAATTCTTTCACAGATGGAGCGCTAGAGCTGCCAAGGGAGTAGAGAACTCAGTTGAAATTTTGATGTCTGATCAGGAGTGTTCCCTGCTGGAAAATATGTCTGTTATAATGTGCTGGAAGTGTCCTAAATCAGATATCGCCTGTCATTTCCTTTGCAAAGGGACAGCCAACAGACTTCCCCATCAGAAAGAGCTGCCAGTCAGACCGTTTCCTGGGACGTGCTACACTGCATCTCAGCTTATGTCAACATTCAGGGGACTAAACAGAAACAATTGCTATTGCAGCATTAGCTGACACAGTCCAGCCATTGA